>NC_138184.1:107182301-108382301 GCF_964194105.1 Spermophilus citellus
TCTCTCCTTCTTTCTTTTTAAGAGCACCTTCATTCCCCTACCCCCCAACTTTCATCCCAAGCATTACGTCTTCTATTACGTGTAATTGTATAAATGCAAATAGGTGAATGTCTCAAGGCTGTCTATATGGCTCCTAAATACCTAGCTACTACAAACACCCTGATCCAATTGCCTGTTAGTATCCCCCCTCAGTAGAGCAATCTTCTAAAGTAGCCAAGACATACTAACCCTCATACCATCATAGCACCTAACCTAAACAAAAAGTCCTAAGAACAAACAACAAATCACTATATGCATACAGAACCCGGAAGCCTTTTATGAATTGAATGAATCAGCTTTAAAGTACAATAAAGCTGAACATTTCTATCCATAATCTCCCACCACAAAGGAGAGACAACAGAGATATACAAAGCCAAAACAAATGTATAGGAGAAAGCAGTTAACAGCAGTCAAACAGAGCTGGAAAGTAACGTGAACAATGTGAAAAAAAAATAAGGGAAAAAAGGATTACAAACAAGGCAGGACAACTTAAATCTACAGGAGGACCTAGAAGCATCAGAAACATGGACAGGGAAAGAAATCAAGGCATATCTAACTCAGATGGAAGGGAATATTAGAGAAGACATGAGACAGCAAATCCAAGCAATGAAAGTATATTTTGAAAATGAATTAAACAAACAAATTCAAACTGCAAAGAACGAGCTTTACCAGGAGATAGAGATTAAAAAAAAAAAAAAACACCAGTAATCCTAGAAATGCAGGAATCCATAAACCAGATTAAAAGCTCTAATGAGAATATTACAAATAGACTAGATCAAGTAGAAGTCAGAACATCAGATAATGAATACAAAGTTTATCAACTTGAAAAGAATATAGTCAACACAGAAAGGATGCTTAAATCTCACGAGCAATCTATCCAAGAGATATGGGATCTAATAAAAAAAACAAATTTGAGATTCATTGGGATAGAAGAATGCACAGAGGTTCAAACCAAAGGAATGGACAACTTATTAAATGAAATAATCCTAGAAAACTTCCCAGAGATGAAAGATGGAATGGATTGCCAAATCCTGGAAGCCTACAGGACCCCAACCATTCAAAACCGTAATAGACCAACTCCAAGACATATAATTATGAAGATAGCCAACATACAGAACAAGGAGAGAATGTTAAAAGCTATGAGAGAAAGGAGGCAGATTACATTCAGGTGTAAACCAATTTGGTTAACGACTGATTTTTCATCACAGATTTGAACGCGAGAAGATCCTGGAACAACGTATTTCAAATGCTGAAAAATAATGGATTCCAACCAAGAATACTGTATCTAGCAAAATTAAGCTTCAGATTTGACAATGAAATTAAAATCTGTCATGATAAACAAAAGCTAAAAGAATTCACAGCCAGAAAACCAGCACTGCAAAGCATTTTGAGCAAAATACTACAAGAAGAGGATTTGAAAAATAGGGCCCAAAACTAACAGTGGGAGGTATCTCAGTAAAGGGGGAGAAAAATAACCAAAGAGAAAAAATTAGCCAAACTAAAATAAATAAATAAATAAACATGACTGGAAGTACAAACCATATTTCAATTGTAACCTTAAATGTTAACGGCTTAAATTCACCAATCAAGAGACATAGGCTAGGAACCTGGATTAAAAAAACAAACCCAACAATATGCTGGCTTCAGGAGACTCATATGATAGGAAAAGACATACACAGGCTGAAGGTGAAAGGTTGGGAAAAATCATACCACTCACATGGCCCTCAGAAGCAAGCAGGAGTGGCCATACTCATATCAAATAAAATCAACTTCAAACCTAAGTTAATCAAAAGGGATAAAGAAGGACACTATATACTGTTAAAAGGAACCATCCACCATTAAGACATAACAATTATCAATTTGTATGCACCAAGCAATGGTGCTGCAACGTTCATAAAACAAAATCTCCTCAAGTTCAAGAGTCAAATAGACCACAATAATTATGGGTGACTTCAACACACCGCTCTCACCATTGGAAGATCCTCTAGACAAAACCTGAGCAAAGAAACTATAAAACTCAATATCGCAATCAATAACCTAGACTTAACCGACATATATAGAATATATCAACCATCATCAAGTGGATACACGTTCTTCTCAGCAGCACATGGATCCTACTCAAAGATAGACCACATATTATGCCATAGGGCGACTCTCAGTAAATATAAAGGTGTGGAGATAATACTATGCACCATATATGACCATAATGGAATGAAACTGGAAATCAATGATAAAAGAAGGAAGGAAAAATCCAGCATCACCTGGAAAATGAACAATATGTTACTGAATGATCAATGGGTTATAGAAGACATAAAGGAGGAAATAAAAAAAATTCTTAGAGATAAATGACAATACAGACACAACATACCAGAATCTATGGGACATAATGAAAGAAGTTTTAAGATGGAAATTCATTTCCTGGAGTTCATTCCTCAAAAAAAGAAAAAAAAAACAACAACAAATAAATGAACTCACACTACATCTTAAAATCCTAGAAAAGGAAGAGCAAAACAACAGCAAATGTAGTAGAAGACAAGAAATAATTAAAATCAGAATGGAAATCAATGAAATTTAATAAAAAAAAATTGATAAAAATTGATAAAACTAAAAGTTGGTTCTTTCAAAAAATAAATAAGATCGACAGATCCTTAGCCATGCTAACAAAGAGAAGAAGAGAGAGAACTCAAATTACTAACATACAGGATGAAAAAGGCAATATCACAACAGACACTACAGAAACACAGAAGATAATTAGAAAGTATTTTGAAAACCTATATTCCAATAAAATAGAAGATAGTGAAGATATCGATAAATTTTCTTAAGTCATATGATCTACCCAGATTGAGTCAGGAAGACACACACAATTTAAACCGACCAATAACAAAGGAAGAAATAGAAGAGGCAATCAAAAGACTACCAACAAAGAAAAACCCTGGACCAGATGGGTATATAGCGGAGTTTTACAAAACCTTCAAAAAGAATGAATACCAATACTTTTCAAGCTATTTCAAAAAATAGAAAAAGAAGGAGCTCTTCCAAATTCATTCTATGAGGCCAACATCACCCTGATCCCAAAACCAGACAAAGACACTTCAAAGAAAGAAAACTACAGACTAATATCTCTAATGAACTTAGATGCAAAAATTCTCAATAAAATCCTGGCAAATCGAATACAAAAGTATATCAAAAAAATTGTGCACCATGATCAAGTAGGATTCGTCCCTGGGATGCAAGGCTGGTTCAATATACAGAAATCAATAAATGTTATTCACCACATCAATAGACTTAAAGATAAGAACCATATGATCATCTCGATAGATGCAGAAAAAGCATTAGACAAAGTACAGCATCCCTTTATGTTCAAAACACTAGAAAAACTAGGGATAACAGGAACTTACCTCAACATTGTAAAAGCAATCTATGCTAAGTCTCAGGCTAGCATCATTCTAAATGGAGAAAAATTAAAGGCATTCCCTCTAAAATCTGGAACAAGACAGGGATGCCCTCTCTCACCACTTCTATTCAATTTAGTTCTTGAAATACTAGCAAGAGCAATTAGACAAAAGAAATTAAAGGTATAAAAATAGGAAAAGAAGAACTTAAATTATCACTATTTGCAGATGATATGATAATATATCTAACGGACCCAAAAGGGTCTACAAAGAAACTGCTAGAGGTAATAAATGAATTCAGCAAAGTGGCAGGATATAAAATCAACACGCATAACTCAAAGGCATTCCTGTATATCAGCAACCAAACTTCTGAAATGGAAATGAGGAAAACCACTCCATTCACAATATCCTCAAAAAAATAAATACTTGGGAATCAACCAAACAAAAGAGGTGAAGGATTTATACAATGAAAACTACAGAACCCTAAAGAGAGAGATAGAAGAAAATCTCAGAAGATGGAAAAATGTACCCTGTTCATGGATAGGCAGAACTAACATCATCAAAATGGCAATATTACCCAAAGTTCTCTACAGGTTTAATGCAATGCCAGTCAAAATCCAAACAGCATTTCTTGTAGAAATTGATAAAGCAATCATGAAATTCATATGGAAAAACAAAAGACCCAGAATAGCAAAAGCAATTCTAAGCAGGAAGTGTGAATCTGGAGGTATAGCAATACCAGACTTCAAACTGTACTACAGAGCAATAGTAACAAAAACAGCATGGTACTGGTACCAAAACAGGCAGGTGGACCAATGGTACAGAATAGAGGACACAGAGACCAATGCACAGAATTACAACTTTCTTATATTTGATAAAGGGGCTAAAAGCATGCAATGGAGGAAGGATAGCATCTTCAACAAATGGCGCTGGGAAAACTGGAAATCCATATGCAACAAAATGAAATTGAATCCCTTTCTCTCGCCATCCATATAAGTTAATCAAAATGGATCAAGGAGCTAGATATCAAATCAGAGACGCTGTGCCTGATAGAAGAAAAAGTTGGCTCCTATCTACATATAGTGGGGTCAGGCTCCAAATTCCTTAATAGGACGCCCATAGCCCAAGAGTTAATAACAAGAATCAACAAATGGGACTTTCTTAAACTTAAAAGTGATTCTGCAATTTGTATTTGGGGTAAAAAATGGAAGTTCATAACTCACTTGAATCAAATGTATGAAAGATGATATGTCATGAGCTTTGTAATGTTTTGAACAACCAATAAACAAAAGAGATTTACTCATATGAGGAATAAAGACTCATAATAAAATATGTTATGATTGGTAGTCAAAACTGTCCAATAGAGTGTCTATACATAGATTTGTTTACATATGTTTATTTGTAATACAAAAAGAGGAGGATCTGAAATTTGAGAAGGAAACAGAATTGCTAATTTTAATACATTAAAACCATAATAACATCAGTTCTATCATTTATCTTAAAACTCACTGAAAAAAAATTACCACAAATAATTCAGATGCAATATAAAATCAGGAAAAACAATGGATTAAAGTGTTTATCACATATTTAAATACATGTGAATTAGGAACCCATAGTGACCCCCAACTAATCCTAATCTCTGTAGTGAGCCCTGTGATACATTTGAAATTGTCTTCGACATTCTCAAGGTTACATGAATGAACAGTTTTTTTTCCCCCCCCTGGGATGTTGACTTAGCAATTAGAATCCAAAGGGAAAAGAAGAAATAGAAAACCTAAGAACAGAGAAGATCCTGGGGTTCCAGTAGTTCATGTCATTGAAGCAAAAGCAGCTCGCTGTGGATGGAGGTGATACTGCTTAATCCAGGTAAGGGTTTATTTTGGATTGTGCATTTTGACCCTGAAGGACCCTAGTGATATATGCTGTACACTGTGAGAATCCACAGTGTACTTATTAGTCCCATTAAAGTCCCATTGAAGTGGGTCCTGTAATTCCATCTTTCTCCCCTACAGTGACTCCAGTCCCAATGCTGAGAGCTTAGAGGTGATCTCTCTGATTGTGACATCAGACATTGTCTCATAACTCTTGTACCTGCCCACCCTTCAAAGTCCATGTTTGGCATTTTTGAAGACCTCAAAAAAACAAGAGTCCTATTTGCAGTCAAAATCCTTCCTGTTGGTCAAAATAAATCATACTCAGTCTACCATGAATTCTATTTCCTAACATACTGCTAAAATGTGCACGCAGTTGGAGTCTCTGCCAAAGTTCCATACATAGAGGCTTTCTCCCAGGGTGGTAAGATGGTAGTACCAGAATGTACTATCTGATGATAGTCCCTTGTAAGAGGTGGTAACAACTTGTGAGAGAACCTCAGGTCATTAAAGACATGTCTACAAATATGGTGGTTATACACGACCCTGTCCTCAGTCTTGCTTCCTACTCCCCATCTCTCTCAACATCCTGGGATAATATGTGACCATTCACCTTTGCTCACCTTTTCCCATCTTATCATACCTTCACCAATGTCCGTAACACATGAAGCTAGTCATCCCAGGCTTAAACTTTCATATCCATAAACAAATATATACCTCTCTTTACTTTATATGTGTCCTTTGTTTACTATGTTGTTTTATTAAACAAAGCAACTAAACTCATACTGAGAAGTTTTTGCATTTTTGTTCATGAATTAAAAGAGATTCTTGATTTCTTACTTTCAGTATTAAGATCTACTCTTCTGATTTCGACTCATTTTCTCTTTAGTCTCCTTGCTTGTTATACATTTAATTTTCTTCCTGTTCTGTGACCTTACTTCCATTATGCCTAGAAAATAGGCTTAAACAATCAATCCATGAGGGATGGAGGATGAAATAGGAAGCCAGGGTGTGGGTCAGATCCCTATGCTCATGTGGCCCCAGGGAGTCCAGATGCAAGAAAAGCACACTTTGTTGAGGACTCTTTATCACAGAGGTGTGAAGCCAATATTTCCCATTGTGGTTTGCTGCAGAGCCCTGTCCTATCAGGAATAGTCCAACATCACCCCCTGCTGGCCTCTGATCCCGGTTCTTGAACCCTTCTTATAATCTGGCAGAGATTCTGGAAGGATAACTGACTGCTGTAAATGGACCTTTCTCATTTTATTCCCCTGACAGTCAAACCACCCTGTTTTTTTGTGTCTTGAGACTTTGTTTAGTTTTGTTTCAGTTTCTAATGATTTACCCAAACTCTAAATGCACTGTATATGGTACCACATATTTCAAAATTACCTGGTATTTGACTTTGTTTCAACCATGTACTTTGGGTCACACTCAGTCTAGACATTTTTGAACAAAGTTTAAAGCCTAAAGTTCAGGAGAGCACAAGTAGTAGTACTTCTGCCTGTGTTCCTCTTACAGATTTACTTATTTTCAGGTTGCTGCTTTTCTGAGAGTGTCATGTTGTATTCTCTCTTGTGTTCTTCCACACCCAAATCTATAGGCCTTGGCTTCAGATATCTTTTCCCTATGAGAATATAATATTATTAGGGAATGAGTATTTTCTGCTTTGACTTGCTTCTCTATGCTCTAGTTGCCCTTGACAAAAACAATTTTCATTTGAAAATTTCTGGGGATTCTGAAAAAGATTTTCAAGAAATTAATTTGTCCATAGAGAAGCAATGAGAAGAGAAAACAGGATGGGGAGATTCATGAAAGCTCTCTTCAAAGATGAAGTCTTCATAATGTGTTAACCACAATGACCTGTGGGGTTGCAAAGGAGGATATATTAAGAAGCAGACATTTCTTGTTTGAATAACAAGGCAGGTGCTATCATTGTTGAGTACTGTGGAAAATTATGTGATTATATGGTTTCTTTCTGCATAAAATAATTAAACGCTAAGAGTCACAAATTTTGGCTCATCATTTCAGAAACAGTTGACTATGTTATTTTCTAGTGGCATGCTCCCTTCTTGGTGTTGAAGATGGGGTCCAGGCAGTGTAGGGGGTGTCATTGATGGGGAATGTGCATTTTATGAAGAGAGAAGAGTTGGGGATAAAACCATGGTATCTGCATTCAATTAAGGAATTAAAGGTACAATAATCCTGAAATCATTTTATCAGTTAAAGCTGGATGTCAATTATGTGTGGCATTTTACTCATTATATGTGCATTTTTGAATCATTCACACAGTATGTTTATTAACTAAGTGGTACCTTCAAGTATGCACTCCAATTGATTAGGTGATTGTAGGTTTAGGAGAGACTAGCACCACTTTGGCCCAAACAGAGGTTACAGGAAAGACTGAAGCGGACTTCAGATGTGGCATCTGCAGACATTACATTCCTGGGTAGCAGCACCGAGATGTGCCATGAGGGTAGATAAGTGCACAGCATCCAGTTTAGGCTATAGTGGTTCAGATAGCAAGAGTCAGAAAGACAATGGGAATGAAGAAAATCCTGGTTCTCAGTAGAAAATGGTAATAAATTTTCATCCTCCCTGTACCTGCTCAAATTCTCAAGTTCATTATTTTCCTCATTAGTAGAATCTTTCCTAAAATTTCTCTTGCTTTATGCTCTTTTGTGGCTTCATTGACAGTGTTTGTTTTAAATCCCACATTATTTCAAATGAACACTCATCAATGTTTTATCAACCCAATGAACTCAATGTACCTGAGAGAAAAAGGCTTATGTCCACATGTCACAAAAATTTAAAACAGCTTCTCTCACAAAAGACTCAGGGACAATCTTGCATTTTTCCTCATTTATTCAAATATAGTAAATATCTTCTCTATTAAATGTTGTTTCCTCCCTTCTGTTCCCTGTTATAATTTTAATTCTCTCCCTAGTACTAAACCTACAGTGATAAATCAAGATAATAGTGGAGCTAATTACCCTTAGCCCCCACCAATTTCTGCCACTTAAAAGTCCTACTGTGATGAATTGGGTGTCAAGCCTGTACCACATGGGACTTAGAGGGACACTTCTCCAAACCAAGGCACTATGATGATTTGTTTGGAAGGTATAAATTTGTTCCTGGCAGAAATCACAGGCAGCACACAGAACTCTTGGGAGGAGGAGGCCAAACAGTAAAAGGAACATCTAGGGTTCACTACGTTTTCAGGCACCTCTGAAATATGGGAATAGCATGTACCAAATCATTTCCTAGAAACCTGAAGATTTATTCACAAGCTTTCATGTCTTGCTAATGATGATGGCTGCTGGGTATCCTTCCATCTTATGTCTATGCTTATGAGTAGGGGAAGATTGTACTGTATAGCTTGGACCACCTTTTCATGCAGCTTCATCACTGAATCACCTGAAACCTTTGTGCAATTTTAGTGCAATAGAATATGTTAGCTTTTCTTCAAATTATAATAGTTCACCACTTCTTCAAAATCACTCTGGTTTGTCTATTGAGTGATCCCAATTTGAACTATATGGTGACAAGTTGCAAATTGAATCTAACTCATCCTTGTTTGAATTTTGAAAACTATTCGTCCTACAGCTACTAGTTTTCCTATTATCAAACCTTGTGTAGATATTTGAATATGGATTTAAAGTTTCTCTGAGGACATGATGGGGCCCCACATAGATAGATTTGTTAAATTATTATACACATTTAATGGTACCTCATGTTTTCTGACTGCTGATTTCTGTTTCATCAATTGAGGGAGATACTTAATTCATATATATATATATATATATATATATATATATATATATATATATATAAACTTACTGTTAGTCCAGCCTGAGTCTACAAATGAACACATATGAATAATCCCATGAACTAAAAGCAAATGATCCCTAGGCTCAACTATCCGGATTATCTAAATGAATTGTTACTTTCATTAGTCCTTAGAATGCAAGAAGTGAAGAGAAGACACACCATGATTCTTACTCTGTCTTGAGCCCAATGTGGAGGAAATCACACTCCTGAGTCAGGAGGAAATTTTCCAGAAACCCAAGCTGAATTCTTTTATGATTCATAGAAAAGTGTAAAATCTGGAACAGCTAAGCTTACTGGTGTCAAACATGTATTCTTCCCTTACAAAATGTCTCATGTTGTACTTTGCCAGTCAGGAACAAAAAAATAAATAAATATAAAAAGTGATAATCTCATTTTCTGTGGAAATGAAGTATGTTTCATTACATTATTTCAATAAATGAAATTTTATTTCATCAAATCATGGACATGTGGATAAAATATGAATATTATTATTTGTTTTGCTGAAATTTTACTCCTCAGCAATAAATACACATTTCAGAATTTGAGTAGATCCAATAATTTTGCCTCAATCATTTCACAATTCTTACCATAATTCCTGCTTTTATTCAGATCAGTAGTCCCCTACAGATGTCACTGGATATTACTAGAAGTTGTTTCATGTTTATAACATGTGTACTTACATGCACTAATATTGCAACATAACATTCTTTTGGATGTAATTCCTAATACCAAAAAAAAATCTGAAGATAGCTGACTGGAAATTTTAGCAGAAAGATAATGGACATGGGCTGACTGGACTGAGAGGACAGAGAGAGCTTCCAGGAATTTGGGGGCCAGATTGATCTCTGGGGTAGGTGCTGATGCAGCTCCCTTTCTTCTTTCCTCCCACATCAGGATGGATAATCTCTCCTTTGTGTCACCTATTAGCAGAAGAATGATGTATCACACTAAGGCCAAGTGGATCCTGACATTGTGTTAAAGAAGCCAGAGCTCAGCCTTTAGAGGTGGTGAGAATAAGAGCTGAATCCTGTTGTCATGGGGCCATGGCCCTGAACTGGACAGAGGAGCCAAGTATCCAGGACAATTTAAACCTATAGGCAAGTGTGTCTGTCTGTTTGTCTCTCTCTCTCTCTCTCTCTCTCTCTCTCTCTCTCTCTCTCTCTCTCTGTGTGTGTGTGTGTGAGAGTGTGGTGAGCCGTTTCTGCGGACTGTGGTCGCCATTACAAGATGGCGCTGGCTCCGCTGTGGTCTGTAACAAACAACTCCTTATTTGGGAGAGTTGGCGCATGGTTTTTTAACACCCTATGAGAAAGCTCCACGTGGCAGCTTCGCATTGGGGCTTGAGATGCTTTATTAAGGCTGGGAGAGGCATCCGAGAGGAAGAAGAAGAAATATCAAGGACCTGAATAAACGGCTGAAAGAAGATTCCTGTTGTTGCGTCTTCCTTGCGGGCAAGGGGGTCGCGACAAGTGGTGCCGAGACCCGGGAACCAGAACTTTCAGTCGTCAGGGGTGGTGCACCGGATAGTCCCAGGTAAGTGGGACCCGCGACCAAAGCGGGGATAGTCCCAGTAAGTGGGATCCGCGACCAAAGCGGGGTCAGCTCCTCTACAAAGAAAGAGAGAGCCTCATATTTTACTTTCACTTTTGTTTTCTGTGTTTCTTTTGTCGTCTGTGTCTTTTGTTTTCTGTGTTTCTTTTGTTGTTGTGTCATGGGTGCCGCATCTTCAAGTCCGCTTCTCCTGGCCCTAGATGGCCTGTTACGTTCCAAGGGCCTGGAAGTGAAGCATCGTACTTTACAGAGATTTTTACAGAAGATAGATATTGCTGCACCGTGGTTTGCATTTTCGGGCAGCCTTACCATACCTAGTTGGGATAAATTAGGCAAAGATCTTGACTTTGCTTCTGAGCAGGGCATATTAGAGGGCGGGGTGATACCCCTTTGGAGAATAGTCCGTAGTTGCCTCACAGATGACAGATGTCATGACGCACTTACTAAAGGACAGGAAGTTCTAGAACAATTACATGAGGAGAAATCAGAGACGGCAGGAAGTGAGGTATCTCGGGAGGATGGAAGTGTGCGGAGCGTGAAACAGGGGAAGAGGCGATTGTATCCAGATCTCAGTGCGCTGCGCACACCCCCATGTGAAAGTGGGTCAGAGGAAGAGGAGAATGAGGAGGAGGAGCTTGGGAGGCTGTCTCGCCAGCTAGGGAGTTTAGCTGTAGGAGAAGGGAGCAAAGATAAGCAGGGGCTCAAGAAATGTGATCCTCCGGATCCACCGCCGTATGGTGGGGGTGTTTCGGGGAGAGCTTTCCATGCTCAAACATGGAAGGCTGTTCACGCTGAGATGGGTCTTGCTTATCCAGTTTTTCAGGACGATAATAGGGGAAGATTCCATGAGCCTTTAGATTTTAAAATTGTGAAGACCCTGGCGGAGTCTGTGCGCACTTATGGGGTGGATGCCGCCTTCACACTAACTCAGGTGGAGAGTCTGTCTAGATACTGTATGACTCCCTCTGATTGGTTTTTCCTAGGGGCCGCTGGGGCTCGAATGCCCATAACATGGCTCACCGAGGAGCCTGTTTGGGTGCCTCAGTGGCCTCTTCCCTCGGTTGGATTGGCGGCAGCCCATACTCTAGTTAAAGAACAACTTGACTTGGGTCACATCCAACCTTCTACTTCTCCATGGAATACTCCCATATTTGTCATTAAGAAAAAATCAGGGAAGTGGCGCCTACTGCATGATCTACGAGCAGTTAATGCTCAAATGCAACTTATGGGGCCCATTCAAAGAGGGCTGCCTCTGCTCTCCTCTGTTCCTCAAGGCTGGCACATTATTGTTATTGACATTAAAGACTCTTTCTTTTCTATTCCTTTGCATCCTAAAGACTCGCAGCGTTTTGCCTTCACCCTTCCATCGTGTAACCACGAGGAACCAGATCAAAGGTTTGAGTGGGTAGTGTTGCCGCAGGGAATGGCTAATAGTCCCACGATGTGTCAGATGTATGTGGGGAAGACACTCGCACCTCTCAGACAAAAGTATTCCTCCATCAAGATCATTCATTATATGGATGATGTATTATTGGCTGCTAAATTAGAGCAGACAATTCATGAGGCCTATAAAGACCTAGTGAAGTTGTTAGCTCAATATGGACTGCATATTGCACCTGAAAAGGTTCAAACAGGGGATTCTATTAAGTATTTGGGAGCAACAATTGGGTATGGCAAATTACGACCACAAAAAATCACCATACGAACTCAGGATCTCCAAACTCTAAATGATTATCAAAAACTGCTGGGAGATATTAATTGGATACGAGGATATTTACATATTTCTAATGTTATGCTACAGCCTTTGTATGCTACTCTTAGGGGTGATCCAGATCTTACTTCCCCTCGTAGCCTCACTAAAGAGGCTAGAGCGGCCCTTATGACAGTAGAAGAAGCTATACAACATGCTACTTTATGCAGGCTCCAGAGTGATAAACCTTTCCAATTATGTGTGCTTGCCACTATGCGGCAGCCTACTGGAGTACTATGGCAAGATGGACCTTTGCTATGGATCCACCCACATGTATCCCCAGGAAAATCCTTAGAATATTATCCTGATGCTGTTGCAGCATTAGCACTTAAAGGGATTCAACAAAGCATTCAACTTTTCGGACAATTTCCTTCTTCTCTTATTATACCCTATTCTAAAGCTCAACTTAGTGTTTTAAGTGCTACTCTAGATAACTGGGCTATTCTATGCTGCTCGTTTCAAGGGGATATTGATAATCATTACCCTTCTCATCCGTTACTCCATTTTGTTAAAGAACATCCTATCATTTTCCCTAAAGTAACTTCATCTAGTCCAATTCCGGGGGCTGTTAACATTTTTACTGATGGTTCCAAGTCTGGAATGGGAGCTTATGTAATTAATGATTCTCCCCCTGTCCAGCATCAATTTGCTCCTGGAAATCCACAATGGGTAGAACTACAAATTGTTATTGAGGTTTTTAAACAATGTTCTTTTCCTTTTAATCTCATTTCGGACTCCATCTATGTGGTGCAAGCATTAAAAATCCTGGAGGCTGTGGGAGCTATTAGTGATGCCCGTAATGTATCTGCTTACTTTAATCAGCTTCAACAGCTTATCTGTAGCCGAACATTGCACTGGGATCGACATGTCTTTCTTTGTTATTCTCTTAGTGTTGGAAAGCCCTTGCACTCTGCCGGCTTTACTGCCATTGCACGCAGATGGGTTTCCACACTAGTGCTTTTCTATTGCCTTAAGACCCGTGCCTTTCTTTTAGGGTGTTGCCAACTTGTTTGTCGTCGTATTTCTATACAGCCACAGTTCAGCCTCAGCCATCCCCCTTCGTCCACCATCATCGCGATACAGGATGCGAGGCAAGGCACTGCACTTGAGTGATCCTTGAAGTGGACCTCAAGGAGAGCATGTCCTATTGCATGCGGGTTAGACGCGTCCACGCCCCGTCCCACGAAAAAAGGCGTCGGCTGATATGGCCTCAGATCTGGGGAAGGGCCCTCCTTGGGGCTGAGCCATACTATGCAGCCACTTCTGCACAGTGGGATAGGACCTCTACTCTCGCCTGTATTGTTTTTGGAAAACAAAAGGGGGAACTGTGGTGAGCCGTTTCTGCGGACTGTGGTCGCCATTACAAGATGGCGCTGGCTCCGCTGTGGTCTGTAACAAACAACTCCTTATTTGGGAGAGTTGGCGCATGGTTTTTTAACACCCTATGAGAAAGCTCCACGTGGCAGCTTCGCATTGGGGCTTGAGATGCTTTATTAAGGCTGGGAGAGGCATCCGAGAGGAAGAAGAAGAAATATCAAGGACCTGAATAAACGGCTGAAAGAAGATTCCTGTTGTTGCGTCTTCCTTGCGGGCAAGGGGGTCGCGACATGAGAGAGAGAGAGAGAGAGAGAGAGAGAGAGAGAGAGAGAGAGAGAGGTGAATAAGTTTATGTTTCTTCATGAACTCATTTCCACCCTCTGAGGAAGAGTATGAGTTTCAGTGGCCCCCATCCTTCTTATGACTCTGCACACTCTGAGGCCTGGCTCTCCCTGCAAAGCAGTCCCTGGTGATGATGCTTTGTAAGACCCTCCAGGATACTGGAGCCGAAAGCAAAAAACGACCCAGTGTTTTGAAGCCTATTTCCATTGAGGAAGAGTTTATTGTAAGTGTAGAGGAGAGCTTTGGACCCAGATAGCCACATGCTACAAATTCTACTTGGAAAACATACTCTGTGGAGTGAGAGATGCCTACCCTCATTCTAAGTGCAAGTGTGGGATACAGGCACAAGACCCACAGGTGCAGGGGCCTCCGGGCTTAGAAGCTCAGGACAGGCATTCAAACCACATCCCTTATATTCCTCTTTCCTTTTCTCAGTTCAACATCAATGAACTACTGTGGCGCTCGAGTCCCCCTATGTCTTCTGGGGACTAGGAGAGATCCTTTACTTATATTTTGCAAGATCAAAAGAATGGAACTACAGAGACCTCAGAAAAATGACTGCAGTGGGGGCAGTTCTGTCTTAAGTCATCTTTGTAAACAGAGACTCTGGGGCTGAAGGAAAATAATGGGCTATATAAGAGATGCTTCCCATCTTCCTCTGTTGATTCGTTCAAAACTCACCTTGTGTAGGGCCTTAGTGCACACAGAGAAAGAAAAATGGGAAAAGTAAGAAAAATGTAGGCAAAACTTAAAGAAAGAAAAAAGTCAACAGCCTCTAGATGGAGGTACTTAGTAGCTAAATAAAAATACCTTTTTTGGAAATAAATTAATTATATGGTCATATTAAAAATAAGGGAAATTCAAGAATGTGACAAGCATATGAATAAAATTGGAGGTTTTTATGGTGGTCCAAATTCTGGTGATTCTCCTCCCTAAAGATGAACATTGGAGAATAAAACTACACTGAAACATTTCATGTGTCTCTAAAACCCAATAGGGAGATTAGTGAGGATCTGACACTGCTAGACAGAAGCCTGATGGGAAAATGATCAGAAGAGAGATAGGAAGGGAGTGTCTGAGAAATGGCATCAGTGAGAGTCTGCAAAGTTGTGTCCACTGGACCTATGAGCTGGTTCAGAGAGTGGGAAATTTATGACCAGTGCAAGGACCACTACATCAGTCTTTGACATGTCTCTAGTGAGACATAATTCATACTTTATGGAATATGCTCATGAAATTGCTTTGTGGATGAACATGTCTACATTCATCTGTATTTATAATTGCTGACTATATTATCTATTCTTATTTATTTACTGCAGAGACAATTGGGATATGTCCTTAGGTTCTATTTTTTCATTCACCTGTGCCTCCTTGAGATGTCCTATTTTGTCTCAGTTTACAGGTGTGACATGGATTTCTGTCTCCTGTTCAAGAACACATCCTGCTGCAGAAAAGTCTTCCCAACAGGCACCTCCACAGAAGCTTCTCAGTGATAGCTGATTCCACTGCCATGAGCTCTAGCACAGTAATAATCAGCCTCATCCTCTGGCCCAGCCAAGACATGAGCAAATTCCTTGCATTTGCTTTTGCCTATTTGTATCCAGAGAAGCAGCTGGGAGCTTCAGATACCTCATGGTTAATTGAGTCTGAGTGGTAGCTGAGAAGATACTGGAGAGCATTCCCAGTTTCTGCTGGTATCAGATTTTCCCATAGTCACCAATAATGAAGCCACTGCTCAGGGAGCTGGTGAATCTGGAAGATGCCCCACAGCTTGGGGGTGCTGCTGAGTCAGTATAGGCTGGTAGAGAAAAACTGCAAAAAAAAGTAAACATTGGTTCTGAAGCAGAATCCACATTTAAGTTGTTGGGAGTCTGAACTAGAGGGATGAAAGTAACAAAGAAGCTGATTAAAAACTATAAAGTATGTCCTCATCTGAGCAGTGAAATAATAGCAACAGAAGGAGTCCAAGCTATGGGGACACAGCCCCTTGAGTCTTACAGTGGGGCTTCTTAGCCCAGTTCTCCCTTTTCTTCCTACTTTCTGGAGAGGAGGGGCTGTTTATGCAAATGTATTTCCATGATGACTTCCCCAGACTCTCCTTGAACCATGGTGCTGAAGTTCAGCTCAGATTGCAGACTCAGGAGGATGCCCCTTGAGGGAACCCTGGCAAAAAAATCCCACATCCTTATTCAGGGGATCTGTCAGAATTTCCATCTGTGAGGGTTGAACTCAGACCAGGGATGGACTGAGTGAAAGGTCCTTAGTGAGCATCTGTGTCGAGACAACAGGGCAATTGCCCAGTGGACTCTACAGGTCACAGAACACATAGCTTCTCTTGGCCTAGAGTCAAGAGGCCAGCTGATTACTGCAATTTACTAGGTCCATCTCTATAAACACAAGTATGGTCTGAATTCTATATAATTTTCTACCAATTCTTTGACTATGAATACTGTATTTTTCCACTTCAAGAAGCTGTGTTTGTCTTTAGGAGGTGTAAACATACAATTAAGTATGATATAAAGTGTTAGCAAGTCATTGAAGATGTAGTAAAAATATCATTCTATAATAATTTAGAATGAGTACACATACTTGGTGCTTCACACACTGTGAATCAGTAGTTGGATTCCAACTACTATAATATGAACTGATGTGTGCTTTGATCTACATTTTTGGTAATACAATAGTTTCAGTACTGAATAACCTGATAGAAGCACAAGGGAATGAAGGGTTTTCAGCAGGTGGGCTCTTCCCATGCCATATTATACAGAATGAATTCCAGTCCTGCACATACCTTTTCTGCCAATCAATTATTTTCTTCCTTTACACACTTAATTCAGTGCAGAAACAACTCTTATGTTGACCACAAGCCCCAAAGTCCTTCATTCTTTATATACAAGTTCTTGCATCAGAATCATTTGTGGGATTGTGGGTTGAGTCTTGAATTTGCAATTAGTGAGAGTCACATGATGTATTTTGACCTATGGAATTGATATTTTGTTAATGAATATCTCACCAGCTCTTAGTTAATATAAAGTTTGCTAAATATTCATACAACTCACCCTGCTCTACAACACATTTGCTCATGGATACATCTTCTCTAGTCAGAAGTTTTACCATAATCCACCTACTTCTGTGGTTTCTTTGTTCATGTCCTGGAGAACTATCATATGCTTTGGTAGTGTTTTCCCATAAACACCTGGAATCCAGTTGATCCCACTGGTAACCTTCTCCTCACTAAAGCCATGTTCCTTAGCTCTTGCTTAGACCTGAGGTCAAATTTCTTATTTGACACTTCATCTTGAATAAATTTAGTATCTCAAGTTTAAATGTCTAGAAATCAGCCTCAATCATGTTCTAAGCCTTAGTTGTATTTGTTTCTCTGGGTTTCCTCTTCTGGTGAATTCACAAGGTCAATCTGGATACTCATTCAGTTATTTCTTTTTGTCAGGTTGAGTTCTGTGTTCTGTATATACAGAAGTGCCAAAACAAAACACAATTTCTCTTCTGAATGAACTTATTTCCTAGTGGAGAAATACACAGTGAACAGTGTCACAGTGAATTTTCCTCATGTGGCTGACACCATCCAAAACATGCCCACCCATAGCATTAAGAGCCCACTTCTGACTGCTGAGAGCCCTTTGACTCCAACAGAACATCAGCAGTGAATATCTCCACATGGTGTCCATAATCTTCCCTCACTATGTACCTCCCTGTCCTGCACAGATATACAACTCACTCAAGTCATGTATAGTTCCTGGGTAGCTTTTCTCTACCTTCTTTCTTCTTTTTTTTTTCTCTTTTTTAAATTACATACATGGTATTCATTAAGCTATTCCCATATATGTGTATGATAAAAAAAAAAAAAAAACTTTTTTCTACCTAAAGAAACTCTTGTAGATTCTTTTCCAAATCAAGAATTAAACAAACAAACAAACATTCATTTTGGCAAAATCTTATTTTGCTTCTTTCCAGGCATTGTAACTCAACTCCTCCTCTGATACTCTGCATAGAACCACAAGCAGATTCTATTTCAAAGAGAATTCCAGCTGCGTGGGCATAGGGAGTCTTAAACCGTGTAAATGCTGTTTGCTCAGGATCACTAGGCAATGCTGAGCTGACATGAATCTGGGACGAACAGTCTGTGCCTCTCAGAACACACACTGAGCCTGGATCAGCTGAATTCAAGCTCCCGTTCGCCTGTGTCTCGCAGACAAATCGCTGTGACTCAGTGCTAAACGATCCTGATGAAACAACTGGTCAGCCCTTCTGAACCTGTGGAGGTTAATACCAACCAAGCCTTCATAGGCAGTGGCCACAGGATTGAGACGGGGCTTGGGAGAGCCAGTCAGGACCCACCCATTGCATTGGTCACCTGGCAAAGGGAACGACCTGTTGCCATTTGCATGGGATACCACCATGGCAGAGAACTGACATCACCAGAATGCAGCAAAGGAGATAACTTCATTGAAACTGGTGGCAACAGGTGTGTAACTCCCTAGCCTTCCCTCTACACACAGCAGAGAAGCCTTAAGGGCCCCTCCCAGCTCTCCTGTGAGCATGATAGACAGAGGGAATCAGGAGTGGTGTGGGACCCCGGCTACCGCTCCCACCAGTGCTGAAAACTGAGGTCTCTCGCACCAGCTACTGGGGCCCTGGCTACCGGAGGGCAAGCAAAATACGCTGAGGGTTCTCAGCCCCAAGCTCCACAGACTTAGGGTCTGAGGGAATGGCAAACAGGGAGAGTGTGCCCAGTCGTTCAAGAAAATAGGGCTCCCAGGAGCAACAGACCTGGCGTGTACCCAGTATTGTGGTGAGCATCACTGGTGAGCGGGGCTTGGCTTGAGGAAAAGTGGGGAAGTAACTAGACACAAGAAAAGGCCCTAGGCACTCAGGATTGGAGTCCCGCCCAGTCTGGGAGGAGGAGCTGCTGCACAGTGATTGGTTCCCGCGTATTGAGAGGAGAAGCTTGGCCCGATGGGCACAGCTCCACCTACTGGAAGAGAACTTAATCAAACTCTAAGACTGCATTTATTAATTTTTTTATTCGGGTTTTTTTTCATTTTCATTTTTTTATTTTTTAAATTTTTAAAAATTTTTAAAAATATTTTTTATTATTTTTTTATTTTTTATTTTTTTGATCATTTTTAAAAATCTTTTTTCTTTTTTTCTTTTCTATTTTTTTCTTTTGTCTTTTCAAATTCGTTATTCCCCCTTCCTTGAATTCTACCTGTTTACTCTCATTCTCTTTAGTGACTTCTTCCCTTCCATTCTAATACCTTTCCTCCAAGCCTCAAATAAATTTATAGGAGTAAACAGTAACTCAGCAGTCAAACACAACCAGAAGTAACATGAGCATCATGAAAAAGCAAGGAAGAAAAGGAGTACAAACAATGCGGGACAGCCTAAATATTCTAGAGGACCTAGAGGCATCAGAAAAATGGTCAAATAAAGAACTCAAGGAATACTTTAGACAGATGGAATAGAAACTTAAACATGATATGAGACAGCAAATTCAAACAATAAAAGAACACATTGAAAATGAATTACATAAACAGATAAAAGAAGCAAATAAGCAACTTTATCAGGAGATAGAGATTATAAAAAAATCAAACAATAATTCTAGAAATGAAAGAAACTATAAACCAAATTAAAAACTCAAATGAGGGTATCACTAACAGAGTGGAGCAAGTAGAAGCCAGAATGTCAGATAACGAAGACAAAATATGTCATCTTGAAAAGAGTCTAGCCAACTCAGAGAGGCTGGTAAAAAATCATGAGAAAAACATCCAAGAGATAGGGGATAACATCAAAAAAACACACTTAAGAGTCATTGGGATAGAGGAAGGTATAGAGTTTCAAACCAAGGGAATGAGCAACCTGCTGAATGAAATAATTATAGAAAACTTTCCAGAAATAAAAAAGGAAACGGATGTACAAATTGTAGATGCATACAGGACACAGATCATACAAAATCACAGTAGACCAACACCAAGACACATTGTTATGAAGATATCCAACATACAGAATAAAGAGAAAATATTAAAAGCTACAAGAGAAAGGAGGCAGATTACATTCAGGGGTAAATCAGTAAGGTTAACAGCGGATTTTTCATCACAGACGCTGAAAGCAAGAATATCCTGGAAAAACGTATTTCAAACACTGAAAGACAATGGATGCCAACCAAGAATTTTGTATCTAGCAAAATTAAGCTTCAGGTATGACAACAAAATAAAAATCTTTCATGATAAACAAAAGTTAAAAGAATTTGCAGCAGAAAACTAGCATTGCAAAGCATCTTGAGCAAAACACTACACGAGGAAGAAATGAAAAACAATAACCAAAACCAACAGTGGGAAGTATCTCAGTAAAGCCAGAGGGCAGGGGTAAAGCTAATCATGGAGAAATAAATCAAATTAAAAAAATAAATAAAAAAGATAAATAATCAAACATGGCAGGAAGTACAAACCATATATCAATAGTAACTCTAAACGTTAATGGCTTAAACGCTCCAATAAAGCGACATAGGCTGGTAAAATGGATTTAAAAAAATCCAACAATATGCTGCCTCCAAGAGACACATCTGATTGGAAAAGACACACACAGGCTGAAGGTGAAAAGTTGGGAAAAATGTACCACCCACATGGTCCTCTTAAGCAAGCAGGGGTGGCTATCCTCATATCGAATAAAATGGACTTCAAGACTAAGTTAATCAAAAGGGATAAGGAAGGACATTATATACTGTTAAAAGGAACCATTCACCAAGAAGACATAACAATTATCAATATTTATGCACCAAATAAGGGTGCTGTGACATTCATAAAACAAAGTCTCCTCAAGTTTAAGAATCAAATAGACCACAAGACAATAATTATGGGTGACTTCAACACACGTCTCTCACCATTGGACAGATCCTACAAACAAAAGTTGAATAAAGAAACTATAGAACTCAATATCACAATCAATAACCTAGACTTAACTGACATATATAAAATATATCAACCATCATCAAGTGGATATACTTTTTTCTCAGTAGCACATGGATCCTTCTCAAAGATAGACCATATATTATGCCATAGGGCAACCCTCAGTAAATATAAAGGGATGGAGATAATACCATGCATTTTATCTGATCATAATGGAATGAAACTGGAAATCAATGATAAAAGGAGGAAGGAAAAATCCTACATCACATGGAAAATAAACAATATGTTACTGAATGACCAATGGGTTATAGAAGACATAAAGGAGGAAACCAAAAGATTCTTAGAGATAAATGAAAATACAGACACAACATATCAGAATCTATGGGACACAATGAAAGCAGTTTTAAGAGGGAAATTCATCACCTGGAGGTCATTCCTCAAAAAAAGAAAAAAAAATACACAACAAATAATTGAGCTCACAATTCATCTCAAAGCCCTAGAAAAGGAAGAGCAAAACAACAGCAAATGTAGCAGAAGGCAAGAAATAATTAAAATCAGAGCGGAAATCGATGAAATTGAAACAAAAGAAACTATTGAAAAAAAATGACAAAACTAAAAGTTGCGTCTGATGGAAGAAAAAGTTGGCTCTGATCTACTTATTGTGGGGTTGAGCTCCAAATTCCTTAATTCCTTAATAGGACACCCATAGCACAAGTGTTAATAACAAGAATCAACAAATGGGACTTACTTAAATTAAAAAGTTTTTTTTTTTTTCTCAGCAAGAGAAACAATAAGAGAGGTAAATAGGGAGCCTACATCATGGGAACAAATTTTTACTCCTCACACTTCAGACAGAGCCCTAATATCCAGAGTATACAAAGAACTCAAAAAATTAAACAATAAGAAAACAAATAACCCAGTCAACAAATGGGCCAAAGACCTGAACAGACACTTCTCAGAGGAGGACATACAATCAATCAACAAGTACATGAAAAAATGCTCACCATCTTTAGCAGTCAGAGAAATGCAAATCAAAACCACCCTAAGATACCATCTCACTCCAGTAAGATTGACAGCCATTATGAAGTCAAACAACAATAAGTGCTGGCGAGGATGTGGGGAAAAGGGTACCCGTGTACATTGCTGGTGGGACTGCAAATTGGTGCGGCCAATTTGGAAAGCAGTATGGAGATTCCTGGGAAAGCTGGGAATGGAACCACCATTTGATCCAGCTATTGCCCTCCTGAGACTATTCCCTGAAGTCCTTAAAAGAGCATACTTTAGGGATACTGCTACATTGATGTTCATAGCAGCACAATTCACAATAGCTAGACTGTGAAACCAACCTAGATGCCCTTCAATAGATGAATGGATAACAAAAAATGTGGCATTTATACACAATGGAGTATTACTCTGCACTAATAAATGACAAATTCATGGAATTTGCAGGTAAATGGATGGTACTAGAGCAGGTTATGCTAAGTGAAGGTAGCCAATCCCTAAAACACAATGCCAAATGTCATCTTTGATATAAGGAGAGCAACTAAGAACAGAATAGGGAGGAACAGTTGAGAAGGACATCACCATTAAATGGGGTCGAGAGGGGGGAGGGAAAGAGAGAGAGAAGGGAAATATCTTGGTAAAGGAAGGAGACCCTCATTGTTATACAAAATTACATATAAGAGGAAGTGAGGGGAAAGGGGAAAAAACAAGAGAGAGAAATGAATTACAGTAGATGGGGTAGAGAGAGAAGATGGGAGGAGAGGGGAGGGGAGGGGAGGGGGGGTAGTTGAGGATAGGAAGGGCAGCAGAATACAACAGACACTAGTATGGCAGTATGTAAAAAGTGGATGTGGAACCAATGTGAATCTGCAATATGTATATGGGGTAAAAATGGGAGTTCATAATCTCATTGAATCAGATGTATGAAATATGATATGTCAAGAGCTTTGTAATGTTTCGAACAACTAATAATAAAAAAAATAAATAAAAAACACACAAAAAAAAACAAAGAGAATTCGTATTTCTGGACCACAGACTAACTTTGTCTCTGAGTCCTTCTGCTCTTTTTGCCCCTATCCAAATATTTTTACTTATGACTAGGCTCCAAATAATCTACTACAGAAGTCCTTATTACCATGAGTTGGACAGAGATTTACTTTTATGGTATTACCATATGAGGAAATTTCTAAACATAAAATTTAACCTTTTTTGCCATTGCCAATATTTCCATAATTAAAATTTAAACAAATAAATTCACAACAAAAAATAAGGGTACAAGTTCACCTATTCTTTTTGTACTTGGTTGACTGCAAAAATGTATACTTGATGTGACTATTGCACATTTTATCATCAGTTTCTTTAATTATTTAATTTCTAATGTTAAATGACAAGAATATCACTTTGATTGTAATCAGTTATCCAGAATCAACAATTAATATAGATTCTAATGCATTTGAATACAACATTGGTTTCAATCATGAACAATTTTGAGAAATATCTCACCAGAGATACTGAGGGATAGTATAATGTGAAAATTTTGTTATGGAAAGTTAATTCTTCCTCAGAGAAGTGGTTTAAATTTCACACTCATCCTATACCCAGATAGTAAAGTCCATCATCTGAAATTGACTTTCAGCTCAGAAGTGTTGTTATCAGATAAAATTTTATTGTCTTATATATTTCTATAATCCCTTAATTTTTGTGTAAGAATAAGAGATAATGAGAAAACTAAATTTAACATGTGATTTGATGTCTGAGCACAAATTAACATGCAAACTCTCTAACACCTGACCTCTTCTGAGTAGTCATAGTGGAGATCAGGTGTGAGAGAATTCTATCCTAAAACTAACCCTGAGGGTCTTCTCTTTGCAATCCATCCTGTCTTGATTCTACTCTGTTTAAACTTACCAGGTCTTGGACCTTGAAAGCCATTCAGAGCTAGGGTCATGTCCTATCACATTAGCCAAATATACTCTAATCAGTGTGTGTGTGTGTGTGTGTGTGTGTGTGTGTGTGTGTGTGTGTGTACACATACATGCACATAAAATTTAACATTAAAGAAGGAAAAGTGTGGCCTTTTTTTTGGCCCCTGGTGGATAATTCTGGTATGTTCCTCAGGGATCACACCTGCATTTATTCTCAGGTGCTGATTCAAGGTATGTCCCTAGATACTTTAAGAAAGGAGAAAGACCATCCTAATAATACCAAGTAGATGACTTTAAATTTGGAGCTTTGAGTGCTTCCTATCAGACCAATCTCCTGATTTTCTAAATTTGAGGCGGCTGGAGATTGAGTTTAATTCAATAGAATTATGTTGAAGTGTTTAAGGAATAAAGACCAAATAACTACTCTGGATTCTCATTTACTGAGTGATTTTCTCTTCTGGGTAATTCTATAAAAAAAAAACTATTAGCAGAGCAAGGCATCCTGAATATAAGGATGCTTCAAGTCTGTGAACTCTCTGATGTGGCCCTCTCTGTGTCTTTAACTGACTTGATATGACTTGTATTCTTTATTATAAGACCGCAATCTTATAAAAATAGAGCTTTAATTTTTTTCTGTGACTAATTGTTATGAATCCCCAAGCTTGAGATGTTCCTGGGAATTCCACAACTTGTCATGAATTGACACTAACTGTAGTTTGTCTCTTCCCCTGAACATGACTGGTGTCTCAAGAAAAGTCAGTATTAACCTGTGAGAGCTGCTCTTGATTCAGGTAATTTAAACACATCAGAATAATTTTACCTGAACACAAATAAACTAATTGTATGAATAGCAATGGGGCAACTCCCAAAGCCATCTAAGATATAGAGTAGGCTCAGAATCCCCATCCTGGGAGTTCCATCAGTTCCCTCTGTTTCTGGTGCTGTCTTTCTCTAACAGAAATAAATACTCTGAGAGCTCTGTGCCCAAGTAACTAGTAGAAGGTGACAAGGTGGGTGAAGCTAAGGTGGACCATATATGCACATGTTACGACATTAGTTAGGGTCAAGATCTAGAATTTCAAGGGAAATATTCATAGCCCATCTTTTATGGAATATTCATAATTGCTGAATGTGTACAAATGTAAGAAAAGATGGTGACAAAAGGAGTCCTCTGCAAAAAGCTTTACAATATCTAAAATAAAATTCTATCAGAAGTCTTGTGACTGGAAACAACCACACATGCCCAAATAGAGACTCAATATATTTCAAACACTTCTAAGAACATATTTTAATATAGGGGATATTTAATGTAAATTAAATTTATAAAATATCTGGGAATGTAGAAATTATTATTAAGGGTCAAGGAGGCTCCTTCTGACCTGTGAGTTGGAACCCTAGGAAATGAAGTGCAACAGGGCCCATCAGCCTGGTGGTTTTGTCTAATTTCCCCTCTGCCTGTGCCACTATGTATTACACGTAGCTGCTCCCTCTGCCATGGTCTATCATACAGTGGTAGATATTCTCATCTTTTTCCTGGATATTCTGGATGGTCAGGTACCGATCCTAGCCAGATCCTGAGTCTGAGATATTATCAGGAATCCCATCCCCCTTGGATCCCACAATGCCACTACTGCCCACTTGCATCACAAACCGGGGGCTCTTCTTGGATTTTGCTGGTACCAGTCCACCTTGTAACTACTATAGCAACTGCTCAAGGTATACGTGAGTTTGACTGTTTGTCACAGAGAGGCAGAAGCAGAGAGTGGTTGTATCAGCACAGGTTGGGAGAGGGACTCTGTAAACACAGACATATCACAGTGAAAGGGAGAGCTTGGGTGCATGTGTTTGGGGATCAGAGGCCATGAGAATAGACTCAGGATAGGGGTCTGCCATGGGGCACAGAGGTCCATCCCTATCTGGGCAGTGAGTGAGCATCATCAGGAGGAGAATAGTCCTGACCATTATGGACACAGTTTCCTGAGTTCCAGAGCAGATTTGGGCTGCCTGCAGCCTTTCTTTTCTCTGTCCACTGGCCTTAAGGAGGAGCAGCTCATGCAGATTTGTCTCCACTCACTGTCTCTTATGGTCTGCACTTCTTCTGAGCCTGGATTGATGCAAGACAAAATCTGGAGGGTGGTGATGCTTTCATTTTCCTGATAGGCAGAATGTGGGAGGAAGGAGGTCCTGGGACTAAACAGAAGATCACAGTTGCTGAGCCCACGTTAGTGACGAAGGGTTCACTTTCTCTATCCAACCCTATTGAGATGTGGATTCATGTGCAGATATCTCCATCTAAGAACATATTTTATGGGCCTCCAGAAAGTGTTACATATATTCCTGGAAGATTACATGTAAAAGAATAGTGTCCTCTCGGGTTTTAACTCCACCTTTTCATTTTAATCCTAGAAATCTTGATGGAGATAATTGTATGTCAAGTGATTTGCCCAGATTAATATTACCACTGTATGTAGACTCTACATGCTTTGGGGGTCTGTTGTTTCCAAGGGAAATTTACTATAAATCAATAACCAAATATGAAAGTGCCATGATACAGAAGAATAGAACTGGATATCCTCACTGCTTGCATTCATTAGAAAAACTAACTCACAGGGTCATAGTAAAACTTTTATTTAGTTATATAATCATGTTCAATTTTCTCAGAGTGGAAGTTGGCTCAGCTGGGTAATATACTTGCACAAAAACATATCAGAGCCCAAGCTCCAGAGTTTAGATTACCCTGATCAAAAGAATGATATTTACCTATAAACATTGAGCAATTTGTCTTAGGGGAAAATTGTGATATATATAGCTATAATTACAAAAGACTATAAATTAGGAGGTATTAACCAAAACAAATTACTTGTGTTACATTTGCTGAGTTCAGAAGAGTGACATGGATTTCACTGGGCTAACCTCAGAGTGAAATCAGGGTGCTGACAGGGCTGTGCTATCTTCTGGAGGCTCCAGGGGAGAAACCACTTTTTTTGCTTTTTCCAGATTCTAGGGGTCACCCACATCCTTGGTTGGTGGTCACTTCCTATTTCTTCAAAGCTAGTAACAGTAAACGGATACTTTCTCATATCATGCCACTCTGGTCACTTCTAACATTCTATTCCACTTTTAAGGATCCTCATGATTCCTCTGTCTCCAGGTATATTCCAAGATTATCTCCTGATCTTCATGTGAGCTGGTAATTAACATTAATTCCACATATAATTTATTATCACTTTATCATACTTCCTAACAGGGATTAGGGCATGCATGTCTTCTCAAGGGAACTTTTAACCATTTATGCATACTCATTGAAAACATAATAAGAAATCAAAAAGGCAGAAGCAAAGGAAATTTGGGGTTCTGTGTTTTCATTACACATATGTGATTCTTTATAGTACATTGACTAATTTATAATTATATATAATTTATATTATTATGTTATCATTATATATATCAGAATACCCTGAGAATATACATAGTGAATTTTGATATTATGGTTTTGTGGCTTTTTAACACCATATGTAACAGAGTAGGATTTTCTTTCCTTTCCTTGTGGGTTAATAGCACCATGTAAAACTTAGAGCCATCATGCCATTTACTATAGTAATAATCAGCTTATCCTCAGGCTGCAGCTCAGAGATGTGCAGAATACCTGTATTTGCCAAGGCATCTTTGGTCTCAGGAAGTTGCTGGTAGCCCAGAATTATGCTACATGAGTCTGAGCAGCATAGAAGATACAGGGAAGGCTCCCTGAATCTATTGGTATCATTGTATGTAGTATCTTCGGACACTGAAGAATTGTTCAGAGTACAGGTGAGCCTGGCAGGTGATGCAGGAGTTGCAGATTTGGAGGGCCATTGATTCAATACAACCTAGGAGAGGGAACCTGCAAACACAGATAGAAATAGGTGAGGTAAGAGCAAGGGAAAAATTTCTCATGGGTTCTGAGACTGAGTGGTTGATGAGAAGAAAGAATTGAGACCTGTTAAAAACAGGTTAACCTGAGCATTAATAGTGGAGCAGCAGGGGTTGTCCAAGTCATAGTGGACACAGACCCTGATTCTCACAGTGAAGATGGGCTGCTCCAGGCCTTTTTAAATTTTGCACCATCTGCTAATGGAAGGCTAGTCATACAACTGTGTTTCCCATCATGGTTGCCAAGCCCCTTGCTAAGCTCTGGTATTGGAGCTCACCACATATTTCAGATAGAAGAGAATAAAGTCACTGAGTGTATTCATACATGGATGGTCTGTGTTTAAGACTGTTAGGATTCGTAAACAAGTCAAGATGGGGCCTGACATTTTGCCAGGGGGAGTGGTTTGTGAAGTAATGCCATCGAGCCATTAAGTGTGGAGATTCCTTATTGGTTGACTGCTGTATCTAGTTTATGTTAATTAAGATAAGATGTGTGTAATGTATATATACCCCTCCAGTCCTACAATAAACGGCTACCACTCCAGCTGTATCAATCTACACAAGTTGCTCGTCACCCCCCAGTTATTTTGCTGCAGCTGGACTGCAGCACAGACTGCAACACACTATCTGAAATTACTGTCATTTCTTACTTACATAGTGCCTATTGGTGGCACAATGTAAAGTCACATGTTCATACATAGATGTCAATTAAAAATGTTAGTTCTCTTCATACAGATTCTATAAATCTTATATGACTTCAGTACAATTTGGAATATTGCATGAGCTCTTTCTCATCCAGTGAGGAGTTCCATGGAACAGGGTGGAGAAGAGTGTGGCTGCAGTCACTATTCAATACCTCTGAAAACCAAGCTGGAAGCAGGTCTAATTTTATTGAGAAGTTACCATGCATATATACTCAGGCAGTAGCTGGGAGATTAAAGGCAGCCACCAATACAATTTCTTGCCAAATGTCCTTGTGGCAACCAATTTAGGAGTGGGACGTGGAGCAAATGTTGGGACCACAACACATGGCCTCAGGCCCAGGGCTGTGCCTATGGGGTGAGCAGTTTTCCACTTACGCGCCCAGCACAAGGGCAGTGATTTGTCACTTAGGTACAATTAACATATGCCATGTATGCAATATCCCATGAACTTGTCTCCACAGAATATATTTAAGTGTTCACCAAGATTTCAACTATGCTCATATAAATATATATGTGTTTTGATCTTAGGTATTTTAGCCAATTTAATTGTTTCAGTATTTGATGAAGTGAAGGAAGTACTATGTATACAGTGTTTTTTTTTTTTTCACAGCTGCCATGGCATGTTGTAAATGAATGCCATCCAGATTGGAACATATCTTCTCTAAAAATCACTTATTTCATTTCTTCATCCCCTTGACCCAGTATGGAATTGTCTGTTTTGTGGACTTGAGCTCACAAAACTCTCATACATTTTTTTGAGTATGGCTTGTGGGATTGTAGGTTGAAGGGTTAAATAGTGTGTGTGTGTACACACTCTCTCTCTAAATATATATATATATATATATATATATATATATATATATACACACACACACACACACACACACACACACACACACACATAGATACATATATTTGGTATAAATAATAGCTTTTTCAGCTCTGAATTTAATATTTTATTGATACATAACTCATTCTCTCTTATTTAATTTAAATGCTACTAGATGTTCTTACAAGTCACCCTGCTCTGTAGTGCATGTACATGAGTACCATAGTCCAACTGCTCCTCTTGTTTCTTTATTCGGTACCTGGAGCCATGACACAGCCTTTTCCCTGGCTCCACATTCACCCATATGATCCAATCCACCCTCAGGGATGAAGCCCATGTTCATTTCCTGTTCTCTACAGTCAGAAGTAAAGCTTCTTATTTAACATCTCCCTCCCTCCCTCCCTCCCTCCCTCCCTCCCTCCCTCCCTTCCTTCCTTCCTTCCTTCCTTCTTCCTTCTTTCCCTCCATCCCTTCCACACTTCCACCCTCCCTCTCTTTCTTTCTGTCTGTCTTGCTTTCTTCCATTCTTCTTCTTCTTTTTTCTTAAGTTACCAGGGATCTATTCCAGGATCTCACACATGCTAATCAACTGTTCTACCACTGAGCTGAATCCCCAGACTCATCGTATTTCCCCTTGAATAGCACTAAAAATAAATTCAAAAAAATATAAGGCACAGCAATCATAGTCATTGCCTCTTCCTGAGAGTTCTACTCAGGTGAACACACATATTCATTCATAAAATGGTGAATTGATCATTTCTGCTGAAAACTTATTGAGGATCCTATAACCATGGATCCCACAACACCATGACTGCCCACCCATATCATGGGCACTTCTCTGGGCCTTCCTGATGCCAGTCTGCTTGTAACCACTGCTGAGAATGTAGGTAAGCTTTACTGTTTTTCTTAGGGAAGTCAATGCAGAGGGCAGCTGAGTTAGCACTGGCTAGATTGGGACCCTGGAAACAGAAAGCCTCGTTAAGGCTCTAGATCTGAGGCAAGTAAGAATTGCTATTGGAGGGGAAAGATCAGGGTTTGGTATCTAGGAGGCTGTTCTCTGTGGAGGTTAGGACAGTAAGGAGGTCAAAGAGCAACCAGGCCATGGTGGAACTTTCCTGAGCTCTTTCATTCAGATATCTATGCAGAGGCTAGATTCACTCACATTCTCTCACATCCTCCAAACAAGGCAGGTTGGAACTTTTCCTGCAGCTGAGTTTCTTGGAGCAAGTGGTGAGAAGATGAATTCCAATGTTAAATCTTGTTTTATGTCTAAATGTTTTATTCTGATTTTTGGCCATGTGATGACCACATATTTATAAGTATGCAACATTTACCCCAATGATTGTTCCCACATTGCCTTTTGTATCCCTTTGATGACTGGGGCCAACTGAGGTGCCTGTGGGGCCTTTGTATTGGCAGTTGTAATTGGTGACCACCCATAAAGTAATTGGGGACAACTGGTGGGCTCATTTGTGTGTGTGTGTATGTATGTGCATGCATGTTGTGTAAGTATATGGGTATGAATGCTTTTCTGTGAGTGTGTGTAAATATGATTTAAATGTGTTTATCCGTTGTATGTGTGTGTTTGCATGTGCATGCATACACATTTGTGGATTACTTTCATGTGCTTCCTTTCTCTGAGGACACAGAGTCTGGATCTGCCAATGTTGAGTGTGTGGAAAGAGGCATTGCATGAATTTGATCCGTATTAACAGTTGTGCATCCTGGAGGGCTGGGCATATTGTGTATCCTAGCTTCAAAAGTGAAGATTCAAATTCACATATTCTTTGTATAATTCTCTGCCAATTTGAGTTTTTAGGAATTGTAAATTTTGTCCCTTCATGTTGCTTTCCATAGACTGTATAGATATGAGCTGTGATAAAGGTCTTTTAGTATGAAGTTTGTAGATGTATAGATTTTGTTTTCATCAAATTTAGAAAGATTTTCTTGATAGTTTTTCAAAAAAAATTTTGTACCTTTGTCCACACCCATCTTTCTGGAACTGTCATAAAGTGTATTTTTCTTTGCCTGAAGCTGTAACACAGGTCCCTTAGGCTTGGCACATTTTTCTGTTATTTATTTCTTTCCCTTTCTTGGACAACATAATATAATTTGATCTAAACTTTAATCCAGGTATTCTTCCTTGCTTACCTATTTATATTTAATGAGCCATTTGTCCCATAATATTCTTTAAAAGTATTTTCATGGTTTTCTTTATTTCTATTAGCATATTTATTACAGTTCAATAAAGTAGTTTTTGTATAGTACTCTGAATGATTTTGTTTCCTCATGGATAGTTTTTATCTATAGTTTCTGTTTTGTGGTTTGTGTGTATTTACTTTGCTGATTTCACTATGTATGGGCTAAATTTTCCTGTAATTGCTTCATAATCTTATTTAAAAAATGGATTGGGGTATTATAATGTAATGACTCTGGAAATCAGAGCCCTTACCAGGAGAGTTTTAATTTTGTTGTTATTATTATCACTGCTATTTCTGTTGTAGGTGTTATTGTCATGAGGATGCATAGCTTTGTGATTTTCTGGGGTACTTTTTTCATTTTTAATTTTTTGCTGAGATTGGGCACAATTCCTTTATTTTATTTATTTTTATGTAGTGCTGAGGATTGAACCCAGGGCCTCACATGTGCTAGGCTAGTGCTCTGCCACTGAGCCACAACCACAGCCCCTCTGGCTTATTTCTTTAACTGAATTATTTGCATGTGTAATGGCTAACATCTGTGTTTAATGACATTAGTGGTTAGCTAATTATTAAACAAATATTTCCACAGATGCATAGAAGCAATATATCTCTCAGCCTTTGGTAAGGGTTGGGGTACAATTTTAACATTTGACTTTAATTTATTTAGCATCAGTTTATACCTCTGTCTTGTCCTTCACATCATCCTAGCAAAGATGCAATTTCAACCAGAGGAGAGAGCTTAAGTTCTTTCCCCTTCTTCCTTGTGTATGCAGATAGCCCAGGAACAAGCAAGTGGTATTTGAGAGCCCTTGGAATATGTCAGAGATTTTTCACACCATCTAAGGGGTTCCTATGCCATAGTGTCTCTTTCACATGTTTGGTCCATCTACTGTTTTTTTTTTTATACTGGCTCATTTATTCCCAATGTTAATTGATCACTCTGATGGTTTTCCTGTACAAATTGAGGATGGAGCTGCTTCACTTATATAAGCTCTGATACAATTAAAACTACGATAAGTGGCTCTCTCCTCCCAGACTTCCCAGAAAGCTAACTCAGCAGCCTCTCTCTCTTAATTTTTCTTATCCCTCTTTTCTTTTCTTTTTGTATTCCCCATGGTCCTCCCTTTTACCATTTTCCCCTTAGAGATGATTTTACATAGAAATTGCTGAGCAGGTCTCTCATATGCTTCTATTTGGCTATTCTTGCTGTATATGGGAGGGGGAGCACCCACCTAAACTGGCATCACCTGTGGCAGTTGGAGGAGAGGGATTTGTGGTGAAGGCCTCAGGCTCAGGATCATCATGCAACTAATTTCCTGGCCAGCCACTGAAGCCATCCATTCATCTCCAAATACATTGCCCGTGCCCACACTGGGCCTTGTGCATTTCCTCCACCTCTTCTTCCTCCTCAGTCAGGTCCTCCTCCTTATTGCCCTCAGCCTCATGCTCAGGAAAATGAGGTAGTAAATTGGTTCCTGTATGACTCCATGAAAACATTGTGAGAGGTCAGTAGAGTAAAGGGAAGGGGACAGGAGGAGGGAAGAAGGGAGGGAAAGTACTTCCATTTATTATACTGATCTTTTTACTGTTTACTTTTGGTTTAGTTTCATTTAGTTTTTTAGTTATTATCTTGTGGAGACAATAATAGTGAGATTCATATATGTTATGTAGGGAAGTTAGGTTAGATTCATTTCACTGTTCTTTTCTTTTTCCATCTCTTCTCACCTACCCTATTCCCTTCATCTAGTACACAGGTCATTCCATCTTTCTTCTATTTTAATGAAGTTCCCTCACCTTTTCCCTTTCTCTGTATTAGGACTTTCTTGATAAATGTTATGCTTCTTGTCTCCTAAATTATATTTCTCTTCACAACTTCTGGATCCTGAACTTCCTTTGCAGCCTAAAAAAGTATTTCAGACAGAACCAAGTGCTGCAATAAAAGCCTCTGCTCACAATAAGAAGCTGTTTATAAACAATAAATCAACAAAGTAAAATTAAGATAAGTGGTAGAAATGAGGATTTCCCAAGAGCTGTCAACCTTTTATAAAGTATAGCCACACTTTGTCTATTGTTTAGTTTTGTTTTACCTGGTTTATTCTGTCTCCAGGTTTGTTAGTATGATTCTCATCCATAAGCCCACTCAATAGGATACTCGCATTCCTTTCCTAACTTAGGAAACCATACCTACTGCATAATGTTGTACCTCAGGGCATTCTTCTTGCTCTAGCCAGAATCCTCTGTGCAACCTATTGACAGCTCCTTTGACTGTTCATTGGTTAGGACTTATGTGATTTCTCCTACATAATTTTTCATACATTAGTACCAAGGAGATGAACATAAAGTTTGTGGTTTTAACCAGATGAGGGATATCATCCAGTTTATTACCAGCACAGAAATCTATTTCAAAAGTCCTTCACTCTTGATCTGTATTTACTGTATTTTTAAAAGAGTACTTTATAAAACATTACCATCTTATTTTTCTCTTCATGATATATTAACTGAATAAAATATTTGATATTTGTTACTTATATATTTAGTATAAATCATATGCTTATTTTTGAACAAAATAGTCACTCCTTATACTACCTTATTCACTGAGACAACCTGGAGGGATATATAGGATATTCCACTGTATTTGATAAAAGAATTCCCTTTAATGTCAAAGATTCTTTTTAGGGTCCTGGTATGTTTCCGAACAAATAAGATATATTTTCTTTCACTGCTCCAAAGATTTTTATTTTTATTCCCCATTATAAGATAATGAGGTAGAGATGAATATTGGGGTCTTCAGTGTACAGAAGCTAGGAAAGTGAACGAGAATCTAATGGGATTATATAATTTGAAAAGCAAAGTTTACAGAACTGAGTATATTACATTTTATTGGGTAATGATGAGCAACCCAGGCAGGAACTGGGAAGTTCTTGGTGCAGAAACCAGGAGAGTTTTTTCAGGACTCTCAATGGCTGGTCTATGTCCTGGTCTCTGGCCAAGTCATTTTGACTTGGCCACAGACCATGACTTGGCCAGAGACCAGGACATAAACCAGCCATTGAGGGTCCTGAGACAGCACCTCTGTGAACAGGACCCAGAAGGTGGAGAATCTAAGCAGTGACCTGGAGAATTCCTGTTAATCAGTTGTGCTGGGGTAGGAGAAGAAGGAGGTGTTATATGGACGGTGTGGTCACAGGAGAGACACTTGTGCTGAGACTTGGGTTTGGACTTCCCCTGAGGAACATGGAGATGAAGCACCAGAACTGAAGGGCAGGTGAGCCAATGTAAAATTTATTGAACCTCCTATACCCTTATTACTTAAGGAAAATGGTGATGCATTTTTTTTCTGTTCTTTTCTTTTTTTCTTTTTTTTTCTGTTTTGATGTTTTACCTCTACTCAGTCTACCAAATTATTGTCCCTGGATAAGAGCTAATGTGGCTTGTTATCTGGAAATTAGAGAAGAGTTTGTGGAGAAGGTCCATCTCAAATATATAATAGAATAAGATTCCTCACTTATGATGAGGAACTTACTGTCATCACTGAGTAAAGTTGGGGGCTGATGACAGAATTTGCAGCATGGTGATGAGCTTGAGTGGAGACCAAACCAACACCACTGTCCATGAACCTTTCCAGCACAAGTGCACTTTTCATTTAAGTCAAAATTGAACTATATTTCTTAATGGTTCCTATTTCATAATGTCTCAGTCCCACCTTTCATAAAAACATTTACAAATAGATCTCTTCCAATAATCCAGCTGGTCCCACTGACTTCACTCCTCTCTTTAACACCATGATCTCTCTATAGAATGTGGACCTTTTTTTACAAACTTAAATCATAGTCTCTATCTTCCTTTTTAATCTTCATTCACTTTCTGCTCTCCGTGTGTCCTCCCCCTAATTGCTAATTGTCACAATAGACAGTCTCCAACCTATGTGAAGACTTTGTCAACTCTGGCCCAATTTCTGTCCTCTAACCTCTTCCCCAGAACATCCAGTGTGCAGACCAATTTGTATTTTTACGTAATCCAGTAAATTCTTTTCCCAAAGATGTTTTCAGGAATCCCACATTGCAGAGATTGAGCCCCTGAACAGTATCAATCTTCCTGGGCCACACAAAGCTGAACTTCTATCTTGCCTCTTTATATATCAGCTTTGGGCCCAGCCAGAAAAAGTCTTTTCATATAGCTAAGCCTAAATTTCCATGAGCATCAGAATTTTGTTGCCACAATCATATTCTTAGATGTAGATGCTAAGAGAGAATCTACAAAATTTATGAACATCACCGCAGAGGAGCCAATCAGCTAGATGTTGCTGGGGCTGCTGTGAGCCAATCATCAGCCGGCAGCTGGAAGTTTGCTGGCAGCTGAAGTTTGCTGAGGCCCCTTTGGCTGTGGCTCTCAACATCTCCGCCTCTCTGTTTAAACAACAAGCATGTGGCTTGGGGACCGTGCCTGCCTTAGGTTGTCCAATACTACATATGGTCCTTACCCGTCTTCGGATGAGCTGACCTCAGGGCGTCAGCCTCCTGTCTTAGGTTGGTACCATTGTAATTGGATCTTACCCGTCATTGACTACCAGTCCAGTATACAGCCACACCTGTGGAGAGGTCTTTGAAGCAGAAGGGAGGAAGATACACCAAGCCAACTGATGGCTCTTGTTGGAAAAATTGTACCACCAATGACATCATCAGCAAAAATACCCCAACACTACCACAAGTTGCTGCACCAACAGATAGTTCACAATGCATAGTCTAGGCAAGTCTAGGCAAGTTCTGCAAGTTCTGCACATAGTCTAGGCAAGTTCTGCAAGCACTTCAGTGATGGCTATTGCAGAAGCTGTAGATTAGTTTTATCTTTGTCTTCACCGGCACTGGGATGAAGATAGGAATTCTAGCAATAATGGCTAAAGAAAAAAGTATGTAACATTCCAGAAGGCACTAAAAGAAAACAATTTTCTTAACAATTTACATTGTCTTCACCGGCACTGGAATGATGATAGGAATTCTGGCAATAATGGCTAAAGAAAAAATTGTGTAACATTCCAGAAGACACTAAAAGAAAACAATTTTCTTAACAATTTACATTATCTTGAAGAGAATTATTAAATATAATGAAAAGGTAAGGTGAGAATTATTAAATATAACGAAAAGGAAAGGTGAAAGTAAACAAACAGATCTGTTAACCTCCTTTTTTGTTTAAATATTAAAACAATTCTTAATAGTTATTTACCCAATTTAAATTAAACCATTTAAATCACGTGAATAAAAAAAAATATTTGGATCCATTTTTTCACGAGCGCTCATCATATATGATATATGGACATATGTACATTCAAACATATAACACAAAACACAAGTGTGCACACATAATATAATACATATAACACATAACATAATAGTAAAGGCCTTATAACTTTTTACAGGTGAAATCTCCATTGCAATGTTTAAAAACTCTATAGTCAAAAAAAAAAATAGAACTGATCAAAAAACATTAACCTAGGTCTGTATGAGCTCAAAAAACAAAATAGAACTTCATGATATGGGAAAGGGCAATAATAAAATAGATATTGAAAAAAGCATCCTGGTTCTGTCACAGATGTAAGGATAGCCAAATTGGAGTTTTGGATAACAGCTGTTATGGATTTGAGCCAAATCATCTTCTTTTTGGTCTGTAGAAATCGCTTTAGTTAATCTCTCTGGAATGCAAATCAGCTGCTGTTCTCCCTGTGGAAATACACAAACAGGCCCCTGACTCCAGACAATTACTGGGTCAGGACCTTTCCATTGTCCTGTTAGAATATCTTTCCAAAGTACCTTGGGCTTATGTACATGTTTTGGACACATATGCCTTTCCGCAGCACTAAGTCCTGATGAATCCAAATTTAAAAAGTTTAGAGTAAAAAGGGTTATTTTAAGTTTATCTTTGGGGAATATATACCCCTTCCCAATTCCGTCTTTTTGCTTTAATAAGTACATTTTAATAGTTTGATGAGCTCTTTCAACTATGCCTTGTCCCTGTGGATTGTATGGGATTCCTGTTATATGAGTAATGCCAAATGATGAGCAAAATTGTTTAAAAGAGGTAGAAGTATAACCAGGGGCATTATCTGTTTTTAACTGTTTTGGAATGCCCACAGTGGCAAAATTTTGTAAGCAATGAGCTATAACATCTTTAGTTTTTTTCTCCGGCATGAAGGGAGCCCATCAAAAATCCAGAAGAAGTATCAACTGTAACATGCAAATATTTTAATTTTCCAAATTCTGGCAAGTGTGTGACATCCATCTGCCAAATATGGTTAGGTATCAATCCTCTAGGATTGACTCCAAGATTAACTTGTGGTAAAAAGGTCACACAATTTTGACATTGTTTTATTATTTGTCTAGCTTGTTCCTTGGTTATTTTAAAACGCTTTTGTAAAGTATTAGCATTGACATGGAACCTTTTATGAAAATTTATAGCTTCTTCTAGTGTAGAGAAAATATGTATGTCATGTGTAGTTTTATCTGCTAAATCATTGCCCAAACTAAGGGCTCCAGGCAATCCTGTATGTGCCCTGATATGTCCTATAAAGAATGGATCTTTTCTGTCCCAGATTAAACTTTGTATAGTGGAAAACAAAGAGAAAACAGTAGAAGAAGGGGAAATCCTACCAGCAACTTCAAGGGATACTATAGCATTAACTATATACTGACTATCAGAAAATAAATTAAATACAGAATCTTTAAACATCACAAAAGCTTGTAATACTGCATTAAGCTCTACCTTTTGAGCTGATTGTTTGGGTACTAAAAATGTAAAAGTTTGATCAGGTGTAACTATTGCTGCTGTACCATTATTTGACCCATCAGTGAATATATTTGGAGCATTCATGATAGGTGTTTTTTTTTGTCATTTTTGGAAAAATTACAGGATGCAATGACCAAAAAGACAATAAAGGATTAGATGGTAAGTGGTTATCAAATGAAACATTACATTTGCACATGATTATTGCCCAAGTATTTAACTCATTAGCTAACTCATCAATTTGATTCATAGTATATGGAGTAATAATTTTATTGGGAGAAATCCCAAACACTCCCTTTGCTGTTTTTATTCCTTTGAGTATTAATTGTCCTACAGCCTCAGGATACCTAGTAAGAATAGTGTTAGGAGAATAAGATAAATGTATCCATAATAATGGACCTTCTTGCCAAAATACTCCTGTAGGAATATTTTTTGTTGGTAGTACAATAAATAATAAAGGCAAACTTATATCAATTCTATCCAAATGCATATTTTCCATATATGTTTCAATGATTTTTAATGCCTTTATTGCTTCAGGCGTTAACATTCGGGGTGAATTTGGATCTGATGGACCTTTTAGGATATCAAATAAAGGTCCCAATTCTCCTGTTGGAATACCTAGATAAGGCCTTATCCAATTTATGTCTCCTAATAACTTTTTAAAGTCATTAAGTGATTTGAGTTGATCTACTCGTATTTGAATTTTTGGAGGACAGACCATGGTTGAGGATAATAGAACTCCTAAATAATTAATTGGAAAATTTAATTGTACTTTATCTATTGCTATCTCTAGATTATAATTTTTTAATAAATGTGTTTTTAGCTTTGTGTGCTAATAATACATCATCCATATAGTGAAATATTTATAGTTCAGGATTTTGATTTCTAAGTGGCTGGATTACTTTGTTAACATAAATTTGACACATAGTTGGGCTGTTAGCCATCCCTTGAGGGAGTACTTTCCATTCATATCTCTGATCAGGACCTTCATGATTTAGTGCAGGGACAGTAAATGCAAAATGTGGACTATCTTCAGGATGAATTGGAATTGAAGAAAAACAATCTTTAATATCTATAACTAAAACATACCAAGTTTTTGGCAAAGCAGACAATTGAGGAATCCCCGATTGAGCAGGTCCTATAATGACCATTTCATTATTAATGGCTCTTAAGTCTTGCAATAATCTCCATTTACCAGATTTCTTTTTGATGACAAAAATGGGAGTATTATGGGGAGATACAGAAGGTTGTATATGTCCTTCCACTAATTGTTGTTTGACCAGATCATGGGCTACTTGTATCTTTTCTTTAGTCAAGGGCCACTGAGGAAACAATACTGGTCTTTCTGATTTCCATGTAATTTTTATTGTCTCAGTGACCCTTTGTGAAAATCCAACCCATGTCTGTCTGTTCCTTGATCTATTTGTATTGGTGCTGCTATACCTTGTTCTTGTTTTTCTAATCTTTTTCCTTTCCTAAAACCTTGTCTAGCCATAATAGTGGGTGCATTTTGATTGATGTTATTTGTTAATGTCAAACCTAATTGATCTAAGACATCTTGTCCCCATAAATTTATGGGAAGATGATCCAATACATATGGCTGTATAGTTCCTTCACATCCTTCAGGATCCTTCCAATCTAATACCATTGCACTTCTATCGGGATTAGTCGCCACTCCTAAGCCTCAAAGCATTTGAGTGGCTTGTTGTAATGGCCAATGTTTTGGCCATTCTTGAGGAGAGATGATGCTAAGGTCTGCACCTGTATCCAGTAGCCCATTAAATTCATGTCCTTGAATATTTAGTTTTAGCATGGGGCGAGAATCTAAATTTAAAGAAAGCATAGCCCAATCTACACCTGTGGAGCCTAATCCCTTGGAACCTCTTTCTACAGCATGACTGGTAAATTTATCATGTAGGCTTGGTATTATTAGTAACTGTGCTCTTCTATCTCCTGGTGAAATTATTGATATACCCTTTGGAGAACTGGCTATAATTTTTATTTCACCTTCATAATCGGGATCAATTACCGCAGGACTTATCAAAAGTCCTTTTAGAGTAGAAGAGCTGCGTCCCAATAATAATCCTACTGTTCCTTTGGGAAGAGGTCCTTTTACCCCTGTGGGAATGATTTGAACTCCCATCTCTGGAGTTAGTACTGATCTGGCGGAGGCGCAGATGTCCAACCCTGCGCTCCCTCTGGTTTGTCTGATGAGGGATCTGATGGACAATGTGTCCTGGGCACTACCCTGATGGGGTTTCTGGGTTCCTCCAGTGCTCCGTATATTTGTGGTTTGGGGCCCCGGAGCATTGGGTCCCCCTGTCCATTTTTTGGCAATGGAGCCCGATGCCTTTGTCCACGATATTGTGGATAAACACCTTGTCCTTGTTCGTTTTTTGATAATGGAGTACCCTCTATGGTGGTTTGAGAACGGCATTCATTAGCCCAATGTAATGGAGTACCCTCTATGGTGGTTTGAGAACGGCATTCATTAGCCCAATGTCTCCCTCTACGGCATCGTGGGCAAATACCCGGTATTCTACTCCTTTGATACCTAGTTTTGTTAAACCCTCCTCCTATGCGGCATTTCCTTTTAAAATGTCCTGTTTGTTGACAATTGTAGCATGTTCTTGGCCTGGTATATAAAGCCTGTTTTACTGCAGCTGCCACAATTTGCCCTTGTTCATTAATGTCTCTGGCATCTAAAGCCTGTTTTACTGCAGCTGCCATGACTTGCTCTTGTTCATTAATGTCTCTACATAATTTAATATATGCATTTAAATCTTCCTGTTTCCATGGTCTAATGATATCTCTGCACCAACGATTCGCTTGGTCATAAGCCAGTTGTTTTATTAATGGCATTGCTTGTTCTGTATTCCCAAAAACTCTGGTAGCTGTTTGAATAAGCCTATCTACAAATTCAGCATAAGGTTCATTAGCTCCTTGTATTATCTTAGATAATTGACCTTGTAAACCTCCATGTCCTTGTAAAGTCTTCCATGCCTTAACTGCATCTACAGCAATTTGTGAATATATGCCAGGATCATATGCAATTTGTTGCTGCCGATCCTCATAAGGTCCCTTTCCTAACAACATATCTAGATTTCTCTGAGAATAACCAGCTGCTGCATTTTGCCTAGCCGTCTCCTTGCAAAATTCCTCATTGGCAACCTTCCATAACAGGTATTGTCCTCCATTTAGCACAGCTTTACAAATATTAGCCCAATCTGCTGGCGTCATGTTTAAGTTGGTAATGGATTCGACCAAGCTTACAGTGAAGGGTGCTTGGGGACCATAGGTTGTTACAGCCTCTTTTAGCTCCTTCACTGTTTTGAAATTTAAACCCTGGTAAATTCGCTGCCCTCCTACCTCAAATACAGGGCATACTTGAGATCCTGTTTCAGGATCCCAACTATCAACTGCGGGGGTTGGGAGCCTCCTAGCATATGGAGGTGGTGCTGTTGATTGGACACTTATGCCCTCTGGTGATAGAATGCTGTTAGTAGCAGTCTCCTATAGAGGTGGTGCTGTTGGTTGGACACTTATGCTCTCTGATAGAAAGGTGTTATTAGCAGTCTCCTGTTGTAACTTTTCCCCTGATGGCTTTTTCTGCTCTAAACTTCCTTCCTCTGTCTCACTAGCTTGAAAGACCTTCTCTTTTACTTGCATCTTTTCCTCTTTCTGACTAACTTGAGAGACCTTCTCTTTTACTTGAATCAATATGTCTTCTCCTTCCTCTACCTTTGTCTGAACTGAAGGCTTTGGACTAAGCAAACCAGATACCAACGCCCACAATGTCAATGTGCCAACTGGCAGAGTCCCTGGGTTGTTCTTTTCTATTCTTTTTAAATCTTCACCATGATGGTTCCATTGTGATATATCTAACAACTCCTCCTTAAAAAGCCATGGGCTACATTGTTGTATTGTATTAACGTATGCCCTGACTGCTCTTGATTTTACTGAGATGCCTCCTTCCTCTAACAATTTACTTAACAGTCTTTCGGTTTGTTTTTTACTATTTGCTGATCCCGTATTTCTGCTGTAATACAACCCAACAAGATGATGCCAAACAAAACCGAGACAGAATGAAATAAAAATGGAACCATACAAAATCATCATATCAACCTTTCTATCCTCCTGAAATGTCCATCCGTCCTTTCTCCCTATCTGTTCCTCAGATGCAAATAGTTTTTCCTCAGATGTGAGCAGTTTTTCTTCCGTCTCACTCATCTCCAGGGACAGGCAAGTTAAAACAAAAATGAAGCAAAACAAAAGAGGAATCTTAGAATGGCTACCCATCCTCTCGCCCTGCCCTCAGGGGCGAGCAGTTTACTTACCCTCAGTTGCTCCCCGTGCGGGCCACCAAATGCCGCAGTCTGGCTGGGCACAATTCAGGAGTCACTTGTCAAAAGAAACTAACTTTATTTTTAGAACTACAAATGCCAAACAAACAGCTCCTCAGGAAAAAACCCTCAGAGCCCAACTGCCACCACCGGCTTCCCACCAGCCTCTCACCCCCACACAACCCTCACCACCTCCCACAATCCTCCTGTTCTTGAGGCCGATTGGCTGGGTTACATGGGCGGAGCCAAAGAAGTCCCCCAATGAGCAGCTCTGTGGAGGAGCCAATCAGCTAGATGTTGCTGGGGCCGCTGTGAGCCAATCATCAGCTGGCAGTCTGAAGGGCAGGGAAACAGCCCAATGAACATCACCGCAGAGGAGCCAATCAGCTAGATGTTGCTGGGGCTGCTGTGAGCCAATCATCAGCCGGCAGCTGGAAGTTTGCTGGCAGCTGGAAGTTTGCTGGGGCCCCTTTGGCTGTGGCTCTCAACACTTTTCATATAGCTAAGCCTAAATTTCCATGAGCATCAGAATTTTGTTTCCACAATCATATTCTTAGATGTAGATGCTAAGAGAGAATCTACAAAATTTATGGTGAGTGTTTTCTGTATAATTCCCCCAAATAATCTTTAAACCTACTTACCAACTATCTTCTATTTCCCTTATTCCCATCCCCTTGTAATCAGTGAACAATGGGTTTATAAACTGGATATGACAGAAGAACACAAGGTTATAGGAGCCTATCACCATAAGGAAAGAAACAGAGAGGTAGTGTTGTCGGATACTGGTTGACCAGGTGAGATCTTTCTCTGGTGTATGATTTTTATTCCACTAGTTCCTAAATAATTGTGATGAATTTCAACATCATTCCAACCAACAAGTGGGGCAGGATGTTTCATGGGGTTAACCTGATAAAATTATCAGGTTGAAAGAACACAAGTCATGCTATAATCAGTAGGTGGTTTTTCTCCTGTACCTGGAAATTAAGGAACTGCTCAAGAGTATATTCTGATAAAAGATGACCCAGCTTCTGCTGTAACAAATAACTGGGTAATAAGGGATTGTATACCCTTCAGTAGACATTGAAAGCAGATAAATCACACAAAAATAGAGGTTCAACAAAGAGATTTATTGGAAGCCATGAATGGCTGCCCACCAGCCTGAATGGGGACAGCAGCTGTGCACCCACCAGTACTTGGTTAAGTAGGTTAATTAATAGGATGGAGTGCAAGCTGGTTGAGCCTGAAATTTCAAAAGGGGCAATGCTCTCTTGCTCTCTCACTGGGTGCTGCTATTGGCAGGTGGAAGGCAGGCTCTCTCATCGGATCCTGATATTGGTGGTTGGGGGGCAGGCTGGGAGAAGCACTAAATTGTGTTGCTGGTTGGGAATGGATGGTGGAGCAGGAGGGAGTAAGGCTTCCTCCTGGAAATGAAAACTTTAGCATAGTAAGAGGAATTGAAAACTCCCTTGTACCTAACATTCCTCCCCTTTTTTCTGTAAATGGGAGATGGGACATTTAATTCATCTGGCTATTTCTTGCTGAAGTGGGGCAACATAGGAAAAGGAGGGTAGGGATGTCTGGAAACAGAGGAGAGAAGAAGCATTATCATGAAGACCCAGGTACCAAAGCTGTAAATTTCCTCTGTACTGAAATCCATGAAAGCTCCCTGAAGCCATAGATTGTAGATAGTATCAACCAAATCCATGTCACTGCAAAATGGAGGATCAGCCAGCAGTCCTATTGAAGAGCCTCCATGAATTCTTTGAATCGGGTAAGCCACATGATGAGCCTAAAGACACCAAGAAAGCCAAAGGCAATAAGAAGGAGAAGAAAGAGGAGACACACCATTAGCTTTTGGCTGGTGGTCCATCAAAAGGTGGCTGAGAAAAGGCCAACAGCCATGAGGAGGCACACGAAGGCGAACGGGGTTAGGAACCCTGGGTTACAGGCTAGTGAAGTTCCTCCAGTTGTGTTTCCACTTGTAGCTCCATATCAGAAGTGATGATGTTCCATCAGCAGGTGGTGGGGCTTTCACGTGAGGAATGGGTGTCTACTGAGGTAGCAAGTAGCTGGTAATCCCTGAGGAGAAGCTGGTTAAAAGTTTGATTAGATATTTTGCCTATTTGATTTTGTATGAATTTCAAGATACAGGTTAGAGAGGCATGGAACAAAAATAATCCCAATTAGTGGGCCAAGTATTAGGAGGACCCAACCAAAAATGGAGCCTGGAAACATATTCCATAGAAAGGATTGGGCTAACTGTTACTTTCTTTTTCTATAATTGCTCTTGAAGTTGTTTTGATCTTGTTTTTTACCACCCCTGATTGATTAACATAGAAACAACATTCTTCCTAAAGATCTAGGCAAAGTCCTCCCTTCTCCACTGTAAGCAAGTCTAACCTGTGGAGGTTTTGTAAGACCATGGTGGCTAAAGAATCTAGCTGGCTTTGGAGGGTGAAGATAGATTTTAGCTACCTGTTGTATATCCCCTGTCAATTGGCTAGATAGCTGGTGGTAGCAGGTAAGAGAGGTTGTTATTCCTGCTGTTCCTGTGGCCAATCCTGCTGTTACTCCCAAAGTAACCAGTAAGGGAATAAGTTGGATGTCTTGTTCATGACAGGGGTTTATATGAGCTGTAAGGGGGATAAGAGTACCCTTGTTTCCTGAGACAACCTCTATGGATAGGAATAAATGGGTTAGGGTGCATGTGCCTCTCCATCTTGGGACAACTAGTGGTACACAGATGTCCCACATAAAAAAAAGATTACTCAGGGATCGCTGGACAAGAAGGCTTGGAAGATATTTCATGGGTAATTATTTGAGCACATTGTTTATCCTGTAAGTTACCAACCGTCGTGTTCCCAGAGGAGCTAAGACATACGTCAGCAACCTGATAAAGGGGAATTCCTGAATTTTTTTGGGAGAAGTAAACTGTTACGGAAGTGGTTTCATTGAGGATTTAGTGAGCCATTGACCAATGAGGAGTTTAGTTGTATTGAGCTGGAAACAAGATGAGAGAATCCTGCCTTGAGGCATAGCCAGCATCCGTGAGCCAATGTAGGGTTAGTCAGGTTGAGCAGATGATGAGTGGTGTTAATTATCTGGATTAGGAGGGAGTCCTTGGGCAAAGGCTTCCACCTGAATGACAGATTTAAGGGCTTTTTGGTGGATGGAAGATATTATGCAATACCTGGGGTAGCTTTGTATAAAGGAACTGGTGGCAGGCCTGATCTTGAACCCCTCCCCTGTCTGCCATTCCAAGGTGAGTCTGGTAAGTCCAACAATAGAAAATATCTCTGTACCATTTGGAATGGCATTGGCTCAGTCCAGATTTAGGCTCTGCTTTACCTGTCCAATATTTAATCCTCTTGTTTCCAGCTCAATACAACTAAACTCCTCGTTGGTCAATGGCTCACTAAAGAGTTGCCTGAGAGTAAAATCTTGCTTGAACATAGTTGTATGTTATAAAGTGAACTCTCTGCCTCGAACTCCCACAATTACAGTGGCAATGCGAGATGCTAGATGAGGCAGACAAAATAAGTGTGAGGGAAGTGGATGCCAGTAGGATGAAAAAAGGAAGAGTGGGCTAGAATGAGGCATGTTATTGTGAGGGTTTCTTGGGTTGAGGAATGTCCTTCTAGTGAAGGAGGGAATGAACCTTCAGGAATGATATGTAGAGCTTTAAAGGATTCTCAGGAGTGGTGGAACAGATGTATTTGTGGGAGGAGAAAAATGGACAGTCAATCTGGGCTTCCTTGGTTGGAGGCAGGGGGGCAGTTTCAGTCTGGAAATGTGAATTCATGTGGTCAGTTTGCCTGGGGATTCTTACAGGTTGGCAGTGGTGAGAGTACACTAGGTAACACTTAGAGGACCCTTTCATTTAGGTGCCAGGGCAGGCATGTCACCAGAAGAAAGAGAGAAATGTACTCAGTCACCTGGGGTTAAGGGGAAAGAGACGTATGACCTGGAAGGGTCTGGTGATAAGGCCTCTTGATGTTCTCATACAAGTGTCCAGATGAAGGTGAGGAGAGGAGAAGTGAAAGATTCCAGAAGAGAGCTGGAGGAGGGCGTGATGCCAGGGGTTAAAGCAGGTCTCCCATACATCACCTCAAAGGGAGAGAGCAAAGTAGGTTTTCTTGGGAGTACCTGGAGGTGGAACACATCCACAAGTAGAAGTTTAACTCAATCTGTAAATAATTTAAGAGAAAGCTTGGCCTCCTTTAGTGCCTGGTTTGTGCAATTAACCTTGCCTGATGAGGTGGGATGGCATGATATGTGCAAGTGCCATAGGATTTGGAGGGCTTCTGTGATATGTTTTTTTTTTTTTTTTAATCTGTGAGGCAAACTCAGGGCTGTTGTCTGACTGTAGTGAGGTGGGAATTCTAATCTGGGGATGAGCTCAGAGAGTAGGATGGAAGCTTCGTGGAGGCCCTCTTGTTGGAGTAGGAAAGGCCTCCACCCACCCTGAGATGGTGTCCACAAAGACTAAAAGTAAAGATATCTTTTGACCTCGAGCATATGAGTGAAGTCTACCTGGCAGTTGGTCCCCAGGAATTGCCTTTGGGCCTGGTGGATGGGGAAGCAGCCCAGTCTGAGGGGAATATTAGGGTTAGTCCTCTGAAAAATGGTGCAGCTGGAATTGAGGTGATGGAGAACAATTATGTGGTCGGGGTGAGAAGAAAGTTTGCAGGAAAAGTTTGAGGTTTTTGAGGGCTGGTGTGGAATAAAGAATGTAGGTAAGAGAATAGGTCATGTCTGGAGCAAGAAGTAGTGAGGACCTGGTGAGGGGAAATCATAGCAATAGCTGGAGGTTGTGACATGGAAGTTTGCCTGGCAGCTTGGTCAGCCTTGGAATTGCTCAGGGTTATAGGTGAGAAGTCTGACTGGTAAGCCCTAGAGTGAGTGATCCCAACCTTTGATGGTAGCAAAGAACCTGAAGGGCTGAGATGAACTTTGCATTTGTGATGGGGGATCCCTTTGTCGTTAGTAAACCTTTTTGCTTTCATATGGCCAGATGGGAGATAAGAATCTGAAAGACATATTTGGAATTGAAGGAGTGATCAGCAGCCAGTTGGAAGGCTCAGGTTACTGCTATTAGTTCCGACTGTTGATTGTTGGTGTTTTGAGGTAGAGGTTTAGCTTCCACTACCTCTGACAGAGATATAATACCATATCCCACCCGTCTTTCTCCTTCCCACATAAATTAGCTGCCATCAGTAAACCATGTGGGGAGGGGGGTTGGTTAGGTGGCCTTCCTTTATGTGGCAGCGCCTGGGAATTTTGTTTAAATACTTTTAGATATTTTCTGATATGATCTGAAATACTTTAAAGTGATGATAATATAAACTATATTGCTCTTATTTTAAACTTCATGAAGCTGTGTTATTAGAATAAAGGACACATTTCTTTTCCATATTGGTATTGTATCTTGAACTTCAGTTGAAAATTTTAGCCCAGATTCAGCTCTGAGTCACTTCTAGACTCTGAGCTGGGCATGGCAAAATAACCTCTGTAAACTTTCTCCAATTTATATACTGAAAAAAATTTTATGTTCAAACAAGTCACTTCGGCTGATATAAAAATTAGTAAATTGAGATTACATGAGCAGTGAATTAATCTATAAGTTAATCAAAATTGATCTATAAATTAATCTATAATTTCATATATACTTGTCTGGGGGAACATCAGGTGCTGGCTGGAGATCTGGAGAAGGATGTTATCCCTTTATTTATACCTAATCAGAGACTCTAACAGGCCCAGACAGCAGAGGGGAGCTTTATTCCTCACATGGATCTAGAGCACAGTGTCAGTTCTTCTATATGGTAAAGTAATAACATTATTCTCAGTCTATAGCCAGTAGATGAGCTTCATTTGTGCATTGGCCAAGGCATCTTTAGTTTCAGAGAAGTGTCTAGGGATGTTGCAGCCCTGTTGTTTGACTGAGTCTGAATTGAAACCAGGTGATGCCACAAAGGGCTCATTGGCTTCTGCTGTTACCAATATATCCAGTACTTTCCAACAATGACATGAATGGTCAAATTCAGGTGAGTCTAGCTGATGTTTCCTATAATACAGAGATCTTCCTCACTGAATTTTCACATGCTGTAATGGGGAACCTGCAAATAGACACAGTCATGGTAAATGAGGCTAGAACTGGAGTTAAGCTCCTTGCAAGATAAAAGCTAAAGGGGACTGACCCAAGCTCAGGAGGTGAATCTGGACACTTGAGGCCTGTTCCTACCTATGCAGTAAGAGAAGAATAGCAAGAGGAGAGGAGCTCAGGTCATGGAGGAAACATTCCCCTAATCCCTTCAGTGAGGCTGAATTGTCCCAGTCCTCCTTTCTTTTCCCACTCTCTATCAGAGACTATTTTTGCAAATGTCAGGGTCATGATTTTCCAAGTCTCTTGAGAAGATAAAAGTTGCTGCTCAGGGAACTGTGCCAGACCAGAGAGGGGACAGTCTCTGAGAGTCCGCATCAGTTGTCACAGGGCACAGTTGCAAGGCTAGTTATCTTCTGAATAAATGGGCCTACTAAGTAGACAGGTAGGGATTACATGGCCTCCCTATAGGATCCCCTGCTGGTCACAGGACGCACCAAACACTATGACCCAGAAACTTGAAAACCCAACTTTTTTCTTACTATGGACTTGAGACCTGGGAACTCAACTGGTTTCTGCAGCTCATCAGGTTATTGTTTCTATTTAAAAGCCTCATGGTATGTTTCTAAGACAATCTGATTCTTATTCATTAAATATTACTGTGCTTTCTCATTCTCAAACAGTCCTGTCTATGGGATGTGCAAACATATGTGAATGATATCATAAAATTTAGCTTGCCTAAAAAATATGCTGTGTAATTCAAATCTCTTCATGGATACATGTTCCAGAAAGTCTACATATCTATCATCATATCTAGTTTGAATTAGTACACTTTATTTTTGAAAATAGTTTTAGATTAACAGGAAAATTTTATAGAAAGAAGAGAATTCAGACCCAACATGGCGGCCGGGGAGGAAGCAGTATTTTCAGGATCTCCACAGTAACGCGATCAGAAAGACCCATTAATACACCTAGAATCTACCTACGGAGGAACCTCTAGCAAAATTCCGTGGAAAGGAGACCTGCCGGGAATCAGTAAGTTTATGAGAGGTGACAGTTTGTCCCAGATGAGTGAATCTTGGCCACGCGGTGCAGAGGTTCAGTCTCCCTGCCAGCCGCCGCCAAACGGCCGCCAGCGCCTGCCTGGTTCTGCAAACGGCCCCCGGCGGCCGGGCCGGCGCGGCGATAAGGGTCCCCACCTGCACGGCAAACAGCCCCCCCGCCCACCCAGCTCAGGAGGCGACGTGAAGGGAATCTAACCAAGCCTTTATGAAATAGCAAACTGGGCTGCGTACGGGGGTTGCTGAACTGCTGAAACTGGTGCTCAGAGTAGCGGCTTTAATAGAGACTTTGCACAGCTTGTTAGAGCTCCTTTCACCATTAGTCTGTAGTGGACCACCCGGCCAAGCAGCAGAAAAAAAAACAAAAAGATTGAAAAAGAGACGCTTGGCTCCCAGACGCTTTCCTGTTCAGAGCCGCGGGCGCTTTGCGCCCATATGCTTCCTCTTTCACTTTGCTCCCTGCAGAGAAGCTGAATGGGTAATCAGCAGTGGATCTTAAGTACCTGAGGCAAAGAAAGCTCAGTACACTCCGCCCTTTTTTTTTTTTTTTGAATATTGTATATACAGGGAGAGTTAGTGGACTGAAATTGTTGGCTGGGCTGGGGTTTCGGGCCGAAAATCCACTCCGCGGGAGCCGCCATTTGCTTTCGGCATGCTGCCTTGATGGCCCTGTCTACACTGTCAAGCAGCCACATCTAGAGACTGGAACTGGGCTGCGTGCCGAGCCCTGTCCTCTGAAGGCTGGACCACGGCCTCAAGCGCCTCGATCGCCTGTTCCCTGCTGCACCTTGGGGCAGAGCCTGCTCTGGGGTCGTTGGGCACCCCCCTGCGAGGAGACCCGTGCTCTGGAGGAGGGGGTTGGAGAGCCGTGGAGGCAGCCGCTTGGGCCCTGGGAGCTAGGCACCAGGCCGAGGAGCAGCGGAGGCCGCGGCGGCGCTGCTAAGGTCGTGAACAAGCATGGCACCCAAGAGCGCGGTTATCGCTCCCACCAGGGCTGACAACAGAGGTCCCTTGCACCAGCTACCAGGGGAGTTGCTACCTGAGGGCAAACAAATTCGCTGGGGGTCCTAAGCCCCAAGCCCTACAAACGTAGGGTCTGAGGGAGGAAAACAGAAAGGGTGTGCCCAGGCATCCTTGAAAACAGGGCTCCCAGGCACTCAGGACTGGAGACTCGCACAGTATGGGAAGAAGAGCTGAGGCACAGTGATTGGTTCCCACCTATCAAGAGGAGAAGCCTGGCCCAGTGGGCATAGCTCCACCTACTGGAAGAGAAGTTAATCGAGCTCTATGACTGCATTTATTATTATTATTATTTTTTTAATGATTATTATTAGTTTTTTTTTTATTTTCACTTTTTGTAGTTGACGTTGTTGTTGTTCTTTAACTTTCTTATCAATGGTTTCATTTTTTTTAATTCTTTTTATTCTATTATTATTACTATTTTTTTTTAAACTTTAATTTCCATTTTTTAATACCATTATAATTTTTTTTGTTTGTTTTAAATTTTTATTTTTTCGTTTTTTCTCTCTTTCTTCTCACTCTTTTCTTTTGTCTATTCATTTCTTTTCAACTTTCTTATTCCCCCTCTCTTGAACCCCACCTACCTACACTCACTCTCTTTAGTGACTTCTTCCCTTCCCCTCTAATACCTCTCCTCGCAAGCATCAAATAAATTTGTAAGAGTAAACAGTAACTCAGCAGTCAAACAGAATAAGAAGTATCATGAGCATCAAAAAGCAAGGAAGAAAAGGAGTACAAACAATGCAGGACAGCCTAAATATTCAGGAGGACCTGGAGTCATCGGAAAAATGGCCATATAAAGAACTCAAGGAACACCTTAGACAGATGGAAAGGAACCTTAAAGATCACATTGAAAAGGAATTACAAAAACAGATAAAAGAAGAAGTTAAACATCTTTATCAGGAGATAGAGATTATTAAAAAAAATCAAACAATAATTCTAGAAATGAAGGAAACGATAAACCAAATTAAAAACTCAATCGAGAGTATCACTAACAGAGTGGAGCAAGTAGAAGCCAGAACGTCAGATAATGAAGACAAAATATATCAACTTGAAAAGAGTCTAGCCAACTCAGATAGGCTGGTAAAAAATCACGAGAAAAACATCCAAGAGATTTTGGATAACTTAAAAAAACCAAACTTACGAGTCATCGGGATAGAGGAAGGCACAGAGATTCATGCCAAGGGAATGAATAACCTGCTGAATGAGATAATTACAGAAAACTTTCCAGAAATAAAAAAGGAAACAGATATACAAATTGTAGATGCATACAGGACACCGAGCACACAAAATCACAGTAGACCAACGCCAAGACACATTGTTATGAAGCTATCCAATATACAGAACAAGGAGAAAATATTAAAAGCTACAAGAGAAAAGAGACAGATTACATTTAGGGGTAAACCAATAAGGCTGACAACGGATTTTTCATCACAGACGCTGAAAGCGAGAAGATCCTGGAACAACGTATTTCAAACACTGAAAGACAATGGATGCCAACCAAGAATTCTGTATCCAGCAAAATTAAGCTTCAGATACGACAACGAAATAAAAATCTTTCATGATAAACAAAAGCTAAAAGAATTTGTAGCCAGAAAACCAGCATTGCAAAGCGTCTTGAGCAAAACTCTACACGAGGAAGAAATGGAAAACAATAACCAAAACCATCAGCGGGAAGTGCCTCGGTAAAGATAGAGGAAGGGGGGAAAGCTAACCATGGAGAAATAAACTAAATTAGGGGGAAAAAAAAGATAAATAATCAAACATGGCAGGAAGTACAAACCATATATCAATAGTAACTCTAAACGTTAATGGCTTAAACTCTCCAATAAAGCGACATAGGCTGGTAACATGGATTAAAAAAACAAATCCAACAATATGTTGCATCCAGGAGACTCATCTGATTGGAAAAGACATACACAGACTCGAGGTAAAAGGTTGGGAAAAAATATACCAAGCACACGGTCCTCGTAAGCAAGCAGGCGTGGCCATTCTCATATTGAATAAAATCGACTTCAAGACTAAGCTAATCAAAAGGGATAAGGAAGGACATTATATACTGTTAAAAGGAACCATTCACCAACAAGGCATAACAATTATCAATATTTATGCACCAAATAATGGTGCTGCGACGTTCATAAAACAAACTCTCCTCAAGTTCAAGAATCAAATAGACCACAACACAATAATCATGGGTGACTTCAACACACCTCTCTCACCATTGGACAGATCCTCCAAACAAAAGTTGAATAAAGAAACTATTGACCTCAATATCACTATCAATAACCTAGACTTAACTGACATATATAGAATATATCAACCATCATCAAGTGGATATACTTTTTTCTCAGCAGCACATGGAACCTTCTCAAAAATAGATCATATATTATGCCATAGGGCAACCCTTGGTAAATATAAAGGGGTTGAGATAATACCATGCACTTTATCAGATCATAATGGAATGAAACTGGAAATCAGTGATAAAAGAAGGAAGGAAAAATCCTACATCACATGGACAATGAACAATACGTTACTGAATGATCAATGGGTTACAGAAGACATAAAGGAGAAAATCAAAAAATTCTTAGAGATAAATGAAAATACAGACACAACATATCGGAATCTATGGGACACAATGAAAGCAGTTTTAAGAGGGAAATTCATCGCCTGGAGGTCATTCCTCAAAAAAAGGAAAAACCAACAAATAAATGAGCTCACACTTCATCTCAAAGCCCTAGAAAAGGAAGAGCAAAACAATAGCAAATGTAGCAGAAGGCAAGAACTAATCAAAATCAGAGCAGAAATCAATGAAATTGAAACAAAAGAAACTATTGAAAAAATTAACAAAACAAAAAGTTGGTTCTTTGAAAAAATAAATAAGATCGACAGACCCCTAGCCATACTAATGAAGAGAAGAAGAGAGAGAACACAAATCACTAACATACGGGATGAAAAAGGCAATATTACAACAGACGCTTCAGAAATACAGAAAACAATTAGAAATTATTTTGAAAACCTATATTCCAATAAGATAGAAGAAAGTGAAGACATCGATAAATTCCTTAAGTCATATGATTTGCCCAGACTGAGTCAGGAGGAAACTCACAACTTAAACAGACCAATATCGATAGATGAAATAGAAGAAGCAATCAAAAAACTTCCAACCAAGAAAAGCCCAGGACCGGATGGGTATACAGCGGAGTTCTACAAAACCTTTAAAGAAGAATTAATACCAATACTTTTCAAGTTATTTCAGGAAATAGAAAAAGAGGGAGCTCTTCCAAATTCATTCTATGAGGCCAACATCACCCTGATTCTGAAACCAGACAAAGACACCTCAAAGAAAGAAAACTACAGACCAATATCTCTAATGAACCTAGATGCAAAAATCCTCAATAAAATTCTGGCAAATCGGATACAAAGACATATCAAAAAAATTGTGCACCATGATCAAGTAGGATTCATCCCTGGGATGCAAGGATGGTTCAATATACGGAAATCAATAAATGTTATCCACCACATCAATAGGCTTAAAGATAAGAACCATATGATCATCTCGATACACGCAGAAAAAGCATTTGACAAAGTACAGCATCCCTTTATGTTCAAAACATTAGAAAAAACAGGGATAACAGGAACTTACCTCGACATTGTAAAAGCTATCTATGCTAAGCCTCAGGCTAGCATCATTCTGAATGGAGAAAAATTGAAGGCATTCCCTCTAAAATCTGGAACAAGACAGGGATGCCCCCTATCACCACTTCTATTCAATATAGTTCTCGAAACACTGTCCAGAGCAATTAGACAGACGAAAGAAATTAAAGGCATAAAAATAGGAAAAGAAGAACTTAAATTATCACTATTTGCGGATGACATGATTCTATACCTAGAAGACCCAAAACGGTCTACAGAAAAACTACTAGAACTAATAAATGAATTCAGCAAAGTGGCAGGATATAAAATCAACACACATAAATCAAAGGCATTTCTGTATATCAGTGACAAAACTTCTGAAACGGAAATGAGGAAAAATACTCCATTCACAATAACCTCAAAAAAAATAAAATACTTGGGAATCAACCTAACAAAAGAGGTGAAAGACCTATACAATGAAAACTACAGATCCCTAAAGAAAGAAATTGAAGAGGAGCTTAGAAGATGAAAATATATACCCTATTCATGGATAGGCAGAACTAACATCATCAAAATGGCGATATTACCAAAAGTTCTCTATAGGTTCAATGCAATGCCAATCAAAATCCCAATGGCATTTCTTGTAGAAATAGATAAAGCAATCATGAAATTCATATGGAAAAATAAAAGACCCAGAATAGCAAAAACAATTCTAAGCAGGAAGTGTGAATCAGGTGGTATAGCGATACCAGATTTCAAACTATATTACAGAGCAATAGTAATAAAAACAGCATGGTACTGGTACCAGAACAGGCGGGTGGACCAATGGTACAGAATAGAGGACACAGAGACTAAACCACAAAGCTACAACTATCTTATATTTGATAAAGGAGCTAAAAACATGCAATGGAGAAAGGATAGCATCTTCAACAAATGGTGTTGGGAAAACTGGAAATCCATATGCAACAAAATGAAACTGAATCCCCTCCTCTCACCATGCACAAAAGTCAACTCAAAGTGGATAAAGGAGCTAGATATCAAATCAGAGACTCTCCGTCTGATTGAAGAAAAAGTTGGCTCCGATCTACAGATTGTGGGGACGGGCTCAAAATTCCTTAATAGGACACCCATAGCACAAGAGTTAGTAACAAGAATCAACAAATGGGACTTTCTTAAACTGAAAAGTTTTTTCTCAGCAAGAGAAACAATAAGAGAGGTAAATAGGGAGCCTACATCCTGGGAACAAATTTTTACTCCTCACACTTCAGATAGAGCCCTAATATCCAGAGTATACAAAGAACTCAAAAAATTAGACAATAAGAAAACAAATAACCCAATTAACAAATGGGCCAAGGACCTGAACAGACACTTCTCAGAGGAGGACATACAGTCAATCAACAAGTACATGAAAAAATGCTCACCATCTCTAGCAGTCAAGGAAATGCAAATCAAAACCACCCTAAGATACCACCTCACCCCAGTAAGATTGGCAGCCATGATGAAGTCAAACAACAACAAGTGTTGGCGAGGATGTGGGGAAAAGGGTACTCTTGTACACTGCTGGTGGGACTGCAAACGGGTGCGGCCAATTTGGAAAGCAGTATGGAGATTCCTGGGAAAGCTGGGAATGGAACCACCATTTGACCCAGCTATTGCCCTACTCGGACTATTTCCTGAAGACCTTAAAAGAGCACACTACAGGGATACTGCCACATCCATGTTCATAGCAGCACAATACACAATTGCTAGACTGTGGAATCAACCCAGATGCCCTTCAATAGATGAATGGATAGAAAAAATGTGGCATTTATACACCATGGAGTATTACGCAGCACTAAAAAATGACAAAATCACGGAATTTGCAGGGAAATGGATGGCACTAGAGCAGATTATGCTTAGTGAAGCTAGCCAATCCCTAAAAAACAAATACCAAATGTCTTCCTTGATATAATGAGAGCAACTAAGAACAGAACAGGGAGGATGAGCAGGAAGAAAAGATTAGCATTAAACAGAGACATGAGGCGGGAGGGAAAGGGAGAAAAAAAAGGGAAATCACATGGAAATGGAGGGAGACCCTCATTGTTATACAAAATTACATTTAAGAGTTTACGAGGGGAATGGGATAACAAACATGGAGGGAAATGAATTACAGTAGATGGGGTAGAGAGAGAAGATGGGAGGGGAGGGGAGGGGGGATAGTAGAGGATAGGAAAAGTAGCAGAATACAACAGTCACTATTATGGCAGTATGTAAAAATGTGATGTGTAACCGATGTGATTCTGCAATCTGTATTTGGGAAAAAATGGGAGTTCATAACCCAACTGATTCTAATTTATGAAATATGATTTGTCATGAGCTTTGTAAAGTTGTGAACATCCAATTAAAAAAAAAAAAGAAGAGAATTCCCATATATCCTGTGGCCTCTATTAACCTGTCATTTCTTTTAGATTTTTTCAAAAAAGAGGACTTAATAAATAAATAGCAATCCTAGTTCTGTTACTCTATATGTGAAGGTGTGTTTTTAAAGGGGGAAATAAGTGTAGCTTTCTAGAATAAATTTTAAAACATGCAGATAGTTCTCATGTTCCATTCATTATGAATTCATCAATGGACTTAAACCACTTAAATGTCAATTGATTTGTATTTATATCTTCTACGTTTCAGTGAATTTAGCTGTTTTAATATTTGGTAAAGTGAACAAAAGCACAATACAATGTACTGTTTGCTGATGCAGGGTTTAACCATGTTATATAATAACCAAGTACACACTAGCAAATCCATTCTCTACCAATCATTCATTGATTCAACCAGCCCCTCTATCCAGTACAAAATCATCTGTTCTGTGGATGGCAAGCTCACAAACTTCTTTTTATTTTTCTAAAATTACCCTGTGAGAATTTTTTGTGGGATTGTGAATTGACTGGTTGAATATTAGATTTAATTATATTGTAACAAATAATTTAATATCTGTGTTTAACATTTTGTTGATGCATAACTCAGTAGCTCTTAAATAATTTCAAAGTTAGTAGGTGTTCATATATCATTCCCTGCTATGTGCTGCATTGGCTCACAGGATTTGTCCTCTCTGCTCAGAGTAATCTCCATTATCCACCTGCTTTTATGATTTCTTTACTCAGAACCTGAAAACACAACTAGTCCTCCTTCACTGTCTCCACATGAACTCATATGATCTAGTCTTTCCTACAGGTCACCATAAACAGGATTCAGTCCTCCATATCCCTCTCCTGTTCTCCATCTTATGAGGTTAAGTTTCTTATTTAACATCTCTTCTTCAAACAACTGAAACCAAGAATATCCACAAATCAAGACTTTTGCCTCAAATCTACTCTCACCCTTGGGATTTATTTCTAGGTGAATATTCATTTTACAGACACTCCTTGACTTTGTCCTTTGTGGCAGCCATCAGGCAGTTTAGAAGGCAGTGATAAAAGAGAAAAAAAAGCCAAAGTTCCCAAATAACTCAGTTTCTAGCAGTGAATAACAATGAATGATGAAAGAGAAACATAGACACAAGGTTATCACTCCTGACTGCTGAGGGCCCCTCACCTTTCACAGGATATCAACACCAAGGGTGTGCACATTCTGCCTACAGACTTTCCTGAGTCTAAAACAACTCCCTATCCCTGAGAGCAGGTTCTCCTGACTGGACTGTATTTGACAAACTATTAGATGACAAAATCTTTAAACTTCACCCCTCTGAGTCAGATATCCCTTGATCTTTTTCCTCCCACACCAATCATATTTAAATCTTATCTTCATTTAGTTTTATTTTTCCACACTACTCTGAGCAAGGCCTGGTGCTGTCCCTGCTGTGAACCTTGAGTGGTATTAAGAAAGGTCCTTGGAATCAGTGTGATGTCTGAAAGTTGGAAAGGGGGTGCTGGAGTGTAGGATGCACCTCGGCACACTCAAGAACTGAAGAAGACTTCACTGGGGGCTGCCTTCTGGATATGGCAGAATTTGATATCATATATAGGGTGCTAGTAAAATAGTGTTCAGATACTAGCTCAATTTTTTTGCATTGGTTTGAGGATTATTTCAATCTTTAAAATTATTTATGAAACACTGGGAAAGAATTGCAGTGTGAGAGAGATTTATAGTTGTATAAATTAATGTATTTTAATATCAAAACATGAGTGTATAGGTCAGAGCCTGTGGCAAATTGGTTTTTGTCCCACTTCCCCATCTGCCTGTTTCACTGTGAAAAGCATTATTGTGCCACAACGCACAGTAATAGTCAGCCTCATCTTCAAGTTGGAGCCCAGATATCTGCAGAACACCTGCATTGGCTGAGGTATCTTTGGATCCAGAGAAACGACTGGGGACCCCAGAGCCCTGGTGCTTGTCTGACTCTGAGTAGTAGTTCAGGAGATACTTTGGAGGACTCCCTGGCTTCTGCTGGTACCAGTATATCCTGTAGCTACCAATACTGAAGCCACTGCTCAGAGTGCAGGTGAGTTTGGAAGATGCTCCCGGAGATGCAGAGAGAGATGGCAGTTGAGTCAGCACAGGCTGGGAGAGGGAACCTACAAACAGAGAAAAATAGATAGGATAGTGTCCATGGTAAAAGTTCTCTTATGTTCATACCTGAAGAGTTGATGCAAATAGTGAATAGAGAACTGATTGCTGAAGGTTTTTCCTACCTATGCAGTGAGAGAGCAGCAGGATGAGAAAAGGAGTCCAGGCCATGGTAGGCACAACTTCCTGTGTCCCACAGTGGAGGTGAGCTGCCACAGATCTCCTTTTCTTTCCCCCTTTCTGCAGAGGAGGGGCTTTTCATGCAAATGTTTCCATCATGACTGTCCCAGGCACCTCACCCCACCCCAGTCAGGTGCTGGAGTTTAGCTTAAACTACAGACTAAAGAGAATGAAGGTTTTGTTTTCTTCACCACTTGGGGGAAACTTAGGTTGAAGAACTGCTGAGACAAGACATAGTTCTCTTCCCAGGGGACTCTGCTATGCCAGGGTTAACACACTGGTAAGTCCCCTTCAGTTAACTCAGGGCCCCTCCTCCAGGCTAGGACTCCTTTGAGTGAATGGTCCTTACTGAGCAGCTGTGTAGGGACCACAGGATAGTCTCATTGTGTCTTCTGCAGGGGACATAGTAGTTCATCAGTAACTGTCTATATATTGAAGGTTAGATTCCTAAATACTGCAATTTTGATATGCTTCCATTTCCTCTCCCTCTCAGAAGGTTTTCTGTATTATGGAAAGCACAAAATCATGGAAAAAATGATAATTTAAGGAATTAGGTCTCCCATTGAAGAGGCTACAAACTCTATATGACTTCATGGGTATATAATCTACCATATACATATATTTTTACAGTTTTGTAATATTTGTTTATAAATAAACCTATTCCCATGATTGCTACCTAATTGAGCTGCATTTTAATCTCCTTCTTTTAAGCCCTTTTAACTGTTAAATTAACTGTAATGTTAGAAAGCACAGTGAATCTTAAGACTTACAGGTGCAGTTCTCCTGTTGTGCCAGATTGTAATAGAATAAAATCCAACCTGGGGCATGCATTCTTGGACACTTAGTAGTCAACCTCCTTCATCCAATCCACATGCAGATACATTTTGTTTCTATGGACTCAGAAGAAAGCCATCAATATTTCGTGTCACCATTTCTAAACAAGGGTATTTGAGGGATTGAACAGTTGATTAAGGAACTATGCCTGATTTCTTTCTCTAACATATGTGTATCAATCAGATGCTCCATCTGTCTTGATATCAGGTCTCTGCCTTCCTTCCTCACTTCCACTTGCATGGAAATGCTGTGTCACTTCCACTAAGCCACTCTTTTTATCCCCATGTCTGCTGTGCTATTGGGTTTCCTGTATTCTAAAAGGTTGTGCTATACATTGTGTCCATATTGTTATTCTTTGAGATGGGAGGACTACACAATTTCTTATGCCATCGTGACTGTAGAAAGTGACACTGTCTACTATCTAGAATTATTTTCTTATATTGTGAATCTTTTAAATCTACAATAATATGTCACAAATTTTCAAAATTATTGATATGGCTTACAGTTTCTTACTTGACCCCAAGATAAATTTAATCCAGGGAACCTCTGATATTATTTTCGGCCCTGTCAGTGGTTCTATGCTACAAATTTGATTTTTGATTCTCAGCTTTGATGTTTAAATAAGAACCTATAGAGGTACTAAGAGGTAATAAACACCTATAGCACAAATTCACAACCTCTGTTCCTCCAGAGTAACAGTCCCTTTCAGTTTATAGAGCCTGGAAATTTTTCTTGTGCCAGAAAATGTGTGACTGCATAAACTGTGAATATAATTTTAAAAAAAATTAATTAGTTTATGCCAATTACATTAAAATTTCAGCAGATAAAGTATTATGAAGAAGTGGAATTCATGGGTTCTAATGTTTTTAGTTTATTTTAATTCTTTTTATTTTTAAATATACAGGAAATACAGTATTACAGATATTTTGACATATTTATGTAAAGATGGAATATGTCTTATTCTAATTAGTATCCCAGCCTTGAGGTTGTACATGATGTGGAGATTCATTGTAAAATATATATATATATATATATATATATATATATATATATATATATATATACACACACACACACACACACACATACACAATTGTGTCAGTTATGTAATTTTTGATGAACTATTTGTTTTAGGTGATATGATGCTCCATTTGTCAGATTTCTGTCTGTGGAACAAGAAATATAGAGACCCTCCAAATCTATTCTATTTGATACCCACAGGCTGAGGAACAAAGTCAAGACCTTTCTCCCTTAGAATTATCTGCTGTGTCATCTTCCTCAGTCTGGGGAAATTGACACTTGTAGAAAGAAGTTTCCCTTTATTTTCAGGACAATAACCCACCAAAGGTGCACACACAAGTGTCTCCAATTGGCAGTACCCTGGATGTAGTGCTGCAGTTACTTTTGTAGCCCAGAATAGTCCCTCAGTGCTGGTATATGAACACAATGTTCCTTCCATGATCCCCTGAGCTGTGCCTCACCTGAGGACAGTCTTCAGATTCAAAGAGCAATGATGTCCATCCATAATGATAGGGCCCAACGTGTTTTCAAACAGTGTCTACATAGTGAAGAGAATCAAAAAGAGCACAGCTGATCTCAAATCAATGTTCCCTGCACACTTAAGTATTTGGGGCTTGTATGATACTCAACAAAGACTCATCATTACATGGTCAGTTACCATCCCAACAAAATGAGCTGTCCATCAACACAAGGGAGATGACTCCCCTCTCCATATTTACTTAGCTGGCCCATCATGTGAAAATGTATATATTCCAGAATAGTGATTGCCCTTATTGTGTACCATATACAATGCAAATATCACTGTGTCATGTGCTGTCCACATTGGTAAGACTTCATAGTTGTATTTACAAGAAGGAACTCAGCAAGGCTAGAAAATTTTCTGTATTCACATCATCCCAATGTGAATACTAGGGCTGGGCCAGGGAAGCTGGGTAAATTAAAGGCCTATGCTTTAGGTGAAGTCCCCTTCACCTCACAAAAATAGTCTATTTTTTTTTCTTAAACTAAGTGGGTAAGAGTTCATGCAAGCAATAGTATTGGGTAGGAAGATCCCCAGATCGTTAGGGGAGATACATGGCTCAAGAACAGAATCAGTGTCCCCATCCTTGGAGTCATTGTGGAAAGTTGAGGTTACTATATGCCATGATAAAAATGTTTTGGTTCCCCAGAAAATGTACATATTGTAATCACAATACAATGACTCATTGCTTTATGAAAAAGGGCCCTTTAGGGGCAGATCCTACATGAGTGTGATTGGTGTCCTTTTTAAAATATTTCTTTCTTTCTTTCTTTCTTTCTTTCTTTCTTTCTTTCTTTCTTTCTTTCTTTCTTTCTTTCTTCTTTCTTCTTTCTTTCTTTCTTTCGTTTTTGGCAGACACAACATCTTTGTTTGTATGTGGTGCTGAGGATCGAACCCGGGCTTCATGCATGCCAGTCAAGCACACTACCGCTTTAGCCACATCCCCAGCCACAGTGATTGGTGTCCTTAAAGAAGAGGATTGAGAAGGTGGCTGTGTACCATGTGTAAATGCAAGGAGAAGAAGCCATCTGTGAACTAGAGAGTGGCTCACTAGTAGACACCAAATATACCAACACTTGGATCTGGAGTTACCAGCCTCCATTAAGAGTAAAACTTAGTTATCTATTGTTTATAAGCACATCAGTTTAGGGTATCTTGATAGAGAAACCTGGATGGGATATGATGCTTGTGTAAGAGCACAGGACAGTGAAGATTATCTTAGGTGAAGGAAAGTACTCCTGATAATGCACATCCATAATTCCCTATATTCAGTCACTTTTGAAGAGAGAGGTGTAAAGAAGGGAGACCAGACTTTGGCATGGTGTCCTTAAAGTTATCTTTCTTAGCTTCCACCAGGGTTAGGACACAGCATCCAGCAACTCTCTGATCTTCCTTCAACACACTTGTAGGATGGGTCTTCTTTATTTGAGTATGCTCCTTATCTCACTGAAGTCCTGGTATAAGCAGAAGTCTATTTTTGTGCAGAACAGAGATGGTTACTTTAGAGCCTGTAAGTGGTGTGCCTGTTGTTAGGAGTCTCTTGGCTCACATAGTACAGACACAGTATCATCTCACTGTCAAAAAACTGTTTGTTCAGCATCATTGGAGAAACAGAGCTTGACTTTTATGAGCTTATAGAAAGAATAGTTCTCAGAGACTGACTGGAACTAGCAGGTGCAAGGGAAGGTAACCTCACACATGGAGCTGATAAGTAGGGCTGCACTTAGAGTGTGCTACACCTAGTGCTTCCCAGATGCTTTCAGACCCCATATGCTTCTGAGTCAGGTCTAGATTCTGGTAGGGAATACACGGGCAGACCACCTTTTTCCTTAACTATTTATTCCCTGGAGAGAAACTGAAATCTGAGAAATAATATTATAAGATAGGAAGTTATTACCATTTGAATTAATCAATTTCTTAAAATGAAGAAAAGAGGAAGACAGTTCCCACATATTGATCCTAGGAAAATTGGTTGCTGATTGAATTTATGAGAACAAAAGCCATCACCTAAGCTAGATGTAGTCCCAAGCAGTGCAACAGTGAATGCACCAAGCAGAGAGAATTCATTGGAGGGTTTAGTCTCTCTTCTCCATGGGTCTGGAACACTGTGTATGGCTTAGAATTGTCATGTCAAATATTACAATAATAGTCCCATCTTCATTATGCAGCCCACAGATGTGCAGAACACCTTCATTAGCTGAGGTATCATTTAGTCCAGAGGAGTGGCTGTTGATCCTGAAGCTCTGCTGTTTATTTGAGTCTGAGTAGTAATATAGGAGACACTGGAAATGTGGGATGGGCTTCCTGGCTTCTACTGATACTAGTGTATTCCAAAGTCACCAGCACTGAAGCCAAGTCTCAGGGTACATGTGAGTTTTGTGGAGAGGAAGAGGGGCTGAGTCAGCCTAGACTAGGACAAGGAAACTGCAAACACAGATACTCAAGGTTGACTATATGGGATCAAAATTTCAGTTGCTGTAAGATTTAAGGTGATGGGGTCTCTCTCAAGTGAGGATAAAACCCCTTCCTGAGAAATGAGACAAGATCAGAAGAATAGAACCCCAGGCCATTGTGGACACATCCCCACTGAGGTCCAAACTGGCATCTCTTATCCTCTCCACTGGTCTCACAGGGAGGAGTTATTGAGGCAAACATGGTCCTATCCATTTCCTGTCCTACCCCTCTGCATGCATTCATTCAGGTGCTGGTTGATGGGAGTCTGGCAGGAAGCACCTCAAGAGGCAGTGCTAGGACCACCCTCAGATAGAACAAAACTGCTGCATCTGCACCACAGAGTGCAGCTCCACCATCCATCTTAGTGTTTAAGAAATGCACAGCTGTGCAGATGGAGACAGTCCCACAGCTCCACCTGCTGCTCACTGGGCAAACTCATTGTCTTAGTGCAAATTATATTAATGGCATCAACCTGAAGGCTGATTGTTGTCAGTCCACAGATACCCATGACCATGTCTCTGCTCTGTCCCAACATAACCTGATGTTAATAAACACAATTTGCCATTCAGAAATTTGGGGTTAGGAGGAGAAGGAAAATATGACAATTTTGCAGTGTGAGGAGATTGCAGTGTGGTGAGAATGCAGAGGATTCTGGAAGTAATGATTCAATTGCTCCTTCCATAGGGATCAGAGAGGGAGATGACTATATTCTGAACTCAGTGGAAATGAGGTCCTGCTTGAGGAAAAACTAAAAATACCACATTTCTACTGGTGGTATAAAATTATCATTAACAAGATTATCATTCTACAAATCAAATAAACCAGGGTTCTCTGCACTGAGAGAATTTATCACTTTTAGAGACTTGCATTTATTTGGTGATTTTGTTGTCACACTGTGTATCTCTGTTGCTGCTTCCTGACATAGAGAATAATGGATGGATAAGTCATGGATGGATAACCTGCATTTACTAATTTCATGTTTCTGAAAATATATTGTAACATACTCACACAATACTGCAGCAAATGAAAGGGGATGTTTCAGGGAATAGTTGAATGACGATCCCATCCACAGTGATGGTACTGTTCCATCATGACTGTGAAGAGACATGATTCCTTCTCCAGGTCCTGTTCACTTAGATTAAATGATGATGGTTTGATTAAAAAATTTTAATTCATCTGTTTGATATTAAAGTATCAATATTGAAGAAAAACCGAGGACAGCAGGAGTCCATCAAATTACAAAAGGAGTATGGAAGTGCTTCCTGGTTCCCTGATGTAAATTTATCAAGGCAAGACCTAACTTTCAGCAATGTTATGGTCTGCAGAACCATATTGAAGCCAAATGAATCAGTAGGCTAGATTATCACTGAATTTTGTGACACGTTGTCCAGGACTGTGCCCTTTTCTACCATGGGTTTTCAGGGAATCAACACAGATAGCTCAAAGGCTCTCCCTTATAAACCTGAAAGGCACAACCCCCAGGTTATTACTTCCTCCACTGTGTTTTTGAATTCTTTATATAACCTGGAGATTAGTGCTCTGTGTGGTGTGTGTCTGGCAAAAAAAATTTGCTACCAAAATATAGGCTTTCTTCACCTCATTGTTTCTTTTGCTGAGGAGAAGTTTTTAGTTTCAATCCATCTTATTTGTTGATTCTTGATTTTATTTCATGCCCTTCAGGAGTCTTGTTAAGGAATTTGGAGCCTAATACAACATGATGAAGATTTTGGCCTACTTTTTCTTCTATTAGGCATAAGGCCTAATAGAATCCCTAGGTTCTTGATCCACTTCGAGTTGTATTTTGTGCGTGGTGAGAGAGATGTGTTTAGCTTCATTTTGATATATGGATTTCCAGTTTTCCCAACACCATTTGTTGAAGAGACTCTCTTTTCTCCAATGTGTGCTTTTTGTGCCTTTGTCTAATATGAGATACTGTATTCATATTTTTTTCTCTGTATCTTCTATTCTGTACCAGTGGTCTACATGTCTATTTTGGTGCCAATACCATGCCATTTTTGTTACTAGATCTTTTTTAGTATAGTTTAACCTGTGGGATTGTGATGCCTCCTGCTTCACTTTTCTTGTTAAGGATGCTTTGGCTATTCTGGGTCTTTCATTTTTACAAATCAATTTCATGATTGTCTATTTCCATTTTTATTAGGAATGATGTTGAGATTTTAATTGGAAATGCATTGAGTCAGTATAGCTCTTTTGGTAGTATGGCCTTTTGACAATAATAATTTGGCCTATGCAGGAGCATGTGTGATCTTTCCATCTCCTAAAGTCTACTTTAATTTCTTCCTTTAGTGTTCTGCAGTTTTCATTGTAGAGTTCTTTCACCTCTTTTGTTAGGTTGATTCTAAAGTGTTTTTTTTTTGAGGCTATTATGAATGTGGTAGTTTCCCTAATTTCCCTTTTAGAAGATTTATCACTGATGTCCAGAAATGCATTTGATTTATAGGTGTTGATTTTATATCTGCTCCATTGCTGAATTCATTTATTAGATCTAGAATTTTTTTTTCTGGTGGATTTTTGGATCCTCTATATAAAATCATGTCAACAGCAAACGGAAATAGTTTGAATTCTTCTTTACCTATTTGTATCTCTTTAATTTCTTTTTTCTGTCTAATTTCCCCTGCTAGAGTTTCCAAGATGATGTTGAATAGAACTGGTGAAAAAAGGGCATCTCTGTGTTGTGAGGGAATGAACTGTGCCAGGTTGGTGGCTGTGTGAGAGAGTGTTAGGTGATTATAGCTACCTTGATATTGCTTCTAGCACCCATCAGGTGTCCCAAGATGGGAATTTCCCCAACTAAAGGTGGTGGTGGCATCAGTGGAGGTAACCCAAGATGGCTACAAAGGTATCCCAATGTGGAGGTGACTACTTTCAGAGATGGGGCGGTAAGGTCAGGCCATCTACTGGCATTGTACAGTATGTTTGGAGATTCAGCACTGTGGAATGCATTGCTGCAATTGGTGACTGTCTCGACACCCTGTCCAGTGTCCCTTGGTGCAGGCTACCACATGGAGGGGATTATGGCAGTAGTTATAGTGTCCCAAGTTGGAGAAGGCTGGGAGAGCCTTGAATTGCAAAATTTGATGGGGAGACAGCATATGGCAAGGTCCAAATGGGTGTGGGTGGGGATCTAGTATGGTGTCTGGGCATGGGTGGGGGTCTGGCAAGCTTTTGGGTTTCAGAGGTCTCAGTCCATAGACATCTGGATTTTCCTGGGGATTCAGGTAAGGCATAACATCATGGCAGAAGAGTGTGGTGGTGGTGGTGGGGAGATGGCTCATTCCATTGTCAGAAAGCAGAGTCCAAGGTCTTTGATACATTTTGATTTTATTTTCATGCAGGGTGAGAGGTAAGGGTCTTTTTAAAAAATTTTTCTACATGTGAATAGCCAGCTGTTTAATCACCATTTGTTTCAAAGTATTTTTTTCCTCCAGTGTATGTTTTTAACAAGCAAGTCAGGGATCTTATGACTGTGGACATATGGGGTTATCTCTATCTTTAATTCTGTAAAATTGGTCTATGTATTTTTATTCCATTGCCATTGACATTTTTGTCTTTATGGCTCTGTAGTAAAATTTGAATTCACATATTGTAATGCCTCCAGCATCAATTTTTTGGCTTAAAATTGCTTTGGCTATCCTGATCTTTTCTTCTTTTAAATGAATTTTAGGACCATGGTAAAGAATGTCATTGGTATTTTTATGGGGATTTTATTGAATTTGTATATTACTTATGGTACTACAGCCATTTTAACAATATTAATTCTGCCTATCCATGAACATAGGAGGTCTTTCCATTTTTTGAAATACTCTTCAGTTTCTTTTTTCAATGTTCTATAATTTTTATTTTCCTGCATATAGAGAGGAGAAGCTTGGCCTGGTGGGCACAGCTCGACCTACTGGAAGAGAAGTTAATCGAACTTAAGACTGCATTTATCTTTTTCTTTCCCCATCTTGGATAGATTTTTTTTTCCTTGGTGTATTTTTTTAAGGCTATTATGAATGGGAATGTTTTCCTAATTTATTTCTCAGTTGGCTTCATTGTTGGTGTATACACACACACACACACACACACACACACACCACACTATTGGTTCTCGTATGTTGAATTAGTAACCTGCCATTTTTTCAATTTCATTTGCATTAGCAATGTCTAAGTGGAGTTTTTTTGGATTTTCTCTGTGTAGGGTCATATCATCTGCATCTGCAAACCATGATGATTTGACTTCTTTCTTTACTGTTTTTTTTTTATCATTTTTACTTTATTCTCTTGTCTAATTGCTCCTGTAGAACTTCTAGCACTATATTACATAAAAGTGGTAAGAGTGGACATCTTTGGCTTAGAGTTTCTCATATATAGCCTTTATGTTGTTGAGATAGGTTTCTTCTATCACTAGTTTTTTCAGGGTTTTCATTATAAATCTAGGCTAAATTTTGTCAAAGACATTCTCTGCATCTATTGACATGATCAAGTATTTTTGTCTTTAATTATATTTAGGTGAATAATTACATTTATTGATTTGCATATACTGAACCATCCTTGCATCTCTGGAACAAAACCAATTTGGTCATGGTGTACAATCTACTTAATATGTTTAACAAGATTGGCTGATGTTTTACCAAGTTTTTGTGCATTTAAGTTTATCTGTGATCTTGTTAAGCAGTTTTCTTTCCTTCATGTGTCCCTATATGGTGTTGCTGAGTGTGATAATGTCATGATAGGATAAATTTCGGAGTTCTGCATCCCTTTCTACTTCATGCAATAATGTGATTAGCGTTGCTTTATTTCTTCTTTAATGATTTGATAGAAATCAACTGAGAATCCACCTGGTCCTGGGCTTTTCTCTTTTTGAAGTCTTTTTATTACTGCTTCTGTCTCATTACAAGTTACTGCTCTGTTCATATTTTGTATATACTCTTGATTTGGTTTTGGCAGACTATTTTTTCTCTAGAATTTTAACCATTTCTTCTTAGTTTTCCAATTTTTGAAAAATAAGTTTTCAAAATAATTCCTATTGATTGGCTAAATTTCTGAGGGGATTTTTTCCCTTTTTCATGTCTAAGTTTATTAATTTGGATTTTCTGTTTTTCTTTTGGATATTTTGGTTATTTTGGCTAATGGCTTATAAATCATTTTTTTTCAAAAGGACCAAACCTTTATTTCATTGATCATTTTGTATTTTTTATTCTCAAATTTATTGATTTGGGCTCTGATCTTATTTTCTTCCTTTTACTCACTTCAAAAATCATGCTAGAGGATTCAAAGATGGCCTTGGGCATGGAGAGATCAATCCTGTGACCCCTTCAGCTGTGCCGTTGTCTAAGAGAGACTTCAACCAACTGAATGCTGTTTGCTCAGGAACATTTGACAATGCTGGGGTGAAGTGGATCTAGGAAGAGCAGTTTGAACCTCTCAGAGGCCACAGTGGGCTCCGCATGGGTGAATTCAGACTGCCCCGCATGCAGAGTTACTGGCTGATCGCTTGCGTCCTGTTGCCAAACTGCCACGACTAAGCGCTACAAAGACGCTCCATTGGAATAGAGAATCAATTCTTCGGTTCCTCTGTGAACCTTTTGAGGTGATGCCAACCAAGCCTCCATAGGCCAGCGGGCCGAGAGCTGAGGTGCGACGGGGAGAGACTGAACGGACCCACCCTTCTCATCAGACACCCCATCAGAGACAGGCGTTCACCACGACACAGAACTGACGTCACCGGAATTCAGGAGATGGGATCGCTCTGCAGCAAGAATGGGACTGCAGATGTGTTACCCCTGCCCCCCCCCCACACACACACCGGGATAATCTCAAGGGCCCCTCCCCAGCTCTCTGTGAATGTGACTATTGGACCCGAGGGAGTCAGGAGAGGTGCCTGATCCCCGGCTATCACTCCCAACAGCACTGACAACCAAGGTCTCTTGCGCCAACTCCTGGGGGCATGGCTACCAGAGGCAATCAGGCAAAATAAGCTGATGGTCCCCAGCCTCACGCTCCACAACCTTGAGGTCTGGGTGGATGGCAAACAGAGAGAGTTCCCAGTGGTTCAAGAAAATAGAGCACCCTGGAGCTGTAGGCCCAGTGTGTAGCTAGTTCTGTGGAGAACGCCACTGGAGAGTGGGGCCTGGCTGGAGGAGAAGCGGGGAGGTGGCTGAAGTACACAAAAGGCCCTAGGCGACTAGGATTGGAGAGCCGCCCAGTGGGGGAGGAAGAGCTGCCCCACAGGGATTGTTTCCTGCATATAGAGAGGAGAAACTTGGCCTGGTGGGCACAGCTCCACCTACTGGAAGAGAAGTTAATCGAACTTTAAGACTGAATTTATCTTTATTTTTTTTCCATTTCTTTTCAAATTTCCTTTTCCCCCTATTCTTGAATTCTACCTATTTTCTCTCATTCTAGTGACTTCTTCCTTCCTCTTCTCATATCTTTCCTCCCAAGCATTATGACTCTGTTTATGTGTAATTTACTAAATGTTTATAGATAAATGTTCTGAGGGGATATATAGTGCTCCCAAGTCCCTAGCTAACCCCAAATACTCCGGACCATTATCCTGTTAATATCCCCCTTCAGTAGAGCAATCTTCTAAGGTTGCCAAGATATACCAATCTCTATACCATCACATCACCTGACCTAAACATAAGTCCCACACCAAACCACACTTCGAATATGCCATCAGAATCCTTAAGCATTTTATGAAATGAATGAATCTGCTTTAAATTACAATAAAACTCAACATCTCTAGACATAATCTCCTATCACAAAGAAGAGACCCTGGTGATACACAAAACCAAAATAAATTTATAGTAATAAACAGTAACTCAGCAGTCAAACAGAACCAGAAGTAACATAAGCATTATGAAAAAAAAAAAGGAAGAAAAGGAGTACAAACAATGCGGGACAGCCTGAATCTACAGGAGAACCTAGAGGCATCAGAAAAATGGTCAGATAAAGATCTCAAGGAATACCTTACCCAGATGGAATGGAATCTTAAAGAGGTCATTAGGCAGCAAATTCAAACAATGAAAGAACACATTGAAAATGAATTACATAAACAGATTCAAGAAGCAAATAAGCAACTTTATCAGGAGATAGAGATTATAAAAAAATCAAACAATAATCCTAGTAATGAAGGAAACTATAAACCAAATTGAAAACTCAAATGAGAGTATCACTAGTAGAGTGGATCAAGTAGAGGTCAGAACGTCAGACAACGAAGACAAAATATATCATCTCAAAAAGAGTCTAGCCAACTCAGAAAGGTCGGTAAGAAACCACGAGCAAAACATCCAAGAGATATGGGATAACATACAAAAAGACAAATTTAAGAGTCTTCAGGATAGAGGAAGGTATAGAGGTCCAAACCAAGGGAATGAGCAAACTGTTGAATGAAATAATTTTAGAAAACTTTCCAGACATGAAAAAAGAAATGGATGTACAAATTATAGATGCATACAGGACCCCAAGCATACAAAATCACAGTAGACCAACTCCAAGACAAATTGTTATGAAGATATCCAATATACAGAACAAAGAGAGAATATTAAAAGCTACAAGAGAAAGGAGGCAGATTACATTCAGGGGTAAACCAATTAGGTTAATGGCTGATTTTTCATCACAGACACTGAAACTGAGAAGATCCTGGAACAAAGTATTTCAAACAATGAAAGATAATGTATGCCAACCAAGAATTTTGTATCCAGTGAAATTAAGCTTCAGGTATGACAACGAAATAAAAATCTTTCATGATAAACAAAAGTTAAAAGAATTTGCAGCCAGAAAACCAGCACTGCAAACATCTTAGGCAAAACACTACACGAGGAGGAAATGAAAAACAACAACCAAAACCTACAGTGGGAAGTACCTCAGTAAAGCGAGGGTGGATAAAAAACTAATCAAAGAAGGAGAAACAAACCAAATTAAAAATAAATAAATAGATAAATAATCAAATATGACTGAAAGTACAAACCATATATCAATAGTAACGCAAAAGGTTAATGGCTTAAAATCACCAATAAAGTGACATCGGCTGGCAGGCTGGGTTAAAAAAACAGATCCAACAATGTGCTGCCTTCAGGAGACACATCTGATTGGAAAAGACATACACAGGCTGAAGGTGAAAGGTTGGGAAAAATCATACCACTCACACTGTCCTCGGAAGCAAGCAGGGGTGGCCATCCTCATATTGAATAAAATCGACTTCAATACTAAGTTAATCAAAAGGGTTAAGGAAGGACACTATATACTGTTAAAGGGAACCATTCACCAACAAGACATAAAAATTATCAATATTTATGCACCAAATAATGGTGCTGCAACATTCATAAAACAAACTCTCCTCAAGTTCAAGAGTCAAATAGACCACAACACAATAATTATGGGTGACTTCAACACACCTCTCTCACCATTGGAAAGATCCTCCAAACAAAAGGTGAATAAAGAAACTATAGAACTCAATAACACAATTAAAAACTGACATATATAGACTATATCAACCATCATCAAGTGGATATACTTTTTTCTCAGCAGCACATGGATCCTTCTCAAAAATAGACCATATATTATGCCATAGGGCAACCCTTAGAAATTATAAAGGTGTGGAGATAATACCATGCATCATATTTTATCATAATGGAATGAAACTGGAAATTAATGATAAAAAAAGTTAGAAAAAATCCTACATCACTTGGAAAATTAATAATATATTATTGAATAATCAATGGGTTGAAGAACACAGAAAGGAGGAAGTAAAAAAAAATCTTAGAGATAAATGAATATACAGACACAACATATGGAATCTATGGGACAAAATGAAAGCAGTTTTAAGGGGGAAATTCATTGCCTGGAGTTCATTCCTCAAAAAAAAAGATAAAAGAGAAAAAAACAACAAATAAATGATCTCACATTTCATCTCAAAACCCTAGAAAAAGAAGAGAAAAACAATAGCAAAAGTAGTAGAAGACGAGAAATAATTAAAATCAGAGCTGAAATCAATGATATTGAAACAAAAGAAACAATTTAAAAAATTGACAAAACTAAAAGTTTGTTCTAAAAAATAAATAAGATCAACAGACTCTTAGCCATGGTAACGAAGAGAAGAAGAGAGAGAACTCAAATTACTAACATAAGGGATAAAAAAGGCAATATCACAACAGACTCTACAGAAATACAGAATATAATTTGAGATTATTTTGAAACCCTATATTCCAATAAAATATAAGATAGTGAAGACATAGATAAATTTCTTAAGTCATATGATTTGCCCAGATTGAGTCAGGAGCACACATACAACTTAAACAGACCAATTCCAATGGAAGAAATAGAAGAAGCCATCAAAAGACTACCAACCAAGAAAAACCAAGGACCAGATGGATATATAGTGGAGTTTTACAGAACCTTTAAAGAAGAACTAATATCAATATTTTTCAATTTATTTCAGGAAATAGAAAAAGAGGGAGAACTTCTAAATTCATTCTATGAGGCCAACATCACCCTGATTCCAAAACCAGACAAAGATACTTCAAATAAACAAAACTACAGACCATTATCCCTAATGAACATAGATGCAAAAATCCTCAATAAAATTCTGGCAAATTGGATATAAAAACATATCAAAAAAATTGTGCACCATGATGAAGTAGGATTAATCCTTGGGATGCTAGGCTGGTTCAATAAACGGAAATCAATAAATGTTATTCACCACATCAATAGACTTAAAGATAAGAACCATATGATCATCTAGATAGATGAAGAAAAAGCATTCAACAATGTACAGCATCCCTTTATGTTCAAAACACTAGAAAAACTAGGGATAACAGGAACTTACCTCAACATTGTAAAAGCTATCTATGCTAAGCCTCAGGCTAGCATCATTCTAAATGGAGAAAAATTAAAGGCATTCCCTCTAAAATCTGGAACAAGACAGGGATGCCCTCTCTCACCACATATATTCAACATAGTTCTCAAAACACTGGCCAGAGCAATTAGAGAGACAAAATAAATTAAAGGCATAAAGATAGGAAAAGAGGAACTTAAATTGGCACGATTTGCAGTTGACATGATCCTATAACTAGCAGAACCAAAAGGGTCTACAAAGAAACTTCTAGAGCTACTAAATGAATTCAGCAAAGTGGCAGGATATAAAATCAACATGCATAAATCAAACGCATTCCTGTTTATCAGCGACAAATCTTCTGAAATGGAAATGAGGACAACCACCCCATTCACAATATCCTCAAAAAAATAAAATACTTGGGAATCAACCTAAAAAAATAGGTGAAAGATTTATACAATGAAAACTTCAGAACCCTAAAGAGAGAAATAGAAGCAGATCTTAGAAGATGGAAAAATATACCCTGTTCATGGATAGGCAGAACTAACAACATCAAAATGGGGATATTAACAAAAGTATTCTATAGGTTTAATGCAATGCCAATCAAAATCCCAATGGCATTTCTTGTAGAAATAGATAAAACAATCATGAAATTCATGTGGAAAAATAAAAGACCCAGAATAACAAAAGCAATTCTAAGCAGGACGTGTGAAACAGGCAGTATAGCGATACCAGACTTCAAACTATACTACAGAGCAATAGTAACAAAAACAGCATAGTACTGATACCAAAACAGGTGGGTGGACCAATAGTACAGAACAGAGGACACAGAGATGAATCCACAAAATTACAACTACCTTATATTTGACAAAGTTGCTAAAAGCATGCAATGGAGAAAGGAGAGCACCTTCAATAAATGGTGTTGGGAAAACTGGAAATTCATATGCAACAAAATGAAACTAAATCCCTTTCTCTCGCCTTGCACAAAAGTTAACTCAAAATGGATCAAGGAGCTTGACATCAAACCAGAAACTCTGTATCTGATAGAAGAAAAAATTGGCTCTTATCTACAACTAGTGGAGTCGGGCTCCAAATTCCTTAATAGAACACCTGTAGCACAAGAGTTAAAATAAGAATCAACAAATAGGACATACTCAAACTAAAAAGTTTTTTTTCTCAGCAAGAGAAACAATAAGGGAGGAAAATAGGGAGCCTACATCCTGGGAACAAATTTTTTACTCCTCACACTTCAGATAGAGCCCTAATATCCAGAGTATACAAAGAACTCAAAAAATTAAACAACAAGAAACAAATAACCCAATCAACAAATGGGCCAAGGATCTGAAGAGACACTTCTCAGAGAATGATATACAATTAATGAACAAATACATGAAAAAAATGCTCACCATCTCTAGCAGTCAGAGAAATGCAAATTAAAACCACTCTAAGATACCAAGTCACTCCAGTAAGAATGGCAGCCATTATGAAGTCAAACAATAACAAGTACTGGCAAGGATGTGGGGAAAAGGGTACACTTATACATTGCTGGTGGGACTGCAAATTGGTGCAGCCAATCTGGAAAGCAGTATGGAGATTCATTGGAAAGCTGGGAATGAAACCACCATTCAACACAGCTATTCCTGTTCTTGGACTATTCCCCAAAGATCTAAAAAGAGTGTACTATAGAGATACATCAATGTTCATAGCAGCACAATTCACAATAGTGAGACTTTGGAACCAACCTAGATGTTCTTCAATAGATGAATGGATAAAAAAATGTGACATCTATACACAATGGAATATTACTAAGCACTAAAAAATAACAAAATCATGGCATTTGCAGGGAAATGGATGGCATTAGAGCAGATTATGCTAAGTGAAGCTAGCCAATCCCTTAAAAACAAATGCTGAATGACTTCTGCATAAGGAGGGCAACTCAAAACAGAGCAGGGAGGAAGAACATGAGAAGAAGATTACCATTAAACAGGGACAAGAGGCGGGAGTGAAAGGGAGAGAGAAGGGGAATTGCATGGAAATTAAAGAAGATCCACATTGGTATACAAAATTACATATAAGATGAGGTGAGGGGAAAGGGGAAAAAACGAGAGAGAGAAATGAATTACAGTAGATGGGGTAGAGAGAGAAGAAGGGAGAGGAGGGGAAGGGAGGGGTGGGTGGATAGTAGGGGATAGGAAAGGCAGCAAAATATAACAGACACTAGTATGGCAGTATGTATAAACGTGGATGTGTAACCAATGTGATTCTGCAATCTGTACACGTGGTAAAAATGGGAGTTCATAACCCACTTGAATCAAATGTATGAAATATGATATGTCAAGAGCATTGTAATGCTTTGAAAAATAATAATAAAAAAATATAGCAGAGAGATGTACATCAAAAAAAAAGAAAGCAGTATTGAGATTTATCAGAAAACTAGAAGTGGAACCAATATTTTATCCTGTTACCCCACCTCTTAGCATATATCCAAAGGATTTAACATTAGCACACTACATTCATGCAGCCACATCAATGTTTATAGCAGTACAATTTAAAATAGCTAAGCTTTGGAGCCAATTGAGGTGCCCTTCAACAACTGAATAGATTAAGAAAATACTCAAGGGAATATTATAGAGCCATTAATAACAATGACTCTATGACATTTGCTGGTAAATGGATGAATTAGGAAACTACTATACTTATTAAAATAAGCCAACCCACCAAAGCAAATTGTAAAATGTGTTTTCTAATTTGTGAAATATTTTCCATAATAAGGTAGGATAAGAAAAAAATAATAGAAGTTCTGTGTAGTAGACAAAGGGGGATGAAGGAAATATAGGAAGAATGGGGAATGAAAAGACCGTAAATAAATCTGACATAACTTTCTTGTGTACATATATGAATTTTCCACAGTGAATCTCATCAATGTGTTCATCCAGAATAAATTAATTAATAAAAACTATAGGTAAACGACAGAAAGATCAGTAGAGAGAAGACATCAGGAGGTGTAAGAAGTGAGGGGAAATGAGAGGTACTGGGACTGAATTAGACCAACATATATTCCATATTCTTATAATTATGTCTAAATAGATTCTATTGTCAGGCATAACTAAAATGATCCAATAAATTTAAAAATAAAAGTAAAGACCCAAACTGCTATATTACCAAAATCCCTTCTACAAATTCAAATAGGATATAAACATCTTCCAAGATAAGTGGAAAGTAAAATTTTTTGACAACTAAACTGGCATTACAAACTCTACTTAAATACTCTACATAGAAAAATAAAAATAAACACCTGATCTCACAAATAAACAGATCTCATTTGAAGAGTAGCTAAGCAAATAAAAAACAGGACCAAGGAAAACATTATATATAAATTAAAGTGAGAGGAATTAATAAACATCTCTCTAGAATGTCAATGAATGTAAATTGCTTCAACTCTACAATTAAAAGGCATAGCTGTCAGAATGGATTAAAAATGAAATCTGCCAGTATTTTGTTTGCAATATGTACACTTTACAACAATTATAGTTACAGGCTGAAAGTGAAAGGCTAGTGTCTTATATGCCATGTGACTGGAGCCTGAAAAGATGCGGCACTATCTTACACTTACATCTGAAAAAGCAGTTTTAAAACCAAAACTGATAAGAATAGACAAAGAAGGTTACTTCATACTGGTAAAGGGAACAATTCATTAAAAAGATATAACAATAATAAATATGTATGCCCAAACATGGGCACAATTAGTTACATAAAAGAGAAACTACTCAAATTGAAGACTCAAATAGACCTCAATACCATAATACTGAGTGATTTCAACACATCTCCCTCACCATTAGAAAAGTCATCCAGACACTGTAAAGATACTTTAAAAAATGTCCATCAAATGGACTTAACAGACATCTATAGAATATTCATCCAACAACAACTGAATATACTTTCTTACTGGCTCAGGAAACATTATTCAAAATAGATCATACTTTAGGCCACAAAACAACACTTAGGAAACACAGAAGAAAAATGAGAATTATTTGCATCTCATCAGATCATTATGGAAGAAAATTAGTAATTCACATTATAAAGCTCAACAGAACCTATAGAAACACTTGGAGATTGAACAGTGTATCTTTGAATGAGGAATGGGTGATAGAAGAAATAAAAGGAAAAATATTAAAAACTCTTTGGACTCCAATGAGCCTAATGGTGTATACACACACACACACACACACACACACACACACACACACACAAAAAACCCTCTGGGATGCTATGAAGAAATTTTAGATATATTAGTATCTAGATAATAAAATCAGAAAGATCTCAAATAAACAAACTACTGATGTGTCTCAAGTCTATTGAAAAAGAAGATCAAGCCAATTCAAAAATCATTAGAAGGAAGAAGATAATTAAGATCAGATCCTAGGTCAGTCAAGTTAATAATAAAAAGCAATAAAAGGATTAATGAGACAGAGTTGGTTCTTGTAAAAGATAAATATTATTCATAAGCCCTTAGGCAAACATAACCAATAGAAAAAGAGTTAAGAAATGGAGATAAAAAGGAGAAATCAAGCTCGGTGTGGTGGCACACACTTGTAATCCCAGCTACTCAGAAGGCTGGATCAGGATGATTGAAATTTCAAAGCCAGCTTCACCAGTGGTACAATGAGACTCCGTCTGTAAATAAGACACAAAATAGGTTTTGGAATGTGACTCAGGGGTATCAAGTACCCCTCAGTTCAATCCCTGGTAAAAACAAACAAACAAACAAAAAACAGAAATCGCCATAAATTTCACAGAAATCAACTGGGTCTTTTGGGACTCTTCTGAAAATTTGTACTCCAATAAATTAAAAAACAATTTAAAAATCCAGAAGAAATGGATAAATTTCTAGATAAATATGATCTGAAAAATGAATTAAAAGGAAATAGAAAACATAAACAGATCAATGACTTGTAATGAGATAGAAGCAGTAATAAAACGCATTTCAACAAAAAATCCAGGAATGAGTGGATCCCGAGCTGAGATCTTCAAAACCACTAAAGAATACATAGTGCCAATACTCCTTAAATTATTCTAAAATTGAATGGGAAGGAAAAATTCCAAATTCACTCTAAGAAGCCTGTATATCACCTATACCAAAACCAGATAAGGACCAGTCAAGGATAAAACAAAACAAAACAAAACAAAAGACCAATATTCATGTTGAACACAGATGGAAAAAATAGAATATTTATGTTTTATCTCATGTATGAAAGTTTATAAGGAAAAGGAAAAGAATAGTATGGTGATGCATACTATGGAAATGAAAGGGACATAATTAGGAAAAAGTGAACAAGGGTGGAAGGAATTAAGGGTGCCAGGGAGTGGTATTGGTCAAATTGTATTGCTATATTTTGTGTATAGATCAATATGTAAGCAGAAATCCCATCATTGTGTATAGATATAATGTACCAATAAAAATATGGGAAAGATATGAGACGTTTTAGGAAATCACATTTTGATTCTCACAACAACCTTGAGAATAGAACAGCTCTCTATAACTGAGAGTCATCAGAATTCACATATAACCACAGTTACAGGGAAGTATAAATCAGCCTACCCTTTAAGATAAAAGAATAGGCACAGGTATTTGTATGATAAAATTCTAGAAGGCACAAGAATTGCCTGCACTAATCTTTACCAAGGTGTAGGCTTCTAGGGCAGTTATGTGGCTCTCTTTATAGTAGCTGTCCCTGTAGAAATGGGAATTTGTAAGTCAAGATAAATAACAGCTGGAAAACCTAGAGGTGATTATCAAATGGAGAACTTATCCTTGGTATTGAATTTCATACCTTCTTTTTTTTTTGTTAAGAGATAGGAAGTTTTAATTTTTCCTCATGGAAATGAGATAATAGGTGGGGAATAAACATCTCAGTATATTCTTTTTAAAAGCTTTAAGAATTTGTTCTTTTTAGTTATTCATGACTCTACAGTATATTTTGACATATTTATGCTAATTATTATAATTATTATTCCAATCTTGTACATGATGTGGAGATATACATGTAGTGTATTTATATATGTCCACAGTAAAGTCAAATTTATTACACTGTCATTTCCATTCCAATCACTTAAGAATATGTTACAGCCAGAATATGTTAATGCCTCCCTATGTTAAAAAAAACAAAATCAAAACAAAACCCCTTTTATTCCTGTCAAAAAAGTAAGTTTCTTATTCTTTTTTAAAATTTTTTTTATTATTAGTTGTTCAGAACATTACAAAGCTCTTGAAATATCATATTTCATACATTTGATTCAAGCGGATTATGAACTCCCATTTTTACCCCATATACATATTGCAAATTTACATTGGTTACACATCCACTTTTGTACATACTGCCATACTAGTGTATGTTGTTTTTCCTGTTCCAGATGTTTTGATGCCAAGCCCTTGTTCTCTGAGATAAGAAATATTCATGTGGGGAATTGGACTAAGATTCCTCATGCCAAAAAGCATAATAGTGATCACCTATGAAAAATATAATGTGTGCAGTAGAGACTCCAGGTTGATTTGACAGGAGATGTGCCCCTATCCAGGCCAGGGAAGTGGACGAGGAGTGGCAGCTCTGACAGCTAGAGTAAGTCTTCCTTTTACTCTTCCAACGTGTGCACTGAAACCTGGACTACCATCATTTCAACATGAGAAACATTTTAAAATAAGTCAGCACAGAATATGCTTTTGCTTTTCAAGAATGCTTCTATAGGCCAAGGCACATTGTCTTTATTGGAATGACAGTGACATTTTACACCTGTTATTCTTTGGAGGCGAGGTGTCCCCAAAAGCTCACATATGAAACAATGCAAGAAGGTTCAGAGGAGAAGTGATTGGGTCATGAAAGTCTTAATCCAATCAGTGATTCATCCCCTGATAGGGATTAACTGAGTGGTAACTAAAGTTGTAGGGTGTGGCTGGAGATGGAATAAATTGGGGTGTGCTTTGGGTACATAGTTGTATCTGGCAAGTGGACTCTCCCTTCATCCTGATCAGAATGTGAGCTGCTTCTTTACACCAGACTCTTCTACCATAATATTCAGCCTCACCTTGAAAGCAGACCAATAAAACTGGCCTTCTATGGACTAAGACCTTTGAAATTGTGAGTTCATAGATAAACTTTTCCTCCTCTACAAGTTTTTATTTGGTTGTGTCTTTAAGTCGCAGCAGTGAAATAGCTGACTAAAACAACATTGGTTAGTGAGTCAAATGTATTCCCTGGGGAGTCCCATGAAAATAACTTAGTACATCAGTATATTAGGCTACTCTCTCATCCAATTGAGCTTTTCCTGCCAATAGACATATGGCTTTATTGACAACTCCATAGCCTTTGTCCAGAGTGGTGTGAACATTTTCTCATCCTACAACAAGTGTTGTCTTGTCTCAGCCTTGATTTTGCACATCTCAAGGCTCTTCTGCTTGGAAGAAATAATTTTCCATTAGGCATGGGAGAGTGCATTCCATTTAGTTCTTGATCCAATTAGAAAACTTCTGCCATGCACTTAGATTGGTGGCCTGAATTTTTCACAACTGTGTGTCAGTGGTCATCATGAAGAACTTTCCACACCCCCAGCCAGGTGATAGAGCTCAGAAACTGAGAGTCTATTCTGTAAGTTGGTTGCAGTGAATCTAGTGGGAGATTAGGAAGAGTAAAGATAGTCAAAAGGAACAAAAATTAAACCCATGATTAGTTGAGATGTCCCATCTGGGGCTTATCTTCTGAAGAGATACATGAAGTTGTCTAGTGGGGTTTCCAGCTAGCCATATGACTGTGGATCCCCAGGTTCAAGGAGTCATCTTCTGGTGGTGCCTTTCCTCCTTAGATATGATAAACTCTGCTTTAACACCTGTGAGGTTCAGAGATAACTGCACAGTTAGGGGTACATTGGTAGAGACAGTTCACTTTTCTATGAGATGCTCCTCTGTTTCTTGTTTTTTATTTTTTCCCATTTCTTCAACAGACTTGAGTCTTCTGGAAGGAAATAATGTGTAGGATCCTGAGAGTAGGGCATTGTCGTAGAGGAAGGAAACACCTACATGTATTTGATTCTCTCTTGATATTATAAATGTGGAGAATTCATTCTATTTAGTGAGGTCTGAAAGGGCCTTCTATATGTAATCTCATAAGGGGTCAATTTCAGCCCAATTCTAGGGTCCAGAGAAGGAAAGTAGGCAATACCTTTTCTTAAATAAGATTAGTTTTCCCGACACATTGTAGCTAGAGTCATTTTGTAACCAGACCATGGAATTTAGGGAGTTCTTTGTCTTGCAAATTAAAGAAATAAATTTCACAGACACACATAGTGGAAGAGTTAGGGTAGAGTAACAAAATTTATCAAAGTAATAGAAAAAAAGCAGAACTATTGCAGGGGAGGGGTTTCAAGAGAGGGTTGCCAGAGAATGACTGTTTTCTTAGGGTTTATATAAAAGTATGGGATTAAGGAAGTTAGCCCCTGACCCAATCCTGGGTAAAGCATGCAATATCCATGAGCTCTTCTTGTACCCTTTGGTCCAGTCAGGTTAAGTTTTATGAGTTTTAGTATGTCCCTTTTTAGAGAGATTGTGGGCACTGAGTCACAGATGTCTCACTCTCAGTTTTTAGTTTCACATTTGCATCTGTGGTCTTTCTATTCTGTAGCACTGTGTTATTTTTTTTTTAACAGAAATCTGACCTTGGTGGGATTCATGACCTCTATCTGCCTACTCTAGCTCTTTTCTCTACCTTATTTTTGGGATTTGGCTCATCTTTCTGTGTTTCTTGTTGATTGATGTATCATGACAGTATACAGCATTCAGTGAACTCCTCAAAATTTACTCAGCTGTTCAATTACTTTTTAGACAAGGTATGAACCTAATTACATTAATTAGAGTCATACATATTCTACCTGATGCCACTGTCTGAAGTCAGTCAGTCTCAAAGGCACTTCTGAGGCCATTTCCTTTCTTGAGGGCTATGACTCAACACAACTAGAAAATGTGTTGCTGAAAAATTGACCTTTTTAATGTTTTCACTTCCCTTGGGTATTTGAGTGCAGTTCACTGTCTAATCTTCAAAAGGTTATGGCCTTCAAAATGGGCCCCACCACAATTTGGCAGGCTGTTTTAGGCACAGAGTTGCAACTTTGGGCCACGTCTTTATTGCCAAGAGCAACGCCAGTCCTCTGAAGTTTGGTCTGGTAAATTCTGTAAACACACATGGCTCATAATGAGAGATTTGGTGAATATTATCAACTATGACAAATCTAAGGTTCCTAGTAAAAAAAAAAAAACAACTCTGTGAGGATTCACCTTGCGGTTTCAGAGGTTTCCAACTGCTGGAAACACCATCCTTGAGTTCTCTTACATTTTCTTCCAAATATTCAGGGGGAGATGTTGTTCAATCAAATTTAAACAAGAGGAGCAATATGGTAGATTAGAGGTACCCAGCACTTGCCTACTTGTCCACAGATGGAATGAAATCCAGACTCATTGTGGTATTTGACAAAGGAAGAATGCTGTAGTTTAACAGATATGACAAGCACATCATAGTCTAGAGGATTGTGAAAGAGAATTTCCAGCACAGATCATGGGCTCAACAGGATTAGGGAAGTACCTCATCAGCAAGGGTAGAGATGAATGTAAACACATCCCAAAGGCAATGCAGGCACAGGACATAGAACTCTGCAGCAATGTAGTCTAAATAGATGACAGAATAGGGATGTGGATGGTGAACTGCTTCTAGGATTTTTCTCTGCACTTCACCGCATGTTCCCATGGTGCCATAAGGGGGAGCTATTACAAGAGGGGCCCTGTTGTCCAAATGCCCTGATCTGGAAGTTAAGGACCCCTGAACTTTTAATATCTGGGACCCATTGAAAATATTGCTATATTGGCTCAGTGGATTGTAGAGAGCCACAGCCGAAGGGAAACCAGCAAACTTCCAGCTGCCAGCAAACTTCCAGCTGCCGGCTGATGATTGGCTCACAGCAGCCCCAGCAACTTCTAGCTGATTGGTCCTCTGCGGTGATGCTCATTGGGCTGTTTCCCTGCTCTTTCAGACTATGGAGCTGCTCATTGGGGGACTTTTTTGGCTCCACCCACATGACCCAGCCAATTGGCCTCAAGAGCAGGAGGATTGTGGGAGGTGGAGAGGCTTGTGGTTTGGGGGAGAGGCTTGTGGGAAGCTGGTGGTGGCAGTTGGGCTCTGAGGGTTTTTCCTGAGGAGCTGTTTTGTTTTGGCTTATGTGGTTCTAAAAATAAAGTTCGTTTCTTTTGACAAGTGGCTCCTGAATTGTGCCCAGCCAGACTGCAGCAGTGGATGGTATCTCAGATTCAGTTAACCCTTGAGGGAGATGCTCTCTCACAAACTCAACAGGAGGTTAACAGTTGTATACATTTGAAGACTTCTGTCTTTCTCCTGGGTCCCATTCACAGAACCAGTTCCTTTCTCTAATATGAGGGGCATCTGGCATCATCACACATGTTTGGTGTTACCTCATCTTCTGAGTGCATAGTAGAAAAAGCTACAGGGAGACAATTTTTGGTGTTTAGCATTGTGCACTAGCTCACTGACACACTCCAAGAAAGATGTGCTTCCTGCTCTTGAAAAGCCTGGATCAAGTAGCCCCAACCTTTATCTGGTAATTTCTGCACCCTGCTCTAGCTCCTTCTGGTGTACAAAGCAGATTAGAGGTGTCATGACCTCCTCCAGTCACCATTAATTCCTGCTAGTCACCTGATGAGCACCCCCAGAATAGAATAGGAAGGGGTATGAATGGCACCAGCTTGTAACTTTTCCAACGGGATTTTACCTTAAGAAGACAAGGAGAGGAGTTTTGAATGTCCCAGTTTGCAATCTTGCAATTTTGCCCATTGTACAATGAGGCAAAGAGGAGTTTGTGATTTCATACAAATACCTTTTTATATTATTTTGTTTAATAATATTATTTTGTTAATTTTGTATTATTTTATTAATCCTTTTTGTCTCTGCTCTTTTGTGTTTATGTGCTTCTCCCCCTTCTCTCTTCTCTTGAATATTCAAATTTTCTTCCTCCCCCCTCTCTCTCTCATGTTTGCTGTTGCCTTTTTTATTTCTTTTCCAAGAGTGAAAAGAAGATAATTTATTTAAGTTCAGCCCAGGACCTTCTATTTGGCTGTGTCCTTTTAGCCCTTGAGTTTGAACTTTCCTATAGTCTCTACTCAGGTCCACCATCACTTCCATTTTCCCACTGGTCCTAGAACAAAGGTCAGCTGGAATTTCTGTAATGTTTCTGCAAGCTAACTTTATGGAGTGGCCTTTCCTTTAAATAAGATGTTTTGAAGTCCAGTATCCTAACTGCCTGTTTTACTGTCCACCCTCTCATTCATTTCTCACCTCTGAAAAACTGTCCCTAAATGCTGTTAGCAAAAGGAGTAACAACTGTTCTGGCTACTTCAAGCTCAAATGGGGCATTGGAAAGGGAAAGTCAATCAGGGTTTTCCTGCAGTGACCTATCTGAGGGCCTCAGGTAAATGGGATTTATTTATTTATTTATTTTAATCCTGGGATCCATTTGCATGACTATCTGTAGCTGAATCAACTCTAAGTGAGAGGATATAAATTATACAAGAAGGGTCAATGGTCAGGAGCCAAATATATGCATTATAATAAAAAAAATAAAGAGTAGCTAAGAAGTAAAAGATCCATGACAATCTTTTGGAATTTAGGCAAAATGGGACTCTAGCCAGCTAGGACTGCCGCCTGCTACATTTCTCCATTTTTTTTTTTTCTTACTTGAACTTATTAATTACTTAAATACCCTATTGCCTCATTTCTCCTTTTGGTAATTGTTGGGTTTTGTCTTGCTTCTTTCCTTTCTCCTTCTCTTTTGTTTTCTTTTATTCTTCTACATTTGCTCCTTTAAATGCACTTATTAATCCTAATAGGTTTTAAACTTTTATTTCCCTCCATGTAATTTCATCCTGTGTTTTCTGTTGTTAATGGTGTTGTCTATATTATTTTTGTTTGCTTTTTACATTAGTTCCTTACCTCAAGTTTTGCATTCGTCTTTATTTTCTTTGTGGTGCTGGGTACTGAGTGCAGTGCAGCACTTTGTCCATGTTTGGTGTGCATCTGAAGCTGGGCTCTGCTCCTGGACCAGCAGAGAGAAAAAGCATATTTTTTTTTTTGCAGCCAGGAACCATTCCTGCTGTACCCTTGGCATATATTTCAATTTAAAGAATGTAAGAGGTAATAATGTCCCACCAACACACCATCCCCAAGAGTGGGCATAAGTCTTACTCTTTGACACTCACCATCCAGTTGGGATGTTAGGAATTCTTTTTAGCAGACCACCTAGAGGGACCCATAGCATGCATTGCCCCCTTACCCTGTGAGGTCACACATAGTCAATGAGACTAGAGATAAGCACTGCAGAAGGGCAGCTGTGACCCTATTTCCTGCTTCTCCTTGTATTCTAAATCGAGATTCATCCATGTCTACAGAGCATAAAAGTTCAAGATCCCACACCACAATGGGAAAAGGAAGTAAAAGAACTGATTACAAGGAACACAGCAAATAACTGCAGGGCCCAACTGCAGGAAAGTTCCAACTCTTGGTAGGTCCTTCTTTTCCCATTGTAGGACTAAGTGCAGAGGGCATACAAATATACTCTGCTGACTACATAACACCACCTGGAATGGGCCCTGCCCATTCCATTGACACATACAGAGATTGAGACCCTCACACTATGAACTAAATGTCTAGGGTTAGTACTCACTAATCACAGCCAGATATGAAACAGGGAAAAGAGACAATAAAGTGCATCTGAAATTAAACTCAGCACTACACAACAACCCAGGCTCCAGGTTACAGCACTAAGAGAAAACTGCTTACTAAGAGTGGCATCAAGTAAAGTTGAAAAGAGATCAAGGCTTAATGATGCATGCCTGTAATAGCAGAGGATTTGGAGTCTGAAGCAGGATAATTACAAGTTTAAAGCCAGACTCAGCAACATTGACAGACCCTAAGCAATTTAATGACACCCTGTCTCAAAATAATAATAATAATAATAATAATAATAATAATAATAGTAATAATAATAATAGGGAGACCCTCATTGTTATACAAAATTACATAAAAGAGGTTGTGAGGGGAACGGGATAATAAACATGGAGGGAAATGAATTACAGTAGATGGGGTAGAGGGAGAAGATGTGAGGGAAGGGGAGGGGGGATAGTAGAGGATAGGAAAGGTAGCAGAATACAACAGTCACTAATATGGCAGTATGTAAAAATGTGGATGTGTAACCAATGTGATTCTTCAATCTGTATTTGGGGTCAAAATGGGAGTTCATAACCCACTTGATTCTAATGTATGAAATATGATATGTCAAGAGCTTTGTAATGTTGTGAACAACCAATAAATAATAATAATAATAATAATAATAATAATAATAATAATAATAATTATTATTTCTGGGGATACTCAGAATTTAAGCATCCCTGGGTTCATTACTTCAACAAAAAAAAGAAAGAGAGTGAGAGAGAGAGAGAGAGAGAGAGAGAGAGAGAGGAGAAATATTTTTAAAAATTCACAAAAACCAAGTATTGATACCCATCTCATCAGTAGTGCAAATTTCAAAACAAACACAAGAAGATTCTTAAAATAAGGCAACTTGACTCATCCTATAGTTTATAACTTTCTTGGCACTGGTGGCAATGATTTCAAAGTGAATGAAATGCCAGACAAGGCACTCAAAATAATAATCTTTTTAAAAGATCAATAAAATCCAAGAGAATGCAAATAAAAGGTGGAAAAATTAAAGAGGTTACTGCAAAATATGAGTGAGCAGTTGAATCTAGAGATAAATATTTTGAAAAAGAACTAAATTGAAATCTTGAAAAGGAGAAGCTCAAAATGTCACATAAAGCCTCAGTTGAAAGCTTCAATGACAGCTCAGATCAAGCAGAAGACAGAATATCAATGCTTGAGAACAGCTTTGTCAAAATAGTACATTCAGACAGGACTGAGGACCAACAATAGGGTAGAATTGAGGAAACATAAAAGACCTAAGGGACACCATTAAGAAGTCAAATATCTGAATACTTGGCATGTCATGGGGAGAAGACCTAAGCCTAAGGGAATAGAAAACATTTTAGGGAAAGTCAGAACATTTATTAACTCTGGGGCAATATGTTAGTTGTGCATATTTGGGATGCATTTAGAACACAAAATAGCAATGTGCACAAAAACCATCTACACTATTGATAATTCAATTGCAGAAAAGATAAGACAAGAAATATTTAATATTACAAGCCACAAGAGAGGAGTGCCAGGTCACATTGAAAGGGAAATCTATATGCAAAATAGTACATTTCTTATCAGAAACTCTCAAGGCCAGGAGGGTCTAAACTGATGTTTTTCAAGCACTAAAAAGACAGGGGTGCTAATCTAGATTAATGTACACAACAAGGTATTGTTTTCAGAATTGGGGGAAAAAGAAAGACCTTTCAAGATAAAAACAAACAAACAAACAAAAAAACTAATGGAATTTATGACCACTTGAGCAGCAGGACAGAGATAAGTTAAGTTCCAATATAGATAAAATTGACTTAACAGACATCTTCAGAATATTTTATGTGACAGCAGTGTATACACATTCCACTCATCAGCACAAGAAACATTCACCAAGGTAGATCACATATTGGCCATTAAGCAAATGTTTAGAAATAGCCCCAATTTGAAATAATTTCAATTTCAATTATATCCTTTCCAATTACAATAAATTTAAACTGGAAATCAAGAGTAAGGGGACCTACATAAATCTCAAAAGCAATTTAATACGACCCAAACAAAGCTACCAAACAATTGAAAAATCACAAGAATATGGAAACACAACATACTAGAACCTGTGTGATTCAGAAGAAGCACAACTAAGAGAAAAAATTGTAAGAATGTGTACCTATAAGTTAAAAGAGAGAGACTTCAAATAAATTGCTTAAAAATGCATCACCATGTCTTAGGAAAATGAAAACAAACCATGGTCTAAAATCAGAATCAGGAAAGAAATAATAAAGATCAGAGCAGAAATAAATGGAATATAGACTAGAAGAATGCCACCAAAGAACAAGGGAAGAAAAGAGTAGTTCTTTGAAAGGATAAAAAAGAATTATCAGGACTTTAGCTAAATTAACAAAAGATTAGATGCAAAACAATAAAAAAAGACTTGAAAAAGGAAGTTTTACAATAGATACCAAGGAAACTCAAAGGATCATTAGGGAGTGTTTTGAAAAACTGTATGCTAGTATTTGGAAAATCTAGGAGAAAGAGGCAAATTTAGGAAACTCATTGAATCAAGAAGAAATAAACATCTAAATATATGAGTAACAAGCAAGGAGATTGAACCAAGACTAAATTCTTCTGACAAAGAAAAGTTCAGGTCCAGATGAAGTTACTTATGAATTTTACCAGATTCTAAAAAAAAAAAGAAAAAAAAAACTAACTGCAGTGCTCCTCAATCAATTTCATAACCCAGAAATGAAGGAATTCATCTACACTCAGTATGCAAGGCCTGAAGGACCCTCATTTAAAACCTGACCATTAGAGAAATGCAACTATGAGAATAACAATAATAGGTGGATATCCTTTCCTAGGAGTGAAACCAGGTATTGAGGTAGATAGAGAAGCAGTTCAGGTCTCCTAAGTAGTCTTCAGAGGCTGCAGAAGAGCCCACTCCTGGGGCTTTCCTGCAGTTCCTGTAACAGGTTCAATCTGATTAGATTTGGTTTTTGATGGGAACCATTGCTGGACTGGGGACTGTTTGATAAGTCAGCTTGGTGAAGGATCTTAGAGTCTCCTTGGGACGTATTGAAGAGAAGATGACTCTGGCCATAAGCTTATAAGATATAAGGGTTTGGCAGATTACAAAGATGTTCAAAAGGGATTCCATCATTTCTGAGTGTCATAATAGTAAACAGAGTTCTTCATGTTTAGAAGACAGGAAGATGATGGGAGGTATAGGGTGAGAGAGAACCAGTTGGCTGACCTTGGTATTGATCCCATGGGTGATTGTTTTAGTTTTGCATGGGGGAGGGGCTGTGATTCTGTGGTGAGTACCCTGGGCAAACTGAGTGCCCTGACAATTCTTCAAGGGGCAGAGCATTCCAGACTTACCATTCTATGTCAGAGGTGATAGGATGCTCCAGTGGCCCTGCTTACTGGAAGCAAGGCTGGCTGAGGCCCAACTGAGGGGAGTAAAGGACTGTTAAAATCTGGGGAGCTTCACAGCTTAAAGAAGTTATCATTATTCTATCTTCCCCTTCAACATCTCTATTGTTCTGCAGAGGCCTCTCTTTTGGTGCCCTATACCTTTGCATCATGAGAAGAGTTTTGATTACATAAAAGTACAAAAATTTAGAACATGATATTCTTCCCACTTTCCTAATCCTTGACCCAAAATTCAAGCTACAAAATAATCACTCAGTTACCCATGACTTTAGGTCTATCATGCCATGCTATGTTTTAGCAAGCAGTCATCTTTTTCTTGCTCATAGATTAAAGGCTACAAGCAGAAGAGTCAGTGAAAATTCTGAAGATGATTCTGGCATAAGCTTATAAGATATAAGGGGTTGGCAGATGACAAGGAGGTTCAAAAGGATTCCACCATTTCTGAGAGTCATCATAGTAAACAGAGTTCTTCATGTTTAGCATACAGGAAGATGATGGGAGGTATAAGTTAAGAGAGAACCAGTTGGCTGACCTTGGAGATTGCAGCAGGACTAACTTCTTCTGACAAAGAAAAGCTCAGGTCCAGATGAGTCACTTATGAATTTTACCAGATTCTAAAAACAAAACAAAACAAAACAAAACAAAACAAAACAAAAACAAACAAAAAAACAACAACAAAAATACATTAACCGCAGTGATCTGCAGAGAACTTCCTGGTAGTGTGAGTTCAGAATTGACCACATTTCAAATAACTACAGAGATCTCCCCATAGCCTTCTTCCTCTGTATAACTTCTATCTCTTCTTACTCTCTAGTACAACAAATCTTCCCATTTACACTTTCCCTGATCATGAAAATGGCTGACATTCAATGAGCTCCAAAGTATTACAAATCACAAGGAAACAAGACAGGGCCAGGCCAAGCGCATTTGTCTGTGTTTGTGAGAACAAAAAACCAGTGAGCCCAAATAAGATCCCAGGCTCCTACTAGCCAGGTTTCAGGAAGAAATTCTCTAGGAAGTAGGTGGGAATAGAATGCTGTGTCTCTGAGCCTCCAATGTACCCAATGATCCCAGAGTTCAGAGCAAGATCTGTTGTTTACAACTCATCAGGGTCCTGTAATAGAGGTGTATGTTGTCTTAGGGTAGCATGTTTCACCTGAACCTCACTTCTCTCTGACCTGGAGAAGAAGGATCTGGCAGCTGGCCCAGTCCTCCTGTATCCAGAAGAGCCCTAGACAGATGAGAATGGGCTATTAATGACAGGTTCCTGTTCACCGTGCACCCATGAGAAGCAGAGCATTCAGAGTAGGAAGGCAGCACTTATGTGCACCTAGGTGCTGGTGCCCTGAGGTGAACTTGTGGGTTTCTGCTTGGGTGGTCCATTGGCAATGGTACTTAAAGGAATGGCACTTGTGGCTCCCAGAACACAGTTGCCCTTTGTCCAGTATAATTTGGTCATCATGGTCATGCTGTGGTTAGTGGTTCTGCAAGAATCCAGGCCCAAGCTTGCCCACTAGTGCTGTGTGGTACTTGAAAGGAGATTCACATAGCCCTAAAGACAGATATCAGATCTAGGGGCAAGCCATTCTCCAAGATCCCATTGGTGTCATGGGCACAGACATGAAACTAGAGGAAGTCTTTATTTTTTTTAGTTATACATGACAGCAAAATGTATTCTGGCAGAATATATGTACATAAAGTGTAACTTATTCTATTAGGTTCCCACTCTTATGGTTGTACATGTGGAATTACTATGGTCATGTATATAAATACAGGGTTAGGAAAGTTATGGCCAATTCATTCTACTCTCTTTCCTATTTCCTTCCTCTCTCCTGCCCTTTGTTATTCTTTGTGTAGTCCAATACATTTATATTAGTTTCCTCCCCAACCTGACTTGTTTGGGGTTATCATCCACAAGTAAGAGAGAACATTTATTCTTTGGTTTTTGGGTATTACAATATTTCACTTAAAATGATATTCTTCAGGTCCATCCATTTACCAGCAAATGCCATAATTTCATTCTTCTTTATGGATGAGTAATATTCCATGGTTTATATATGCCATATTTAAAAAAAAATATTCATCTAGATTATTTCCATAGCTTGACTACTGTGAGTTGAGCTGCTTCAAACATTGATTTGGCTCTGTTACTATATTATGCTGGTTCTAAGTCCTAACCCTAATCCTAACCCCTGTTTGCTCTTTTTCCTGTGTCTCTTCATCTTCATAGAAGTTCTCTGGTTAGGAGACCATAGGTGTTTAAGCCTATGCTTGCCCCATAGTGCTCTCTGGTTCATGGGGTTCCTCTGCTTAGTGAAAATTTGTTCATTGCCATTATGCCAGATGTCAGATCTGGGGACAATTCTATCCTCCCAGTTTACATTAAGGCCGTCGAGACTGCCAGCCTTGAGGATAATAAAACTTTGGTTGGCCCATGTTGACTGGGGCTGCCTATTCTTTATCCAAACACTGGCCATAGGCATTTGCCTTTGGGTGGCAGCTACAGAGGCAGAGGCAGAAGCACTATAGGCAACAGAGGACCATGCAGCTTAGGTGACAGCAGAAAGTTTCTGGGTGTAGACATAGGTATCCAAGAAGGAATATTTGGATGTATAATCCCTAGTGGCTGAGTGGTCTGTCCAAGGATTGGGGACCTATAGCTAGGAGTAAGATTAGGGCTAAATTTGTATGGGGAGCTCCCAGATGTCCAAAATGTAGACAGCTGGCATCAGTCAGGGCCCAGGATTTTTTTTTCATCAGGACCCCATGAATGGGCTGGATGGTGGCTCCAGGGCTGAAAGATGCTTCAAATGTGGAGTGTGTTGCAAGATCCTTGAAGATGGTGGGCTGAAGATGTTGATGCCTGAGGCTGTGTTGGTCCTGTTGGGGTTTGAGACTGAGGGAGAGTGGAGGAAACTCCTACCTGAGCTAAGTGGAGGCCCCAAGAGAAAGGCCTGAAAAGGCAAATCTGTGCCCATTATGGTGGCTACAAAGGGGACCACTAGCTTTGGAGCCAAGCCAATAAATATTCTAGGAGAGGGCTTGAAAGGCAGTGCAGAAGCTGCAATTGACAGTCTCGGGAAAAGGGTCACACTAGTGTTGGAGGTGGGAGGGTGGATCTAAGAGGAGACAGCAGAGCCCAGCCACATCCAGGTGGAGGCCTCCATGGTGGAGGAGCTGGGGTGGTGGTGAACAATTTGGCTGAGGACCAGTGATTCCAGAGGCCTGTGCATTTCCCATGTAGATGGGGCACTCACAGAAGCTTGGGAGACCTGTCCTGGTTGGACTGAGCCTTACCCTTCATAAAAGTAAAATAAAGGTTATTGTGGACACCTGCAACTAAAACAAATATTTAAAATATTCCTTAATATTAATGAATTTGAATTTACCAATTTTTCTATTATTATAAATACTTTGAGTCTTAAGTAATCTCCTACTAAGTAAGAAAAATATTTATTCACATTTATTATAAATGCACTTTGGATATTGTTTTTTATCCAATTTTTGGTTTGCTAATGATGTGAAACAAAGATCTTTTATCAATATCTTTCATACATAAAGCCAAGTATTTGTTTTAGTTTTAGTTATTAAGCTAATAGGTCCATAAGTATATAACAGGTAGTTTTTACTGTCACACTTTCAATGTATATTGGACCATTTTTTGAGTTCTGCATTCTATTTTGTTGGTCAATACATCAATCCTAGACCAAATACTATGACACTTTAACTTCTGTACATTTACAATAAGTCTCTTTTATTTTTTTAGAGAATTTTTTTTCTTATGTACTCCTTTTAAACAAGTGTCTTGAAAGGTATGAGATGTATTTCAGTGGGTGCTTGCCTAGAATACTCCAGGCCCTGGGTTACATCCGCAGCAACACATACACACACACACACACACACACACACACACACACAATGTTCTGGCTATTTTTGTTTCTTTGTTTTTCTATATAAATTTCAGAACTGAATGCACATTTATCTACATATTTGTTTATAATGATTATTTTTATAATAAAAAAGTATCCCCTGTGGAGGTAGCTGCTCCCTCTGCATTTAGATAGACTATCATTTAACATTCTTAAGTAAGCATTCTGCATGCTTTAAACTAAATTCAGGTATAGAATGTATTCTAGTCTTTATGGCTTATGTTGATATTTATAAAGTTGCTATTTTTTTTTTAACAAAGCAAATTGCCTATTTAGAGTAGAGGAATTCAACTGAGTTTAAATATTGATTCTAAATCTAGCCATTCTGCCAAATTTCCCATTCTAAATTTCTGATTTGTATACATTTTCTTTTGGTTTTGTATTCAGGGATACTTTCTTAAAATAGCAATAATGTTCTTTCTCCTGTCCTTTTCTATATATACCACAGCTCTGGCTCTGAGAACCACAATCTTGAAGAGAAGTGGTAAAGGAATCAATCAATGCTGCACCATGATTTCAAAGCGTTTATTTCTAATTCTTTCTCACTTAGAATAATGATAACTCTTAGTGTTTTTAGCAGATGGTCTTTACCAGGCTAAGAAAAATGTTCTTTCATTACTATCTCTGCTATTAACTTTATTTCTTATAATCAAGTATATTTTTAGGTGACCTTGTATTTAGCTCCATTAATGTAACAGTAGTAATTATTTGTATGGGTAGCAAAATTTACAGTGATTTATACAGCACTTTCTGTGTGCCCAGTGCTATTCTAAGCACTTCACAAAAATCATTTAAACTTCATAAAAGTTCTGCAATGAAGATGACATTGTTCTACAGACCAGGGAAGTAAAGATAAAGAAGTCAGGTAATATTCTAAGGAGACAATAACCCGAGACATGACTGAAACAGAATTCCATAGGTCAGCTCCTTGTCCTCAAATTCAGTGCTGTTCTCATACTACTGCACAAGATATTTCCTGACAGCAAAACACCCCTGCATTCCTGGGATGAAAACAAATTACTGATGTTTCAAAAACTGTTCCTTTCGCTAGAATTTGATCTAGAATATTTAAACTTAGGTAAGATTGTAATTGATCTTTCTCATATTGCATTTAATTAAAAATCTGAATCATTAGCACAGAAGCAGCTGGGAATATACCCTCTTTTCTGATTTTCTAGAAGAGTTTGTAAAGGACTGGCATGGTTTCACTATTGAAAAAAATTAAAAAGCTCACCCACAAGGGCTGGGGATTTAACTTATTTGTATAAAGTTTGCCCAGCATTTTGAGGTTCTGTGATCATTTCTCAGTGCTAAAAGTATCCAAGACTGTTGCCTTCTGCACAAGTTTTAAAAAAAAATATTTCCCTAACTTCATTAATACAAAAAAGACTTCTAAGATTCCATGTTTTGTTATTTTTATGATGTCTTTGTGTGTGTGTGTGTGTGTGTGTGTGTGTGTGTGTGTGTGTGTTATTGGGCGTTGAACTTGGATTTACACTACCACTGAGCTACACCCCATACATACCCAGTCATTTTTATTTTATTTCATTTGCTAGGAAAGTTGCTGAGGCTGGCTGTAAACTTGTGGTTCTCCTGCCTCAATCTCCAAATTTCTGTATTTGCAGGCATGTGTCAAAAATGTGTCTTTTATGTCATATTTTACTTCATGTTTGTGTTTACTTCATGATATATTTTTTTATTTTAAGGACAATTCCGAGAACTCATTGTATAATTTATAGGAAAAATTACTTAGTCGTGGTGGCAGACATTGATCTCTGCTGAAACGTTACAATGTGTAATATATAGTACACATGTATACCTTATGATTTAAATACATTTTTATACTGTAGAGGGATAATGATTCTGGGTTATCATCTGGATGAATTTCACCTCTGTGTCACAGTTTCTTTACTAGTAGAAATTGTTAAGAAATGCAAATGTTTGTGTGTTGATAATACATATATATTTTTTTTTTATTTTTACTTTTTAGAATTTATATGGGAGTTAATGGAAGAAAATAATAGTATGGCACCACAAAAACCAGATATCCATATTTTGAGTTATTTTTATTATAAGTGAGGTTCTTATTTACAGTAATAAATGTGACATTAGCTCAGAATCTCAGGGACTGGAGTTTTTGTCCCACATCCTCATCCAGGCTTATGTACATGGGCCTCGGACAATTTTCTAGGTACCTGTGTACCAAGCACACAGGAACCAAAGAAACTAGCCCTGGACCCTCCTGCTAGCCACCTGTGAGTTTTCTCCTGTGGACCCTACTCCCCCCAGAGATAGTCTAACCATGCCACCTACTGATCTCAGAACAAAATTCTTTCACAATGGACCAATATCACCTCCACCTTATTTCTTGGACTCTTGTTTGTATCACTTGAATGAAATATCTAGCAGATATTGGACTTCTGCTTCAGCTGGACTGCTGTGGAGGTTGCCATAACTGACATCTTCCTCTATGGGTACTGAAGAAGTGGGGGTGGTGAACATGGAAATATGTCTTTGAAGAATATTCAAACCACTCTGAATCTGAAGACAAAATGCCTGGATCAGAAATAGAGCTGATCTGTTAAGATGAACGTCTCTGAGGAGGAGGCATTTGCTTTGGATTCTGAGTTGGAATGAAGTTCACTGAGGGTGAAACAGATGTTCACAGGGGAGACAATAATGTATAAGGAATGTGCACATTTTCTAGAGCAGAGAAAATAATAAAACAGAGCTGTGGCAGCTATGGATGCAGAGTGGGGCAGCGCACAGGGTAGAGCAGATTTATATTTAGATCCTTCAGATGTCTTCCTCATTGACCTAGATATATTTAACCAGGATTGTGCCCATTACTATGCCTTATGTTAGAGTATTGTCTCTGTTAAGGTGGGACATGGTAGAAGAAAATAGGGGAAGAAAGACCCAATAGAGAATATTTCTGAGTAGCTGTTATGATTGCAGATGAAATGTCACATGCCTTTTAGATGGGACACCTGGGCCCACTGTACCTCAAGTGAGAGGATAAATATACCATAGTGTAAGGTAGGTGGAGGTAACACCTCTGATGAGACTGACAAGGTAAGACTAGGTGAAGAACAAGTCTGAGGAACTGTTGGGGATGTTGATGTCTATTTCCCATTTGGTGACCATAGTATGAATAGGTGAAAATCATATAGAAGTTTCAGAGACAATCAGGGTTGCATTTTCTCCCACCACATGAATAAGACAGAAGTTAAAATAACCACCAATAGTGGACTTAAAATTGTCAATTATTTATTATTTCATTCATGTATTTTTGTTGATTCTTGTTCTTGTCACTCATGCCTTTTTAAGATATGATTAGAGGGGTCTAGGGCTTTGTCTTAATGGGAGAGTGCTGAGTGCAAGGTACTGGGTTAGATTTTCACACCACATAAAAATAAATAGATATATTTGAAACAATATGATTAGTGATATTGCACATGCATGAAACATTAGAAATATATATGAGATTCTAGAAGTTTCCCAAGATATGTGATAGCAATTATCATCACAGGAGTTCATAGATTGGCTTAGAGGATATTGCAGTTCTGAGGATCTCCTGCCCATGCAGATCAGAAAAGAGGGGGTGTCTATGTGGCTGCAAGGCTTGTAGGTAGCAAGAACTCTGAACCTCTGAAAAACCTCAACTTTGAATTTTGGGAGGTCCAGCTGAAGCAGAAGGCCAAGAGAGCAGGAAACATCCCCTGAATGGATTACTAAAGTCCAGGGCTAGTGGACCAGGAAGTACTCTTCATATGTCTTCCAGGAAATACTATAGGTGGAAACTGCTGATTGGCAGTCCCTTCTTGGTCAGGCCACAGGCAATGCTGAACTCTGGCTTGACTACTGCCACATCATTCTGGAGGAAGTAGCCTCCTTCTTGTGGACACCCAGGATCTAGGAGCCACTCAGCCTATAGAGAAACTCAGATCTGTCTGTGTTTGGAGTTTTTTTTTTTTTTTCCTATCTAATTCTTTCTCACCCTGATGTTGTCACAGATATCAGAGCCATGTTCTGAAGTCACTTGTAGTCCTCCAGGTACTTGCCAGTTGTGATCACCAATATTCACCTGCTCCCAAACCACATTCTTATCTGAACATCTTGCATCTGTTTCTCAAAGGCTCCCAACTCAAAAAAATTTTTTTTAAAAACTTCCTAGTACTGAGAAAAAATATTTCAAGAGAAAATGTTTTTATTTGTAGATAAATAAATGCTTTTTTTTTAAAAGAAATAAGTAGTTTGGGCAAAAAATATAACTTAATAAATCCACTCAAATAAGTTCAAAATTATAAAAGTGAAGTTGCTTCCCAAACAGTAAATACCATATACACAAAACACACACACTCACACACACATACACACAAAAAAAGTAGATCTTTTGCTTTGATTGATTGCAAAATGAACATCACTGGACATGCTAACCATTGGAAAAAATGATTTGACCTTGGTCTTCAAACCAGATTCAAGTGATACTTTCTTTTTTGGAAGATAAAATCATTGAATCCCCACTTTTTGGAACATTTTCTTACAAACAATTTGCATAAATGCTCCATTTTGGACTTAATCAGAAATAGAAATTAACCAACTCCTTATCTTAGCCATTCTCTAGGGGCATTCATCATTGGGCTACTAGAGAGGTCAATGTCCAGTCTTATAATTCCAATATCCTGTGATCATGTTTCTATCCAGGCTAAGTCATGTGCAAGTTTATATCTCTGTTGCCCACGTGGGACTGGCTGTGCTGAGCACCATTTTGATGTATCAGGTAGTTTTTCTCTCAACAAGGGAGTCTGAGAACCAGGAAGGTGACCAAGAGTGTCTGTTGTTTGTGTTTTAAATTAGGGTACTGGCACTTGTCTAGACTTCTGCTGCAACAAGTATGAGAAGTGATTGTTGGTGACCAAAACAGTTCTGGAGCCACAGATGAGGGTGACCGTCTCTCCTGAGCAGGTAGTCAGTGATGGCTCCTGAGTCTCAAAACCTGAGAAGTGGACCCTAAAATCTGAACAAAGCACGTCTAGAATGAGGAAGGACAACATAGGGCCACTACAATGGCTGGAATCCAAAGTCTTTATCATACTGAACACTGTTGAGGAGGAGAAGGAGACATGTCCAGGCTGTGGTATGTATTTTGGGAGGATTCCCTGGCCCTAACATTTAGGCCACACCTCCTGATGGACCATGATTTTTCATTGAACTGCCTGGATATAGGGGGTCAGATTTATGTTGTGTTTTATATAAATCTGATCACTTTACCGTCAACTAACAAAACATGGTCCTACATTATGATAACACTTAGATTTTAGTAGACACAGGGTGGCTTTGTGCTGTAGATTTTTTCCCATTGGAGGAAGCAGCTGCCCTAGTATTGTGCATGGTTCACTAAGCAACTGTTAAGAATCCAATGAAGCTAAACCACTTGAGTTTCTACCAGTTTTCAGCAAATGGCCCCAGTTCCCCCTGGAGGCTCTTTGGTATAAAGCTATAAGTTCCCATTTGAATAAAGAACTGTTGAAGTATTTGTATTACATTGACACTGTATTTCCAAGACTGTCTCACATTCATTACTTGAGTTTTCTTTCTTTTTTTTTTTTTTTTTTGGCTGAGCACAAGTTAATTTATTGTTAGACAGTGTTTTATATAAACTACAAAAAAATCGAAGGAAATCCAATTGCCATTTTATACAAAATAAGCCATCCTGCCAAGATATGTTCCCACAATATTGAGCTATGATATCATTATTTGGTAGGTTATGAAGGTCTCAGTTTTATTTTATTTTATTTTTTTAAAGAGAGAGTGAGAGGGAGAGAGAGAATTTTAATATTTATTTTTTAGTATTTGGCGGACACAACATCTTTGTTTGTATGTGGTGCTAAGGATCATCAAACCTGGGCCACATGCATGCCAGGCGAGCGCGCTATCGCTTGAGCCACATCCCCAGCCCAAGGTCTCAGTTTTTTTTTTTTTTTTTTACCAAATTTATATGTTGTGGCAATTAAGTGAGAGAATGCATATAAAGAGTCCAGGACTGCTGCTGACATAGTGATGCTCAAATAACAGGAATTATAGGTATTTGCAAAGGTAAAATATAGATAAAAAACCTGATTGCCTCAGTTGAGTTTTCTTTGAGCATTCCTGCTTATATCTATTTATCTGTTTTTGTTTGTTTGTTGAAATCATTCCCAATTGTGTGCGATTTAATTTTAGTGCTGCATGGTCTTCAACTATTCTGAAATTTTTTTATAATTAACATACTTGTATGTATTTTGTAAAATGCTTCATTGTTTTATTATAATTGTATGATGATAGTGGTGTTCACTGTACACATAATCAAACATAAAGGAATACTAATTTCATCAATTTTATTCCCCAGTATTCTACCTGTCACTCCCTTATACCCTCCCCTAAACCTGCTTCTCTACTCTTCTGGTCTAATTTCAATTGTTCTTTAATTGGTACATTGAAAGTATTAATAAAATTGGGATTTATTGTGATGTATTGGTACTTGCACATAGCATCATTTGTTTGGTGTCCTTTCACAGGACCTGCATGTCACCTCTTTTCTCCCTCTCCTGTATCTTCCTTCTCTATTGAACATTTCTCCCTTCAAGGATCCAGTTCTGTTTTCATGAGCAAATGTTACTAAGAGAAAAAGTAATAAAATCATGTGTGATATGAGTGAGTATAGGAATTGATTTCATGACCAAATTGCTGATAAGATTGTTGATTTTGATCTTCTCATCGGATGTAGAGAAGTCTTAAGTGAAAATTTATTTTAGTAATTATTCTATTGGGATAAAAAGAAAACAGAAAGAGGAAATGCTCCATAATGGAGAATTAAGTTTCCTTTTCTTGCCATTTTAATTTTTTTAACGAGTTTAGTGAAGATAAATCAGTTACACAGATGATAAACCAGGTCTATATAACCACACTACTCAAAAAAAAAAAATCAAAGCTCTTATAAGCTATCTTATTTCTTTTTTTTATAAACTCTTTTGTTATTTTGTTTCCAGTGATTGAACACATAGGAGTTCAATCACACCAGTCACCACTATCCCCATTTTTTTTTTTTTGCTTTTAAGAAAATGTGTTTTTCTAAGATGTTTAGATTCTTGCAAAGTTGCTGAGACTGGTTTTCAACTTGTAATTCTCCTGCCTCAGCCGTTCAAGCTGCTAAAATTACAGATGTGCACCACTACACCCAGCTTTTGAGGTTTTCCTGTTTGACAGTAATGTGTGCATTATAGCATGCATTGTTTCTGGGAGATTTATAAATGTTAGTGACTCTACCAAGAGAGAACAACTTTTTAAAAATTTTTAATTTTATTTTATTTAGAATTAAACTAGAATAACTCCTTCCTCTAATATATAATTTACCCTGCCAATGAATTCATATTTAATTGAGAAGAATGTTCCTAAGCTCCAATTGTTAAAGTGGGTGACAGTTTAAGAAGAGTATCATACATGTTAGGACACTGTTTTCCACACTGCTGATCAGGGTGAGCAGTTTTCCAGTTGTCTGCTTGCATCTGCCTCTCTTAAAATCAATCTTGCTGATGTACATACTGTGGAGCAAGTAGACCTTTATACTGAATTAGAAACCTACTGAAGACACATTATTAATTGGCAGTAACATGCATAGACTTAGCAATTTTGCTTTGTTATCAGGTCAGATAGTTTTGTCATTCTGGATGAACAAAATTGCAACTCTGTGATGTGAAATAACATGCAAAATTCTTGCTCACACCTTATCAAATGCATGTGATGAATGGTGATTCACCATGTATTTATTTTCATTCTGTTACTAACTCAATACAGGGTCACTCCTTGGGATAGTTCTTGTCAACATGCAGAAGAAAATGTGGAGAAAACAAAAACGGCAGTAGTTCTTCAAATTATCTTGCTATTGTCCAGTTGTAGCACAGGCCTCTTCTGATTCTACATTATAGGGCAAAATAAACCCTGAACCAAGGCATCATTTAAGGGGCATGATTCCATGATTCCCAGAATTTTGACTGGGAAATTTGGAAATCATGATGCTATATGTGCTCACATCTAATGCAGAGTTCTATATCCACCCAATTACTGAACACCTTATAAGTTGTTCACAAAAGCAAAGTTCACAATCATTGATAATCAGAAAGAACTTCAATACTTCAAGTTGAATATTAGGATGAATGGCTCCTCTGTGGTATTTTGTTGTGGTGGTTGTTATTTTGTTTATTTTTGTTCATTATGATTCTTTTGTCTGATTGTGTTGATGTTCCCAAAGGTGTAAAAATATCTCAAAATTTATCAAACTTTTCACATAGAGGTGTTTTAATGTCTGCCAAATATTTTCTGTTAGAAAAGTTATCTCAAATTAGGCAAAAACATGAATCACACACATACATAATGAGGGATAAGGGAAAAAATGCACAGTTCAAGAAATCTGGAAATCAAGAAGAATGGCGGATGGAACCACAGTATTCCCCATCAGATGTCATCTAAGATGACTGGGGTGCACTGGCTGCTTCACCACCTAATTTTCAGTAAAAAGAGACTACACAATCTGGTCCAGCTCCTCAAGCTATAGAGGAACAAAAATTTATGTTTATATGGAGACATTTTCCTAGGAACATGCTATCCTGAATGTCTCTGGGTACAGAGTGCAAGAGCATCTCAAAGAAGCATGAGGAGATTCAGCTGGGCATATAGTAGAGCTAGCAGAACAAGCCACAGGGCTGACCTGAGTAAAGCTATGCTGTGTTACCTCTCCCCCCCCACCGCCCGCCAGCTAGTAAAGGGGTTCTTGTCTTACTTCCCCATGAGGCTGGAGCACTGAGGAGCCTTAAGACTTTTGTCATAAGACTGACAGTAATAGTCAGCCTCATCCTCAAGCAGAAGCCCAGTAATGGTCAGTGAACCAGAGTTTCCAGATCTGGAGCCAGAGAAACGATCAGGGACCCCTGAGGGTCGATTACTATTACTATAGATGAGGAGTTTGGGGGACGTTTCTGGGAGCTGCTGGTACCACTGCACAGTATAGCCATCTCCAATATTTGTGCTGCTTCCAGTGCAAGAAATGGTGACCTTCTGTCCTGGAGTCCCAGAGAGTGAAGGCTGCTGAGTCAGCACAGGCTGGGCCCAAGATCCTGGAAGTGAGAAAACATGGAGAGCATAAGATTTGTCTAGAAACAAGAGTAGAATCAGGGCCCATATCAGAGGACTATTATACCACACCCTATTCCTCCTCCATATCTTGTCACCTGTGCACTGAACAAGGAATGTGAGGAGGAGATAGGACCAAGCCATGGTGAAGGTCTTCCTGAGCTCTGTTTACTGTTCCCAAAGCTGAGAAGAGTTTCACCAAAGTCTCTCACTTGACCTCTTAACACTCTGAGAAGGGGAGGGTCCATGCATGCAAATTAAATTCCTCCAGGTTTCTTGATTACATCCTGGGCCCTGATTGAGACTCCAGTATGTAAAGATGACATGTGGGTGTGCAGTGGAGTAGGCCTGGCTTAGGGGCGTTGGACGTCACAGCTATGAGCCCTAACAAGAGAGCATCAGGCAGAGCCAGGTGGCTTATTACACTAGTGGTTCCTTCCTGACCCCTATTAACTGGTCTGCAGTTCCCCCTGTTGTCCAAGCTCATAAACATCATCCTTTTACATTCTGATCAAAATCACATGAAAATGTCCTCATCCCCAATGCCTCTGCCTAGGAGGCAGGCCAATGAGCCCCTTCTGTGGTCTCCCCATTACCTCAGGATGACCTTATTCCTATCCTCAGACTTCACATGGTGAATTTGTGCATAGTTTTCTTGATTCCTCCTTAGACAGGTCTAAGATGGTATCTTTGATACATTTTTTTTCTCAGATCAGAATTAAACAGGTGAACGTAAACTTTATGGTTTTATTAGCTTGCAGGGTGCCATCACATTTATCCACAGCACAAAGACTGTTCCACAGGTCCTTTCACATTGGGCTTGGCAAGGAACTCAGTTGCAAAATCTTATGAGAAGCTATTTGATGCTATTTAGAAGATACTTGTATGCATGTTTTTTTTAGCTTTCTCAGTTCACATGTTTTTAACTTTTATTGTCAGCAAGTTAGACTGAGGGTTGTGACTATGTGTCAGGCAAAACCAAATAGCAGTTCTGTCACCATTGGCTACATGCAATTCCATAGGGGATGGAAGCACTGAAGGGACTAAAATTGCAAAATTCATGAATGTCTTCAGACATGGATAAAAATGCATTGTCTCCTAGGCCCTGGCAGGTATGCAGGTAGTTTAGACATGAATATCAGCCTTTTGTTCATATTTGTTCAATAATACTCAGTGTATTTCACACGGGTCCTATGATTCCAACTGATGAAGTAAATCATATCCTGAATTTTTAAAAACTCTATATTTTATATTATATTTTATTTGTTCTTATTATTTATAGATGAAAGAAGAATGCATCATGACATTATAAATATATAGAGTCTAACTTTCCTTTTTCTGGCTGTACATTTTTTGTATTCATATATGCACACAGGAAAATAATGTCTGATTCATTCTACTATCGTTCCTATTCCCATTCCCACTTCCTTCCCTCCATTGCCCTTTTTCTAATCCAATGAAATTCTATTCTTTCCTACCTGCCCTCATGCTTTTTGTGAGTTAGCAACCACATATCAGGGAGAACTTTTGACCTTTGTGTTCGGGGGGGGATTGGCTTATTTCACTTAGATAGTCTCCAGTTCCATTCTTTTACCTGAAAATGTCATAATTTCATTTATCCTATGGATGAGAAGTATTCCACTGTGTATATACACCACATTTTCTTTATTACTTTATTAGTTGAAGGGCAACTAGGCTTCTTCCAAAGCTTGGCTATTATGAATGAAGCTGCAATAAACATTTATGTGGCTATGAAATGTACTTGCCATTAAGTCCCTTGGGTATGAACTGAGGAGTGAGATAATTTGGTCAAATTGTGGTTCTATTTCAAGTTTTCTAAGCAATCTAAATAATGCTTTTCAGAATGATTGTACCAGTTGCTGACCCACCAGCAGCATAGGAGTGTACTTTTTCCCCAAGATCCTCACCAACATTATTGTGTCTATTCTTGATGATTGTCATTCTGATTAGAGGGAGATAAAATATCAGTGTAGTTTTCATTTTCATTTCTCTAACTGATAGAGATGTTGAATATGTTTTTATAATTTTGAAGTCCTAGATCCCAGGATAATCAACAAATGCCATTTTAGGGCCTAGAAACTTCCATACTTAGAAATGAAACTCAACTCATGATAGGTTGGTACTTTTCAGCTCTATCACAATTTGTAATTAAATATAAACAGGATTAAAAATGAAGCAATTTTTTCTGTGAAAAGAGAAATTGCATACATTGTGCAGTCTAATATATTTCATATTTATGAAAGCGATAATATAATGATTGAAATACATAATTTACATTTTCTGATTAATAGATTATTTTAATATTAATTAAAACACCAAAATGTTTGCATTATCAAGTCATTTAAATTTATAAATTTTAATATATTACATTTTAATAATTATTTTCTCCTTTCTTTCATTCTTGTTTCCTTCCTTCTTTCCTCTACCTATGAGGATAGGCAATGTAGGTCCCTTTGTGATTTTCTGTAGTTTTAATAAAAAACTGTTTCTCTACCTTCACACGGTACTCTCAACTGCAATGACTATTAATTTTCTGCAGATTATTTTTTTTACCACAGGCCAAGCTCCACTTTCCCTTCAATTCAGAAAGAGAAAGACATTTTTTTCTTCACTTCATTGCTGATCAATATATTTAATTCTCTTATTCTTCATAAGTGTAGCCAAATCCCCAGCACATACAGATTTTTCTTTTGATTATCCTATTCTTTAACTTTATCTACAAATATCAACTCAGAATATTTAAACACTTTACACCAAGCAACATAAAACAAATTATATGAAATGATCAGTGTGACTATGCCAGTCCCCAAAATTCAAAGGCCAAATGCTTTCTCTGATACACAGATGCCAACCCACAGCAAGGGAGAGTAGGGAGGGGACGTATAGAAGTTCATTGGATTAGACAAAAAAAAAAGGGGGAAAGGAGGGGAATGAGAATAGGGAAGACAATAGAATGGCTCATGCATGAGTTTTCTTAGGTCATATATGAATAAACGACCAGTATAACTACTCATCATGTTCAACCACAAGAATGGGATCAAAATTGTAATTAATTGCTCCCCATATATGAATAATGTTCAAAATATACCATACTTATATGTGCATCTAAAAACAACAAATAACAATGAAGAAAATAAGCACACAACATAACACTAAATCTATTCTATCATTACATTGTGCATATTAAATTAGCATTGAATTAAGCTACACATATATGGAATGATTTAAATATTGCACAAAGACACTAACATGAAAATGAACATACACTGAAACTGTATGTTCATTGTGGGTCCGGGTGACAGAAGGTGATGTAGAAATCAAAAGGAATGATCACTTATGCTCAGATTGCTAGAGCTCACCCATTCACTAAAGCTGAGCTGTGAATTACTGTATGTTTGCATGCATACACTGGTTATTCACAGGAAGAATAAACCAATTAAATGAGAATATTAAGTTACCATTATAATCCCTTTCTCTGTTAATTTTAAAACAAGTGCAAGTTCTAAGATTACTGAATAAGAGCACTTAAAATACAGATTATTATTTTAACCAAGGTTGATATTATGACAAAAATAAAATAAAATAACTTTATTATTATGTTCTAAAGCTTTGGAAGATTAAAAATTGAAATTAAGTTTGAAAATATTTTTCACAGTGCAAGAAAACTCATTTTTAAAACTTTTAACTTTTACAGCTACCACTTGAAACAGGACCTCTAAATTCTATTATTCACAGGTATGGTTTACATAAGTCTAAGATTTAGAAGTTTAAAAAAGCAAATAATAGAACAAAATACAGCAAGCTCTTATATGGCAATCTGCAGACATATCAGGGATGTTTACATGCTTAACTCAATTATACTCTTTTAAAGACAATGCATTTAAAGAATTAAGTGTCTAATTTGCAAGTACAATTGCTCTTTCCTGATGCATAGACATTGATCACTGCTAAAATTTTATTTCATGTACAAAATTATGAATAATTAATAATTGAAATCAAACATTGTTATATAGAGAGTTATAATTATATAATGGTTATTGACTTGATGGGTTTTGACTTCTGAGCTATACCTCCTTTACTGGTGATAATTGATAATTTTATTATTTTTAATATTAATATAATTTTGTGAGTTTTATTGGTTTTGCTTTTTACAGATTCTTTAAGAATTGTGTAATGGGAGAGATTTATGGTGGGCCACTAAAATAAACCAGAATCTGATGCCTTATTTATAAATAGTGAAGTTCTTTTTAAAAATTTTTAAAAATATTTTTAGATGTTATATATGACATAATAATGAATTACAATTCATTTTACACATATACAGAACAATTTTTTATATCTCTGGTTGTGTACAAAGTATATTCATACCATGTTTGCATCTCTATATATGTAGTCAGGTTACGGTGTCAATCTCATTCTACCATCTTTTCTACCCCTATCCCCCCTCCCTTTTGGTTCTATCCCTTTCCCTTATCAAGAATTCCTCTATGCCTCCCATGCTCCCCCTCCCAACCCCACTACGAATCAGCCTCCTTATATCAGAGAAAACATTCAACATTTAGTTTTTTTGGGATTGGCTAAATTCACTTAGCATTATATTCTCCAGGTCCATCCATTTACCTGCAAATGCCATAATTTTATTCTCTTTTATTGCTGAGTAATATTCCACTGTGTATGTACACCATACTTTCTTTATACATTCATCTACTGAAGGGCATCTAGATTGGTTCCACAGTTTATCTATTATGAATTTTGTTGCTATAAACATTTGTGTGGCTGTGAGCCTGTTGAAAACTGTTTTTAAATTCTTTGGGTATGCTGGGATAGCTGGGTTAAATGGTGTTTCCATTCTCAGTTTTCCAAGGAATTTTCATACTGCTTTCCCTATTGGCTGCACTAATTCACAGTCCCACCAGCAATGTATGAATGTGCTATTTTCCCCACAACCTCACCAACACTTATTGTTGTTTGTATTCTTAATAGTTGCCATTCTGACTGGAGTGAGATGAAATCTTAGAGTGCTTTTGATTTGCACTTCTCTAAATTCTAGAGACATTGAAAGATTTTTTTTTTCATATATTTGTTACCTGATAGTATATCTTCTGAGAAGTGTCTGTGTCCATTTAGTTTCTTGGCCCATTTATTAATTGAGTTATTTGTTTTTAATTTTGTTGTTGTTGTTTGTTTGTTTGGTGTTTAGCTTTTTGAGTTCTTTATGTACCCTAGAGATTAGTGCTATATCTGATGTGCATGTAGTAAAAATTTGCTCCAAAAACGTAGGCTCTCTATTCACTTTACTGATGGTTTCTCTTGCTAAGAAGAAGCTTTTTAGTTGAAATCTATTCTTCTGCTATAAGAGTCTTATTAAGGAAGTCAGGGACTATTCCAACATGAAGAAGATTTGGGACTACTTTTTCTTCTATTAGATGCAGTGTCTCTGGTTTAATTCCTAGGTCTTTGATCCATTGTGAGTTGAGTTTTCTGCATTGTGAGCAATAAGGGTTTAATTTCATTTTGTTGCATGTGGATTTCCAGTTTTCCCAGCTCCATTTGTTGAAGAGGCTATCTTTAATCCAATGAATGTTTTGGGCACCATTGTCTAATATAATATAACTGTAATTATGTGGGTTAATCTCTGTTTCCTCTATTCTGTACCATTGGTCTACCAGTCTATTTATGTGCCAATACCAAGCTGTTGTTTGTTACTATTTCTCTGAAGTATAGTTTAAGTTCTGGTATAGTGATGCCACCTGCTTCATTCTTCTTGCTAAGTATTGCTTTAGCTTTTCTGAGTCTCTTATTTTTCCAGAGAAATTTTATAATTCCTTTTTCTCTTTCTCTGAGAAATGTCTTTATGATTTTGTTTGGAATTGCATTATGGTTGTATAGTGCTTTTGGTAGTATGGTCATTTTAATAATATTAATTCTGTCTATCCAAGAGCAAGGTAAATCTTTCCATCTTCTAAGGTCTTTTTAATTTTTTCTTTGGCGTTCTGTAGTTTTCATTGTAGAGGTCTTTTATCTGTTTTGCTTGGTTGACTCCAAAGTATTTTCTTTCTTTCTTTCTTTCTTTCTTTCTTTCTTTCTTTCTTTCTTTCTTTCTTTCTTTCTTTATCTATCTATCTATTTATTTATTTATTTATTTTCAAGGCTATTGTAAATATGGTAGTTTTCTTCATTTTTCTTTCAGAGGATTTGCCACTGATATACACAGATGCATTTGACATATGGGTGCTGACTTTATTTCCTAGTACTTTACTGAATTGTTTACTAGTTCTAGATATTTTCTGGTGGAATTTTTCTTGGTATTCTAGGTGTAGAATCACATCATTGGCAAATAGTTATAGTGTGAGTTCTTCTTTTTTTGGCCATAATAATTTAATTTATTTCGTCTGTCTAACTGCTGTGGCTAGGGTTTCAAGAACTATGTTAAATAGAAGAGGTGAAAGGGGGGATCCCTATCTTATTTCCATTTTTACGGGAAATGGTTTCAATTTATTTCCATTTACAATTATGTTAACCTGGGGCTTACTATAGGTAGCTTTTATGATGTTGACCTATGTTCCTGTTATTCCTAGCTTTTCTAGTGTTTTGAATATATATGGATGTTGTATTTTGTCAAAAACTTTTTCTGCATCTATTATAATGATCATATGATTCTTGTCTTTAAGTCTATTAGTGTGATTAATTACATTCATTGATTTTTGTATGTTGAAACATCCTTGCAGCTCTAGTAATGACCCCACCTTAATCATGGTGCACTACCTTTTTTATATGTTTTTGTATTTGATTTTCCATAATTTTATCGAGGATTTTTGCATGCATGTTTATTAGACATATTGGCGTGAAGTTTTGTTTTTTGATGTGTCTTTGCCTGGTTTTGAAATTAGGTTGATATTGACCTTATAGAATGAGTTTGTAAATGCTTTCTCTTTTTCTATTTTATGAAATAATTTCAAGAGTATATGTATTAGTTCTTCCTTATAGGTCTTGAAGAAGTCAGCTATGCATCTATCTTGTTCTGGATTTTCTTGGTTGGTGGGCTTTTGATGGCATCTTCTATTTCTTTGCTTGAAATTGGTCAGTTTAAATTGTATATACCTTCCTAATTCAATTTGGGCAAATTTTGTGACTCTAAAAACTTGTCAATGCCTTTGATATTCTATATTTTATTGAAGTAAAAGTTTTCAAAATAATTTCTAATTATATTCTGTATGTTCTTTAACCCTGTTGTGATAATTTTTTTTCTCATCACATATGCTAGGAATTTGAGTTTTCTCTTCCTTCTCTTTGTTAGCATGGCCAAAAGATTGTCAATTTTACTTTTTTTTTTAATTACCAAATATTTTCTTCATCAATTTTTTTCAGTTTTTTTTTAATTTCAAATATTGCAGGTCTTATTTTAATTATTTCTTGTCTTCTACTCCTTTTGGTGTTGATTTCTTCTTGTTTTTCTGGCCACATTACAAAAAAGTATATAAAAATTTTAAGACATATTCCATTAAAATTCCAATTATGTTTTCATATATATAAAAAAGCAGTCATAAAATTCATTTGGAGAAATAAGAGTCCTAAAATAGACAAAGAAATTATCAGTGCGAAAACGGAAGCAGGAGGCATCAAAATACCAGACCTTACGTTATTCTACAGAACTATAGTAACAAAATTGGCATTGTATTAGCACCAAAACAGACATAAAGAACAATGGTATAGATTAGAATACACAGAGACAAACCCAGATAAATATAGTTATCTCATACTAGACAAACACACCCTAAACATATAGTGGAGAAAAGTTATAATCTTATAACTAATTTTTTTTTTTAAATTCAACCCCTAAAGAAAAAAAGAGAACCTTTTCAATAAATGGTGCTGGGCAGACTGAAAATCCATATGCAGCAAAATAAAATTAAGCCCCTGTCTCTCACCTGCATAAAACTCAAAGTGGATGATGAACCATGGCATTAGGCCAGAGCCCTGTATCTACTAGAAAACAAATTAATTGCAGCTCTCTATCATGTTAGTTGAGAAATCAAATTCCTCAACAAGATTCCTAAAGCACATGATGTAAAATCAAGAATCAATAAATGGGATGATATCAAACTAAAAATATTCTTCACAGAAAAGGAAACAAGAATATGAAGAGAGAGTCTAGAGAATCAGAGAAAATCTTTGCCACCTGTACCTCAGATAGAATATGAATCTCCATGATTTATAAATAATTCAAAATATGTAACACACAGGAAAAACATAACCCAATCAATAAATGGGTAAATGAATTGAACAGACATATCACAGAAAAAGAAATGTGATTGGATAACAAATGTTTGAAAAAAATGTTCCACATTTCTATCAATTAGAGGAATGCAAATTAAAACTAAATTGAAATTTCATCTAACTCCCACCAGAATGGCATTTATCAAGAATACAAAAACATTAAATGTTGGCAAGGATTCTGGGACAAAGATATAACCATAAAATGCTAGTGGAACTACAAATGGTTGCAACCACTTTGCAAAGCATTTTGGAGATTCTTTAGAAAACTTGGAATGGAACCACAATTTTATCCAGTTTTCCCACTCCTTGTCATATACCCCAAAATCTTAGAATCAGCATATTATAATGATGCAGCCACATCAATATTTATAGCAGTTCAACTCACAATAGCTAACCTATAGAACTAAAATGAGTGATTTCCACAATGAATGGATAAAGAAATGTGGTACAACTTGGGTGTGGTGGTGCACACCTGTGATTCCAGCAGCTTGGGAACAGGAGCAGGAGGATCACATGTTCAAAGCCAGCCTCAGCAAAATCAAAGTGCTAAGTAATTCAGTGAGACTCTGTCTCTAACTAAAATGCAAAATAGTGGTGGTTGAGTGTCCCTGAGTTCAATGCCCAGTACATGCCCTCAGAAAAAAGAAAAAGAAAATGTGGTACATATACACAATGGAATATTACTCAGCTATGAAGAAGAATAAAATTATAGCATTTACTGATATGTGGATGGAATTGGAGACCATCATGCCACGTTAAATAAGCCAGTATCAAAAATCCAAAGGCTGAATACTCTCAATACTCTCTCTGATATGTGGATGCTAAAACACAATAAGTAACAGGGAGAGAGGAGTTGATGTTCACTGTATTGGACAGAGGAAAGTGTGTAGAAAGGATGAAGGATAGTATTGGGAAAGACAGTAGAATGAATCAGACAAAACTTTCCTATGTTCATATATGAATACACAACCAGTGTAACACTTCATTTACAACCACAAAAATAGGAAATTAAACATCATTTATATATAATATGTCAAAGTATGTTATACCGCCATATAACCAAGAGGAACAAATATAATAAATTAGATATATATCTAGACACCTTTTCTGCCATAACTAATTTCATTCATATATATATATATATATATATATATATATATATATACTTTTATATTTATATACATATATACTTTTATATATAAAAGTAAAAGAATGTGATTAGTTATGGCATAAAATTTTCTAGAAACATATCTAATTTATTATATATATATATATATATATATATATATATATATATATATATATATAAAAGATTTGACTAGTTATGGCAGAAAAGGTGTCCATATATAAAGAAGTTATTCAGGCCAATTTTCTCTTTGTGTTCCCATTTTCTCTTCCACCTGTTATGACATGCACAAAAGCATCCCCAAATGCCAGTGTTATGCTGATGGACTTCCCAGTATCTAGATCATGAAACCTGTACACTTACAATGTTCATAATTTACACAGCCTGTGGCACTGTCATTGCAACACTAAAAGAATTAACACCTGACCTCCAGCCAGGCATGGTGGTGAATGTATGTAACCCAGTGACTTAGGAGTCTGAAGCAGGAGGACCACAAGTTACAGAATAGCTTCAGGAACTTAACAAAGTTCTAAGCAGCTTAGAATTAATAACTTTGTCTCAATATAAAATTAAAATTTCTGGTGAATATAGTTCTGTGGTAAAGGCCATGAATTCAGTCACCAGAATAAAAAATATTGCCTCTAGAGATTAGAACTAAACGTTTAGCAATGCTAAAATATAAATAAAAATGGAGTAATAAGTAATAAGCAGGTCTGATCATCCATCAGAGCAGGAACAACAAGTGCCTGGAGGACTGAATAGTTTTAGAGCTCCAAGAAAATATTTATTCCATAACCAGAAGAAAAAAATGAATATAATCCAGGATGGATTATATTTCCCTCTATTCTGATGAGTCATAATTTAATTTACATTTGAGCTGCACAAAGGATCCAGGAATGAAGAAGCATGTAGGGACCAACAAGGTCATGATGTATGCATCAGTAGAATACTGTGCAATCGAACTCATCATGGGAGACATTCAAACGCAGTTTGTAGTGTGCAGGAAGACATTGAAGAAGGAATACCTACTGTATGATTCCATTTATAAAACTTTAATAAACTGAAAACTGACAAGCAATCACAGAGAACAAGTCACTGGTTGGCTGGGAGGTGCTGTGAAAAGAGATAGATGGAGGCTGGCCAAAGGGCAGAAATGTAGTGAGACTCTCAGATCACCTGCCTCTAAGTCCTCAGATCACCTGCCACTAAGCATGCCTATTAAACCACCAATGAAATTATTCACTGGAATGATTAAAATAGCCCATGATGATACTGACATAAAAAATAAACAAATTCTGAAGCTGTGGTTCACTGAGTCCATGTGCCTGAAACTTAACATAAAAATAAAAAAGACTGAAAGTGTTTGTTCAAGGTAGAACATGCTCAATTATTCACTAAAGCCCAGCTGTACTTTACTGCACTGATGCATTTACCTACTCTTTCTTGAAAGGAGCATAAGCCACATAAGTGAGAATATTAACCTACAGTTTAACCATTTCCCTCATTGAATTAAAGTGCAGTTTCTAAGATCATTGAGCTGGAGGACTTACAAGGAGAGCATTATTTCAAACATATTTAATATTATTAGATAAGTAAAATAAATTTATTTTATACCTCTCATGTTCTTAGGCTCTGTTATATTCAAATATGTTACCATTAGTATTTGAAAATATAAAGATCAAGAGAACTTATGTTTAAAACTCTTCTTCATTTTACTTTGGATCAAAGGATTTGGACCAAAACATCTGAATTCTTTTACAGATGGATTGTTTGCATGACTGTAAATTTAAGGAATTAAAAAAAAGCAAACAAAAATACAAAATTAAACAAGACCCTGGGTGTCATTCTGCAGTGGCATCATGACTGTTTACATGTTTACTTCCTGGTGCCTGTTTTTTTTTTTTTCCCAAAGAGATTTCATTATATAATTTACAGGAAAAATCACTGAGTCCTGTTGGCAGACATTGATGTCCCTTGAAATGGTAATACATATAATATATAGTACATATGCATACCTTACAATTTAAATACATTTTTAAAATATAGAGGGATAATAATTATGGGTAATAATCTGGGTGAAATTCACCTTCTGTGCCACAGCTAGTTTACTAGTAGAAATTGGTAAGAAGTGCAAATATTTGTTAATGTTGATAGAACAGTTTTTCTTTTTCACTTTTACTTTCTAGAGTTTCTATGGGAGTTCATGGATGATAGTTATAGCGTGGCACCATGGAAACCAGATTCCAATATCTTGTGTTATTTTAAAATCAGTGAGGTTCTTATTTACCCTAGTAAAAGTGACATAAGCTCAGAATTTCAGGGGCTGAGGGTTTTTGTCCCACTTCCTCATCTTTCTGTACCACTGTGATAGCACTGCTTTCATACACTTGACAGTAGTAATCGGCCTCATCCTCAGGCTGGAGCCCAGAAATGTGCAAAAATGCTGCATTGGTTGAAGCATCTTTGGATCCAGAGAATCTATTGGGGACCCCTGGTCCCAGTTGCTTGTTTGAGTCTGAGTAGTAGTACAGGTAGAGCTGGGGAGGGCTCCCTGGCTTCTGCTGGTACCAATACATGCTTTTACCACTAACACTGAGGTCACTGCTCAGGGTGCAGGTAAGTCTGGCTGTTGATCCCGGAGATGCAGAGATGTATGGTGGCTGAGTCAGCACAGGCTGAGAGAGGGAACCTGTGAACACAGATACAATATATTGAATGGAAAAGCCAGGGAGTAGTCGTCTGAGGGTCTGACTCAAACACTAATGACCCAGGTTGGAGGTTTGCCTTGGGCCTCTGAAGACTGTCCCTACCTGTCCATTGAGACAAAAGCAGGAGGAGGAGAGGAGTCCAGATCATGGTGGACATAGTCCCTTCTTCAGCCTAACTTCTGTGGTTGGGATACCCAGGCCTGTCTTATACTAGCCCCACTGATTTCACACAGGAGAGGTAGCTTATGCAAATGTTTTCTCATCCTATGTCTCTCTGCTATGAGCACTCAGTGTCTGGGTCCTTTTCCCAGGAAGGCTTGCATGGTGCCCTAATTTGCCTAATAAATGAACTGAAGAGGAACCAACTGATAGAACCACATCTGAGGTTATATACATGGGCTTTCTGCCAGGTCTCAAGGGACCTGCGTACCAAGTCACCGAGGAACCAAGGGTGCAGCCCTGGGACCTCAAGTTGGTTGAGGGCTGCCCAGCTATGATTTATCTCCTGTGAACCTTCTTGACCTAAGAGATGGTCTCATCATGACACCTTCTGGTCTCAGAGCAAACTTCTTTCACAATGGATCAAATACACCTCCACTTTGCTACTTGGATGCCTGATTATATCACTTAAATGAAATGTCTAGCAAGGACAATCGATGTGCAATCCTGAGGGAGGCTTATAAAATCATGTATGTTCCCATTATTAAGTCTCAGATTATTGGCTCTGGTTGGTGTTTAGAGAAACATTCTAGAATAGAATAGAATAGAATAGGGGGGAAAGAACCAAAAGAGAACTTTTTTGGGGTAGCTGTTATGACTTCACATGAAATATGAAGGCACATGCCTTTTAGGTGAGACATCTTGGCCCACTGAACCAAGCAACTGGGGCCAAGAGTTTCCAATAGAATTTCTGGATCCAAAGATGTTTCAACCAATGCAGCATTTTTGCACATTTCTGGGTGCAGTCTGAGGATGAGACCAAGTACTACTGTGGGTGCTGAACTTGTGAGCATGCAAAACATGGAAACATGACTCAGCAGAGCCTTCAAACCACTAGGAATCTGAGAACAAAATGCCTTCAGCAGAAATAGAGAAGTGTGTTCATTTGAGGTCTGAGGGAGGGGCATCTTCTCTGGACTTTGAGCGGGAATGGAGTTTACTAAGGTTGAAACAAATGTTCTTGGGGGGAGACAATAATGCACCAGAAGGGTACACTTTTTGTAGAGCAACAGGCATAGAAGAAAAGGGAATAAAGAAGTGGCAACTGTCGGTGCAAAGAAGGGCAGGGCTCAGGGTACAGCAGAAACAAGGTTTTGGTCTTTCAGGTGAATTCCTCAATTACCTGAATATATATATTCATGTCTGTGCCCATTATTATGTCTCATATTAGAGTATTGGTTTTAGTTCGTGTATAGGGTAACAATATAGAAGAGAATAGGGGAGGAAAGAGCCAAAAGATAACATTTCTGGGTAGCTGTTAAGACTGCGGATGTAATATGAAGACACATGCCTTTCAGGTTGGTCACCTGGGCCCACCAAACATCAGGTGAGAAAGGATAGATGGACCAGATTGTAAAGTAGGTGGAGGCAAGACTTCTTCTGAGACTAACAAAGGCTAGGTAGATTATCTGGTCTGAGAAACAGTTGGGATATGGATGTATATTTATCATTTTGTGACCATGGTATAAAAAGTGGAAATAATTTAGTACATTCAGAGATAGTCAGGGTTGCATTTTCTCCCACATATAAAAAATGCAGAAGTTAAAAAAAACCACCAATAGGGGGGACATAGAACAGTCATTTATTTATTCTGTCATTCATAATATTTTTTCCTCATCTCTTTTTGCAGAGGTCATGAGACATTAGAAATATATATGGAATTCTAAAACTATCCTAAGTTATGTGATCAGCAAAAATTGGGCACAGAAGTGGATAGAGTGGTGTATGAGGATGTTGCAGGCCTGAGGACCTCCTGCCCATGCAGATCAGAGAAGATGGAGTGTCTAAGTGGATGCAGGGATTGTATATTGCGAGGACTCTAAACCTCTGATTCAAACCTCAGTTTTGAATTCTTTTTGAGGTTCAGGTGGAGTAGCAGTCAAAGAGAACCAGGAACATCCCCTGTCTTAAGAATGAATTGATCACTAAAGGCCAGGGGTAGTCCACAACAAAATGCTCTCCACACATCTTCCAGGGAATACTGCAGAGGGACACCACTGCTTGACAATCCCTTAATGGGCTAGCCACTGGCAATGATGGACTCTGGGGTGACTACTGCAATGTCATTCTGTAGGAACTAGCATGCTTCTAATGGCCAACCAGGATCCAGGAGCCACTCAGCCTGAGGAGAAGCTCTCAGATCTATCTGTGGTCAGAGGATTTTCCTATATAATTCTTTCTCACCCTGATGCTGTCGGAGGTGTCAGAGCTGTGTTCTGAAGTCACCTGTGTCCTCCAGGTCCTTTCCAGTTTGTGTTCACCAACATTCCCCAACTACCAAACCATATCTTATTTGAACACATTGCAACTGCTTTTCAAAGTCTCCAAACTCAAAAAACCTTCTAGTTTTGCGAGAAAAATATTTAAAGGTAAAATGTGTTTCTATTTTGGTAGATTATAATTTATAAAAAAAATAGTAATTTGTAAAAAAAAATTAATAAAACCACTCAAATAAGTTCATAAAAGAAAATTGTTTCCCAAACAGTACATAGTATATATTTTAAAGGAAAGTGAGTATTTCCTTAACATTGTGTGTGTGTATATATATATATATATATATATATATATATATATATATATATATATATATATATATTTAAATATACATATATATATATATATATATATATATATGTTATTCAATGTCTCTCTCACACACAGAGATGAAGAAAAAAGAGAATAAAAATGATCAATGAGTTGTATAAATTGTAGGTATTATGTTCTTTTTGTATGTACTTCTTTCCTTATGAATTAATTCAAAACAAATAAATGGATCTCAAAGGCCATTATTGAACTGGGCAATTCTCAAGAGGAAACATAAATAAATTACATTATTGTATAATATCCTATTACCACTTCATATTTACCCAGCAACTGGAGGCATTGTTGGAACAATAACCTCAGGGATTTGATTTGAGCAACCACAGGTGTTGACCTTGCAGACTAGTATATATTTTAAAAGAAACTGAATATTTCCATAGAGCACTTACTCTACCTCTGGCCTGTTTCTTCTAAAATGTTTTGTGCACCCTGCCAGCATTAGCACTTCATGAGGAGGCCAAACATTACCTGATTTTAATTTTTGTCTTTGCAATGAAGAAAAGTCTCAACCTTTTCCAGGACATGCTTTGTTTCAAAGACTGAAAAGGAGCTCCACTAAATTACCTTTCTGGTCTAGGAAATGAACTGGATGAATCAATTTGTATTTTTGCCTTGCAATGTCACTACTTTCAACTCACAATTATGAGGGAATTTTTATATCAGTTGAATTATTTATTTAAATCACAGAAGACTAAAATTAGACTTCAAAAAGTTAGTAAAAGCAATATAGCATATTAATAATATTTTCATATCAATAATTTCCTCTATGATGCATTGTTTCCTTATAATTGTATATTTTTCCAACATCATAGTTTATAATATTATTTTCTATGGATGAAATAGAAAAATAATTAGTTCTGATTTTTCACATGTTGTCCCCTTAATCTCCTCAACCAGTGCTGAATGCATTAGGGCCTCTCCATATCAAGATAGAAACACCAGCTCTGTATCTTTGTGTCCCACGTCAGAAGAGTCACCTCAGTGGGTGATAACAATTCGTCTGGAAGCAAATTGTACCTGGGATGGTTTTCCTGTAATGCAGATATTCATGTCAACCCTGAAAAATATTCTATAGAGTCATGTTTGCAGAAATTTCTCCCATCTTTTGGCTGCAGATTGAAATTAAGTCTTTTTTTTTTTGGCATTGGCTTGATGTTTTAATTTTTTTCTGAATATTTTGGGGATTATAAATTGCAACATGTGAGTAACTAGTAATTGATAATTAATCTGACTGCATCTTAAACATAAATTTACAAAAATAAATTCATAAATATAAAAGCAAAATTGATACTCAGTAATTGTCATACAAAATTTCTGGTATCTTCTTAATATAATTTATTTAGCAGCAGGCAGTAGTCTACATCAAGATTTAGATTGGTAAATTGGACTTCTATCTAGTTTTCAGGTAATAATTTCTTTTAAATAACACTGAGTGTTAATTAGATAATCATAATAAAATAAATTATTGAGAAAGAATGATCAATTATTTGTTAATATTTTGAATGTGAAGGGTCTTAAAAGTAGGGGAGAGAACTCTGAATCTCCCTCATGGTTTACAAATATTGGAGGAGAACCTCTCAGACTGTTGTCACAAACAGAGTTAGAAAGGAAGCCTAGTGTAGGAGGAGCAACACTGAATAACAGATATACATTGGGAGGGACAAAGTAAGGCACATGGCCATGAACCATAGGACAAGGAGTCCTACAGCCCCAATGTCTCCATTAGTGTTAAATATTTTCACTGCCTCTTTCTCTCTAAAATTGAGACTCTAATCACATGAAGAGCTGTATTTCTTCAGCTGAGAGAAGACAGGAAGAAATCGAGGGATAAAAAGTGGGGAATCCAAATGCTCTGAAAACATACACTGGGGAAAGATAGCCTCTTCAACAAATGGTTCAGGGAAAACTGGAAATCAATTTGCAGCAAATTGAAATTAAACCACTCTCTCTCATGCTGCACAAAACTCAATTCAAAGTGGATCAAGAACCTAGGAATTAGGTAAGAGACCCTGCACCCAATAGAAGAAAAATTATGCAAAAATCTTTATTATGTAAGATTAGGTCCTGACTTCCTTAATGAGATTTCTAAAGTAAAAGAAATAAAATCAAGAATCAATAAATGGGATGGATTCAAACTAAAAAGCTTCTTCTAAGCAGAGTAAATAATCATGAATGTGAAGAGACAGCCCATAGGGTGGGACAATGCCTTTACTGCATGCATATCAGATAGTGGATTAATTTCCAGGATATACAAAGAACTCCAAAAAATCCAACAACAAACAATAAATAACCCAATCAATAAATAGGCTAAGACCTCACTCACGAATGATTATTTTTATTTTTATTTTTAAAATTTATTCTAATTTGTTCTATGTGATATAAGAATACATTTCAATTCATATTATGCATACATGGCACAATTTTTCATATCTCTGGTTGTACACATTTTAGAGCCACACCATTCATGTCTTCATTCATGTACTTAGAGTAATGATGTTCATCTCATTTCATAAATGTTTTGAATGAGTAAAGGAATTGTGTTCATGACCAGCTTCATGATAAGATTGTTGATTTTTATTTTCTCATGGATGTAGAGAAAGCTTAACTTAAAATTTCTTTAGTAATTTAATCTATAGGTTAAAAAGAAAAAAAGAAAAATAAAATGCTCCAAGTTAGAGAGTTAAATTTCTTCTTCTTTCCATTTTCACTTTTTTAAAGTCATTCTGTGAAGATTAATTCAGTTATGAAGATGGTCAACCAGGTCTACATGACCACATTACTCAAAAATACACCATGATGTATTTTGCTGCAACAGACATGAGTATGTCAATATGTAAATCAGTGGAAGTGTAACTGATGTGACTCTGCAATCTGTATACGGGGTAAAAATGGGAGTTCATAACCCACTTGAATCAAAGTGTGAAATATGGTATATCAAGAACTCTGTAATGTTTTGAACAACCGATAAAAAAAATACACCATGAACAGAAGGTATTTAATGTTTTGTTTGTTTGTTTGCCTGTTTTTTTTTCTTTTCTTTTGGTGAGGGATTGAGTTCAGAAGGTTTTAATCACTGAGCCACATACCCAGTCCCCCATTTTTTTTTAGAGAGTGGGTCTTGCTAAGTTGTTTAGGGCCTTGCTGAATTGCTGAGGCTGGCTTTGAACTTGTGATCCTCCTGCCTCAGCCTCCTAAGCTGCTGAGATTATGCCACCACTACAAGATTTTAAGGTTTTACTGATTGACATTAATGTATGCATGATAGCACTCATTGTTTAGGGAGAGTTATCAATGTCAGTAAAACTTCTAGGAGAGAAAAACTGGCCTCTTAGAATATTAAAAAAGTCCCTCCTTTTCAATTTCTTAAGCCTTGTTTTGTGGCCTAACATATAATCTATACTGCCAATTAATGCATGTTTAATTAAGGAGAATGTTCCTAAGCTCCAGGGGCTAATGTGAGTGACAGTCTGAGAAGAGCCTCATATTAGTTGGGATAGTGTTTCACACACTGTGGACCAGGGTGAGCAATTTCCCAGATATCTACTTGCATTTGTATCTCCTAAAATCAATCTTGCTGATCTGCATGCTGTGGAGAAATTGGAGCTTTATACTGAATCAGTCACCCAATGAAGACATGTTATTGGTTAGAATTGAGATGCATAGACAAAGCAATTTAACTTTGTTATCAGACCAGATAGTCTTTGTCATTCTGGATGAACACAATTGTAAACTCTGTGTTGTGAAATAACATGGCAAAATTCTCGTTCACAAACCTTTTCTACCACATGTGATAAATGATGATTCCCCATGTGTTCATTTCATTCTTTTACTAACTCAATATGGGATCACTCATTGGGATAATATTTATCAATATTCACAAGGAATCATGTAGAGGAGAAGGAGGAAAGTAGCTCTGCAACTTATCATACTATTGTCCTGATGTAGCACAGGACTCCTCTGATTCTCCTTTATTGAGCAAAGCAACCCTGAGCCAAGGAACTCTTCAATGAGGCAGAGAATTATGTCTGGCACTCAAAAGAAACTGGAAACATGGAAACCATGACACTATATGTGCACACATCTCATGCAGAGTCTTATGTCCAACCAATTCCTGGTCAACTTTTAAGTTGCTCACCAAACCGATGTTCATAACCACTGATAAGCAGAAACAATGTTGATGTCCCAAATTGTGTAGTAAGCTGAATGGCTTCTCTATAGTAGTTTTTTTTTGTTGTTGTTGTTTTCTTTTGGTTTTGAGACATGTTATTCCTCAGTTGTTGAAGGTTGCCTCCAAATTGTTATCCCACTGCCTCAGCCTCCTACGTATCTGGGATTACATGCATGTACCACCACAGCTGGCAAAAGATGTCTTCCCTGAACAGAAATCAAAATCGGGCTATGGTACTGAGAGAGCTGAATGCTAACCATGAAATCACCCAGAGCAGCATTCCACAATGGACCTACTATTGAGTTCACACAAGGGTCCTGTGGAGGCTCTCATGGGTAGTAGTAAAGTTGTCCTTGATAGCTATTTTCCCCAATGAATTATCTTACATACAGGGGGGAAAACCACTCACTTGACTTTTTTTTTCTCCAGCTAGTTGTTGTACAGAGCAAGCTAAAGATGCAGCCAGTTCCATCAAACTATGGTCATCTCTTGGTAAGGACCCTGGTTCTTTTTAATTGTTCAGATATTTGACTATTGTGCCCAAAATCTGCCAGGAACAATCTGGGCTCCCATGTTTGTCCCTTGAATTACATTCAGTATGTTTTAACGTAAGAGAAAACACACAAACATAGCACACACAGTGACCCTCAGCTAACCTGGATTTTTAAAATGCTTTGTCTCTTAGCTGCAACTACTCAAATTCAATTTTTGTCCCTGAAGGATTATAAGAGAAAATGTCTCAGGTCCAGATCTTGCCACCTTTGCCATACTCCTTAGAAGTCCTAGCACATGTCCTTGTAACATGAGGTGTTTGTCAGGCATTAGATATAACCACTGGGAATCTCAGCTGACATGATACTAAGAGGGAAATACGAAAGTCACTCATTTCTTATTTAACTCACTGAACTTCAGAAACATGATTTGGAGGCTCAACAGGCAGGACATCTATAAAAACGGCTTTTGAATGTTTTCTCATGGATGTTCCACAAGCCTGGAAACAACTGGAAATTCATGTCTTCACCGCCTATCGCTATCCTGAGCCTCTCTGATGGGTCAGCTATTGTAATCAGCATATGGAGATAATTTTCTTAGGATGATTTTTGTCATCATATGGGCTCCAGAAATTGTAGTACAGTTGCAGAGGTCCTTGCAGAGGTCCTAGCAATGTAAGAGACACCCTCAAAACTCTGAGCACATAGCATAGGAACCTTGCCCCCAAATGGTCATCTGCTTCAAAGTAACTTCCTAGGAATCATGCATGTCAGCTTTCTTGCCTTTAATCTCAGTCCCACCACAAGCCCTGAATTAGGACAGTCACTCTCCAAAGTGAGAAGGGGAAGGGCACATCTAGACATGCCCACAGCCCCCATGAGGTGATGCTTAGCTCAGTGAATTGTGAGCAGATAACAAAGAAAAAGTTTTCTGCTTGTTTTCCATCACTTTTTGAAGAAAAAATCTTAGGCCAGGAGGTCAATAATATAATCAATACAATCAAGGCTGGATTATATTGCTCTATACTGATGCAGTCAAAAAATAAAATTTTAATACACATGTGAGCAGAGAAAATTGTGGATCAACACAGAAATATACAAGAACCACAAAGGTCATAATGTGTCCTCAGTAGAATCAGTGAAAATTCAACAAAATGTGAAAAGGTCTGTAAAGGAATTTATAGTGTGGAAGACATCATTCAAGAAAAAAAATATTTTCTCTGTGTTAACAAATATATAAGGGAACCTTACCAATATTCACAGAGGGAAAGTTAGTGGTTGCCTCAGAGGTTCTGGGAGCACAGATGGAGGGAGGATTCCTTAAGGTCAAAGGATGCTTGTGGGCTGGTGGACAAATTCCTTGGCCTGATTGTGCCAACATTCCCAAGGGTGTTAAAGGATCTCAAAATCTGTCGAAGTTTTCCCTTATGTATGTTTTATTGTGTGACAAATATTTTATGTTAGAAAACTTATAGAAAATTAGGCTAAAAAGATAAATCACAGGGGATGAAGGCTAATTCTACTTTTCTAGAATTCATGTAAATAGGGGAAAATATATGATGGAACCACAAGATTACCCCTCAGATGTCAAGTCTGAGATGTCCAGGCTTGCACTGGCTTCCTCATGACCTGAACTTCATAAAAATGAGACCACAGCATCCTAAATATTCAGGCCCTCAAGCTAGGGAGGAGCAGGAATTTCTGTTTATATGGAGACATGTTCCCAGGAACATCCTGCTGTGAATGACTCTGAAGACAGAGGACAAGAGGCTTGTCAGTCAAGGAAGTGCCAGTAGATTCTGCTGGTTCTCTAGTTGTGGTAGCAGAAAAAGCCAGAGACCAGGTCTGAGCAAAGCTGCTGTATGTTGGCCCTTCTGAACGATGGTAAAGGGGTTCTTGTCTTACTTCCTCATGAGCCTGGAGCACTGTGCGAGCACCAAGACTACTGTCATAAGACTGACAGTAATAGTCAGCCTCATCCTCAGGCTGGAGCCCAGTGATGGTCAGTGAAGCAGAGTTGCCAGACTTGGAGCCAGAGAAGCGATCAGGGACTCCTGAGGGTCGATTACTATCACCATAGATGAGGAGTTTGGGAGCCGTTTCTGGGAGCTGTTGGTACCAGTGCACATTATACCAACCAATGTTGTTGCTGCTTCCAGTGCAGGAGATGGTGACCCTCTGTCCTGGAGTCCCAGACAGTGAGGGCTGCTGAGTCAGCACAGACTGGGCCCAGGATCCTGGAAGTGGAAGAGACACAGAGAAGGTGATGTTTGTCTAGAATCAAGAGGAGAATCAGGGCCCATATCAGAGGACTCCCACACTCTATCCCTCCTCGATATCATGTCACCTGTGCACTGAACAAAGAATGTGAGGGAGAGACAGGTCCAGGCTATGGTGGAGGTCATCTTGAGATCTGCCTTCTGTTCCTGAATCTGAGCAGAGGTTCCCCCAAGCATCTCTCTTGCCCTCTTCATAATCTGAGAAGGGGAGGATCTATCTATGCAAATTAGGTTTCTCCACAGTTTTTTTTTAATTGCACCCTGGTCCATGTTTCAGACTCCTGTACATAAAGATGCCAAGTGGTTGTGCAGGGGTGGAGTTGGGTTGACTCAGGAGTGTGGGTGGTCACAGCTGTGAGCCCTAACAAGATAGCATCAGGCAGGCCAGAATGCTCATTGCAGTTCTGGTTCTTTCCTTAACCCTCTTGACTGGTCTGCAGTGCCCCCTGTAGTTCAAGGCCATATACATTACTACATGTCATTCTGATCAGTCCTCATCCCCACTCCACCCTGTACAAGACTAAGATCATGTCTTTGATATAAATTCTTCTCAAATCAGGATTAAGCAGGTGAACATGAAATTTCTGGTTTTATTACCTTGCAGTTTATCCATTCTTTAGTTTATCCAAACACAAAAAAATTCGTTCCAAAGGTGCTTTTGCTTTTTTTTATTGGTTATTCAAAACATTACAAAATTCTTGACATATCATTTTTCATACATTCGATTCAAGTGGGTTATGAACTCCCATTTTTACCCTAAATACAGATTGCAGAATCACATCAATTACACATCCACGTTTTTACATAATGCCATATTAGTAACTGTTGTATTCTGCTACCTTTCCTATCCTCAACTATCCCCCCTCCCCTCCCCCTGCCATCTTCTCTATCTACCCCATCTGTTGTAATTTAATTCTTTCTCTTGTTTTTTTCCCTTCCCCCTCAAATTCTCTTATATGTAATTTTGTATATCAATGAGGGTCTCCTTCCATTTCCATGCAATTCCCCTTTTCTCTCCCTTTCCCTCCCATCTCATGTCTCTGTTTAATGTTAATCTTTTCCTCCTGCTCTTCCTCCCTGCTCTGTTCTTAGTTGTTCTCATTATATCAAAGAAGACATTTGGCATTTGTTTTTTAGAAATTGGCTAGCTTCACTTAGCATAATCTGCTCTAATGCCATCCATTTCCCTGCAAATTCCATGATTTTGTCATTTTTAGTGCTGCATAATACTCCATTGTGTATAAATGCCACATTTTTTTATCCATTCATCTATTGAAGGGCATCTGGGTTGGTTCCACAGTCTAGCTGTTGTGAATTGTGCTGCTATGAACATCGTTGTGGCAGTATCCCTGTAGTACGCTCTTTTAAGGACTTCAGGGAATAGTCTGAGAAGGGCAATAGCTGGGTCAAATGGTGGTTCCATTCCCAGCTTTCCCAGGAATCTCCATACTGCTTTCCATATTGGCCGCACCAATTTGCAGTCCCACCAGCAATGTACAAGTGTACCCTTTTCCCCACATCCTCTCCAGCACTTTTTGTTGTTTGCCTTCATAATGGCTGGAATCTTACTGGAGTGAGATGGTATCTTAGGGTGGTTTTGATTTGCATTTCTCTGACTGCTAGAGATGGTGAGCATTCGCCTTGGACTTGGTAAGGAACTCAGTTGTGAAATCTCATGAGTAGCCATTTGATACCATTTAGAAGATAATTTTATGCATGTTTTTAAGATTTCTCAGTTCACATGTATAAAGAATAATAAGAAGAAAGAGGAGACAAAGACAAGGTGCAGTGGCAGGGAAGGTGGCAGAGTGGCTTTGTCCACGTGGCCATGTTTATTTATACCAATTCGTACATTAGGTCATTAGTACCATAACCACAATATTGTTCAGAGTATCACTAAGGTTGCTTATTTTCATATTAGATAGGATACTATTTCCCACACTATGGATGAGGGTAAGCAGTTTCCCAGATGTCTACTTGCATCTGCATATTCTAACATTAGTCTTGCTGATCTACCTGCTGTGGAACAAGTGGAGCTTTATACTGAATCAAACACTAAAGACACATTATTGATTAGCATTAAAATGCATAGACTTAGCAATTTAACTTTGTTATCAGACCAGATAGTCTTTGTCATTCTGTATGAATACAATTGTAAACTCTGTGTTGTGAAATAACATGGCAAAATTCTTGTTCACAAACCTTTTCTACCACATGTGATAAATGGTGACTCCCCATGTGTTCATTTCATTCTTCTACTAACTCAATATGGGATCGCTCATTGGGATAATATTTATCAATATTCACAAGGAATCATGCAGAGGAGAAGGAGGAAAGTAGCTCTGCAACTTATCATACTATTGTCCTGATGTAGCACAGGACTCCTCAGATTCTACTTCCTCGGGCAAAGCAGACCCTGAGCCACAGAACCATTCAATGAGGCAGAGAATTATGTCTGGCATTCAAAAGAACTTGGAAACTTGTAAACCATGACACTATATGTGCACACATTTGATGTAAAGTCTTATGTTCAACCAATTCCTGGTCACCTTTTAAGTTGCTCACCAAACCAATGTTCATAACCACTGATAAGCAGAAACAATGTTGATGTCCCAAATTGTGTATTAGGCTGAGTGTCTTCTCTATAGTAGTTTTGTTGTTTTCTTTTGGTTTTGAGACAGGTTATTCCTCAGTTGTTGAAGGTTGCCTCCAAATTGTTATCCCACTGCCTCAGCCTCCTAAGTATCTGGGATTACATGCATGTACCACCACAGCTGGCAAAAGAATGTCTTCCCTGAAAGTTTTCCCAGAAATCAAATTTTACCATGGCACTGAGAGAGCAGAATTCTAACCACAAGACCACCCAGAGCAGCACTCATCAATTGACCCTACTATTGAGTTCACATAAGGGCCCTCTAGTAGTTCTCATGGGGAGTATTAAAGTTTTCCAGGATACCTATTTTTTCCAATGTATATCTTATATACTGTGTGTGGGAGGGAGCACTCACTTGACATTTTTCTCCAGTTAATTGTTGTACAGAGCAAGTTCTAGATGTGACAAGTTCTGTTTGACTCTGCTCATCTCATGGTAAAGGCCCTGGTTCTTTTTGATTGTTCAGATATTTGACTATTGTGCCCCAAATATACAAGGGACAATCTGGGCTCCTGTGCATGTCCCTTGAATTCCATTCAGTAGGTTTTAAAGTAAGAGACAGCATGTAAACTTAGAACACACAGTGACACTCAGATGACCTGGATTTTTAAAGTGTTTTGTCTCTTAGCTGTAACTACTCAAATCCACTTTTTGTCCCTGAAAGAATCTAAGAAAAAAAAATGTCCCAGGTCCAGATCTTGCTATCTTTGGCATACTCCTTAGATGTCCTTGGAATGTGAGGTATTTGTCAGACATTAGATATAACCCCTGGGAATCTCAGATGATATGATATTAAGAGGGAAACATGAAAGTCACTCATTTCTTCTTTAACTCACTGAACTTCAGAAACTTGATTTGAAGGCTCAACAGGCAGAACATGTACAAAAATGGCTTTTGAATGTGCCACAAGCCTGGAAACAATTGAAATTCTATGCCTTCCCCACTTCTCCCTGTCCTGACTCTCTCTGATGTGTCAGCTGTTGTAATCAGCATATGGAAATAATTGTCTTAGGAGGATTCTTGTCATCAGATTGGCTCCAGAAATTGTAGTGCAGTTGCAGAGGTGCTACAATGTAAGAGACACCTCCAAAACTCTGAGTATATAGTGCAAGAACTTTGTCCTCCCAATGGTCTTCTGCCTCCAAGTATCTCCCTGGAAGTCATGCATGTCAGCTATCTTGCCTTCAATCTCAGTCCACCACAAGCCCTGAATCAGGACAGTCACTCTCCAAAGTGAGAAGAGGAAGGGCAAATCTAGACATGCCCCCATGAGGAAATGCTTAGTTCAGTGAACTGTGAGCAGATAACAAAGAAAAAGGGTTTCTGCTTGTTTTCCATCAATTTTTTAAGAAAAGTTCTTAGACCAGGTGGTCAATCATACAATCAATACAATCAAGGCTGGATTATATTGCTGTCTATACTGATGGAGTAAAAAATAAAATTTTAATATACATGTGAGCAGATAAAATTGTTGATCAATACAGCAATATTCAGGGACCACAAAGGTCATGATGTGTCCTCAGTAGAATCAATGGAAATTCAACAAAATGTGGAAACGTCTGAAAAGGAATTTATAGAGGGGAAGACATCAATCAAGAAGAGATATCCTCTCTGTGTTAAAAAATATATAAGGAAACCTTACCAATATTCACAGAGGGAAAATTTGTGGTTGCCTCAGAGATAGAGGGATGATTCCCAAAGGTCAAAGGAGGCTTGTGGGCTGGTGGACAGATTCCTTGGCCTGATTGTGCTGACATTCACTTATGAGTGTTTTATTGTGTGACAAATATTTTATGTTAAAAAACTTATATAAAATTAGGGTAAAGGTATAAATCACAGGAGATGAGGGCTAAGGAGTAGAAGACACAGTCCTAGAATTCAGTAGATAGGGAAAATGATGGAACCACAGGATTACCCCTCAGATGTCAAGTCTGAGATGTCCAGGCTTGCACTGGATGCCTCATGACCTGAACTTCATAAAAATGAGACCACAGCATCCTAATATTCAGGCCTTTAAGCTAGGGAGGAGCAGAAATTTCTGTTTATTTGCAGAAGTTTTCCTAGGAACATCCTGCTGTTAATGATTCAGAAGACAGAAGACAAGCGGCTTCTCACTCAAGAAACTGCCAGTAGATTCTGCTGGACCTATATTAGTAGTAGCAGAAAAAATAAGAGACTAGACCTAAACAAAGCTGCTGGGTGTTGGCCCTTCTGACAGATGGTAAAGGGGTTTTTGCCTCACTTCCCCATGAGCTTGGAGCACTGTGTGAGAATTGAGGCTACTGTCATAAGACTGACAGTAATAGCCTCATCCTCAGGCTGGAGCCCAGTGATAGTCAGTGAAGATAAATTGTTTACATTTTGAAATCTGATTCTTTATATTTATTAAATTATAGTATAGCAATTTGAAAATATAGCTTACATTTTCTGATTTATAGACTTTTAAAAAATAAATTATATATGGAATGTGTGCATTATCAAATCATTCAAATTTATGAAATTTCAATATGTTAAAATTTAATAATTATTTCTTCCTTTCTTCCTTCATTCTTTTCTTCCTCTACCTGTGAGAAATAGGCAATGTAACTCCACTTGTGCTTTTCCATAGTTTTAATGAAATTTCATTTCTCCATCTTCACATGTTTCTCTAAACTGCTATTGATTTCCTGCAGATTTTTATTTTACCAAAGGCCAAGCACACTTGCCCTCCAATTCAGAAGAACAAGACAAAAAATCTTCTCTACTCCCTGCAGATCAGGAAGTTTATTTGTCCTCTTCTTCATGAGTGTACCCAAGACACTAGCACATACAGAGTTTTCTTTTAATTATCATTTCTCTAATTTTGTCTCCAAGTATGAAACCAGAATATTTGAAGTCTTTACACCAAGCAGGATAAAACAAGTTAGATAAAATGACCAAATTTTTAGAAAAAAAATGCAGATTGAAAATAAACACATGCTGGTGGGACTGCAAATTGTTGCAAACACTCTGGAAAATAGCATGGAGATTTCTCAGAAAACTTGGACTGCAACTATCATTTGACCAGGCTATCTCACTCCTTGGTTTGTAGCCCAAGCAATTAATTAGTACAGTGATGCAGCAACATAAATATTTATAGCAGCTCAATTCACAATAGTTAAACCAGGGAATCAAACTAGATGTCTTTCAACTGAAAAATGGATAAAGTAAATATGCTATTCATATACAATGGAATATTACTCAGCCATAAAAAGAAAAAAAAATACGCCATTTGTGGATTAATGGATGGAACTTGCGACTATCATGTGAAATGAAATAAGCCAATCCTAAATAGCCAAATGCCAAATGTTCTTTCTGATATGTGAGTGTTAATCTATAGCAAGGCATTGTAAGGAGGGTAAGTATAGAAGTACTTTGTATTAGACAAAGGAGAATGAATGGAAGGGAGAGGGATGAGAATAGGAAAGACAGTAGAAGTATGAGGGGAGCATTTCCTGGCTTCTGCTGGTACCTGTAGAGACTGACTCATTAAGCCCACAGGTGAATGTCACCATCTCATGCGGAGACACAGAAAGTGAGGTCTCCTGGATCACAATGGTCTGAGAATCTGCCAGTAAAAACAATAAAAGAGACAGTTATTGTTATTATGACAAAGGTCCCCCTGAGACACAGCTTTTGTGCATCCCCAGGATTCAGTGCCCCTCCCCTGACCTGAACCATAAGAGAGGAGAAACACTAGTAGAACCATCATCTGGGCCATGGTAGGGATTCTTACAATTGCTTTGTGTCCTCACACTTCTTACTGTGAGTTTAGTGTCCTCAGGTCATTTTCAAGCCTCTTCAGACCCAGAGAAAAGGTTTTTTTTTTTTTTTTTAGGCAAATTGAATTTCCTTTCTTTTCCTGTCCCAGTGTTCACCCTGAATTTCCCTGGAGGAGATCATGAAAGAGGCAGATGCTAGGAACTCACATAGACCAGTGACTTCTGGAGAACTGAGACACATGAGTTTTAAATGATCCCTTTCCCCAGATTAGATTTCCCACATTTTTTCAACACATGCCTAAATTTAATGACTTGAAATTCAGAGAAGAAATAAATACAAGGATGAATTCTCCATATCTACCTAGTTCAACTATATTATTTCAAACCATCCCTTATTGCTGAATATTTCCATGAAATGAATGTTTTTTTTTTTCCATGAGTTAACTGTTAGACCCTTCTTCCCCTGAATGGTTCCCATTTTGATACTCCAGAGCCAGGTTTGTGGGGGGCTCCCTGGTCAGTTCCACAGACAGGAGTCTTCTTCCACTGAATGACTCCTGGGGACTGTCTCAAGCAGCCTCAGTGGAGCCCAGGGTTGAAATTGCAGACACAGACAACAACACAACAGGGTCGATAGTGCCACCTGCCTCCACTCTAAGAAGCAATCAGTTGTATGGCTTTACACAAGTAGAAATGCAGAATTTGAGAGAAAGTGGGGGTATTCTTCCAACTATCAAAAATAAGAAAAAATAAAACCATATTCATCATATTTGAAAACAAAATTAAGAATATTTCTCATAATATTAATGTGAGCATCTCTACCACTTTTAAGACACTTTCGCATTTGAAGATGATTAGAAATGCTAGATAAGGATAATTGGGGAGTTCAGAAATGAAACTCCTTCAATTTCTTTGTGAAATAAGGTTTGTTTTTTTAAAAATAATTTTCATAATTCCCAACTAAAAACAATTTCTAAATTGTTCATAATTATTTTATTAAATTTTCATTAATATTATCATTTCCTTTCAAATCTTTCATTTTTGTTGTTTCAAGAGATCCACTAATATTAGGAATAAAGATTCATGATAAAATAAAATATGTTATGGTCAGTAGTCAAAACTATTCAATAAAGTGTCTATATATAGGTTTGATTATGCATGTTTGTTTGTAATACAAAGATAAAGAGGAGGATCTGAAATTTGAGAAGAAAATAGAAATGCTAATTTTAATATATTAAAACCACAAGAATATGTTTTATCATTTATTTTAAAACTCAATGAAATAAAATTACCATAAGTTATTCAGATGTAATATAAAAACAGGAAAAACAATTCTTTAAACTGTTTATCACACATATAAATACACATGAATTAGGAATTCATAGTGACCCCCAAGTAATCTTAACCTCTGTAGTGAGCCCTGAGCTACATCTGAAATTGTCTCCGACATTCTCAAGGTCACATAAATAAACAGTTTTTCTCCTGGGAAGTTGACTCGGCAATTAGGAGCCAAAGGGAAAAGAATAAATAGGAAACCTAAGAACAGAGAAGATCCTGGGGTTCCAGTAGTTCATGTCAGTGAAGCAAAAGCAGCTCGCTAATCAAGGTTAGGATTAATTTGGACTGTGCTTTTGACCCTGACCATAGTGATATATGATTAGTCCCATTAAAGTCCCACTGAAGTGGGTCCTGTGATTCCATCTTTCTCCCCTACAGTGACTCAAGTCCCACTGCAGAGAGCTTAGAGATGATCTCCCTGATTGTGACATCTGACCTTGTATCATAACTCTTGTCTCTGCCCATCCTTCAAAGTCCACGTTTGACATCTTTTGGAGACCTCAAGAAAAAAGGAGTCCTATTTTCAGCCCAAATCCTTCCTGTTGGTCAAAATAAGTCATAAACAGTCTACCATGAATTCTACTTCCTAATCTACTGCTAAAATGTGCATGCAATTTGAGTCTCTGCCAAAGTTCCATACATAGAGGATTTCTCTCAGGGTGGTAAGGTGGTAGTACAAGAAGGTACTATCTGATGATAGCTCCTTGTAAGAGGTGGTAAGGCCTTGTGGGAGGGCCTCATGTCATTAAATACATGTCCACAACTATTGTGGTTATACACAACCCCGTCTTCCCTCTCACTTCCCACCCCCTGTCTCTCTCAACATCCTGGAATAATATGTGACCATTCACCTTGGATCACCCTTTCTCATCTTATTATACCTTCATCAGCATCCCTAACATATAAAGTTACTCATCTCAGGCTTAAACTTCCATATCCATGAACAAAAATATGCATCTCTTTATTTACATGTAGCTGTTGACAAATTGTCAAAACTCATACTGATAAATTTTTGCATTTTTGTTCATAAATTAAAAGGGATTGTGGATTTCTTACTTTCAGTATTGATATCTACTCTTTTCTGATTTCTACTCATTTTATCTCTAGTCTCCTTGCTTGTTCTGCATTTAAATTTCTTACTATTCTGTGACCTTACTTCCATTCTGCCTAGACAACAGGCCTAAACAATCAATCCATGAGGGATGGAGGATGAAATAGGAAGCAAGAGTGTGGGTCAGATCCCTATGCTCATGTGGCCACAGGGAGCCCAGGTGCAGAAAAGTCACACTTTGTTGGGGATCTTTATTACAGAGGTGTGAAGCCAGTATTTCCCATTGTGATCTGCTTCAGAGCCCTGTCCTGTCAGGAGCCGTCCAACATCACCCCCTGCTGGCCTAAGATCCTGGTTCTTCAACCCCTTTTATAACCTGGCAGAGATTCTGGAAGGAAAACCTGACTACAGTAAATAGATCTTTCTCATTTTATTCCCCTGACAGTAAAACATCACCGTGATGTTTTGTCCTGAGACCTTATTTTTGTTTGTTTGTTTGTTTGTTTTTGTTTTGTTTTGTTTTTGTTTCAGTTTCTAATTATCTTCAGGACACTGAATGCACTGTATATGGTACCATATATTTCAAAATTACCTGGTATTTGATTTTGCTTCAATCATGTACTTTGGGTCATTCTCATTCTAGAAGTTTTTGAACAAAGTTTAAAGCCTAAATTTCAGGAGAGCTCACAAGTAGTATAAATCAGCCTGTGTTCCTCTCACAGGTTTACCTATTTTTAGGTTGCTGCTTTACTGAGAGTTTTATGTTGTGTTCTCTCTTGTGTTCTTCCACACCTAAATCTACAGGCCTTGGCATATGATGTCTCTTTTCCCTATGAAAATATAATATTATTAGAGAATGAGTATTTTCTGCTTTGACTTGCTTCTCTATGCTCTAGTTTGCCCTTGGGGGAAAAACGATTTTCTTTTGTAAATTGTTGGGGATTCTAAAAAGGTTTTTCAAGAAATTAATTTGTTCATTGAGAAGCAATGAGAAGGAAAAAGAGGATGGGAGGATTTATGGAAGCTCTATTCAAAATGTAGTCTTCATAATATGTTAACCATAATGACCTGTGGGGTGAGAAAAGAGGATATATTAAGAAGCAGACATTTCTTGTTTGAATAACCAGGCAGGTGCTATCATTGTTGATGCTGTGGAAAATAAAGTGATAGATGGTTTCTTTTTTTTTATTGTTGGTCGTTCAAAACATTACATAGTTCTTAATATATCATATTTCACAGTTTGATTTAAGTGTGTTATGAACTCCCATTTTTACCCCGTATACAAATTGCTGTATCACATCAGTTACACTTCCATTGATTTACATATTGCCATTCTAGTGTCTGATGTATTCTGCTGTCTATCCTATTCTCTACTATCCCCCCTCCCCTTCCCTCCCCTCCCCTCCCCTCTTCTCTCACTACCCGCTCTACTGTACATCATTTCTTCCACTTGTATTATTCTTCTCTTACCCCTCATTTCCTCTTATATGTAATTTTGTATAATCCTGAGGATCACCTCCCATTTCCATGCAATTTCCCTTCTCTCTCCCTTTCCCTCCCACCTCTCATCCCTGTTTAATGTTAATCTTCTTCTCAAGCTCTCCATCCCTACCCTGTCCTTGGTTATTCCTCTTATATCAAAGAATTCATTTGACATTTGTTTTTTAAGGATTGGCTAGCTTCACTAAGCATAATCTGCTCTAATGCCATCCATTTCCCTCCAAATTCTATGATTTTGTCATTTCTTAATGCAGAGTAATACTCCATTGTGTATAAATGCCACATTTTTTTTTATCCATTCATCTATTGAAGGGCATCTAGGTTGGTTCCACAATCTTGCTATCATGAATTGTGCTGCTATGAACATTGATGTAGCAGTGTCCCTGTAGCATGTTCTTATTAGGTCTTTAGGGAATAGACCAAGAAGGGGAATAGCTGGGTCAAATGGTGGTTCCATTCCCAGCTTTCCAAGAAATCTCCATACTGCTTTCCAAATTGGCTGCACCAATTTACAGTCCCACCAACAATGAACAAGTGTACCCTTTTCCCCACATCCTCTCCAGCACTTGTTATTGTTGGACTTCATAATGGCTGCCAATCTTACTGGAGTGAGGTGGTATCTTAGGGTGGTTTTGATTTGCATTTCTCTGACTGCTAGCGATGGTGAGCATTTTTTCATGTACTTATTGATTGATTGTATGTCCTCCTCTGAGAAGTGTCTGTTCAGGCCCTTGGCCCATTTGTTGATTGGGTTATTCGTTATCTTATTGTCTAATTTTTTGAGTTCTTTGTATACTCTGGATATTAGGGCTCTATCTGAAGTGTGTGGAGTAAAGATTTGTTCCCAGGATGTAGGCTCCCTGTTTTCCTCTCTTATTGTTTCTTTTGCTGAGAAAAAAACTTTTTAGTTTGAGTAAGTCCCATTTGTTGATTCTAGTTGTTAACTCTTGTGCTATGGGTGTCCTATTGAGGAATTTGGAGCCCGACCCACAGTATGTACATCATAGCCAACTTTTTCTTCTATCAGACGCCATGTCTCTGATTTAATATCAAGCTCCTTGATCCATTTTGAGTTAACTTTTGTGCATGGCGAGAGAAAGGGATTCAGTTTCATTTTGATGCAAATGGATTTCCAATTTTCCCAGCACCATTTGTTGAAGATGCTATCCTTTCTCCATTGCATGCTTTTAGCCCCTTTATCAAATATAAGATAGTTGTAGTTTTGTGGATTGGTTACTGTGTCCTCTATTCTGTATCATTGGTCCACCCGCCTGTTTTTCCACCAGTACCATGCTGTTTTTGTTACTATTGCTCTGTAGTATAGTTTGAAGTTTGGTATCGCTATACCGCCTGATTCACACTTCCTGCTTAGCATTGTTTTTGCTATTCTGGGTCTTCTATTATTCCATATAAATTTCATGATTGTTTTATCTATTTCTACAAGAAATGCTGTTGGGATTTTGATTGGCATTGCATTGAACTTATAGAGGACTTTTGGTAATATCGCCATTTTGATGATGTTAGTTCTGCCTATCCATGAACAGGGTATATTTTTCCATCTTCTAAGGTCTTCTTCTATATCTCTTTTAGGGTTCTGTAGTTTTCATTGTATAAGTCTTTCACCTCTTTTGTTAGGTTGATTCCCAAGTATTTTATTTTTTGGGGGGATATTGTGAATGGAGTAATTGTCCTCATTTCCGTTTCAGAGGATTTGTCGCTGATATACAGGAATGCATTTGATTTATGCGTGTTGATTTTATATCCTGCCACTTTGCTGAATTCATTTATTAGCTCTAATAGTTTCTTTGTAGACCCTTTTGGGTCTGCTAGGTATAGAATAATGTCATCTGCAAATAGTGATAATTTAAGTTCTTCTTTTCCTATTTTTATGCCTTTAATTTCTTTTGTCCGTCTAATTGCTCTGGCCAGTGTTTCGAGGACTATGTTGAACAGAAGTGGTGAGAGAGGGCATCCCTGTCTTGTTCCAGATTTTAGAGGGAATGCCTTCAATTTTTCTCCATTCAGGATGATGCTGGCCTGTGGCTTATCATAGATTGCTTTTACAGTGTTGAGGTATGATCCTGTTATCCCTAATTTTTCTAGAGTTTTGAACATAAAGGGATGCTGTACTTTGTCGAATGCTTTTTCTGCATCTATCGAGATGATCATATGGTTCTTATTTTTAAGTCTATTGATGTGGTCAATAACATTTATTGATTTCTGTATATTGAACCAGCCTTGCATCCCAGGGATGAATCCTACTTGATCATGGTGTATAATTTTTTTGATATGTTTTTGAATCTGATTCGCCAGAATTTTATTGAGGATTTTTGCATCTAGGTTCATTAGAGATATTGGTCTGTAGTTTTCTTTCTTTGAAGTGTCTTTGTCTGGTTTAGGCATCAGGGTGATGTTGGCCTCGTAGAATGTATTTGGAAGTTCTCCCTCTTTTTCTATTTCCTAAAATGCTTGAAAAGTATTGGTGTTAGTTCCTCTTTAAAGGTTTTGTAAAACTCTGCCGTATACCCATTCGGTCCTGGGCTTTTCTTACTTGGTAGTCTTTTGATGGTTTCTTCTATTTCCTCTATTGTTATTGGTCTGTTTAGGTTGTCTATATCCTCCTGACTCAATCTGGGCAGATCACATGACTTAAGAAATTTATCTATGCCTTCACTATCTTCTATTTTATTGGAGTATAAGGATTCAAAATAATTTCTGATTATCTTCTGTATTTCTGAAGTGTCTGTTGTGATATTGCCTTTTTCATCCCGTATGCTAGTAATTTGAGTTCTCCTTCTTCTTCTCTTCATTAGCATGGCTAAGGGTCTGTCGATTTTATTTATTTTTTCAAAGAACCAACTTTTAGTTTTGTCAACTTTTTCAATTGTTTCTTTTGTTTCGATTTCATTAATTTCAGCTCTGATTTTAATTATTTCTTGCCTTCTACTTCTTTTGCTGTTTTTTTGCTCTTCTTTTTCTAGGATTTTGAGATGAAGTATGAGATCATTTATTTGTTGTTTTTTTCTTTTTTTAAGGAATGAACTCCAAGCAATGAATTTTCCTCTTAGAACTGCTTTCAATGTGTCCCATAGATTCCGATATGTTGTGTCTGTGTTTTCATTTAACTCTAAGAAGTTTTTAATTTCCTCCTTGATGTCTTCTAAAACCCATTGATCATTCAGTAACCTATTGTTCATTCTCCAAGTGATGCATGATTTTTTCTTCCTTCTTTTATCGTTGATGTTCAGTTTCATTCCATTATGATCAGATAAGATGCATGGTATTATCTCTACTCCTTTATATTGTCTAAGAGTTGCCCTGTGACATAATATATGATCTATTTTTGAGAAGGATCCATGTGCTGCTGAGAAAAAAGTGTAACTGCTTGATGTTGGGTGGTACATTCTATATATGTCAATTAAGTCTAGGTTATTAATTGTGTTATTGAGTTCTATAGTTTCCTTATTTAACTTTTGTTTTGAAGATCTGTCCAGTGGTGAGAGAGGTGTGTTGAAGTCTCCCATGATTATTGTATGGTGGTCTATTAGACTCTTGAACTTGAGAAGAGTTTGTTTGATGAACATAGCTGCACCATTGTTTGGGGCATATATATTTATGATTGTTATGTCTTGTTGGTGTATGGTTCCCTTGAGCAGTATATAGTGTCCCTCTTTATCCCTTTTGATTAACTTTGGCTTGAAATCTATTTTATTAGATATGAGTATGGACACTCCTTCTTGTTTTTGCAGTCCATATGAGTGATATGATTTTTCCCAACCTTTCACCTTCAGTCTATGTATATCTTTTCCTATCAAATGTGTCTCCTGTAGGCAGCATATTGTTTGGTCTTGTTTTGTGATCCATTCAACTAGCCTGTGTCTCTTAATTGGTGAGTTTAAGCCATTAACATTTAGGGTTATTATTGAGATATGGCTTGTTCTTCCAGCCATATTTGTTTATTAATGTTACTAAACCTGATTTGTTTTCCTCTTTGATTACTTTCCCCCCTTTACTGTCCTACCTCCCACTGTTGGTTTTCATTGTTATTTTCCATTTCCTCTTCCTGTAATGTTTTGCCAAAGATTTTTTGAAGAGATGGTTTTCTAGCTGCAAATTCTTTTAACTTTTGTTTATCGTGGAAGGTTTTAATTTCATCTTCCATCCTGAAGCTTAATTTCACCGGATACACGATTCTTGGTTGGAACCCATTTTCTTTCAGTGTTTGAAATATGTTATTCCAGGATCTTCTAGCTTTCAGAGTCTGTGTTGAGAGATCAGCTGTTATCCTGATTGGTTTACCCCTAAATGTAATCTGCTTCCTTTCTCTTGTAGCTTTTAAAATTCTCTCCTTATTCTGTATGTTGGGCATCTTCATTATAATGTGTCTAGGTGTGGATCTCTTATGATTTTGCACATTCGGCGCCCTGTAGGCTTCTAGGATTTGGGATTCTGTCTCATTATTCAAGTCTGGGAATTTTTCTCATATTATTTCATTGAATAGATTTTTATTCCTTTGGTTTGGAGCTCTGTGCCTTCCTGTATCCCAATGACTCTTAAGTTTGGTCTTTTAATGTTATCCCATATTTCTTGGATGTTCTGCTCATGGTTTCTTAGCAGTCTTGCTGAGCTGTCTATGTTCTTTTCAAGTTGAAATACTTTGTCTTCATTGTCTGATGTTCTATCTTCTAAGTGATCTACTCTGCTGATAGTATTCTCAATTGAGTTTTTAAGTTGGTTTATTGCTTCCTGCATTTCTAGGACTTCTGTTTGTTTGTTTTTTATTACCTCTATCTCCCTGTGAAATTGATCTTTTACTTCCTGTATTTGTTTATGTAGTTCCTTGTCAAAGTGATCTTTCATTGTCTGATTTTGCTGTCTCATGTCTTCCTTGAGACTCCAGATCATCTGAAGCATGTATATCCTGAACTCTTTATCTGACATTCCATCTGTTGCAGCTATTACCTCTTCTAAAGTTGAGTTGACCTGCATTGCTTGTGGTCCTTTCTTTCCTTGTTTTTTCATACTGCTCGCGTTTCTTTCTGCTTGGTGAAACTGTTGTGTTTTTGAAATTTTCCCTCTATTTATTTATATTGCTCTTGTATAGTTGAAAAATCTCCCTTGCAGGGCAGGTAGTGGCTGTGATCCTCCTCCAATTGGGGTGATCTGTCTACCATGCTGGCGGGCCACTAGGTCTGCTCTGCCGGTCGGTCGCAGGTCCGCCTACACTGCAGGTGCGTGGGGCAGCTCTGTCAGTCTGCAGGTTGCTGGGCCTGACCTGCCGGTGGGTCGCAGGTCTGCCTACCTTGCAGGTGCGGGGGGAGGGGGCGGCTCCGCCCCTCAGCAGGCCGCTGGGCCTGATCTGCTGGTGGACACAGTTCCGCCTACCTTGCGCGCACTGGGGGAGGGGGCAGGCCTGTCCCTCAGCAGGCTGTTGGACCTTTTCTGCTGGTGGGTTGCAGGTCCGCCTACCCTGCAGGCGCGTGGTGCAGCTCTGTCACTCCGCAGGTTGCTGGGCCTGACCTGCTGGTGGGTCGCAGGTCCGCCTACCTTGCAGGTGCGGGGGGAGGGGGCGGCTCCGCCCCTCAGCAGGCCGCTGGGCCTGATCTGCTGGTGGTCACAGTTCCGCCTACCTTGCAGGCACGGGGGGAGGGGGCGGGCCTCTAGATGGTTTCTTTCTGTATAAAATAATTAAACACTTGCTAAAAGTCACAAATTTGGGCCTTCTAGTTCAAAAACAGTTGACCGTTATTTTCTGGTGGCATTCTATCTTCTTGGTGTTGAAGATGTGGTATAGACAGTGTGAGAATGTGGATGCTCAGAAGAGAGAAGAGCTGGGGATAAAACCATGGTATCTGCATTCAGTTAAGGAGTTAAAGGTTCAATAATCCTGAAATCATTTTTTCAGTTAAAGCTGGCTGTCAATTATGTGTGCATTTTTACTCATTATATGTGCATTTTTAAGCATTCACACAGTATGTTTATTAACTAAGTAGTTTCTTCAGGTATGACCCCTCAATTGATAAGGTGATTGTAGTTTTAGGAGACATGACCATTTCTTTGGCCCAAACAGAGGCTATAGGAAGGACTGGAGAGAAGTTCAGATGTGAATCTGCAGACATTACATTCCTGGGGAGCAGCACTGAGATGTGTCATGAGGGTGCATAAGTGCACAGCATCCCTGGTTAGGCTATATTGGTTCAGACATCAAGAGTTCAAAAGAGAATGAAAAAAAAATCCTGATTCTCAGCAGAAAATGGTAAAAAAAAATTTAACCTTACCTGTACTTGTTCAAATTATAAAGTATTTTTTCTCATTAGTAGAATCTTTCCTAAAATTTCTCTTGCTTTATGCTCTTTTGTGGCTTCACTGACTGCATTTGGTGAAAATCACACATTGCTTGAAATGAACACTCATCAATGTTTTATCAACCCAAAGAACTCAATGTACCTGAGAGAAAAGGGCACATGCCCACATGTCACAAAAATTCAAAACAACTTCTTTCTGAAAAAACTCAGGGACAATCTTGCATATTTCCTCATTTATTCAAATATAGTCAATGTCTGTTCTATTAAATGTTGTTTCCTACCTTCTCTTCCTGGTTCTAATTTAACTCCTCTCCCCAGTCCTAAACCTAGAGTGATAGAATCAAGATAATAGTGGAAATAATAACCCTTAGCCCTCACCAATTTCTGCCTCTTAAAATTCCTACCATGATGAGCTGTGTTCTGCCAAGTGACCAGCACTGGCTTCATAAAAGAAGGTTCAGTTCATAAGAAATTACTAGGGGGTTTTAAATTAAAGAGACAGTCTCTCATTACCTTTAACACCAGCTCTGAGATGGCTTCTCCTAGCTCTCACCTCCAGCCACCTAATGTGGTGGCGAGGTTTACAGAAGAGACTAGCAAGAGAGGGAGAGCATGCCAGGGAGTGAGCTTTTATTGGGGAACAAAAAATTCCAGGTAAAATCCCATCCAATGAAGGTTAAGCGGGGGCAACATTGCAAGATCCAGGACGTTGATTAGGTCTTCAGGACAGTGGCCAGGCATGCCTCTGCACGGACAAGCCCTCAGACCTGGGAAAGGGTGAGGAAGGCTTTAACACAGCTGTGTCTAAATGCCTCTCACCCAGCCATGGAGGTAACTCAAATTACGTGCGAGGATGGCCTCCCATACTGGGTGTCAAGCCTTTACCACATGGGACTTAGAGGCACTTCTCCAAACCAGAGCACTAGGATTAATTTGGAAGGTATTAATTTGTTCCTGGTGGAACTCACAGGCAGTAACACAGAACCCTTGGGAGGGCAAGGCCATACAGTAAAAGGAACATCTAGGGTTCACAACTGCTCTATGTACAAGAAGATAGGTTTTCAGGTACCTCTGAAATATGGGAATAGCATGTTACAGATCATTTCCTAGAAACCAAAAGATTTATTCACAGGTCTTAATGTCTTGCTAATGATGATGGCTTCTGGGGATCCCTCCATTTTCTATCTATGCTTATGAGTAGAGGAAAGTTGTCCTGTGTAGCTTGGACATTTCATCATCTTCATCACTGGGCCACCTGAAACCATTGTGCAATTTTAGTGCAATAGAATATGTTAGCTTTTCTTCAAATTATAATAGTTCAACACTTCCTCAAAATCACTCTGGTTTGTCTATTGAGTGACCCCAAATTGAACCATATGGTGACAAGTTGCAAATTGAATATATATCATCCTTGTTTGAATTTTGAAAACTATTCATCCTTCAGCTTCTAGTTTTCCTATTATCAAACCTTGTGTAGAACTTTGCATATGCATTTAAAGTTTCTATGAAGATATGATGGGACCCCCACATGGATTTTTTTAAATGATTATATACATTTAATGGTGCCTAATGCTTTCTGACTGCTGATTTCTGTTTCGTCAATTGAGAGAGATACTTTAATTCATATATATATATAAAATCACCTTATACAATATATATTATTATAAAAATACTATATATATATATATATATATATATATATAGATAGATAGATAGATAGATATAGATATATAGGAGACACATCATTTCTGGCTGTTAGCTCAGCCTGACTATATGAATGACCCCATATGAATGATCCCATGAACTGAAAGCAAATGATCCCTAGGCTCAACTCTCCAGATTATCTAAATGAATTGTTAGTGTCATTAGTCCTTAGAATGCAAGAAGTGAAGAAAAGACACTCCATGATTCTTACTCTATCTTGAACCCAATGTGGAGGAAATCACGTTCCTTACTCAGGAGGAACTTTCCCAGAAACCCAAGCTGAATTGTTTTATAATTCATAGAAAACTGTAAAATCTGGAGCAGCTAAGCTTACTGGTGGCAAACATTTATTCGTCTCTTACAAAATGTCTCATGTTGTACTTTGCCAATCAGGAACAAAAAAAAATATTTAAAAAATGATAATCTCATTCTCTGTGCAAATGAAGTTTGTTTCATTACATTATTTTAATAAATAACGTTTTATTTCATCAAATCAAAGACGTGGAAAAAATATCAATATTACTAAGGGTTTTGCAGAAATTTAATTCTTCAGAAATAAACACACATTTCAGAATTTGAGTAGATCCAATAATTTTTGTCTCAATCATTCCACAATTCTGAACATAATTTCTGTTTCTCTCCAAATAAGTAGTCCCCTACATATGTCACTGGATATTACTAGAATTTGTTTCATATGTTGTAACACATGTACCTACATGCACTAATATTACAACATAACATTCTTTTGGATGTAACTCCTAATACCAAAAAAAAAAAATCTGAAGATAGCTAACTGGAAATTTGAGCAGAAAGGAAATGGATGTGGGCTGACTGGACTGAGAGAACAGAGAGAGAGCTTCCAGGAATTTGGGGGCCAGATTAATCTCTGGGGCAGGTACAGATGCAGCTCCCTTTTATTTCGTCCCAGTGAAGGATGGAGAATCTCTCCTTTGTGCCACCTATGAGCAGAAGAATGATATATCACACTAAGGCCAAGTGGATCCCGACAATCTGTTAAAAGGAGCCACAGCTCAGCCATGAAGAGGTGGTGAGAATAAGACTTGCATTCTGGTGTCATGGGGCCATGGACATGAACTAGACTCAGAAACTATGTGTCCAGGACAATCTAAACCTAGAGGGATGTGTGTGTGTGTGTGTGTGTGTGTGTGTGTGTGTGTTTGTGTGTGTGTGTGTTTGTGTGTGTGTGTGTGCAACACAAGAGAGAGAGAGAGAGAGAGAGAGAGAGAGAGAGAGAGAGAGATGAATGTTTATGTTCCTTCATTAACTCATTTCCACCCTCTGAGGAAGAGTATGAGTTTCAGTGGCCCCCATCCTTTTCATGACTCTGCATACTCTGAGATCTGGCTCTCCTTGCAAAGCAGTCCCTGGTGATGATGCTCTGTGAGACCCTTCAGGATTCTGGAGCCTGAAGCAAAAAATAACCAAGTGTTTAAAGCTTATTTCCATTGGAACAGAATTTATTCTAAGTGTAGAGGAGAGCTTTGGACACAGATAGGCACATGCTATAAATTCCACTTGGAGAATATACCCTGTGGAGTGAGGGATGCCTGCCCTCTCCTAAGTGCAGGTGTGGGATACAGGCACAAGTCCCACAGGTTCAGAGGTCTCAGGGCTTAGAAGCTCAGGGTAGGCATTCAAAACACAACCCTTTTATTCCTATTCCCTGCCCCCAATTCAACAACAATGAACTACTGTAGCCCTCAGGTCCCCAGATGTCTTCTGGGGACTAGGTGAAATACTTTACTTATGTTTTGCAAGATCAATAAAGAATGAAACCTCAGAGACCTCAGCAAAATGATTGCAGTGAGCGCAGTTCTGTCTTAAGTCATCTTTGTAAACGTAGTTTCTGGGGCTGAAGGAAAATAATTGCCTATATAAGAGATGATTCCCACCTCTCTCTGTTGATTAGTTCAAAACTCACCTTGTGTAGGGCCTTATTGGGCACAGAGAAATAAAAATGGAAAATGTAAGAAAAACTAGGCAAAACTTAAAGGAAGAAAAAAGGCAATAGCCTCTACATGTAGGTATTCAGCAGCTCAATAAAAATACCTTTTTTTTTTGAAATAAATTAATTATATGGTCATACTAAAGAGAAGAGAATTTCAGAAATGTGACAAGCATAGGAAGGAAATTAGAGGTTTTTATGATGGTCTGAATTCTGGTGACCCTCCTCCCTACAGATGGAAACTGAAGAATGAAACTAAACTGAAGCATCTCATGTGTCTCTAAAATCCAATGGGGAGATTGGTGAGGATCTGACACTGCCAGACAGAGGCCTGATGAGGGAAGGAGCAGAAGAGATACAGGAAGAAAGTGTCTGAGAGATGGCATCAGTAAGAGTCCACAAGGCTGTGTCCACTGGACCTGTGGGCTGGTTCAGACAATGGGGAATTTATGACCAGAATAAGGGCCACTACATAAGGCTTTGACATGTCTCTAGTGAGACATAATTCTTACTTTATGGAATATGCTGGTGAAATTTCTTTGTGGATGAACATGTCTACATTCATCTGTATTTCTAATTGCTGACTATATTATCTATTCTTATTTCTTTACTGCAGAGACAATTGAGATATGCCCTTAGGTTCTATTTTCTCATTCATCTGTGCCTTCCTGAGATGTCCTATTTTATCTCAGGTTACTGATATGACATGGACATAAGTCTCCTGTTCAAGAACGTATCCTGCTGCAGAAAAGTCTACACTACAGGCACCTCCACAGAAGCTTCCATTGCCATGAGCTCTAGCACAGTAATAATCAGCCTCATTTTCTAGCCCAGCCCGAACAGGAGCAGATCCTTTGCATTTGCTTTTGTTTATTTGTATCCAGAGAAGTAGCTGGGGGCTTTAGATCCCTCATGGTTAATTGAGTCTGATTTGTAGCTGAGGAGATACTGGAGAGGATTCCCAGTTTCGGCTGGTACCAGATTTTCCCATAGCCACTGCTCAGGGAGCTGGTGAGTCTGGAAAATGCTCCAGGCCTTGGGGGTGCTGCTGAGTCAGTACTCACTGGGAGAGAGAAGCTTCAAAATAAGGTAAACATTAGTGCTGAAGCAGAGTCCACATTTAAAATGTTGGGAGTCTGAACAAGAGGAATGAAAGAAACAGAGAAGCTGATTAAAGACTATAAAGCATGTCCTCATCTAAGCAGTGGAATATTAGCGACAGAAGGGGTCCAAGGTATGGGAACACAGCCCCCTGGGTCCTATAGTGGAGCTGCTGAGCCCATGTTCTGCTTTTCTTTTCCACCTTCTGGAGAGGAGTGGCTGTTCAAGCAAATGTGTTTCCATTATGACTTCCCTAGTCTCTCCTTGAGCCATGGTGCTGGAGTTTAGCTCAGATCGTAGACTCAGGAGGATGTCCCTTAAGGGAATCCTGGTGAAAAAAATCCCACACCCTTATTCAGGGGATCTGCCAGAATTTCCATCTGTCAGGGTGGAACTCAGACCAGGTATGTACTGAGTGAAAGGTCCTTACTGAGCAGGTGTGTAGTGCCACAAATAGCTCATACGCAGGTCAGCATGAACGAGGAAGAAGAAGCAGAAGAAACAGAAGAAGCAGTCCCTTTATTGAATATAGCAGTCTTTTTATAGTGTCATGAACAAAGAAGGCAGCATTCCAACAGCAATGACTCAGGTCTTTAAGCTAGCTAAACATAGTATACAGAAGTAATTTACTAATCAGAAGTAACATGCTTCTCATGGCTTAATCTACTCTTGGGCCAGAGCATTCTGAGCGCTGCTCTTTGTTAAGAACAGATAAAAATTTTCTTAGAGCCCTCCTAGCCCTCTTGGTAGAAGATCCCGTTTGCAGGCAAGCTCCACCATGACAGCAGGGCATCTCGTTTGCAAGCACGCTCGCAGTCATGTCTGATTCTCTACAGTGTAGGCACGTTAGGGTAGTTCTACAGTGGACCCTACAGTCACAGAACACGTAGCTCCTCTTGGCCCAGAGATGAGAGCCCAGCTAGTTTCTGCAATTCACTAGGTCTGTCTCCATACAAACAAGTATGGTCTGAATTCTACATAATTTTCTACCAATTCTTTGCATGTGAGTACTGTATTTTTCCACTTAAAGTAGTTGTAGTTGTTGTTAGAAGGTGTGAACATACAATTAAGCACAAAGTATTAGCAACTCATTAAAGATGTAAAAATAATATCCTTCTATGATAATTTAGAATGAATATACATAACTGGTGTTTCTCACACTGTGAATCAGTAGTTGAATTCCAACTCCTACAATATAAACTAATGTGTGCTTTAATCTATATTTTAGATAATACAATAGTTTTAGTACTGAATACATTGATAGAAACATAAGGGAATTAAAGGTTTTCATCACATGGGTTCTTCCCATGCCATATTGTACAGAATGTATTCCAATCCTGCACATATCTTTTCTGCCAATTAAATATTTCCTACCTTTATACATTTTATTCAGTGCAGAAGCAGCTTTTCAGTTGAAAACAAGCCCCAAAGTCCTTCATTCTTTATGTACAAGTTCTTGCATCAGAACAATTTGTGGGATTGTGGGTTGAGATCTTAAATATTGCAATTTGGGGGAGTTACATGATGGATTTTCACCTCTGGATTTGACATTTTGTTAATGAATATCTCACCAGCTCTTAGTTAAAATAAAGATTACAAGATATTCATACAACTCCCCTTGCTCTGCATTATATTTGCTCATGGACTACATCTTCTCTGCTCAGAATTTTTACCACAGTCCACCTACTTCTATGGTGTCTTTGCTCAGGTCCTGGAGAACCATCATATATTTTGGTACTGTCTTCACATAAACTACATCTTCCAGAAAGTCTACAAATCTATCATCATATCTAGTTTGAATTAGTGCACTTTATTTTTGAAAATAGTTTTAGATTAACAGAAAAATTTTATAGAAAGAAGAGAATTCCCATATATCCTGTGGCTTCCATTAACCTGTCATTTCTTTTAGATTTTTTTTTCAATAAAGAAGACTTAATAAATAAATAGCAATCCTAATTCTGTTACTCTAAATGTGAGGGTTTATTTGTAGAGAGCAAAATAAATGTAGTTTTCTAGTATAAATTTAAAAACATGCAAACATTTTTTATGTTCCATTCATTCTGAATTCATTAATGGATTTCAACTACTCACTTGTCAATTGCTTTGTATTTATACTTCCATGTTTCAGTGAATTTAGCTCTTTTAATATTTGGTGAAGTGAACAAAAGCACAATAGAATGTATCATTTGCATATTAAGGGTTTAATCAAACACCATGTTATATATAATAACCAGGTCCACAATGGCACATCCATTCTCTACCAATCATTCACTTCTTCAACCAGCCCCTCCATCCAGTACAGAATCATCTGTTCATCTTCTTTTTCTTTTTCTAAAATTACCACATGAGAATTTTTTGTGAGACTGTGAATTGAGTGGTTGAATATTAGATTTCTTATGTTGTAACGAATTATTTAATATCTCTGTTTAACATTTTATTAATGCATAACTCATTAGCTCTTAGATCATTTCAAAGTTACTAGGTGTTCATATATTCTTCTCTGCTCTGTGGTGCAGAAGCTCATGGGATCTGTCCTCTGTGCTCAGACTTATCTCCATTATCCACCTGCTCCTGTGGTTTCTTTACTCAGAACCTAAAGGCACAACAAATCCTCCTCCACTGTCTCCAGCTGAACTCATATGATCTAGTCTTTCCTACTGGTCACCTTCAACAGGACACAGTTCTCCATATCTCTCTCCTGTTCTCCAGCTCCTGAGGTCAAGTTTCCTATTTATCATCTCTTCTTCAAACAACTGAAGCCAAGAATATCCAGAAATCAAGACTTTTGCCTCAAATCTACTCTCACCCTTGGGATTCCTTTCTAGGTGAATATTCATTTTACAAACACATATTGATTTTGTCCTTTGTGGCAGCCATCAGGTTGTTTAGAAGGCAGTGACAAATGAGAAAAAAGTCCAAATTCTCAAGGAACTCAGTTTCTGGCAGTGAATCACAATGAAAGTGCAAACAGAAATATAGGCAGAAGGTGCCCACTCCTGACAGCTGAGGGCCCCTCCCCTTTCACAGGATGCCAAGACCAAGGAGCTGCACATTCTGCCTACAGCCTTTCATGAATCTATACCACTCCTTGTCCTTGAGAGCAGGTTCTCCTGACTGGACTGTATTTGACTTTGCAAACTATTAAATGACAAAATCTTTAAACTTCATCACTCTCAGTCAGTTATTCCTTGAATATTTTCCTCCCACACCAATCATATTGAAATCTTGTCTTTATTTAATTTTATTTTTCCACACTACTCTGAGCAAGGCCTGGAGCTGTCCCTGCTGTGAACCTTGAGTTGTATTAAGAAAGGTCCTTGGAGTCACTGTGAAGTCTAAAAGTTGGGAAGTGTGTGCTGGAGTGTAGGATGCACCTTGGCGCACTCAAGAACTGAAGAAGACTTCATTGGGAGCTGCCTTCTGGATATGGCAGAATTTGATATCATTTATAGGATGCCAGTAAAATACTATTCAGATTCTAGCTCTAGTTTCTTTTTGCATTGGTTTGAGAATTATTTCAGTCTTTATAATTATTTTTGAAACACTGGGAAAGAAGTGCAGTGTGAGAGAGATTTATAGTTGTGTAAATTAATGTATTTTAATATCAAAACATGAGTGTATAGGTCAGAGCCTGTAGCAAAATGGTTTTTGTCCCACTTCCCCATCTCCCTGTTTCACTGTGAACAGCACCACTGTGCCACGTCCCACAGTAATAGTCAGCCTCATCTTCAAGTTGGAGCCCAGATATCTGCAGAACACCTGCATTGGCTGAGGTATCTTTGGATCCAGAGAAACGACTGGGGACCCCAGTGCCCTGGTTCTTGTTTGACTCTGAGTAATAGCTCAGAAGATACTTGGGAGGACTCCCTGGTTTCTGCTGGTACCAAGAGATCCAGTAGCTACCAACACTGAAGCCACTACTCATAGTGCAGGTGAGCTTCGAAGATGCTCCCGGAGATGCAGAGAGAGATGGTAGTTGAGTCAGCACAGGCTGGGAGAGGGAACCTACAAACAGAGAAAAATAGGGAAGATAGTATCCATGGTAAAACTTCTCTTAGGTCCAAACCTGAAGAGTTGATGCAAACAGTGAATAGAGAACTGCTTACTGAAGGTCTTTCCTACCTATGCAGTGAGAGAGCAGCAGGATGAGAAAAGGAGTCCAGGCCATGGTAGGCACAACTTCCTATGTCCCACAGTGGAGGTGAGCTGCCACAGATCTCTTTTTCTTTCCCTCTTTCTGCAGAGGAGGGGCTACTCATGCAAATATTTCCATCAAGACTGCCCCAGGCACCCCACCCCACTCCATCCAGGTGCTAGAGTTCAGCTCAAACTACAGACTAAAGAGATTGAAGGCTTCTTTTACCACTTGGGGGAACCTTGGGAGGAAGGACTGTTGAGACAAGACATAGTTCTCTGACCATGAGACCCTGCTTTGCAAGAGTTAAAACACTGGTAAGTCCCCTTCCGTTAACACAGGGCCCCTCCTCCAGACCAGGACTCCTTTGAGTGAATGGTCCTTACTGAGCAGCTGTGTAAGAGACCACAGGATAGCCCCACAGTGTCCCCTGCTGGTCACAGGGCAAACCTTCCCATGGTCCAACATCTTGAGAGCCCAACAGGTTTCTGTAGCTCATCAGTAACTGTCTATATACAGAAGGTTGGATTCCTAATTACTGTAATTTTGATATTCTTCCATTCTCTCTCTCTTTCAGAAGTTTTTCTGTATTATGGAATACACAAAATCATGAAAAAATGATAACTTAAGGAGTCAGGTCTCCCATTGAAGAGGCTGCAAACTCCATATGACTTCATGGGTATATAATCTACAATATACATATATTTTTACCATTTTAATATTTGTTTATGAAATAAACTTATTACTATGATTCCAACCTAATTGAACTACATTTGAATCTCTCACTTTAAGCCCTTTTAACTCTTAAATTAATTATAATGTTAGAAATCACATTGAATCTTAGGGCTTACAGCTGTAGATCTCCTGTTGTGCAAGATTGTACTAGAATAAAATCCAACCTGGGACATGCATTCTTGGACAGTCAGTAATCAACTTCCTTCACCCACTCCAAATGCAGATACATTTTTTTCCCTATGGATTCAAAAGAGCCCATCAATATTTCCTTTCAACTTTTCTAACAATGGTATTTGAGGGATTGAATAGTTTATTAAGGGACTATGCCTGATTTCTTTCTCTCTAATATATGTATCAATCAGATGCCCCGCCTGTATTGAAATTAGGTCTCTGCCTTCCTTCCTCACTTCCACTAAGCCAATCTTTTTATTCCCAATCTCTGCTGTGCTGTTGGATTTCCTGTATTCTAAAAGGTTGTGCTATACATTGTGTCAACATTCTTATTCTTTGAGATGGGAGGACTGCACTATTTCTTATGCCATTGTGACTGTAGAAAATGACACTGTCTACTGTCTGGAATTATTTTCTTAGATTGTGAACATTTTAAATCTACAATAATATTTCAAAAATTTTCAAAATTATTGATATTGCATACAGTTTCTTACTTGACCCCAAGGTAAATTTAACCCAGGGATTCTGCTATTTTTGTTTTCTCTGTCAGTGGTTCTCTGCTACAACTAATCTTTGATATTAAATAAGCACTTATGGAGGTAATAAGAGGTAATAAACACCTATATAGGCCACCACAAATTCACAACGTCTTCTCCTCCAGAGTAGTAGTCCCTGTCACTTCTTAGTACCTGGAAAACTTTCTGGTGCCAGAAAATGTGTTACTGTTGAAACTCTGATTACAATTTATAAGATTTAATTAGTTTATGCCAATTGCATTGAAATTTCAGCAGAGAAAATATTATATTATGAAAGACTGGAATTTATGGGTTGTAATGTTTTTAATTTAATTTAATTTTTTTTCTTTTTAAGTATACATGAAATAGAGTAGTATAGATATTCTGCCATATTTAATGTAAACATGGAATATGTCTTATTATAATTAGGATCCCAGCCTTGTGGTTGTTCATGATGTGGAGATTCATTGTAATATATAAATAAATAAATGAGCAAACAAATAAATAAATAAATAATATATATAAATATATATATACACACACACACACACAAACAAACACAATTGTGTCTGATATGTAATTTTAATGGACTATTTATCTTAGGTGATATCCTACTACACTTGTCAGATTTATGTCTGTGGAACAAGAAATACAGTGTCCCTCCAAATCTATTCTATTTGGTACCCTCAGGCTGAGGAATAAAGTCAAGATCTTTCTCCCCTAGAAGTCTCTGCTGTGTTATCATTCTCAGTCTGTGGAAATGACATTGAAGAAAGAAGTTTTTTTTTTTTTTTAATTTTCTAGGACAATAACCCACCAAAGGTGCACAGACAAGTGTCTCCAATTGGCAGCACCCTGGATGTAGATCTGCAATTACATTCAGGACTCATAGAAATCCCTCAGTGCTGGTGTATGAATAAAATGTTCCCTCAACTATCCCCTGAGCTGTGCATCACCTGATGACGGTCTTCAGATTCAAAGAGCAATGATGTCCATCCTTAATGATAGGGCCCAACAGGTTTTAAAACAGTGTCTACATAGTGAAGAAAATTAAAGAGAGTACAGCTGATCTCTAACCAATATTCCCTGCACACTTAAGTATTTTATGCTTGTGTGAAACTCAACAAAGTCTCATCACCCATGGTCTGTGATCATCCCAACAAAATGAGTTGTCCATCAACACAAGGAAGATGACTCCCCTCCTCAGATTTGCTTCGCTGGCTTATCATGTAAAAAATCGTATATTCCAGAGTAGTGATTACCCTTATTGTATATTATATACAAATGCAAATAATACTGTATCCTGTGTTGTTCACATTGGTAAAACTTTATAATGACATTTACAAGAATGTACTCAGCAAGGCTCGAACATTTTCCACACTTTCATCATCTCAATAGGAAGACTAGGGCTGGGCCAGGGAAACTGGGTAAATTGAAGGTGTATATACTAGGTGAGGTCCCCCTCACTCCACAAAAATAGTCATGTTTTTTCTTAAACTAATTGGGTAAAATCCATGTAAGGATAGGAGAATCCCCAAATGGTTAGAAAAGATATATGGCTAGGAATAGAATCACTGTTCATCTTCCTGGAGTCATCATAGAAAGGTAAGGTTAATATATACCATTATAAAAATGTTTGGTTCCCCTCAAAATGTCCATATTTTAGTTACAATGCAATGACTGATTGTTTAAGAAAAAAGGGCCCTTTAGGGGGCAGAACCCTCATGAATGGGATTCGTGTCCTTAAAGAAGAGGATTGAGAAGGTGGTTGTGTACCATGTGTAAATGCAATGAGAAGAAGCCATCTTTGAACCAGAGAGTGGGCCACCAGTAGACACCAAATATACTAACACTTGGATCTTGGACTTACCAGCCTTCATTAAGAGTAAAGAGTAGTTATCTGTTGTTTATAAGCACATCAGTTTAGGGTATCTTGATAGAGAAACCTGGAAGGGATATGATGCTTGTGGAAGAGCACAGGACACTGCAGACTATCTTAGGTAAGGAAAAGTGCTCCTGATGATGCACATACATAATCCCATATAGTAAGTGACATTTTCAGAGATAGGGGTAAGTAAGGGAGGCCAGGCTTTGGCATGGTGACCTCAAACTCAGTTTCCTTAGCTTCTGCCAGTGTTAGGACACAGCATCTAGCATCTCTTCGATCTTCCTTCAACACACTTGTAGGATGGATTTTCTTTATTTGAGTATGCTCCTTATCTCACTGAAGTCCTTGTATGAGCAGAAGATTATTTTTGTGCAGAACAGAGATGGTTACTTTAGAGCCTGATTAAGTGGGGTATCTGTTGCTAGGAGTCTCTGTGCTCACTTTTTACAAACATTATCACCTCACTCTCAAAGAAACTATTTGAACATCATCATTGGAGATACAGAACTTTTTTTTCTGAGCCTATAGAGAGAAAAATAATTCTCAGAGAATGACTTGAACTAGTAGTTACAGGAGAAGGTAACCTAATACTTGAAGCTGGTCAAAAGAGCTGCACTTAAAGTGTGCTACACCTAGTGTTGCCCAGTTGCTTTCAGATTTCATATGTTTCTGAGTCAGGTCTAGATTCTGGTAGGAAAACCATGGGCCAACCACCTTTTTTTCTATCTATTTACTCCCTGGAGAGAAAGTGAACTCTGAGAAATGATATTGTAGGGTAGTAAGGTATTACCATTGGATTAAATCAATTTCTTACAATGAAGAAAACAGGAAGACATTTCTAATACATTGATTCTAGAAAAATCAGATGCTGATTGAAGTATTGAGAACAAGTGCCACCACCTGAGCTAAATGTAGTCCCAAGCAGTGCAACAGTGACTGCACCAAGCAGAGAGAATTCATTGGAGGGTTTAATCTCTCTTCTCCATGGGTCTGGAGCACTGTATAAGGCTTAGAGTTGTCATTCCAAATATTAAGATAATAGCCTTATCTTCATTCTTCAGCCCACAGATGTGCAGAACACATTCATTACATGAGGTATCATTTAATTCAGAGAAGTGGCTGGTGATCCTGAAGCCCTGCTGTTTACTTGTGTTTGAGTAGTAATAAAGGAGACACTGGGAAGGTGGGAAGGGCTTCCTGGCTTCTACTGGTACTAATGTATTCCAAAGTCACCAGCACTGAAGCCTAGTCTCAGGGTACATGTGAGTCTTGTGGAGAGGGAGAATAGCTGAGTCAGCCTAGACTAGGACAAGAAAAATGAAAGCACAGATACTCAAGGTTGAGAATATGGTATCAAAGTTTGAGTTGCTATTAGATCTAAGATCTAAGGTGGGGTCTGACTCGAGCAAGGATGCTGCCCCTTCCTGAGAAATGAGACAAGATCAAGAGGAGAATAGAACCCCCAGGCAATTGTGGACACATCCCCTGTGATGTCCAAACTGGAGTGATCTACCCGTGACATCTCTTATGCTCTCCACTGGTCTCACAGGGAGGAGTTATTGAAGCAAATGTGGTCCTATCCATTTCATGTCCTATCCCTCTGCATGCATTCATTCAGGTGCTGGTTGATGAGAGTCTGGCAGGAAGTACCTCAGGAGGCAGTGCTAGGACCACCCTCAGATAGGACAAAACTGCTGCATCGGCACCACAGAGTGCAGCTCCACCATCCATCCTTGTGCTTGGGAAAGCACAGCTGTGCAGATGGAGACTGTAAAACAATGCCTCCTGCTGCTCACTGGGCAAACTCATTGTCTTAGTGCACATTATATTAATGACATCCACCTGAAAGCCTGATCACTGTCAGTCCACAGATACCCATGACCATGTCTCTGCTCTGTTCCAACGTAACCCAATGTTAATAAAGATAATTTGCCATTGAGGAATTTGGAGTTGGGAGGAGAAGGAAAATATGACAATTGTGCAGTGTGAGGAGAGTGAAATGTGGTGAGAATGCAGAGGATTCTGGGAGTAAATATTCAATTGGCTTCTTCCATAGGGATCAGAGAGGGAGATGACTATTACCTGAACCTGAGTGGAAATGAGGTCCTGCTTGAGGAAAACTAAAAACATCACATTCCTATTGGTGGTGTAACATGATCATTATCAAGATTATCATTCTACAAATCAAATAATGCAGGGTGCTCTGCACTTAGAGAATATCTCACTGCTAGGTTCTTGCATTTATTTTGTGATTTTGTTGTCACACTGTGTATATGTGCTGGAAAAAAAATATAAAAACTCCTTAGACACCAATGAGCCTAATGGCACACAAAAAAAGAACCTCTGGGATGCTATCAAAAAACTTTAGATCTATGAGTACCTAGATAAGAAAATTAGAAAGATCTCAAATAAACAAACTACTTAGGCATCTCAATTCCCTTGAAAAAGAAGATCACATCAATTTAAAAACCATTAGAAGGAAGAAAATAATTAAGATGAGATCCAAAATCAATGAAGTTAATAATAAAAATCAAATAAAGTAATAATGAAACAGAGTTGGCTCTAGGAAAAATAAACAGCATTGATAAGCCCTTAGGCAAACATAACCAATAGAAAAAGAGTTAAGAAATGAGATAAAAAGGGGAAATCAAGCTGGGCATGGTGGCATACACTTGTAATCCCAGCTACTGAGGAAGCTGAGTCAATCTGATTACAAGTTCTAAGCCAGCCTCAGCTGTGGTTCGATGAGACACTGTGTATAAATAAAACACATAATAGGGTAGTAATGTGCCTCAGAGTCAAGTACCCCTGAGTTTAATACCTGGTAACAACAACAGCAACAACAAAAGTAAAAAAAACAGAGAAATCACCATAGATGTCACAGAAATCAACTGGGTCATTTTGAAACTATTCTGAAAATTTGTACTCCAATAAATTGAAAAATCTAGAGGAAATGGATGCATTTCTAGATAAATATTATCTGAAAAACTAAATCAAAAGGAAATGGAAAACATAAACACACCAATTACTTTTAATGAGAAAGAAAGCGATAGTAAAAAGCCTTCCAACAAAGAAAAAATTCAGGACTAAGTGGATCACCAGCTGAGATCTACCAAACCATTACAGAAGAGATAGTGAGTGCCAATACTCCTTAAATTATTCCATAAAATTGAAACATATAACAAAATCAGATAAGGACAAGTCAAGGAAAAAAAACAAAACAAAATTAAGACTGATATCCCAGATGAACTTAGATGGAAAAAAATACAGTATATGTGTTTTATCTCATATATGAAAGGTTTATAGGAAAAAAAGAAATGAAATGTGGTGGCATATCCCATGGAGACAAAAGGGACATCCATAGGAAAAAGTGAAGAAGAATGGAAGGAATTAGAGGTGCCAGAGAGTGGTACTGGCCAAATTATATTGTGTATAGATCAATATGTAACCACAAATCCCGCCATTGTGTATAGCCATAATGCACCAATAAAAATGTGGGAAAAATATGAGGCATTTTAGTAAATCTCATTTTTATTCTTACCACAACCCTGAGAATATAACAGCTCTCTATAAATTAGAGTCATCAGAATTCACATATAACCACAGTTATAGGGGAGTATTAGTCAGCCTGCCCTTAAAGATAAAAGAATAGTCACAGGGATTTGTGTGATAAAATCCTAGAAGGCACAAGAAGGATCACCTGCACTAATTGTTACCAAGTAGCAGGCTTCTAGGACAGTTATGTGGCTGTCTCTATATTAACTATCCCTGTGGAAATGGAAATAGGTAAATCAAGATAAATTACAGTTAGGAAACCTAGAGGTAATGACTAATTTCATCATTTATTTTATTTTTTTACTAAAAGATAGGAAGTTTTAATTTTTCTTCATAGAAATGAGATAATAGATGGAGAATAAACACCTTGTATATTTTTAGAAGCTTTTAAAATTTGTTCTTTTTAAATATATAGGACTCTACAATATATTTTGACATATTATGCTAATTATTCTAATTATGATCTCAGTCTTGTATTCTACATGATGTGGAGATATACATACAGTGTATTTATATACGAACACAGGAAAGTAAAGTCAAATTTATTCCACTGTCATTCCCATTCCAATTACTTAAGAATATGTTGTATCCTTCAATTAATGCCTCCCTATGTTAAAAAAAAAACCTCCTTTTTTCCTATGTCAAAAAACTGAGTGTATTATTCTTGTTTTTTTTTTTTTTTTTTTTTTTTTTGTTCCAGGTGTTTTGATGCCAAGCCTGTGTTCTCTAAGATATGAGATATTTATGTGGGTTATTGGACTAAGACTCACTATCAGCAAAATCATAATAAAGTAGTGATCATCTATGAAAAAGATAAATGTGTGCAGTAGGGACCCCAGGTTGACTTGATAGATGATGTGCCCCTCTCCAGGCCATGGAGGTGGGTGAGGAGTGGCAGCTCTGACAGCAAGAGTGACTCTTCCCTTTATTCTTCCAATGGGTGCACTGAAACCTGGACCACCATCATTTCAACACAAGAAATATTTTTGAATAAGTCAGCACAGAAGATGCTTTTGTTTTTCAAGAATGCTTCTATAGGCCAAGGCACATGGTCTTTGTTGGAGTGACAGTGGCATTTTACATCTGTTATGGTTTGTCCCCCAAAAGCTCACATATGAAAGGATGCAAGAAATTTCAGAGGAGAAGTGATTGTGACATGTAAGACTTAGTCCAATCAGTGATTGATACCTTGATAGGGATTAACTGAGTTGTAACTAAAGTGGTAGGGTGTGGCTGGGGATGGTGGAAATTGGGGTGATCTTTGGGTATATATTTGTATCTGGCAAGTGGACTCTACCTGCATCCTAATCACAATGTGAGGTGCTTCCCTACACCATGCCCTTCTACCATGATATTCAGCTTCACCTCAAACCCAGACCAGTAGAAGTGACCTTCTATGACCTCTGACACTGTGAGCCCACAAATAAACTTTTCCTCCTCTACATGTTTTTGTTTGGTTGTGTCTTTAAGTCACAGCAGTGAAATAACTGACTAAAACAGCATCAGTTGAATCTATCCCCTGGGGAGTCCCATGGAAGTAATTTAGTACATCAGTATATTAGGCCACTCTCTCATCTAATTGAGCTTATCCTGCCAATAGACATATGGTTTTATTGCCAACTTTGTAGCCTTTGTCCAGAGTGGTGTGAAACTTTTCTCATCCTAGAACAAATGTTGTCTTGTCTTAGCCTTGATTTTGCACATCTCAAGGCTCTTCTGCTTAGAAGGAATAAGTAAGCATTTTCCATCAGGCATGGGAGAATAAATTACATCTAGTTCTTGATGCAATTAGAAAACTGGTGCTATGCACTTAGATTGGTGGTCTGAATTTTCCACAACAGTGGGTCAGTGGTCATCATGTGGAGCTTTCCACATCCCCAGCCATCAATCTGGTGATAGAACTCAGAAACTGAGAACCAAATCTGTAACTTGGTTAAAGTGAATCTAATGGGAGATTAGGAAAAGTACAAATGGTCGAGAGGAACAAAAATTGAACCCATGATTGGTTGAGATATTCCATCTGGGGCTTATCATCTGAAGAGATATGTGAAGTTCTCTAGTGGGGTTTCGAGCTAGCCATATGATTGTGGATTCCCAGGTTCAACAGGGGTGTCATTTTCTGGTGGTGCCTTTCCTCCTTAGATGTGATAAACTGTGCTTTAACACCTGTGAGGTTCAAAGACATCTGAGCAGTTAGGAGTACATTGCTAGAGACAGTTCACTTTTCCATGAGTTGCTCCTCTGTTTCTTGTTTTTTTCCCCCATTTCTTCAGCAGGACTGACTCTTCTGGATGGAAGAATGTGTAGGATCCTGAGAGTAGGGCATTGTCCTAGAAGAAGTAAACGCCTATGTGGAGTTTTGGATTTTTCTAAACTGTTGTTACAAAATATTTGATTCTCCCTTGATATTTCAAATGTGGAGAGTTCATTCTTTTTAGTGAGGGCTGAAAGGGCCTTCTATATTCAATCTCACAGAGGGTCAATTTCAGCCCAATTCTGGGGTCCACATCTACATAGCAGGAGCGTAGGCAATACCTTTTCTTAAAGCAGACTAGTTTTCCTGACACATTTCAGCTAGAGTCATTTTGTAACCAGACCATGAAATTTATTGGGTTATTTGTCTTGCAAATTCAAAAAATAAATTTCTCAGACACAAATAGTGAAAGAGTTAGGGTAGACTAACAGAATTTATGAAAGTAATAGAAAGAAGCAGAACTCCTGTAGGGGAGGGGTTACAAGACAGTGTTGCCAGAGAGTGGCTGTTTTCTCAGGGTTTATATGAATGTATAGGATTAAGGAAGTCATTCCATGGCCCAAACTGGATGAGGCATGCAATGTCCATGAGCTCTTCATGCACCTTTTGATCCAGTCAGGTTAAGGTTTCTGGGTTGCAGTGTGTCCCTTTTCAGAGAGATTCTGGGCAGTGAGTCACAGATGTCTCACTCTCAGTTTTTGTTAGGCTCATATTTGTATCCATGCTCTTTTTATACTGTAGACTGTGGTATTTTTGTTAATAGAAATTTGACCTTGGTGAGGTTCAAGAATTCAATCTGCCTATTCTAGCTCTTTTCCCTTCCTCAGTTTTGGGATGTAGCTCATCTTTCTGTCTTTCTTGTTGATTGATATATCACAACAGTATATAGTATCATAGAACTCCTCAACATTTACTCAGTTGTTTAATTACTTTTGAGATAAGGCATAAATATAATTACATTGAATAGAGTCATATATATTCTATTTGATGTCACTGTCTAAAGTTGGTCAGTCTCAAGGCACTTTTGAGGCCATTTTCCTTCTTGAGGGCTATGACTCAACACAACTAGACAAAGTGTTGCTGGAAAATTTATCTTTTTAATGTTTTCACTTCCCTTGGGTATTGAGTGCAGTTCACTGTCTAATCTTTTAAAGGATATGGACTTGAAAATGAGCCTCACCACAATTTGGCAGGCTGTTTTGGGCCAAGCATTGCAACTTTGGGCCACATTTTTATTGCCAAGAGCAACTCCTGTCCTCTGAGTTTTGATCTCATACATTTTGTAAACATACATGGCCCATAATGAGAGTCTTAGCAAATAGAATCAAATATGAAAAATTTAAAGTTCCTAGTAAAAATCCAAATCTGTGAGGATTCACCTTGCAGTTTCAGATGTTCCCAACTACTAGAAACACCAGCCTTGAGTACTCTTAGCATTTTTTTTCCCAAATATTCTGGGGGAAATGGTATTCAATCAATTTAAATGAGAGGGGCAAGATGGTGGATTAGAGGCATCTAGCACTTGCCTATTTGTCCAGAGATGGAATAAAATCAGATGGAGAGAGGCCACTCATCGTGGTATTTGAACATGGAAAAATGCTGTAGTTCGACAGAGGACAGGAACAGACATGAGGAACACATCATAGTCCAGTGGATTGTGAAAGAGAATTTCCAGCACAGATTATGGGCTCAATGGGGCTAGGGAATCACCTCTTCATCAAGGGTAGAGGTGAAAGTAAAAAAATAATTCCCAGGCAGGCACAGGACTTAGAACTCTGCCGCAATGCAGTCTAAACAGATGACAGAATAGGGGTATGAATGATGAAGTGCTTCTGAGTTGTCATCTGCACTTCACTTCATGTTTTCATGGTGCCAAAAGTGGAAGCCATTATAAGAGGAGCTCTGTTGTCCAAATTTCCTTCTTTGGAAGTCAAAGACCCCTGAATTTTTAATCTCTGGGACCTCTTGGAAATATTGCTGTACTGGCTCAGTAGATAACATCTCAGATTCAGTTAACCCTGGAGGGAGAGGTTCTGTCACAAACTCACCAGGAGTTTAATAGTTGTACACAGTTGGAGACTTCTGTCTTTCTCCTGGGTTCCAATCAAAGAATTCATTGCTCTTCCTAACATGAGGGGCATCTGGCATTATGACACATGTCTGGTGTTACCCCACCCTCTGAGTGCATAGTAAAAATAGCTACGGAGAGACAATTTTTGGTGTTTAGCATTCTGCAATAGCTCACTGACACACTCCAACAATGATGTGCGTCCTGCTCCTGGAGATCCTGGCTCAAGTAGCTTCAATCTTTATCTGTTAATTTCTGCATCCTACTCTAGCTCCTTCTGGTGAGCAAAACAGATTACAGGTACCATGACCTACTCCAGTCACTGTTAATCAGGTGACCCCAGTCACCTGGTAGTCACCTGATGAGCATTCCCAGGAAAGAATTGGGAGGGGATTGAATGACACCAGCTTTTAACTTGTCCAAGAGGGCTGTACCTTAAGAAGGCAAGGATAAGCATTTTGAATGTCTCAGTTTGCAAACGTGAAATGTTGCCCACTCATTAAACAATGAGGACAAGTAGGAATTTATTATTTCATATTGACAACTTTTTTATTATTTTATACTAATCCTTTTTGTTTTTGCTCTTCTGTGTATATGTGCTTCGTCCCCTTCTGTCTTCTGTTGAATATTTAATTTTTCTTCCTCCCTTCTCTCTCTCTCTCTCTCTCTGTCTCTCTCTCTATGTTTGCTGTTGCCATTTTTATTTTTCTTTTCCAACTGTGAAAGAAATAAGATTCACTTAAGTGAGAAAAAAAAATAAGCATAGTTTTCACTGTGTGAGAGGGGAACAGATAACACAGAGTTCCATTTAGGTGTATTTTCTCTAGTGGTAAATATAGCTATTAGGTTAAGGCTATCTGTTAAGATTTATGCTAAGTAGGAACTGGACAAAGACCAAGGCTATTGATTCAGCCCAGTACCTTCTGATTGGCTGTATCCTTTAAGCACTTGAGTTTGAACATTCCTGTAGTCTCTACTCAGGTCCACTATCACTTCCATTTTTTCCACTGCTTCTAGAATAAAGGTCAGCTGAAATTTATGGAATGTTTCTGCAAGTTAATTTCATGGGGCAGCTTTTTCTTTAGATAAGATGTTTTGAAGTCTATTGTCCTAACTGCCTGTTTTACTATCTACACTCTCATTCATTTCTCACCTCTGAAGACCTGTCACTAAATGATGTTAAGGAAAGGAGTAACAACTGCTCTGGGTACTTCAAACTCAAATGAGGCATTGGATAGGGAAAGTCAATCATGGTCTTCCTTTAGTGGCCTATCTGAGGGCCCCTGGTAAATAGGATTTTTTTTTTATTCCTTGGTTCCATTTGCATGACTATCTGTAGCTGAATTGACTCTAGGTGAGAGGATATAAATTTTACAAGGAGGAACAATAGACAGGAGCCTAACATGTTTATCTGGTAATTTCTGCATCTTGCTGTAGCTCCTGCTAAAATGGAAGTGATATTATAAATAAAAAGGAGTTAAGAAGGTAAAGATCCATGACTATATCTTGGAAAATAGGAAAAATGGCACTCAAGCTAGCTAGGGCTGCAGCCTGCTACATTTCTCCATTTTTTTTTTTTCACATTTTGACTTATTACTTGAATTTCCTATTCCCTCCTTTCTCCTTTTGGTAGTTGTTGGGGGTTTATCTTGATTTTTTATTTTATCCTTCTGCCTTCATTTTTTTCTCCTATTACCTTTGCTCCTTTAAATGTACTTATTCATCCTATTAGATTTTAACCTTTTATTTCCCTCCATGTCATTTCATTCTGTGTTTTCTGTTGTTGATGGTGTTGCCTATATTATTTTTGTTTGATTTTTACATCAGTTCCTTACCTCAAGTTTTGCATTTTTGTCTCTATTTTCTTTGTGGTGCACTCAGAGTGCAGTGCAGCACTTTCTTCATGTATGATGTGCACCTGATGCTGGGTTCTGCTCAGCAGAGACGAATAGCATATTTCTGCAGCCATGAACCAATCTTGCTCTACCCTTGGTATATATTTCAATTTTAAAAATGTAAGAGGTAATAATCTCCCACCAACAAACCATCCCCGAATGAGCATAAGATTTACTCTTTGACACTCACTCTCCAGTTGGGATGTTAGGAATTCTTTTCGGCACACCATCTATAGGGACCCTCAGCATGCATTTCCCCCTCCCCCTGTGAGGTCACACATGTTCAGTGAGACTCAAGGTAACTATTACAGAGGGGCATGGGTGTGTTCCCTGCTTCTCCCTGTATTCTAACTTGAGCTGCATCCATGTCTACATAGAGAATAAAAGTTCCAGATACCACTGATTACAAGAAACACAACCAATAACTGCAGGGCCCAAATTCAGGAAAACTCCAACTCTTGGTAGGTACTTCCTTTTCCATTGTAGGAGTAAGTAAAAAGAGCATAACAAATATACTCTGCTGTCTACATAACATTACCTGGGATTCCAGAGGGTCCCATTCTATTGACACATACAGAGATTGAAACCCTCACACTATGAACTCAATTTCTAAGATCAGTACTTGCTAGTCACAGCCAAAAATGCAATAGGGAGAAAGGCAATAAAGTGCATCTGAAATTAAACTCAACAATCTACACAACAATCCCATTCTAAATAAATAAATAAACTACACAACAATCCTATTCTCCAGGCTACAGCACTAAGAGAAAACTGCTTACTAAGGGGGCATCAAATAAAAGTTGAAAAGAGATCAGGGCTTGGTTATGCATGCCTGTAATTGCAGAGAATTGGATGACTGAAGCAGGATAATTACAAGTTTAAAGCCAGCCTTAGTAACTTTGACAGGACCTAGCAACATAATGACACCCTGTCTCAAAATTTAAAATAATAATAATAACAACAATAATAATAATAATAATAATAATAATAATAATAATAAAAAGTTCTGGGGATACTCAGAATTTAAGCACACCTGGGTTCATTTCTTTGACAAAGAGAAAGAGAGAGGAGAGAGAGAGAGAGAGAGAGAGAGAGAGAGAGAGAGAGAGAGAGATTAAACAAAAACAAAAACAAAAACCCAGATGGGGCGTCCATCTCATCAGTAGTGCAAATTTCAAAACAAACACAAGAAGATTCACAAAATAAGGCAAATTGACTCATCCTATATTTTATAACTTTCTTGGCACTGATGTCAAAGATTTCAAAGTGGATGAAATGCCATATAAGGCACTAAAAAAATAATCTTTTTAAAAGATCAATAAAAATCCAAGAGAATGCAAATAACAGGTGGAAGAAATAATGAGGTTACTGCGAAATATAAATGGACACTTGAATCTAGAGATAAATATTTTGAAAAAGAACTAAGTAGAAATCTTGGAAAGGAAAAGCTTGATATGTCACATAAAGCCTCAGTGGAAAGCCTCAATGACAGTCCAGAGCAAGTAGAAGATAGAATATCAATTCTTGAGAACAGCTTTGCCAGAATACATTCAGACAGCACTGAGGACAAACAATAGAAAAGAGTGCAGGGAACATAGAAGACCTCAGGGATGCCATTAAAAAATCAAATATCTGAATACTTGGCATATCATGGGGAGAATATCTATGACTCAGGAGATAGAAAACATTCAAGAAAAGTCATAACAGAACATTTATTAAAATGGGGAAATATGTTAGTAGTGCATATGTGGACATTTAGGACACCAAATAACAATGTGCACAAAAACCATCTACACTACTGATAATTCAATTCCAAAAAAGATAAGAAAAATTTTGGTATTGCAAGCCACAAGAGAGGAGTGCCAAGTCACATTGAAAGGCAAATATATATGCAAAACAGTAGACTTCTTATCAGAGACTCACAAGGCCAGGAGGGTCTAAATTGATGTTTTTCAAGCACTGAAAAGACAAGGATGCCAACCTACATTAATGTACTCAGTAAGGTATTTATTTTTCAGAATTGGAGGAGAAAGAAAGACCTTTGGAGATAAAAATAAACCAATGGGATTTATGACCACTTGACTAGCAGGACAAAGATAAGTTTCACTGTAGATATAATGGAATTAATAGATATCTACAGAATATTTCATGTGACAGCAGCTTATACACATTCCACTCATCAGCATCATATATTGGGCCATAAAGCAAATGTTTAGAAATCCCCCCAAATTGAAATAGTTTCTTGTATACTTTCCAATTACAATGAATTCAAACTACAAATCAAGAGCAAGGGGAACTACAGAAATCTCATAAACACTTGAATATGGCACAACTTGCTATTAAACAATTGAAAAATCCCAAGAATATGGAATCACAACATACTAGAACCTGTGTGATTCAGAAGAAGCACTACTAAGAGAAAAAAAAAAAACTGTAGGAATGTGATCCTACAAGTTAAAAGAGAGAGGCTTCATATAAATTGCCTAAACATGCATTAACATGTCTTAAAAAATGAAAACAAATCATCGGATAAAATCAGAATGAGGTAAGAAATAATAAAGATCAGAGCAGAAATAAATGGAATATAAACTAGAGGAGCACCACCAAAGATCAAGAGAACAAAGGGTAGTTCTTTGAAAGGATAAAAAAGAATTGTCAGACCTTTAGCTAAATTAACAAAATATTAGATGCAAAACAATAAAATAAGACTTGAAAAAGGAAGTCTTAAAACAGATACCAAGGAAACTCAAAGGATCATTAGGGAGTGTTTTGATCAATTGTACGTGAATGTGTTAGATAATCTAGGAGAGAGAGGTAAATTTAGGAACCTCATTGAGTCATGAAGAAATAAACATCTAAATAATACAAGTAATAAGAAAGGAAATTGAAGCAGAGCTAAATTCTTCTGACAAAGAAAAGCTCAGATTCAGTTGAAATCACTTATATGAATTTTACCAGATTCTAAAAGAAACACTAACATTAGTGTTCTTCAAACTATTCCATAACCCAGAGTGAAGGAATACATCTACACTTAGTATGCAAGGCCAGAAGGACCCTCATTCAAAACCTGACCAGGAGAGAATTGCAAATATGAGAAGAACAGTGAGAGGTGGGTATCCTTGTCCAGGAGTGAAACCAGGTATTGAGGTCGATGGAGACAGCAGTTCAGGTCTCATAAGTGGTCTTCACAAGTTGCATAAAAGCCCGCTCTTGAAGCTTTCCTGCTGTTCCTGTAACAGGCCTAATCTGATTAGACTTGTTTTTGATGGGAACTACTGCTGGACTAAGGAATGTTGGGTGAGTTAGCTTGGTGAAGTATCTGAGAGTCCCCATGGGACTTATTAAAGAGAAGATGACTCTGGTCATAAACTTGTAAGATATAAGGGTGTGGCAAATGACAAAGGTATTCAAAAGGTATTTCAACATATCTGAGTGTCATCATGGTAAAGGGTTAGAGTTCTTCATGTTTAGCAGACAGGAAGATGATAGAGGAATACAGGTTGAGAGAGAACCAGTTGGCTGACCTTGGTGTTGATCCCATGGGCAATTGTTTTAGTGTGAGTGGCCCTGTGATTCTGTGGTGGGTGCCCTGGGCAAACTGAGTGCCCTGACAAGTCTTCAAGGGACAGAACATTCCAGAATTACCATTCTATGGCAGAGGTGATAGGATGCTCCAGTGGCCCTGTTGAATGGAGGCCAGGCTGGAGGCCCAACTGAGGGGAGTGCATGACTGTTGGAATCTGGGGAGCTTCCTAGCTTAAAGCAGTTATCATTATTCTATATTCCTCCTCAACATCTCTGTTGTTCAGCAGAGTCCCCTCTTTTGGGGCCCAATACCTTTGCATCTTACGAAGAGTCTTGATTATGTAAAAGTATGAAAGTTTAGAACATGATATTCTTCCCACTTTTCCAATCTTTGACCCAAAATTCAAGCTACAAAAATAATCATTTAGTTACCCATGACTTTAGGTCTATCACATATTTATGCCATGCTTTAGCAAGTAGTCATCTTTTTTCTTGCTCATAAATTAAGAGCTCTAAGCAAAAGTGTGAGTGAAAATTCTTCCCATAGAGCTTCCTGATAGTGTGGGCTCAGCATTGATCACAGTTACAAATAATTACAGAGATCTCCCCATAGCCTTCTTCCTCTGTTTAACTTTTACCTCTTTTCACTCTCTAGTACAACAGCTCTGCCCATTTCCACTTTCCCTGATCATGAAAATGGCTGACACTCAATGAGCTTCAAAGAATTCTAAACCACAAGGAAACAAGACAGGGCCAGGCCAAGGGACTCTGTCTGTGTTTGTGAGGACAAAAACCAGTGAGCCCAAATGAGATCCTAGCCTCTTACTAGTCAGGTTTCAGGGCAAAGCTCCCTAGGAAGTTGCTGGGAATAGGATGGTGTGTCTATGAGCCTCCCATTTACCTCAGAGGTCAGAGCAAGACCTGATGCTACACATCAGGGTCCTGCAATAGAGGTGTATGTGACCTTAGGGCAGCATGTTTCAACTGAACCCCACATAAGCAGGTCCTGACTTGGAGAAGAAGTATCTGGCATTGGGCTCAGTCCTCCTGGATCCAGCATAGCCCTAGCCAGATGAGAATTGGGCCATAAATGAGACATTCCTGTTCACTGTGCACCCATGAGAAGCAGAGCATTTAGGGTGAGAGGCCAGCACTTATGTGCACCTAGGTGCTTGTGCCCTGAGGTGAACTTGTGGGTTTCTGCTTGGGTGGTTCATTGGCAATGGTACTTAAAGGAATGGCACCCGTGGCTCCCAGCATATTGTTGCCCTTTTTCTAGTGTAACATGGCCACCATGGTCATGCTCTGGTTAGTGGGGCTGCAAGAATTCAGCTTGCCCACTAGTGCTGTGGGTCCTTGAAAGGAGATGCACATAGCCCTAAAGACCAATATCAAATCAAGGGACAAGTCATGCTGCAAGATCCCACTGGTGTCATGGGCATATACATGAAACTAGAGGAGGTTTATTTTATTTTTTAATTTTTATTTTATACATAACAGCAGAATGTATTCTGGCAGAATATACATACATAAAGTATAACTTATTCTATTAGGTTCCCACTATTGTGGTTGTACATGTGGAATTACCCTGGTCATGTATATAAATACAGGATTAGGAAAGTTATGACCAGTTCATTCTACTTTCTTTCCTATTTCCATCCTCTCTCCTGACCTTTGTTACTCTTTGCATGTCTAATTCATTTATACTATTTACCTCCCCAACCTGCCTTGTTTGGGGTTATAATCCAGATAGAATATTTGGTCTTTGGGTTTGGGGTATTACCATATTTCACTTAGCATGATATTCTTCAGTTCCGTCCATTTACTGGCAAATGCAATAGTTTCATTCTACTTTATGGATGAGTAATATTCCATGGTATATATACGCCACATTTTAAAAAAATATTCACCTAGATTGTTTCCACAGCTTGACTACTGTGAGTTGAGCTGCTACAAACAGTGATTTGGCTCTGTTACTATAGTATGTTGGTTCTAAGTCCTAACCCTAGCCCTAACCCTAACCCTAACCCCTGTTTGCTCTTTTTCTTGTGTCCCTTTGTCCCCATAGGGGTGTTCTGGTTAGGAGACCATAGGTGTTCAGGCCTATGCTTGTCCCATAGTGCTTTCTGGTTCATGGTGCTTCTCTGCTCAGTGAAAATATGTTCATTGCCATTATGCCAGATGTCAGATCTGGGGAAAATTCTATCCTTCCAGTTTACATTAAGGTCATCGAGATTGCCAACCTTGAGGGTAATAAAACTTTGGTTGGCCCATGTTGAGTGGGGCTGCGTATTCTTTAGCCAAACACTGGCCACAGGCCCTCACCTCATAGTGGTAGCTACAGAGGCAGAGGCAGAGGGAGAGGCAGATGCACTTTAGGCAACAGAGGGCCATGCAGCCTAGGTGACAGCAGAAAGTTTCTGGGTGTAGACATAGGTATCCAAGAAGGAATATCTGGATGTGTAAGCCCCAGTGGCTGAGTGATCTGTCCAAGATGAGGGACCTACAGCCAAGAGTAAGATTAGGGCTGAATTTGTATGGTGAGCTCTCAGGTGTTCAAACTGTAGGCAGTTGGCATTAGTCAGGACCCAGGAATTCTTTCCATCAGGACCCTACGAATGGGCTGATGGTGGCTCCAGGGATGAGAGCTGCTTCAAATGTGGAGTGTGTTTCCAGATCCTTGAAGATGGTAGGCTGGAGGTGTTGAAGACTGAGGTTCTGTAGTTCCTGTTTGGGCTTGAGACTGAGGGAGAGTGGATGAAACTCCTACCTGAGCTAGGTGGAGGCCCCAAGAGTAGGGCCTGGAAAGGCAAATCTGTGATCATTAGGGGGGGCATAAAGGGGACCACTAGCTGTGGAGCCAAGCTTGCAAATATTCTGGGATAGGGTTGAAAGGAAGGGCAGAAGCTGCAATTGACAGTCTTGGGAAAAGAGTCACACTAGTGCTGGAGGTGGGAGGGTGGCTCTAAGAAGAGACTGCACACATCATCCAGGTGGAGGCCTCCATGGTGGAGGTGCTGGGTGGTGGTAAAAGTTCTGGCTGAGGAACAGTGATACCAGAAGCCTGTCCATTTCACATGTAGAGGGGGCACTCACAATGGCTTGGGGGATCTGTCCTGGTTGGACTGAGCCTTACCCTTCATAAAAATAAAATAAAAGTTATTGTGGACACCTGCAACTAAAACAAATATTTTAAGTATTCCTTAATATTAATAAATTTGAATTTACCAATTTTTCTATTATTATAAATACTTTGAGTCTTAGGTAATCTCCTATAAGGTAAGAAAAATATTTATGCACATTTATTATAAATGCACGGTTTTACTTTGGATACTGTTTTTTATCCATTTTTTCTTTTGCCAATGATGTGAAACAAAGACTCTTTATCAATATCTTTCATAGTAAAGCCAAGTATTTGTTTTATTCTTAGTTATTAAGCTAATAGATCCACATGTATGTAACAGGTAGTTTGTACCATCACACTTAATATGTATATTGAACCATTTCTGAGCTCTGCATTCTATTTTGTTGGTCAGTACATCAATACTAGACCAAATACTTTAACTTCTGTACATTTATAATAAGTCTCTCTGTTTTGGAGAGAATTTTTTCCTGTATTCTCCTTTTTCAAAAGTATCTTGAATTGTTTGGGATGTATTTCAGTGGGTGCTTGCCTAGAATGCACCAGGCCCTGGGTTACATGTGCAGCAACACACACACATGCACACACACACACACACACACACAATCAAAATGTTCTTTTTTGTTTCTTTGCTTTTGTATATAAATTTCAGAACTAACTGAATGCACATTTATCTACACATTTATTTATAATGAATATTTTTATAATAGAAAGTATCCCCCTATAAAGGTAGCTCCCTCTGCATTTAGGTAGACTATCATTTAACAAACTTCAGTAAGTATTCTGCATGGTCCATACTGAACTCAGGTATAGAATTTTTTCTAGTCTTTATGGCTTATGTTGCTATTTTTTAACAAATCAAATTGCCTATTTAGTGTGGAGAAATTCAACTGAGTTTATATATTGATTCTAAATCTAGCCATGATTCCGAATTTCCCTTCCTAAATTTCTGATATGTATATATTTTCTTTTGGTTTTGTATTCAGGGATACTTTTTTTCAATGTACAATAATGTACTTTCTCCTCTCTTTTTCTGTATTCCACACCTCAGGCTCTGAGAACCATGATCTTGAACAGAAGTGGTAAAGGAATAAATCCATGCCTACCATGATTTCAAAGTGTGTACTTCTAATACTTTCTCACTTAGAATAATATTTTGATAACTTTTAGTGTTTTTAGCAGATGGTCTTTACCAGGTCAAGAAAATGCACTTTCATTACTTACTCTGCTATGAACTTTATTTCTTATAATCAAGAATGTTTTTAGGTGACCTTTGTATTTTATTCCATTAATGTAATAGTAGAAATTATTTGTATGAGTATCAAGTAACAGTCATTTCTACATCACTTTCTGTGTGCCCAGTGCTATTCTAAGCCCTTCAAAAAATTATTTAAACTTCATAAAAGTTCTGCAATGACGATCACTTTGTTCTACAGACGAGGGACAGGAAGGATAAAGAAGTCAGGTAATATTCTAAGGAGACACTGCCCAGTGGCATGACTCAAACCAAATTCTATAAGTCAGCTCCCTGTCCTCAAATTCACTGTGTGTTCATACTACTGAACAAGAGATTTCTGAGAGCAAAACACCCCTGCATTCCCAGGATGAAAACAAATTACCAATGTTTCAAAAAACTTTTTCTTTTGTTACTATTTGATCTAAATATTTAAACCTAGTTCATGAATAAGGTAAGATTGTAATTGATCTTTCTCATATTGCATTTAAGTTAAAATATAAGTGATAAGCACAGAAGCAGCTAGGAATATACCCTCTTTTCTGATTTGGTAGAAGAGTTTGTAAAGGACTCTTATGATTTCACTATTGAAATTTTTCAGGACTCACCCACAAGGGCTGGAGATGTAACTCAGTTGTAGAAAGCTTTTCTAGCATCTAGAGGTTTTGTACTAATTTCTCATTGCTCAAAGTTTCCCAGACAGTTGTCTTCTGCACAGTTTTTAAAATTATTGCCCCTATTTTATTTGTGTGTGTGTCTGTGTGTGTGTGTGTGTGTGTGTGTGTGTGTGTGTGGTATTGGGCATTGAACTTATTTCTTGATTGTAAGAAATAAAGTTTATAGCAGAGTAAGTAATGTGTGTGTGTGGTATTGGGCATTGAACTTGGATTTACACTTCCACTGAGCTATGTTCCATACATCCTCAGTAATTTTTTTTTTTTATTTTATTTCATTTGCTAAGTAAGTTGCTATGGCTGGCCTTAAACTTGTGGTTCTCCTTCCTCAATTTCCCAAATTTCTGGATTTTCAGGCTTGTATCCAAAATGTGTCTTTTTTTTGTCATATTTTACTTCAAGTTTATGTTTACCTCATGGTATATTTTAATTTTAAAGACAATTCAGAGAACTCATTGGATAATTTACAGGAAAAATTACTGAGCCCCTGGTGGCAAATATTGATCTCTGCTGAAATGTTACTACATGTATTATATAGTACTTATGTATACCTTACAATTTAAATACATTTTATATTATAGAGGAATAATGACTATGGGTTATCATCTGGATAAATTTCACGTCTCTTCCAAAGCTCTTTTACTAGTGGAAATTGTTAAGAAGTGCAAATATGTGTGTGTTGATTATATATGTATATATATGTGTGTGTGTGTGTGTGTGTGTGTATAAAGAAATATATATATATTTCTTTTTCATTTTTACTTTTTAGAGTTTATATGGGAGTTAATGGAGGACAATAATACTATGGCACCACAGAAACTAGATATCTATATCTTGAGTTATTTTATTACAAGTGATGTTCTTACTTACCCTAATAAAAGTGACATAAGCTCAGAATCTCAGAGACTGGAGGTTTTTGTCCCACATTCTCACCCAGGCTTATGTACATGGGACTTTGACAATTTTCCAGGTACCTGTGTACCAAGGCACACAGGAACCTACTAACCCAGCCCTGGACCCTCAGGTCATTTGAGCGCTAGCCACCTGATAATTTTCTCCTGTGGACCCTCCTTCCCTCAGGAATAGTCTAACCATGCCACCTACTGATCTCAGAACAAACTTCTTTCATAATAGACCAAATTTATTCTTGGACTTTATTTCTTGGACTCCTGTTTGTATCACTTGAATGAGATATCTAGCAGGGACAGTGGAGACATGGTCCTGAAGTTGCTATAACTGACATGTTACTCTGTGGATACTGAACATGTGGGTGTGGTAAACATGGAAACATGACTCTGAAGAGCATTCAAACCACTCTGAATCTGAATACAAATGCCTGGAGCAGAAATAGAGCTAATCTGTTAATGTGAAGGTCTCTGAGGAGGAGGCATTTGCTTTGGATTCTGAGTGGGAAAGGAGTTCATTGTGGGTGAAACAGGCATTCACAGGGGAGACAATAATGTATCAGGAATGTGCACATTTTATAGAGCAACAGGAATAGAAAATAAGTGAAAAGAGATGTGGCAACCATGGGTACAGCGAGGCAGTGCACAGAGTATAGCAGAGATAATAGTTAGATCCTTCAGGTGTCTTCCTCATTGCCTTAGATATATTTAACAAGGATTGTTCCCATTTCTATGTCTTATGTTAGAGTATTGGCTCTGATAAAGTGGGACATTGTAGAAGAGAAAAGGGGAAGAAATACCCAATAGAGAATATTTCTGAGTAGCTGTTATGATTGCAGATGAAATATCACATGGTGGGACACCTGGGCCCACTGAACCTCAGGTGAGAGTATAAACATACTATAGTGTAAGGTAGGTAGAGGTAACATTTCTGATGAGACTGACAAAGGTAAGACTAGGTGGAGAACAGGTCTGAGGGACTGCTGGGGATGTTGATGTATATTTGCCATTTGGTGACCATGGTATGAAAAGGTGAAAAATAAAACAGTAGTTTCAGAGAGAATCAGGTTTGCATTTTCTCCCACCACATGAATAAGGCAGAAGTTAAAATAACCACAAATAGTGGACTTAAAATTGTCAATTATTTATTCTTTCATTCCTGTATTTTTGTTGATTCTTGTTCTAGGAACTCATGCATTTTTAAGATATGATTAAAGGGGGCTGGGGCTTTGGCTCAGTGGGTGAGCACTGAGTGCAAGGTACTGGGTTTTATTTTCAGCACCACGTAAAATTAAATAAATAGATATTATAAAAATAATATGATTAGTGATATTGCACATACATGAAACATTAGAAATGTATATGATATTCTAGGAGTTCCCCAAGGTATTTGATTAGCAAGAATTGAACACAGGAGGTCATAGATTAGCTTAAGAGGATACTGCAGTCCTGAGGATCTCCTACCCATGTAGATCAGAGAAGAGGAAGTGTCTATGTGGCTGCAAGGCTTGTAGGTAGCAAGAACTCTGAACCTCTGAAAAACCTCAACTTTGAATTTTGAGGAGCCCAGCTGAAGCAGAAGGCCAAGAGAGCAGGAAACATCCCCTGAATGGATCACTAAATTCCAGGGCTAGTGGACCAGAAAGTACTCTTCATATGTCTTCCAGGGAATACTATAGGTAGAAACTGCTGATTGGCAGTCCCTTCTTAGTCTGGCCACAGGCAATGCTGAACTCTGGCGTGACTACTGCCACATCGTTCCAAGGAAGTAGCCTCCTTCTTGTGATCACCCAGGATCCAGAGTCACTCAGCCTGCAGAGAAACTCAGATTGTCTGTGTTCGGTGGTTCTGCCTATCTAATTCTTTCCCATCCTGATGCTGTCACAGGTATCAGAGCCATGTTCTGAAGTCTCCTGTTTTCCTCCAGGTCCTTTCCAGTTGTGTTCACCAACATTCCCCTCCTGCCAAACCACATTCTTATCTGAACACCTTGCATCTGTTTCTCAAAGGCTCCCAACTCAAAAAATTAAAACAAAACAAAACAAAACAAAAACTTTCTAGTGTTGAGAAAAAAATATTTCAAGAGAAAAAGTGTTTTTGCTTTGGTAGATAGGTAAATACTTTTTTAAAATGAGAAGTTTGGGTTAAAAATAATTTAATAAATTCACTCAAATAAGTTCAAAATTATAAAAGTTAAGTTGCTTCCCAAACAGTAAATACCATATATACAACACACACACACACACACACACACACACACACTCACACAAAAGTATGTCTTTTGCTTTGATGTACTGCAAAGTGAATATCACTGGAAAAGCTAAGCACTGGAAAAAATGATTTGACCTTGTTCTTCCAATCAGATACAGGTGATACTATTCCTTTTGGAAGATAAAAATCATTGAATCCCCATTTTTTGGAAAATTTCTCACAAACAATTCACATATATTCTCCATTTTGGACTTAATCAGAAACAGAAATTAACTAACCACTTACCTTATGCTTTCTCTACAGGCAGTCATCATTGGACAGTCAGAGAGGTCGGTGTCCAGTCTTATAATTCCCATAATCCTGTGATCATGTTTCTATCCATACTAAATCATGTGCAGGTTTAGATATCTTTTGTTCACCTGGGACTGACTGTGCTGAGCATCATTGTGATGTATAACACATTGAACCTGTTTTACCCTCAGGTGGGCACCTGAGAGGTTCAGGCGATTTTTCTCCCAACAAGGGAGTCTGAGAACCAGAAAGGTGACCAAGAGTGTCTGTTGTTTGTGTTTTAAATTAGCGTCCTGGCACTTGCCTGGAATTCTGTTGCAACAAGTATGAGAAGTGATCGTTGGTGACCAAAAGTGTTCTGGAGCCACAGATGAGGGTGACTGTCCCTCCCGAGCAAGTGGTTAGAGAAGGCTCCTGAGTCTAATAACCTGAGAAGTGGACCCTAAAACCTGAACAAATCATGTCTAGAATGAGGAAGGACAACAGAGTGCCATTACAGTGGCTGGAATCCAAAGTCTTTATCATACTGACACACTGAGTAAGGAGGAGAAGCAGACATGCCCAGGCTGTGATATGCATTTTGGGAGGATTCCCTGGCCCTAAAATTTAGGCCAAACTTCCTGACAGGCCATGATTTCCCACTGAACTGGCTGGATATAGGAGTCACATTTATATGTGGTGTATTATATAAATATGAGCCCTTTACCATCAACTTCCAAAACATGGTCCTATGTTCTGAGAGCACATAGATTTTCAGAAGTAGACACAGGGTCGCTGTGTGTTGTAAATTTTTCCCATGGGAGGAAACAGCTGCACTAGTATTGTGCATGGTTCACCGAACAACTGTTCAGAATCCAATGAAGCTAAACCACTTGAGTTTCTACCATTTTTCTACAAATGTCCACAGTGCCCTGTGGAGGCCTTTTGGGCTAAAGCTATAAGGTCCCATTTGATAATTAATTGTTAAAGTACTTGTATGACATTGCCACTGTATTTTCAAGACTGTCTCACATTCATTACTTGAATTTTCTTTGAGCATTTGTGCTTATATCTATTTACCTGTTTTTGTTTGTTTGTTAAAATCATTCCCAATTGTGTGCAATTTAATTTTAGTGTTGCATGGTCTTGAATTACTCTGAATTTTTTATAATTAACATACTTGTATTTATTTTGTAAAATAACTTCATTGTTTTATTATAATTGAATGTTAATAGTGGTGTTCACTGTACACATAATCATACACACAGGAACACTAATTTCATCAATTTTATTCCCCAGTATTCTACCTTTCACTCCCTTATACCCTCCCCTAAACCTGCTTCTCTACGCTTCTGGCCTCATTTCAGTTGTTCTTCAATTGGTATATTAAATTATTAATAAAATTGGGATTCATTGTGATATATTTATACTTGCACATAGCATCATTAGTTTGGTATCCTTTCACAGGACCTGCCTGTCACCTTGTTTTCTCCCTTTCCTGGATCTTCCTTCTCTATTCAACTTATCTTTCTTCAAGGATCCAGTTCATGTTACCAAGAGAAAAAGTAATAAAGATCGGACCTTACTCATATGTGTTATGAATAAGTACAGAATTTGATTTCATGATCAAATTGCTGATAAGTTTATTAATTTTTATCTTCTCATTGAATGTAGAGAAGGGTTAAGTGAAAAAATTCTTTAGTAATTAGTCTATGAGACTAAAAAGAAAACAGAAAGAGGAAATGCTCCATAATGAGAATTAAATTTTCTTTTCTTACCATTTTAATTTTTTTATTTTTTAATAGTTCAGTGAAGATAAAATCAGTTAGGCCAATGGTCAACCAGGTCTGTGTAATCACACTACTCAAAAATATCATGAAGATCTGATAAGCTAACTTGATTTTTTAAAACTCTTTTGTTATTTTATTATCAGTGATTGAACACACAGGAGTTCAATCACCCCAGTCACCACTATACCCATTTTTTTTAGAAAGAGTGTTTTGCTGAGATGCTTAAATCCTTGCTAAGTTGCAGAGAGTGGTTTGAATTTGTAATCCCCCTGCCTCAGCCTCCCAAGCTAGTAAAATTGCAGATGTACACCACCATACCCAGCTTTTAGGGTTTTCCTGTTTGTCAATAATGTATGCATTATAACACACATTGTTTCTAGGAAATTTATAAATGTCAGTGACTCTACCAGGAGAGAACAACTGTTTTTCTTTTAGAATAAAACTAGAATAACTCCATCATCTACTGTTATTAAGACCTGTTTTGTGGCCTAACATATAATCTACCCCTGCCAATGAATTCATGTTTCATTCACAAGAATGTTCCCAATCTCCAGTGGTTAACGTGGGTGACAGTCTAAGAAGAGTCTCATACAAGTTAGGGCACTGTTTCCCACAGCGAGCAGTTTTCCAGTTGTCTGTCTGCCTCTCTTTAAACCAATCTCTCTGATGTACATGCTGTGAAATAAGTGTTTTTTACACTGAATCAGATACCCATTGAAGACACATTATCTATTGGCAGCAAGATGCATAGACTAAGCAATTTTGCTTTGTTTGTTATCAGACATGTAGTTTTGTCATTCTAGATGAACAAAATTGCAACTCTGTGATGTGAAATAACATGGCAAAATTCTTGCTCACACACCTTATCCACTGCATGTGATGAATGGTGATTCACTATGTGTCTATTTTCATTCTGCTACTAACTCAATAGAGCATCACTCATTGGGATAATGCTTGTCAACATGCAGAACAAGACATGCAGGAAAGAAGAAGGGTGGTAGCTCTTCAACTTATCTTGCTATTGTCCAGATGTAGCACAGGTCTCCTCTGATTCTACTTTACAGGGCAAAATAGACCCTGAACAAAGGCATCATTAAAAGGGTCAGAGAATTTTGACCAGGAAATTTGGAAATCATGATGCTATATGTGCACACATCTGATGTAGAGTCCTATGTCCACCCAATTACTGGACACCTTATAAGTTTCTCAGAAAAACAACATCCATAATCATTGATAATCAGAAAGAACTTTGATGCTTCAAGTTGAGTACTAGGATGAATTGCTTCTCTGTGGTATTTTGTTGTTGTTATTATTATTTTGTTTATTTTTATTTTGGGGACTGGTTGTTCCTCAGTTGTTGAAGCTTACCTCCAAATTGTTATCTCAATGTCTCAGCCTCCTGAGTATCTGGAATTATAGTCATGCACCACCAGAGCCATTGAAATAAACAGTTTCCTGATCAGAAATCAAACTTGGTCCTTGGCAGTGAAAGCTGAATCCTACCCACTAGCTCACTCAGAGCAGATCTCTAGGATTCATTCAAATAGACTTACTGTTGAGTTTGCACAAGGATCTTCTTGTGGTTTTCATGGGTAGTAGTCAAGTTTTCCTGGCTAGCTAGCTTCACTAATGTTCACCTTATGTCCAGGTGCAAAAAATAAGCACTCACTTGACCTTTACCTCCAGCCAGTTTTTAGTACAGAGCAAGCTCTGGATGAACCAGTACTCATTTCACCCTGGCCACACTATTATGAGAGCATTTTTTTCAAAAATTTGACTACTGTGTGCCAAATCTGCAAGAGACAATTTGGGCCTCAATATATGTCCCTTGTATGCCTTCTAGTAGGGGTTACAGTGAGATAATACACAAAAACATAGCAAACAGGGTGGCATTCAGACCACCTGGATTTGTTAATTTTTTTTTCCTCTTAGCTTTTTTTTCTCTTAACCTAATTCCACTTTTTGTCCCTGAAGGGATTAAAGATCTTGCCATCTTTGTCATCCACCTTTGATATCCTATCACATCTCCTTGAAAGATGATGTATTTGTCAGATATTGGTAATAATCACTGGGAATCTCAGGTGACATGGGATTAAGAGGAAAATATGAAAGTCACTCTTTTCTCATTTAACTCATTGAAATTCAGAAACATGATTTGTATGCTCCACAGGCAGGAAATATACCAAAATGTCTTTTGAATCTTTTCTCATGTACATTTCACAACCTAGACACTACTGGAAATCCACACCTTCACCACCTGTACCTGTCCTGACTTCTCTGATGTGTCAGCCCTTACTACCAGATTATGAAGATGATACTATTTTCTTAGTATTATTCTCATTCTCAAATGGGGTTCAGGAAATGTGTTTCAGTTGCAGATTTCCTGGCAATGTAAGAGATACCCTCAAAACTCTGACTTGAGCACACAGGGCAAAAGCCTTTCCCTCCCAATGATCTTCTGCTTCCAAGTAAGTCCCTAAGAATAATGCATGTCATCTCCCTAGTTTTTTTTCAGTCCCACCACAAGCCCTGTATTAGGACATTCATTCTCCAAAGTGAGGAGAGGTAAGGTTCAGCTAGACATGCCCACAGGCACAATTAGATGATGCTGAGCCCAGTGTACAGTGAGAAGATGACAAAAGAACCATATTTCTGATTGTTTTCCATGGATTTTTGAAGAAAATATTTCAGATCAGGAGGTCAATAATACAATGAATACAAATAAGCCTGCATTATATTGCTATCTATACTGATGTAGTGAAAAATTTTAATACATATGTAGTCAGAGAAAAGTGTCTGTCAACACAGAAAAAAATAACAAGGATCAGATCATGATGTGCTGTCCTCAGGAGAATCAAGAGAAATTCCACACAACATGGAAGGCTCTCAAAGGGATCTTATAGAGTGGAAGAAACCACTCAAGAAGGAATATCTGCTATGTGTATCCAAATATAAAAGGAAACTCAACCAACAGGCACAGAGAGGGTCAGTGGTTGTCTGAGAGATACTGTGAGCAGAGATAGAGGGAGAATTCCCAAAGGCCAAAGAAGATTATGGGCAGGGCATCAATTTTTTTGCCTTATTGTGCTAATGTTCACAAAGGTGTAAAAATATCTCAAAATTATTTAAAGTTTTCACTTATGTGTGTTTTATATTCTATCAAGTATTTCATACTATATTAGGGTTGTAAACAAGTCAAGATGGTGCCTGGCACTTTGCCAGAGGGAGTGGTTTGTGAAGTAATGCCAGCAAGCCATTAAGATGATAGATTCCTGAATGACTGACTGCTGTGTCTAGATTACGTCAATTAAGTTAAGCTGTGTGTAATCATTAAGATGATAATTCCTTATTGGTTGACTGCTGTATCTAGTTTATGTTAATTAAGTTAAGCTGTGTATTCAGTTATGTATATATACCCCTCCTGTCCTATAATAAATGGCTCCCACTGCATCAACCTTCACAAGTTCCTTGTCACTTGCCCCCCGGTTATTTTGTCCAGCCAGACTGTGGCAATATTAGAAAATTTATATAAAATTAGGCTAAATCATGTGTAACAGACATAAACAATGAAGGCTAAAGAGAAGAAGACACATTCTAGAAATAGAGGAATTAGGGAAGACTGAAGGATGGAACCACAGAATTCCCCATCAGAGGTCAAATCTGAGATGATCAGAGTTCCACTGGATGATTCAACACCTGAATTTCAGGTCAAAGAGGTGAGAGAATCCTGTTCAGCTCTTCAAGCTAGAGAGGAACACAAATTTATGTTTATACAGAGACATTTTCCTAGAGACATGCTGCTTTTATGGACTCTGAGGATAGAGTACAAGAGGCTTCTCACTCAAAGAAGTGCCTATAGCTTCAGCTGGGCCTATAGTAGTGCTAGCAGAAGAAGCCAGAGAGCATCTCTGAGCCAAGCTGCTGAGTGTTTGCCCTCCTGAAAAATGGCGAAGGGATTCTCTTACTTCCCGATGAACCTGAAGCACTGTGCAAACATAGAAGCTATTGTCATAAGACTGACAGAAACAGTCAGCCTGTTCCTCAGGCCAGGGATCAAGACTATGTTGAATATGAGTGGTGAAAGAGGACATTACTGACTTGTTTTCATTTTTACAGGGAATCCATTTAATTTTTCTCCATTTAGAATGATATTTGGCTTGGGTTTAGCATATATAGTTTTATAATGTGAGGTATGTTCCTACTATCACTACTATCACTAGTTTTTCTAGAGAATGAGTGGATGTTCTGTTTTGTCAAATATTTTTTCTACATCTATTGAGATAGTCATATAATTTTTGTCTTAAGTAGATTGTGTGATGAATTGTGTTTATTCATTTCCATGTGTTGGACCAACCTTGCCTCTCTGGAATGAACCACATTTTATCATGGTGCATTATCTTTTAAATATGTTTTTGTATATGATTTGCCAGTATTTTATTGAGAATTTTTGTACAGGGATAGTGGTCTGATATTTTTATTTCACAATTTGCCTTTGAATGATTTGATATCAGGGTGATTCTAGCTTCATAGAATAAGTTTGAAAGGGTTATCCCTTTTTGTATTTCATGGAATAATTTGAGGAGATTGGTGTAAGCTCTTCTTTTAAGGTCTGATAGAATTTGGCTGAGAACTTGGCAAATAATCTTTCTAAACTCAGGCTTTTCTTTTTTGCTAGTCCTTTAATTCAATTTGGGTAGGTCATATGTTTCTAGAAGTTTCTTTATATCTTCAAGATTTTTTTATTTTATTGACGTATAAATTCTCAAAGTAGCATCTGATTATCTGTATTTCAGTGGTGTCTCTATTGATATTTTCTTTTCATCACAAATTGTGGTAGTTTGAGTTTTCTATCTCCTTTTCATTAGCATGGCTAAGGGTTTATGAATTTTATTTCTTTTTTTAAAAAAATCCAGCTTTTATTTTGTCAATTTTTATTTTTTTTCAATTTCATTAATTTTTGTTACACTTTTAATTATTTCTTTTTTCCTATGGCTTTTAGAGTTGATGTATCCTCTGTTTTCTATGGGTTTGAGATGTAAAGTTAGATTATTTATTTGGTGACTTTCTATTCTTTTAATGGATGAGCTCCATGCAATGAACTTTCCTCTTAGAACCAACTTCATAGTGTCCCAGTGATTTTGTTGTGTTGCTATTCTCATTTACCTGTAAGTTTTTTTTTATTCCTGATCTCTTAAGCTATTCTTTGGTTGTTCAATTAGGGCGTTAGAGTAGCTTTTATTTTTATTTTATCATTGATTTTTATATTATCATTGATTTCTAATTTCATTTCATTATGATATGTTACAATGAAATGCATAATCTCTATTTTTGGTATTTTCTAAGAGTTTCCTAGTGGCCTAAGACATGGTCTGTTTTAGAGAAGGACTTGTGTGATGCTGAGAATAAAGGGTATTCAGTCCTTGATGGATGAAATATTCTATTTATGTCTGCTAAATCTAAATTATGAATTGTATTTTTTGTTCTATAGCCTTTTATTAAGCTTTTGTTTTGAAGAACTATTGATTGGTAAGAGAGGCTTTTTGAAGTTACTCAGTATTATTGTTTTGATTCTTGGGATTGTGAAAGTTTTATTTGAGGTATGTGGACTCCATTGTTTGAGGCATAAATATTTAAGATTGTTATATAATGTTGATATATAGTTCCCTTAAGCAGTATGAAATGGCCGTCTTTGTCCCTTCTGAATAATTTTCACTTGAAATCTACTTTATCAGAAATAAGGATAGAAACTTATTCTTCTTTATGATGTCCATGTGAGTGATACATTTTTCCCATATTTTTACCTTCAGTCTGTGCATGCCTTTGTATATGAGGTGAATCTCTTGAAGACAGCATATTGTTTAGTCTTGTTTTTTTAATCCAGTCTGCAATTATATGTCTTTTGACGGTTGAGTTTAGGCCATTTGCATCCAATGTTATTATTGAGAAATTATTCTTGTTTTCTGTCATTTTTAATTATTTCTGATTTTTAATTTGAATCAGTTTCTATTTTGATTTACTACTCTTCTACAGCAGTTCCTTCCTTTGCTGTTTTTCAGTTTTATGTGTCATTTTTAATGCATTAAATATTTTGTTGAGACTGTTTTGTAGTCCTGTATTTCTGGTTGTGAATTCTTTTAATTTTTGTTTATCATGGAAGGTTTTTATCTCATTGTCAAATCTGAACTTATATTTTGCAGGGTATAATATTCTTCATTGACATTTATTTTCTTTCAGAGTTTGGTGTATATTATTTCAACACATCCTAGATTTAAGTGTCTGGGTTGAAAAATCAGCTGAGATTGAGATTGGCTTCCCTCTGAATGTGACATGTAATTTTGTCTGGCAGCCTTTAAAATTCTTTTCTTATTCTGTATAATTTATTTTTAAGGTTTAGGAAAATTTCAGGTATTATTTCATTGAGAAAATTATATATTCCTTTGATTTGTATTCCTAAACCTTCATCTACCCTGATATATTTTAACATTTTTTTTCATGTTATCCCATATGTATTGGAAGTTCTGTTCATGGTATTTTTAACGTCTTTTCTCTATGGTCAACTTTATTTTCAAGATTTTGTCTTCATTGCCTGAACTCTGTCTTCCAAGTGGTCTTGTCTGCTGGTAATACTTTTCAATGAATTTTTAAATTAAGTTTATTGATTCCTTCATTTTAAGTATTTATTTTTATTTTTTTTTTAGAAATTGTTTATCTCTTTAAGTGATATGTTGCTTCCCATATTTTCTTCCTTACATCATTCTTTACCTTGAAGATCAATTTAACTATGCTCATTATAATCATCTTCTCTTGACATTTTTTCCACTGTGATGTTGATGAGTTCTCTTTTTGTTTGTATTTTGGTGTGTTTTGTTCCCTTGTTTTTTCATATTTGTGTGTCCACCCATGTAATAGTTGGTTTTAACACATTATAATCTTGTGGACTTATAGTGTTCCTAAATGTTCCCAGTACCTCACAGTTTAGGGGGAGACAGATAATAACAACAACCAATGCAAACAATTATAGCATTAAACCAAATAGCTCTTACTATAAAACCTACAATGTCAATTGTCACAATAATCATAAATGTTATAATCAGTCATTGCCCATATTAAGAGCAGAAAGTTTACAAGAGGGTTTACAATTTCAAGTGGTGACCAAGGACAGAACAGATGTGATATAGGATTTGATGATTATGAAGGAGGTGGGGAAAAAATAGAAGCATAAAATTAAAGATAGAGTGAAAGAGAACAATATAGATTGGTTGTTAGTGAAGGAAAATAGAAAAAAAGAGTCAAGGAAAACCGATAAGTGAAAGTAAAAAGTCATAAAATAAAAAAATTAAAAATTATAATAAAATAAAATACATAAACAAAAAATAGAAATTACAAAAGAAATAAAACATTACTAGAGCAAAAATAATATTGACATATAATAATCAAACACCTTAGTTTTCAAAATACTGATTCATGAAAAATAGCTGCCTTTAAGAAAAATGGTGGAAATAAAAAAAGTAAAAGTACATGAATATATATGTATACATTTAAATATAGTTGTTTTAAAGAGAAAATAAGAAGAGATTGGGGCTGGGGATATGGCTCAAGTGGTAGCAAGCTCACCTGGCATGCTTGAGGCACTGGGTTTGGTCCTCAGCACCACATAAAAAAATAAATAAGTGAAATAAAGGTATTGTGTTCAACTACAACTAAAAGTTATTTTAAAAAAGAAGAGATGGGGTAGTAGAAAAGGGTTTGTAGATTTAAGACGTGAATAGGGCAAATGCAGAGACGACATAGGATACATTTAGAGTGGGGAAGAACAAAAAATGGAAGTAAAAAAATAATGAGAGAGAGAACAACATGATTTGGTTGTTAACAAGAAAAAAAAAAGAGAGAAATAGGAACAAAGAAAAACAGTTGTGAAAGAGACAATAGAAAATCAATCCAAAATATACTAATCTACCAATCAAAAACTCCAACTCTCAAAAAAAGAGCATGAAAAAATAGTTACTTCAAGACACTTAAATTGAAAAGGCAAAAACAAATATGTATGTGTAAAAATGGAAAAATACCCATCATGTATTAATCATTACACATTCAAAACCAAAACAAAATAGTACAAAAACAAAGACAGTTAATGAGATAGTTAATGAGAGTCTTTGCCCACTGTCTGTGCCAAACTGCCTTTGCATTTTTCTGCTTCTCTTCTCAGTGGAATGTTGTTAGGAGCTATGGAAGATGCTTTTGGCTTCACTTCCTGGGGATTATTGCTTTTGAGTTCTGTGAGATAAATTTCTGCATTAAGCTTCTAGGGCCTGGGATTTAGTCTGGTATTGCCCAGTTGTTTTATCATATGGGGAGTTTTTAAGTGTTAATGAATCAATGGACTTCTAAGACTGTACCACACTACTTTCCCCAGGGCATCACCCATGGGAAGAGGATTTGGTACTTCACCGATTCTGTTGTTTGAGGACACTTCACTTTTTTGGCTTCTTAAGGACTTGACCATGGTGTATAATGTTCTTAATATGTTCAACAAGATTTGATGATATTTTAAGAAGTGTTTTTGCATCTAAGTTCTTCTGGGGATATTGATCAGTAATTTTCTTTTCTTCTTGTGTCCCTCCCTTTCTGGTATTGGTGAATGTGATACTGTCATCATAGGATAAATTTGGAAGTTCTACATCCCTTTCTACTTCATGGAATAATTTGAGGAGTATTCATTTTAGTCATTCTTTAAAAGTTTGATAGAAGTTAGCTGAGAATTTATTCATCTGGTCTTGGGCTTTTCTCTTTTGGAAGGCTTTAAAAAATTATAGTTGTAGATGGACAGAATGCCTCTATTTTATTTCATCTATATGTAGTGTTAAAGATCAAATCCAGTGCTTCACACATGCCAGGCAAGCACTCTGCTGCTGAGCTATAGCCCCAGCCCCTGGAAGGCTTTTTATTACTTCTTCTGTATCATTACAAATTACTGTGTTCTCTTTAAGTTTTCTATGTCCTCTTAATTTGTTTTTGGGAGATATTTTTTAATCTAGAAATGTATCCATTTCTTCTTAGTTTCCAATTTTGGGAGTATAAGTTTTCAAATTAGTGGTTGACTGAATTTCTGAGATGACTGTGGTGATTTCTCTCTCTCTCTCTCTCTCTCTCTCTCTCTCTCTCTCTCTCTCTGGCTATATAGGCTAATGGCTTATCAATATTTTTATCTTTTCAAAGGACCAACCATTTGTCTCATTGATCCTTTGTATTTTTTAATTCTCAGATTAGTTGAGTTTTGCTCTGATAATCCTTCTACTCATTTTGAAAACCACTCTAGGAAGCAGTATGAGGATTCCTCAGAAAACTAGGAATGGAACAACCATTTGACCCAGTTATCCCATTCCTTGGTATATATCCAAAGGCTTTAACATCAGCATACTACAGTCATGCAGGCACATCAATGTTTATAACAGTACAATTTACAATAGATAAGATATGGAGACAACTGAAATGCACTTCAACAACTGAATAGATTAAAGAAATGAGGTATATATACAGAAGGAAATATTATTCAGCCATAAATAAAAATGACTCTATGATATTTGCTGGTAAATGGATGGATCTGGGGACTATTATACTTAAATAAGCCAATCCCAAAATACAAAAGGCAGAATGATTTCTTTGATATGTAGAATCTATCTCACAATAAGAGGGGATAAAAAAATAGAAGTTCTGTGTAGTAGACAAAGGGGAATAAAGGGCATGGACAAAAAAATGGGGAAAGAAAAAATAATGGAAATAATTGGACATAAATTTTCTGTATGCATATATGAATTTTCCACAGTGAATCAATACAATCAATGTACACCAATATGTACATCCTGAAGAAATTAATTAATAATAACTTTGAGTAAATGTTAGAAAGACCAGTAGAAAGAAGAGTTCAGGAGGTGTAGGGAGTGAAGGGGAAGGAAAAGTACTGGGAACTGAATTATGTCAAAATGGATTCTACTGTCATAAATAACTAAATAAATCAATAATTTTTTTAAAAAGTGAAAAAATTAATACAAACTGCTATATTCCCTCAAAGTGTTTTCCAAATTCAAATAGAATATAAAAAGTCTTCCAGGATAAGCAGAAAGTAAACAAATTTATGATGACTAAACTGGCACTGCAGAACTTACTTAAATATTCCACACAGAAAAAAAAATAAAAATAAACCCTTGATCACACAAAATTCATTTGAAGAGTGGCTAAGCAAATAAAAATATAGGACCAAGCAAAATATAAATAAATCAAAATAAGAGAAATTAATACCATTTTTGTATGATATCATTGAATGTACATTGCCTCAACTCTCCAATTAAAGGCATGGCTGTCAGAATGAATTAAATAATGAGATCCATCTGAATTTGTTTGCAACAGACACATCTTACAGCAAGAAGAGCCACAGGCTGAAAGTGAAAAGATAGTAACTGATATGCCATGTGAATGGAGCCTGAAAAGATGCAGCAGTATCTTACACTTATATCTGAAAAAGTAAACTTAAAACCAAAATTAATAAGAAGAGACAAAGAAGATCAGTTCATATTGGTAAAAGGAGAAATTAATCAAGAAGATATAACAATAATAAATAGGTATGCCCAAATGTGAGCACAACTAATTACATAAAAGAGAAACTATTCAAGTTGAAGCCTCATATAGATCTCAGTATCATTATACTGGATGATTTTAACACACCTAACTCACCATTAGATAGGTCATCCAGACACTGTAAAGATGCTTTAAAAAATGTCAATTAAATGGACTTAACAGACAGCTATAGAATATTTCATCCAACAACAATTGAATACACTTTCTTAGTGGCTCAGGAAACTTTCTTCAAAATAGATCATACTTTAGGCCACAAAATAACACTTAGGAAACACAAATAATTAATAGAATTCTTTGCATATTATCAGATTATAAACTAAGAAAATTAGTAATTCACATGACAAAGCTCCACAAAAATTATAAAAACATATGGAGATTGAACAATATATCTTTGAATGATGAATGGGTGATAGAAGAAATCAAAGGAGAGATTTTAAAAATTCTCAGGCACCAATGTGCCTACTGGTACACATACCAGAACCTCTGAGACACTATGAAGAAAATTTATTTTTATGATTTTTTACAAAAGAAAATCAGAAATATCCCAAATAAACAACCTACTCATGCATATCAAATCACTTGAAAAAGAAGAACAAGCTAATTCAAAAACCATCAGAAGGAAGAAAATAATTAAGATCATAGCCAAAGTCAATGAACTTGAGGATAAAATAGCAATTAAAACATAAATGAAACAGTTGGTTTTTGGAAAAGATAGGGAATATTGATAAGCCCTCAGCCAAACACAACCAATAAAAAAAGAAAAAAAAAAGCCAAGTTAAAAAAAATGGTAATAAAAAAGGAGAAATCACCACAGATGTCACAGAAATATAATGGATCATTTGGGACTATTCTGAAAACGTGTATTCCAATAAATTGAAGAATCTAGAAGAAATGGCTATATTTCTGTATGATCTGAAAAAAAAAACTGAATCAAAAGGAAATAGAAAACCTTAAACAGACCAATCACTTGTAATGAAATAGAAGAAGTAATAAAAAGTCTTTCAACAAATAAAAAACCCAGGACTGAGTAGATCCCCATCTGAGATCTACCAAACCTCTCAAGAAGAATTAATGTCAATACTCCTCAAATTATTACATGAAATAGAAAGGAAAGGAAATTTCTTCTAAGAAGCCAGTATAACACCTATAACAAAATTAGATATTAACAAGTCAAGAGAAACAAAACAAATCAAAACAAAACTACAGACCAATAGTTAAAAAAATGAACTTAGATAAAAAATACAGTATATATGTTTTCTCTCATATGCGGAAGGTATATTGAAAAAAGGAAAAAAAAATGGTGGTGCATCCTGTGCAAATGAAGAGGAGATCAGTAGAGAAAAGTGACCAAAGGTGGGAGGAATTAGGGGTGTCATGGAGTGAAATTGGCCAAATTAATATTGTTATATTGTGTGTATACATAAATATGTAAAATCAAATCCCACCATTATATATAGCAATAATGCACCAGTAAGAAGTATGGGAAAAATAGATAAGGCTTTCCAGTAAGTTTTATGTTAATTCTCACCACAATCTTGAGAACAGGACAGCTCTCTAAAACTGAGTCATCAGAATTCATATATAACTTCTGTTATGTGTGGGGGAGTGTTAATCAGGCTACCATTTAAGATAAGAGGATGGTCACAAGGTATTTGTGTGATTAAATCCTAGAAGGCACAGAAAGAACACCTGCATTAATCTTTACCAAGTGGTAGCCTTCTGGGGCAGGTATGCAGCTGTCTGTAAACATACTGTCTCTGTAGAAGTGGGAATATGTAAGTCAAGATAAATGAAAGTTGAAAAACCTAGAGGTGACAGCCAAACAGAGAGCTAATCTTTGGTACTGAACTTCATCACCCTCCCCCAACCCAATTTTTTCCCCTTTTTGCTAGGGGGTAGGAAGTTTTATTTTTTTCTCATGGAAATGAGATAATAAGTAGAAAATAAACATCTTAGTATATTCTTTATTAAAGCTTTTAAAATTTGTTCTTTTTAGTTGTACATGTCTGCATATTTTGTATATTAGAGTCTATTTTGATTTATTTATGCTAATTATTCTAATTGGGATCCCAATCTTGTATTGTACTTGATGTGAAGATATACATGTAGTGTATTCATATGTGTACATAAGAAAGTATATTTAAATTTATTCCACTATCTTTTGCAAGAAGCCACCCATTAATTTCTTGAGGGTCTTCACTCAGTTTGGAAGCCAGGGAGATTTAGATTTGGCATTGTAAACTATTTTTTGGCTCCTCCCACTCAATAGATTGCCCAATGCATGTGAACTCTATCTTTGCTCAATAAGGAAGACTGCTCTCATAACTCTGGAGTTGGATGTAATCCATTGGCAACTGGGCAGCTCACCTCCTATCTTATTTGGCAAAGAATATTCCATGGAAAACCTTTGATGTTTCCTGATATAAATAAAGCAAGAATAGACTCTATCTTGATTTTTTCTTTTCAGTGTGGAAGTTCATTCCCTAAGATCAGCTAGATTGTCCTGCCCTTGCTTTTTAAAATTACTTTTTGTGTCATATTTTTCCCACTGTTTTCTCTTTTTCAGTCTTTATTCCACAGCCAGCCCATTCCACCAAGAGAAACTCTTTCCATCATTCCATAACCTGTGCAGGTCATGAGTGAGAGTCTTTCCTATTCTAATCACTTAAGAATATATTAATTCTTGAATTAATGTCTTCCTGTGTTAAAAACAAAAACAAGAACAAAATCCTTTTATTCCTATATCAAAAAATTAGTTTACTGTTCTTGTTTCTCCTGTTCCAGGTGTTTTGATGCCAAGACTGTATTCTCTTGATGAGATGTTCATGTGAAGGATTGGCCTAAGACTCACTAATAGCAAAAAGCATAATAAAATGGTGGCCACCTATGAAAAAGATAAATGTGTGCAATGGTGAATATTACAGATGATGTAGCCCTCTCCAGGCAAGGGAGGTATGTGAGAAGTGGCAGTTCTGACTGCAATAGTGAGTCTTCCCTGTAGTCTTCCAGTGACTGCTCCTTTAACACACACAAAAAAAAATTAATAAGAAGATGCATTTGTTTTTCAAGAATGTTTATATAGTCCAAGACACATGGTTGCTGTTGGAATAACAGTTCCGTTTTACATCTATTATGGTTTGGATGTGAGGTGTCCCCCAAAATCTCACATGCGAGACAATGCAAAAAAGTTCACAGGAGAATTGATTGGGTCATGATAGTCTTAACCATCAGTGATAGGATTTACTGAGTGGTAACTAAAGTGGTAGCATATGGCTGGAGGAGGTGGGTATTAGGACATGGCTTTCGGTATATATTTGTATCTGGCAAGTGGACTCTCCCTGATTCCTTTCTGTGCACCACACATTTCTACCATGATATTCAGCTGCATTTCAAACCCAGACCAAGGGAAGCAGCCTTCTATGGACTAAGACCTCTGAAACCATGAGCCCTCAAGACCTCTGAAACTGTGAATACTCAAATAAAGATTTCCTCCTCTACATTTTTTTGTGTGTGTGTGTTTAGGCCACAACAGCAAAATAGCTGACTAAAAAAAATCTGTAAGTGAGTCCAATTTATTTTCTGGGAAGTCTCATGAAAGTAATTTAGTACATCAGTATATTAGGCCACTCTCTCATCCAATTGAGCTTATCCTGCCAATAGACATATGGCTTCATCACCAACTTCACAGTCTTTGTCCAGAGTGGTGTAAACCTTTTCTCATCCTAGAACAAATGTTGTCTTGTCTCAGCTTTGATTTTGCACATCCCAGAGTTCTTCTGCTTAGAAGAAATAAGCAAGAATTTTCCACCAGGCATGCAAGAATGTATTCCATCTAGTTCTTGAGCCAATTAGAAAACTACTGCCATGATAGTTAGATTGGTGGCCTGTATTTTCCAAGACAGTAGGCCTGTGGTCAACATGGGGAGCTCTCCCACATTCTCAGCCATCAACCTGATGAGAGAACTCAGAAATTGAGAGCCTAATCTGTAACTGAGTTGAAGTGCATGTAAAGGGAGTTTAGGAAGAGATACAGATGGTCAAGAGAAACAATAATTGAACCCATGATTGGTTGAGATGTTCCATCTGGGGCCTGTCTCCCGAAGAAATATGTGAGGTTCTCCAGCTAGCCATGTGACTATGGATACTCAGGTTTAGCAGGGGAATTATCTTCTGATGGTGCCTTTCCTCCTGAGATGTGGTAAACTGTACTTTTATACCTGTGAGGTTTAGACATGTCTGGGCAGTTAGGAGTTCATTGCTAGCTACTGTCTACTTTTCCATGAATTTCTCCTCTGTTCCCTGGTTTTTCCATTTTTTTTCAGCAGGATAAAGTCTTCTGAAAGAAGAATGTGTAAGGTCTTGAGGGTAGGGCATTTTCCTAGAAAAAGGAAACTCCTATATGGAGGTTAAAATTTTTCTCTGTTGTTGTACAGAATATGCTCTCTTTGTATTTCCAATGTGGAGAATTCATTCTTCTTAATGAGATCTGAAAGGGTCTCCTATGTGTAATCTCATAGGCATTCAATTTTAGCCCAATTTTGGGTCCACAGTTATGCAGAGAAGAACAGTAAGCAATAATTTTTCTTAAATCAGGCTTGTTTTTCTGACACTTTGTTTTGCAAATTCAACAGATGAATTTCACAAAAACAAATAGTGGAAGAGTTAGGGCAGAGTAACAGAATTTATTAAAGTAATAGAAAGAAGCAGAACTCCTGCAGAGGAAGGGTTACAAGAGAGGGTTGCCAGTGAGTGACAGATTTCTCAGGGTTATTTGAATGTATGGGATTAAAGAAGTCAGCCCCTGACCCAATTCTGGGTGAGACATTCAATGTCCATGAGCTCTTCATGTGCTCTTTGTTCCAGTGAGGTTAAGATTACTACACTGCAGTTTGTCCCCTTTTAGAGAGATCTCTCAGTTTTTGTTAGGCTTACATTTGTATCTGTGGTCTTTCTATTCTGTTAAACTGTGGTATTTCTGTTAACAGAAGTCTGACCTTGATACCCAAGTCTCCTATCTGCCTATTTCAGCTCTTTTCTGTACCTTAGTTTCAGGATGTGGCTCACTTTTCTGTCTTTCTTGTTGATTGATGTATCAAGACAACACACAGTATCCAAAGAACTCCTCAAGATTTACTCAGCTGTTGATTACATTGGAGATAAGGTAAGAACTTAATAAATAGAGACACACGTGCTCACTTGATGTCACTGTCTAAAGTCACTCAGTCTCAAGGCGCTTCTGAGGCCTTTTCATTCTTGAGGATTATGATGCAACAAAACTAGAGAAAGTGTTTTGAAAACTCAAAATTTTTAATGTTTTCACCTATCTTTATTTGAGTGAAGTTCACTGGTTAATATTTAAAATGATATGGCCTTCAAATTTGGCTCCACCTCTTTTTTGCAGGCCATTTTGGGCACAGAGTTGCAACTTTGGGCCACCTTTTTGATTGCCAAGAGCAACCCCAGTCCTCTGAGGTTTGGTCTCATGAAGTCTGTAAACATACCTGGCCCATAATAAGAGGCTTGGTGAATAGAATCAACTATGACAAACCCGAAGTTCCTGGTTAAAAAAAAAAATACCTCTGTAAGGATTCAACTTGCAGTTTCAGAGGTTTCCAACTTCTGAAAACCCCAGCCTTGAGTTCTCAAATATTCAGGGGGAAATGTAGTTCAATCAGATTTAAATGAGAGGGCAAGGTGGTGGATTAGAGGCACCCAGCACTTGCCTACTTGTCCAGAAATGGAATCAAATCAGCTGGAGAGAGGCTGCCCATTGTGGTATTCGACCATGGGAGAATGCTTTAGTTTAAAAGAGGACAGGCACAGACCTGGGGGAACATATAGTACACTTGATTATGAAAGAGCATGTCCAGCACCGATCATGGGTTCAGCAGAGCTAGGGAAGTAACTCATCAGCAAGGGTTGAGGTGATAAAAAGGAAAGACTCAGGAGCATTACAGACAAAGGACTTAGAAGTCTGTAGCAAAGTAGTCTAGACAGATGATAGACCAGGGGTGTGGATGGTGAACTGGCTCTGGGGATGTTCTCTTCACTTCACTGCATGTTCTCATGATGCAGTAAGTGAAAGAAATTAAAAAAGGGGCCCTGTTTTTCAAAACCTATTGCTCTGAAAGTCAAAGACCCCTGAATTTTTTATATGAAAATTATAATTTATATATATATATATTAAATAATTAATTTAATTAGGTATATATGAGAGCAGTATGCATTTTTGATTCATTTTACACAATTACATCCCAACTCTTCATTTCTCTGTACACAATGTAGTGTCACACCGTATAATCATATATGTACCTAGGGTAATAATGGCCATCTCATTCCAGCATCTTTTCTTTCCCCATACCTCCTCTCCTCCCTTGCCTCCCCCTTTCCCAATCAGAGTTCCTCCATATTTCCTATGCCCACACATCTACATTATGGATCAGCATCCATGAATCAGAGAGAATATTCAGCCTTTGTTTATTTTTTGGGGGGGTGGAGATTGGCCTACTTCACTTAGCATGATATTCTTCAACTCTAACAATTTACCTGCAAATACCATATTTTATCCTCTTTTAATGCTGAGTAATATTCCATTTTGTATATATACCACAATTTATTGCTTCCATAATTTAGCTATTGTGAGTTGAGCTGCTATAAACATTGATGTGACTGTGTTACTATAGCATGCTGATTTTAAGTCTTTTGGGTATAGACTGAGGAGTGGGAATAACTGGGTCAAATGGTGGTTCCATTCCAAGTTTTCTGAAGAATCTCCATACTGTTTTCCATAGTGGCTGCAGCAATTTGCAGTCCCACCAGCAATGTATGAGTGTGCCTTTCCCTCCACATCCTTGCCAACACTTATTATTTGTATTCTTGATAACTGCCATTCTTATTGGCATAAGATAAAATCTTAGTTTTGATTTTCATTTCTCTGATTACTAGAGATGTTGAACTTTTTTTATATATGTATTTGTTGATTGATTGTATATCTTCTTCTGAGAATTATCTGTTAAGATACTTAGCCCATGTATTCATTGAGGTTTTTTTTGTTGTTGTTGTTGTTAAGTTTTTGAGTTCTTTATATATCCTTGAGGTTAGTGCTCTATCTGGCATGTGTGTGTGGAAAAAAATTTGCTTCCAAAATGTAGGTTCTTTCTTCACCTCATTGATTGGTTCTTTTGCTGAGAAGAAGCTTTTTAGTTTGAATCGATCCCCTTTATTAATTCTTGAATTTATTTTTTGTGCTTTAGGGAAAGATCCCTGAGTTTTTAATCTCTGGGACCTCATAGAAATATTGCTGCAGTTGCTCAGTCAATGGCATCTTAGATTCAGTTCAACCCCGGAGGGAGAGGTTCTGTCACAAATTCACCAGGAGTTCTATAGTTGTACACATTTGGAGACAGGCAGATGACCAGGATTTGCAGACTTCTGCCTTTCCTCCAGGTCCCAATCACACACTCCATTGCTATTCCTACCATAAGGGACATCTAGTATCATCACACACAACTGGTGTTACCCCACTCTCTGAGAGCACAGCAGAAAAGTCTCCTGAGAGACTATTTTTGGTGTTTATCATTCTGCACTTGCTCACTGACACACTCCAGCAATGACATGCATCCTGCTCCTGGAGGGCCTGGCTCAAGTATCCCTGGAGAGTATCTTTTTCTGGTAATTTCTGCAAGACCTGTGATGTCACACATGAGCAATGAGACTAAAGGAAGCACCACAGATGGGCAGCTGTGTTCCTGTTCCCTGTTTCTCCCTTTGTTCTGAATTGAGCTGCACCCATGTCTACACACAGCATAAAAACTCCAGACCCTTCACCATAATCAGAAAAATCAGAAGCAGGGCTGATTATAAGGACTGAGCCAACATAAGCAATGCCCTAAGAATGTTCCAACTGCTAGTAGGTACTTCCTTTTCCACTGTAGGAGTAGGGACAGAAGACAAACCAACTGTACTCTGCTGTCTACATCACACCACCTGGAATTCCAGAGGGCTTCATTCAATTGACACATACAGAGATTGGGACCCTCACACTATGAACTCAATGTCTAGGATCAGTCCTCACTGGTCACAACCAGAGATGAAACAGAGAATAAAGGCAATAAAATGCATCTGAAATTAAACTCAACACTGCACAACAAACCCATTTCCCACACTACAGTGATAAGAGAAGGCTGCTTACTAAGAGAAGCCTCAAGTAAAAGTGAAAAAGGGAGTAGGGCTTGGTGGTGCATGCCTGCAATCACAGTGTATTGGAAGTCTGAAGCAGAAAGGGATTATACGTTTAAAGCAATCCTCAGCACTTTTGCCAGCCCCTAAGCAACTTAATGAAATACTGTTTCAAACTTTTAAAAAATGTTTTGAGGATATTGGAGTTTACACATCCCTGGGTTTATTCATTGGGAAGCCCCCCCCCCAACCAAAAAAAGAATGTAAGTAAGAAGGAAAATACAGAGGGAATATCCATCTCATCATCAGTACACATTTCAAAATGAGAACAAGAAAATTCATAACATAAGGCAACTTGATACATTCTACAGTTATAATTTTCTTGGCACTAATGCCAAAGTTTTCAAAGTAAGTGAAGTACCAGACATGTCACTCAAAATAATAATCTTTTTAAAAGATCAATAAAATCCAAAAGAAAGCAAATAACAGCTGAAGGAATTAAGAAGTCTAATGTAGAATATGAATGAGCACTTGAATCTAGAGATAAATATTTTGAAAAAGAACCAAGTAGAACTCTTGGAAGGGAGAAGAACAATATGTCACATAAAGCCTCAGTTGAAAGCCTCAATTGCCGCAGTCTGGCTGGGCACAATTCAGGAGCCACTTGTCAAAAGAAACAAACTTTATTTTTAGAACCACACATGCCAAACAAAACAGCTCCTCAGGAAAAACCCTCAGAGCCCAAATGCCACCACCAGCTTCCCACATGCCTCTCTCACAAAAACACAGAGGAGCCAATCAGCTAGATGTTGCTGGGGCCGCTGTGAGCCAATCATCAGCTGGCAGTCTGAAAGGGTGGGGAAACAGCTCAATGAGCATCTCCAATGAGCATCACCACAGAGGAGCCAATCAGCTAGATGTTGCTGGGGCCACTGTGAGCCAATCATCAGCTGGCAGTCTGAAAGGGTGGGGAAACAGCTCAATGAGCATCTCCAATGAGCATCACCACAGAGGAGCCAATCAGATAGATGTTGCTGGGGCCGCTGTGAGCCAATCATCAGCTGGCAGCTGGAAGTTTGCTGGCTTGCTGGCAGCTGGAAGTTTGCTGGGGTCCCTTCGGCTGTGGCTCTCAACATCTCCCCCTCTCTGTTTAAACAACAAGCATGTGGCTTAGGGACCGTGCCTGCCTTAGGTTGTCCAATAGTACATATGGTCCTTACCCGTTATCGGATGAGCTGACCTCAAGGCCTCAGCCTCCTGTCTTAGGTTGGTACCATTGTAATTGGATCTTACCCGTCACTGACTACTGGTCCAGTATACAGCCACACCTGTGGAGAGGTACCAGCAGGGGGTGAGGTTCTTTGCCTCACCTTTGTTGGCCCCCAAATTTTAGCTGAACGATCATGACAAGCAGAAGGGAGGAAGATAACCAAGCCAATTGATGGCTCCTTTTGGAAAATTTGTACCACCGATGACATCATCAGCAAAAATACCCCAACACTACCTCAAGTCACTGCACCAACAGATAGTTCACAATGCATACAAGTGAGTTCACAATGCATACAAGTGACACATAGTCTAGGCAAGTTCTGCAAGCAGTTCAGTGATGGCTATTGCAGAAGCTGTAGATTGGTTTTATCTTTGTCTTCACCGGCACTGGGATGAAGATAGGAATTATGGCAATAATGGCTAAAGAAAAAATTATGTAACATTCCAGAAGGCACTAAAAGAAAACAATTTTCTTAACAATTTACATTATCTTGAAGAGAATTATTAAATATAATGAAAAGGAAAGGTGAAAGTAAACAAACAGATCTGTTAACCTCCTTTTTTGTTCACATATTAAAACACTCCTCAACAGTTGTTTACCCAATTTAAATTAAACCAGTTAAATCATGTGAATAAAAATATATATATATATATTTGGATCCATTTTTTCATGAGTGCTCATCATATATGATATATGGACATACGTACATTCAAACATATAACACAAAACACAAGTGTGCACACATAATATAATACGTACAACACATAACATAATAGTAAAGGACTTATAACTTTTTATAGGTGAAATCTCCATTGCAATGTTTAAAAACTCTATAGTCAAAAAATAGAACTGATCAGCAAAACATTAACCTAGGTCTGTATGAGCTCAAAAAAACAAAATAGAACTTCATGAAATGGGAAAGGGCAATAATAAAATAGCATCCTGTTTCTGTCACAGACGTAAGAATAGCCAAACTGGAGTTTTGGATATCAGCTGTTATGGATTTGAGCCAAATCATCTTCTTTTTGGTCTGTAGAAATCACTTTAGTTAATCTCTCTGGAATCCAAATCGGCTGCTGTTCTTCCTGTGGAAACACACAAACAGACCTCCGACTCCAGACAATCACTGGGTCAGGAATTAAGTTAATCTCTCTGGAATCCAAATAGGCTGCTGTTCTCCCTGTGGAAACACACAAACAGACCCCTGACTCCAGACAATTACTGGGTCAGGATCTTTCCATTGTCCTGTTAGAATATCTTTCTAAAGTACCTTGGGCTTATGTACATGTTTTGGACACATATGCCTTTCCGCAGCACTAAGTCCTGATGAATCCAAATTTAAAAAGTTTAGAGTAAAAAGGGTTATTTTAAGTTTATCTTTGGGGAATATATACCCCTTCCTCTACTGTTTTCTCTTTGCTTTCCAGTATACAAAGTCTAATCTGGGACAGAAAAGATCCATTCTTTATAGGACATATTAGGGCACATACAGGATTCCCTGGAGCCCTTAGTTTGGGCAATGATTTAGCAGATAAAACTACACATGACATACATATTTTCTCTTGCGGCCCCAGCAACATCTATCTGATTGGCTCCTCTGTGGTGATGCTCATTGGAGATGCTCATTGAGCTGTTTCCCCACCCTTTCAGACTGCCAGCTGATGATTGGCTCACAGTGGCCCCAGCAACATCTAGCTGATTGGCTCTCAACACTCAATGACAGTCTAGACCAAGGAAAAGATAAAATGCTTTAGGACAAAATAGTCCATTCAGACAGCAATGAGGACAAACAGTAGGACAGAATCCTGAGAACATAAAAGGCCTGGCGGGGTTGGGGGGACACCATCAGAGAATTAAACATCTGAATTCTAGACATCATGGGGAGAAGAGGTAAAGTCTAAGGACAAGAAAACATATTTTTAGAAGTCACAACAGAGCATTTATTAAATCTGGGGAAACATATTAGTTGTGCATGTTTGGAATGCCTTTAGGACCCCAAATTGATATGTGCTGTACATGTTGTTGTACATGTGGAATTACCCTGGTCTTGTGTATAAATACAAGGCTAGAAAAGTTATGACCAATTAATTCTATTGTCTTTCCTATTTCCATCCCCCTCCCTTACCGTCCTTAGAATTTGAATAATCCAATACATTTTTATTATTCCTTCCAGGCCCCTATATTGTAAACTGTCAATCCACAAGCCCTACATTCTAATACACTTTGATAAACAGATGTTTCCTATTACCCTCCTTTTCATCCTTACTCCTTTCTTCCTGTTTCCATTGATACTCATTGTAGGTTTATTTGGACTAGCATCCGTTGGCCTAAAAAAATAGGTATCTGCTTATATTTCTCATTTATTACTTTGCTTTGCCGCTATGGATGAGCCTATTTGTTTACAAATGAATAATGCTGCTACATATACATCCCATGCTTTTGTACAGTTTTGTACCCATTTAAATATAATTTTTACCCATGGAATTCCTCATGATCCTACCAGACAAGCATTGGGTGAACAAACACATTATACTCTTAAAACAGGCCTTTTAACACTAACACAAAAAAGGGGACCTAGCCTCTCTCATGTTAATAATGACTTAAATATTGATTTATTTACATTTTTTATTTGTTTTAATTAGTTACACATGACGGTAAAGGAATTAAACATGCAATACAAAGGTGGTCCTCACAATTTGTCATCTGCTTTGGATAGACATTTTATTCCCAAACAACAATTGCCAAAAATTTATGTAAAATACAGGGTTCTGCCAGACCCAGGATTGTGAGACCCTGTTCCTCTGATCACACAGGGGAAATGCTATGCTGCCATGCTTATACCAACTGGTTCTGTGTGACTTCCAGCCCAGTGTGTGTGAGACCTGTCAATCATGAGTTAGCATCAGGGACTTCACAACCCAATCACCAAGTTTCACTTGATTCTGAATGAGGAGGATTCCACCAAACAAAAGGATTACCACTCTCCTCAAAAAAGACGTAATACCACAAGAGGGTCCCCAGATACTCGACTTCTGGTGACTTGGGGAGATATAAAATCATTTACAGCCTCAGCTCAACAGTTGTTGGCTCAAGTGGGGTTAGAATGCACTCTGAAAAATTTGGCTACTGCTTTTTTTGCTAAACTTACACAAGATTCTATAAATGTCTTGATTCTTATTATAATGTTGTTTTGCTGTTGTACCCCAGATGTAGAAAATCCAGTAAAATCAGACTCCTTAACTTCTAAAGGCCATTATAATATCTAGGTTTGCCTGGCTGAAATTGTCAATTCATCTGACATTTGTATCTATCAGGGTGTTGATATGGGAAGTGTATTGGGCTCCTGTCTTCATCCTATGTGCTGTCCTGTACACAAAATTACAAATATGACAATGTTCTCCAAAAAAAGGCATCCAAAAGCCAATATCCTATGAAGATTCTTATAATTGGGGAAGTCCTAATTATTCTATGCCTTCCAATACTATGTGTTACTTACACCCACTATTGCCTTAAACACAACTGACACTTGCACCAAGGTTCAAAACTGTACACACTAATGTGTTTCTTTGGGACATCCCTATACCCAGGTGGAGCCCATTGTGTCTGAAAACGGTTATATCCCCTTACCACCAGGATGGTTCTTTTCTTGTGGAGCATATACCTGAAAATATACATCTGCTAATGTATCATGGTATCCATTGTTGTCTTAGCTGATTGACTGTGTTTATATCATCCTTACAGGATTTTATAGGCCACCATTGAAGAACTATCCCCCTTGATGAAAACTGTGATGATTCAGTAAGCCTTCTCTTGAAAACAGAATTTGAGGCTCTAGCATTGTCCTTAGTCAGTATCCCTGGATTGGCTGTTGGGGCTTACAAAAAAAAAATGAAATTGGCCTGTGCTATGATAAAAAAAAACTAATTATACCTCTATGGCTGTCAATATGATAAATAAAAACCAAAAACAACATCATCAAGCCATTTTTGACAATTGAGCTGAAATTGATTATTTATTATTATTAATAAATATTAATTCAGAAAACCAGCCACCAATACATGAGGCTTGGTCATGCCAAGAAGGGACAAAGGCATGCAAGGTTCATGTGCATGTACCTATTGCAAAAGGGAGAGGAGTGGGGACTATGTGCCTGGGTGCATGCATGCGGTTGGGGGGAAATATGGAGCACTGATGCTGAGGCTGTGGATCCAAATACCACTACCCTACAAGCTGAATCACTGAAGTTTCCTGATCTCCTGGGGAGGGTGAAAGATGTTGGATTTAAGTGTAAGTAGGTATTGCAATGGCAAGAATCCATCCACTGATGGCTAGGCTCCAGAGCTGTCAGGGGGTAGTCAGGAATTGTCCACACCCTGCTTATGAGCAACCATTTTGGAGCAGGGTTCCTAGCCCAGCAGTAATTACATCAGGAGGTAGCTTCAAGATCAGAGCATTTGTATCCTAGGAGCATGAGAGGGTACAGCCCCTGAAACAGAAGTGCAGGCACCATCAAGTGTCTGGCTAGGGTGACAGCTGAGTGGAAGAGCAGGCCAGGTTGGGAGGAACAGCTGACTACCCTGTGACTCACCCTAATAAGCTCATAATTATATGAACTTATTATATAATATATTATATAATAAGCTCATAATTATAAATCCTAAAGACTATATACCATATGCACAACACACACACACACACACACACACACACACACACACACACACACACAGAGAGATGAAAAACAAGAAAGAGAATAAAAGAATATCAATTAGTGCTTTGTATCATAAATATTACATGTTTTATTATGAGTACTTCCTTTTGTATAAATTAATTCAGATAAAATAAATAGATGTCAAAGGCCAGCAGAAATGGCTACTTCTTAAGGGAGCACAGAAATAAAACACATTATTGTATAATATCCTATTACCTCTATATATTTACCCAGCAACTGGAGACATATCCTCAGTGATCCCATTTGGGCAACCACAAGTCTTGACCATGCATCAGGATTCACGGAGCACATACTCTCCCTCTAGCCTGTTTCTCCTTAAATGTATTGTACACCCTGCCAGCATTAGCACTTCATGGGGATGCCAAAAATTTCACCTGATGTTTTCTCTCTGCAATGAAGGAAAGTCTCAATCTTTTCCAGGAGATGTTGTGCTTCAGAGACTGCTAGGGAGCTCTACTAAATTACCTTTCAGTTTCTAGGAAATAAACTGGATAAATCTATTTGCATTTTGCCTTGCAATGTGAGTACTTTAAACCCACACTCATGAGGAAATTTTAGCATCAGTTGCATTATTTATTTAAATCACAAAGGATAAATTAAATTTCAAATGTTTAATAAAAGCAATATAACATATCAATAATATTTATTTATTATTAATTTCCTATGTGATGCTTTCTTTTCTTCTCCTTTAACACCAGTATTCATTTAACACCAGTTTTTAATATAATTTTATATGGATAAAGCAGAAAACTAAATCATGCTGATTTTTTTTTGCATATTGTGTCTTCATCTGCTCAACCAGTGCTGAATGCATTAGGACCCATACATGTCAAAATATAAACACCAGCTTTGCATCTTTGTGTCCTGCATTAGAAGTGTCAGCTCAGTGCATGATAAGAGTTTGTTTGGAAGCAAATACTACCTGGGATATTGCATATATTCATGTGATCTCTGACAATATTCTAAAAAGACATGTTTGCAGAAATTCCTTCCCTCTTTTGGCTGTAGCTTTTTAAGTTTCCTTTCTGAATGTTTTGGGAATTATCAGTTGCAACATGAGAACAACTTAGTAATGGATGGCTGGTCTTGCTACATATTAAATATCAATTCACATAATAAGTTCATAAGTATAAAAGCAAAATTGCTTTCCAAATATTAATTGTCATACAAAATTTTTGGTGGATTGTTAATATAATTTTTAAAATATTTTTAGAAATATTGAACATTTTTAATATGTTTTTTTATTGTTGGTCGTTCAAATAATTACATAGTTCTTAATATATCATATTTCACAGTTTGATTCAAGTGGGTTATGAACTCCCATTTTTACCCCGTATACAGATTGCTGTGTCACATCAGTTACACTTCCATTGAATTACATATTGCCATTCTAGTGACTGATATATTCTGCTGTCTATCCTGTTCTCTACTATCTCCCTTCCCCTCCCCTCCCCTCCCCTCCCCTTTTCGCTCTCTACCCCCTCTACTGTAAATCATTTCTTTCACTTGTATTATTTTTCTCTTACCCCTCCTTTCCCCTTATATGTAATTTTGTATAACCCTGAGGATCACCTTCCATTTCCATGCGATTTTCCTTCTCACTCCCTTTCCCTCCCACCTCTCATCCCTGTTTAATGTTAATCTTCTTCTCAAGCTCTTCGTCCCTACCCTGTCCTTGGTTACTCCCTTTATATCAAAGCAGTCATTTGGCATTTGTTTTTTAAGGATTGGCTAGCTTCACTAAGCATAATCTGCTCTAATGCCATCCATTTCCCTCCAAATTCTATGATTTTGTCATTTTTTAAAGCAGAGTAATACTCCATTATGTATAAATGCCACTTTTTTAATCCATTCATCTACTGAAGGGCATCTAGGTTGGTTCCACAATCTTGCTATCGTGAATTGTGCTGCTATGAACATCGATGTAGCAGTGCCCCTGTAGCATGCTCTTTTTAGGTCTTTAGGGAATAGACCGAGAAGGGGAATAGCTGGGTCAAATGGTGGTTCCATTCCCAGCTTTCCAAGAAATCTCCATACTGCTTTCCAAATTGGCTGCACCAATTTGCAGTCAACAATGAACAAGTGTACCCTTTTCCCCGCATCCTCTCTAGCACTTGTTGTTGTTGGACTTCATAATGGCTGCCAATCTTACTGGAGTGAGATGGTATCTTAGGGTGGTTTTGATTTGCATTTCTCTGACTGCTAGCGATGGTGAGCATTTTTTCATGTACTTATTGATTGATTGTATGTCCTCCTCTGAGAAGTGTCTGTTCAGGTCCTTGGCCCAATTGTTGATTGGGTTATTTGTTATCTTATTGTCTAATTTTTTGAGTTCTTTGTATACTCTGGTTATTAGGGCTCTATCTGAAGTGTGTGGAGTAAAGATTTGTTCCCAGGATGTAGGCTCCCTTTTATCTCTCTTATTGTTTCTTTTGCTGAGAAAATCTTTTTAGTTTGAGTAAGTCCCATTTGTTGATTCTAGTTGTTAACTCTTGCACTATGGGTGTCCTATTGAGGAACTTGGAGCCCGACCCCACAGTATGTAGATCATAGCCAACTTTTTCTTCTATCAGACGCCATGTCTCTGATTTAATATCAAGCTCCTTGATCCATTTTGAGTTAAGTTTTGTGCATGGCGAGAGAAAGGGATTCAGTTTCATTTTGATGCAAATGGATTTCCAGTTTTCCCAACACCATTTGTTGAAGATGCTATCGTTCCTCCATTGCATGCTTTTAGCCTCTTTATCAAACATAAGATAGTTGTAGTTTTGTGGGTTGGTTACTGTGTCCTCTATTCTGTACCATTGGTCCACCCGCCTGTTTTGGTACCAGTACCATGCTGTTTTTGTTACTATTGCTCTGTAGTATAGTTTGAAGTCTGGTATCGCTATACCCCCTGATTCACACTTCCTGCTTAGCATTGTTTTTGCTATTCTGGGTCTTTTATTATTCCATATGAATTTCATGATTGTTTTATCTATTTCTACAAGAAATGCTGTTGGGATTTTGATTGGCATAGAATTGAACTTATAGAGAACTTTTGGTAATATCGCCATTTTGATGATGTTAGTTCTGCCTATCCATGAACAGGGTATATTTTTCCATCTTCTGGGGTCTTCTTCTAAATCTCTCTTTAGGGTTCTGTAGTTTTCATTGTATAGGTCTTTCACCTCTTTTGTTTGGTTGATTCCCAAGTATTTTATTTTTTGGGGGGATATTATGAATGGAGTAGTTGTCCTCATTTCCGTTTCAGAGGATTTGTCGCTGATATACAGGAATGCATTTGATTTATGCATGTTGATTTTATATCCTGCCACTTTGCTGAATTCATTTATTAGCTCTAATAGTTTCTTTGTAGACCCTTTTGGGTGTGTTAGGTATAGAATCATATCATCTGCAAATAGTGATATTTTAATTTCTTCTTTTCCTATTTTTATGCCTTTAATTTCTTTCGTCTGTCTAATTGCTCTGGCCAGTGTTTCGAGGACTAGGTTGAACAGAAGTGGTGAGAGAGGGCATCCCTGTCTTGCACCAGATCTTAGAGCGAATGCCTTCAATTTTTCTCCATTCAGAATGATGCTGGCCTGTGGCTTATCATAGATTGCTTTTACAATGTTGAGGTATGATCCTGTTATCCCTAATTTTTCTAGAGTTTTGAACATAAAGGGAAGCTGTACTTTGTCGAATGCTTTTTCTGCATTTATCGAGATGATCATATGGTTCTTATTTTTAAGTCTATTGATGTGGTGAATAACATTTATTGATTTCCATATATTGAACCAGCCTTGCATCCCAGGGATGAATCCTACTTGATCATGGTGTATAATTTTTTTGATATGTTTTTGAATCCGATTTGCCAGAATTTTATTGAGGATTTTTGCATCTAGGTTCATTAGAGGTATTGGTCTGTAGTTTTCTATCTTTGAAGTGTCTCTGTCTGGTTTAGGCATCAGGGTGATGTTGGCCTTGTAGAATGTGTTTGGAAGTTCTGCCTCTTTTTCTATTTCCTGAAATAGCTTGAAAAGTATTGGTGTTAGTTCCTCTTTAAAGATTTTGTAAAACTCTGCTGTATACCCATCCCGTCCTGGGCTTTTCTTAGTTGGTAGTCTTTTGATGGTTTCTTCTATTTCCTCTATTGTTATTGGTCTGTTTAGGTTGTCTATATCCTCCTGACTCAATCTGGGCAGATCACATGACTTAAGAAATTTATCTATGCCTTCAGTATCTTCTATTTTATTGGAGTATAAGGATTCAAAATAATTTCTGATTATCTTCTGTATTTCTGAATTGTCTGTTGTGATATTGCCTTTTTCATCCCGTATGCTAGTAATTTGGGTTCTCTCTCTTCTTCTCTTCGTTAGCATGGCTAAGGGTCTGTTGATTTTATTTATTTTTTCAAAGAACCAACTTTTAGTTTTGTCAATTTTTTTAATTGTTTCTTTTGTTTCAATTTCATTAATTTCAGCTCTGATTTTAATTATTTCTTGCCTTCTACTTCTTTTGCTGTTGTTTTGCTCTTCTTTTTCTAGGATTTTGAGATGAAGTATGAGATCATTTATTTGTTGGTTTTTCCTTTTTTTTTTAAGGAATGAGCTCCAAGCAATGAATTTTTCTCATAGAACTGCTTTCAATGTGTCCCATAGATTCCGATATGTTGTGTCTGTGTTTTCATTTAACTCTAAGAAGTTTTTAATTTCCTCCTTGATGTCTTCTAAAACCCATTGATTATTCAGTATCCTATTGTTCATTCTCCTGTAGGCAGCATATTGTTGGGTCTTGTTTTGTGATCCATTCAACTAGCCCGTGTCTCTTAATTGGTGAGTTTAAGCCATCAACATTTAGGGTTATTATTGAGATATGGTTTGTTCCTGCAGCCATATTTGTTTATTAATGTTAGTAAACCTGCTTTGTTTTCCTCTTTGATTATTTTCCCCCGTTTACTGTCCTACCTCCCACTGTTGGTTTTCATTGTTATTTTCCATTTCCTCTTCCTGTAATATTTTGCCAAGGATTTTTTGAAGAGATGGTTTTCTAGCTGCGAATTCTTTTAACTTTTGTTTATCGTGGAAGGTTTTAATTTCATCTTCCATCCTGAAGCTTAATTTCGCTGGATACATGATTCTTGCTTGGAACCCATTTTCTTTCAGTGTTTGAAATATGTTATTCCAGGATCTTCTAGCTTTCAGAGTCTGTGTTGAGAGATCAGCTGTTATCCTGATTGGTTTACCCCTAAATGTAATCTGCTTCCTTTCTCTTGTAGCTTTTAAAATTCTCTCCTTATTCTGTATGTTGGGCATCTTCATTATAATGTTTCTAGGTGTGGATCTCTTATGATTTTGCACATTCGGCGTCCTGTAGGCCTCTAGGATTTGGGATTCTGTTTCATTCTTCAGGTCTGGGAAGTTTTCTCGTATTATTTCATTGAATAGATTGTTTATTCCCTTGGTTTGGAGCTCTGTGCCTTCCTGTATCCCAATGACTCTTAAGTTTGGTCGTTTAATGTTGTCCCATATTTCTTGGATGTTCTGCTCATGGTTTCTTAGCAGACTTGCTGAGCTGTATATGTTCTTTTCAAGTTGAAATACTTTGTCTTCATTGTCTGATGTTCTATCTTCTATGTGATCTACTCTGCTGGTAGTATTGTCAATTGAGGTTTTAAGTTGGTTTATTGCTTCCTGCATTTCTAGGACTTCTGTTTGTTTGTTTTTTATTACCTCTATCTCCCTGTGAAATTGATCTTTTACTTCCTGTATTTGTTTATGTAGTTCCTTGTCAAAGTGATCTTTCATTGTCTGATTTTGCTGTCTCATGTCTTCCTTGAGACTCCAGATCATCTGAAGCATGTATATCCTGAACTCTTTATCTGACATTCCATCTGTTGCAGCTATTACCTCTTCTAAAGTTGAGTTGACCTGCATTGCTTGTGGTCCTTTCTTTCCTTGTCATTTCATACTGCTCGCGTTTCTTTCTGCTTGGTGAAACTGTTGTGTTTTTTAAATTTTAGCCCTATTTATTTATATTGCTCTTGTATACTTGGGAGATCTCCCTTGCAGGGCGGGTAGTGGCTGTGCTCCTCTTCTAATTAGGGTGATCTATCTACCACGCTGGTTGGTCGCAGGTCTGCCCACCCTGCGGGCGTGGGTGGCGGCTCTGCTCTGCCCCCACTCCAATTGTTGTGATGTAATTACCACACCCTCGGGTCGTTGGTCCTGATCCGGATGTGGGCGGCAGCTTTGCTCTGTCCCTACTCCAATTAGTGTGACGTGTCTACCACGCTGGTTGGCCTCTAAGCCTGTTCCGCCGGTGGGTCGCAGTTCTGCCTACCTTGCGGGCTAGGGCGGCAGTTCTGCTCAGCCCCCACTCCCAGTGGGGGTACCTTACAGCCTCTCCAACGGGTCGCTGGGCCTTTTGCGTACACGGGCGGCTCTGCTCCACCCCCACTCCAACCAGTGTGACGTGACTTCCTCGGTGCTACTTGTCCTACACACTGGCAGGCTGCCGGGCCTGTCCTGCCAGTGGGTCGCAGGTCTGCCTACCTTGCAAGCTCAGACAGCGGCTCTGCACAGCCCCCACTCCAAATGGGGTGATTTGGATACCGCACCGTCGGGTCGCTGGTCCTGTTCCAGGCGAGGGCGGCTACTCTCCTCGGCCCCAGCTGCAGTTGGGGTGTCGTGATACCACGCCGGCGGGTCACTTGGCCTGCTCTGGGCGCAGTCGGCAGCTCCACTCTGCCCCCCAGGCCCCCACAGCACCCAGCAGGACCCGGACCGAGAAACAGTCCCCGCAGGTTCCCAGCCCTGGGCCAAAGCAGCTTCGGGAGCCAGAACCCGGCCTCTCTGATCCCGGCCACGCTCCACTACGAGCAGGCTCCACAGAGCGACCCTCTCAGGTTCCCCAGCCCCAGGCCAAAGCAGTCCTGGGAGCCCGAGCCCGGCCGCTCCAAACTCTCCCAGCTCGGTGCACGCTCCGCTAGGAGCAGGCCCAAAGACGCAGTCCCCGCGGGCTTCCCAGCCCTGGACCAAAACTGTTCCGGGAGTCAGAGCCCAGCCGCCCCTCAGTGCACGTGCCACTTGGAGTTGGCCTCAGCACGCAGTCCCTGCAGGTTCCCCAGCCCTGGGCCAAAGCAGCTTGGGGAACCAGAATCCGGCCGCTCAAAGCCCGGCGCACGCCTTTCCAGGAGCGAGCCCTGAAGAGTATTCTCCTCAGGTTCTCCAGCCCCTACCTTGAGCGATCTGTCTGCGAGACGCGGGCAAATACCAGCCTGAAATCACCTGTTCCGTAGTTGAATGAGCTGAGATCAGTAGAAAACAGGGATGATTACATCAGTTCTCCAAGATGGCGGCTGCTGTCCTCCTCCGTGGTCCAACTGGTGTCGAGAACCGAACTGGACCGCTTCTCTCCTCTGTCTCAAAGCCAGAACTCAGCACTAAGCACGGCAATTGCACCGCTGGAAGGAGCCGCCAGAATCCGCATCGCTGTACTCTGGCTCCGGTACCTCGCCGCTACCCAGCGCGCGCCACAGACTCCATCCGCTGGGCGGTCCGCCGACCAGGCTCTGCTACCCTCCGTGCGGAAAAATCGCCCGCGACGGAGCCCCCGTAGCCGAACCCCGCACGATGTAAATCCGTCCTCTAGATTCTGGAGCACCTCAATTTCACTGGAAATTCCCAACAAGGTAGCCTTCAGCCGTTTCACCTCGTCTTTCTCCCGCACAGTGACGCGGTGTACTGGGGTGATGCACTCCCATAGCCGCCATCTTCCCTTCGCCCCTAGGTGAGATGATTCTTGCTACCGCGCCAGGTGCCAGGTCTTCAGCGGCGGGCGACAGCACGGGGGCGAGCCTTGCGGCCAATATATTTTTTTTTGAGAGAGAGAGAAATACATTTTTTAATATATATATATATATATATATATATATATATATATATATATATATATATATTTTAGTTTTCAGTGGACACAAAATCTTTTTAAAATTATTTTTATGTGGTGCTGAGGATTGAACCCAGTGCCCTGTGCATGCCAGGCGAGCGTGCTTCTGCTTAAGCCACATCCCCAGCCCAATATAATACTTTGACCATCAAGACACTTGTCTAAATCAAGAGATGGTTGGGCAATTGCATTTCTAAACTGGTTCCAAGGTAAAACTTTCATTTTAAATGAAATTAAGTATTAATTTGATCTCAATAATAAAATCAATGTATGAGAAAGAATTTACCATTACTTTTTTAATATTTTGAATGTTCTGGATCTTAAAAGTAGGAAATAGAACATTGAATCTTCCTTATAGTTTACATATGTTGGAGGAGAGCTCACTCTGATTGTTGTCACATGCAAAGAGGTAGAAAGGGAGCCCAGTGAAAGAGGAGCAATACTTGATGATTGACACACCCTGAAAGGGACAAAGTCAGTCACATGGCCATGAACCACTGGATAGGATAAGGAGTCATGCAACCTCAACTTCTCTATAACAGTGTTCAGCACTTTCACTGCCATGATTTCTCTCCACCCTCTATAAAATGAGATTCTGGAACATAAATATCTATATTTCTTCAGCTGAAGGAGGACAGGAGGGAAAAGAGGGAGGAAAATGTGGGTGATCATGAGCTGAAATTGATTTCCATGCATATGTGAGTTTGATGGGTTAAATCCAAATAATAATAATTATAAACTACACTGCACCCCATAAACATATATGATTATAATTGAGAAAATAATAACAATAGATCAACTTCAGTGTGATGAATGTACATAGTTCCATGGAATTCAGTAAAATCTATAAAGGAGATGATCTTTAAAACATGCTATGGAGGAAATGCACCAGCAAAGGAAGAGGGATCTGTCACACAATTTGCACATTGTTACAGATTTCTTCACTCTATATTAGTCTTGCCCAGTGAACTGTTTTCCAAGGAACTTTTGCCAAGAATAAAAATGTATCTGGGTCACTTCTTGTAAGATTTTAATCAGCATTTCAGATTCTTTGGACACCATAGACTTTTTGAGAGCTAGTGGCATCCTCGCTAGTTGAATAGAGAAAAGTTTTTGTCTCTCTTCCCCATTAACCTGAGTCACTGTGGTTTACCTAAATGGGACACTGATGATATGTGATACACCACAGATACAGTCAGTTTCAACCTCATTATGGATGTTGGAGATGCTCAAGTAGCAGTCAGGCCCTAAGCTGTAGCCTGAGAAGCAATTAGGTATCCCATCTCCCTTGTCATGGCTTCCACACTCTTAACATACTCGCCATAGAGTGGAGTCTTTCCAGGTTATTGCTGGTGCCAGAAAATGTAGTAGGTTCTGTGCTGACTACTCAGGGTGGAGGTGAATTTGACTGAGGCTTCCAAGGAAGTAGATACAAAGGGTGACTGAGTCAGCACAAGCTTGGATAGAGAACCTAAAAGCAAAGACATTCATTATATTCTGAAAAAAAGCCCACAAAGAAAGAACATTCATGACATGAGTTAGGATGCTGAGGACAATGCTGACCTGTGGAATTCAGGAAGAGGGTGAAGAAGAGGACTGGGGTCCAGGCCATGGTATACACACCCTAGAGTTCTGCTGAAGCAGACATTCCCCGGGAATCTCTTATTCACCCTCAAACTCCAGAGGACAAAAGAGAATTCAATCATACAAACATGTGCCTCTTACATAGGCCAACAAGCCCCTCCCTGGCTGTGTGTCTTTTATGAGAGAAGTGGGCCTGGTCCAATACTTGCCTAGAGAGATCTCTTCTGAGACCAGGGAGTAGGTGTCACGGTTTGCATCTTGGATACCAAAACCTCTCAATAGCAGACCTACATTTTCCCATATTTCCCAGACTTAAGTCCATCATATCTGTGTCCAGGTGATATGTGGTTCTGACAAAGACTCCTGCCTCCCATAAGTCCTTCAGCTCTGCCTGCTCCCAACCTACAGATAGAGTGAGGACATTCCCCAGGGCTAACTTCTTATCTAAGTCTTTATTTTTCTATTTGATAATAGGATATATAATTTAACCCATTTTCTATGGCATTCACAGGGGAAGGGGTGTCTTATTTACAAACTTAACATGAAATTTAAAAAAATACATAAGCTGGGAAAGAAACATGGGGACAGTTCATCTCTGAACCCACTTCTGTAGCTCCTTGTGAAACTAGGGTTCTCTTTCTCTAACTGATTCCTCTGAAATTGGTGCATATGGGCTTTATGGATTAGTGTTAGGGACTTTAAAACAGTGTATAACTCACTGTATTCATTAGAAAAAAAATTAAATATAGGAGGGGGAAGATGGCGGCAAAGGAATGCATCACCCCAGTGCTGCGTCACTGTGCGGGAGAAAGACGAGGTGAAACAGCTGAAGGCTATCTTGTTGGGAATTTCCAGTGAAATTGAGGTGCTCCAGAATCTAGTGGACGAATTTCCATCGCACGAGGTTCGGCTGTGGGGGCTCGGACGCGGGAGATTTCTCCACACGGAGGGTTGCGACCCGCTGCTGGAGTCTGCAGCGCGCGATGGGAAGTGGCGAGGTGTGGGAGCGGGGGTGCAGCAATGTGGATTCTGGGGGCTCCTGCCAGTGGTGCAATGGCCGTGCTTAGTGCTGAGTTCCGGCTTTGAGACAGAGGAGAGAAGCGGTCCAGTTCGGTTCTCCACACTGGTCGGACCACGGAGGAGTACAGCAGCCGCCATCTTGGAGAGCTGATGTAATCATCCCTGTTTTCTTCTGATCTCAGCTCATTCAGCTATGGAACAGGTGATTTCAGGCTGGTATTTGCCTGCGTCTCGCAGACAGATCGCTCAGGCTCGGGGATGGAGAACCAGTGGAGAATACTCCTAGGGGCTAGCTCCTGGCAAGGCATGCGCCGGGCTCTGAGCTACCAGAATCTGTTTCCCAGGGCTGCTTAGGCCCAGGGCTGGGGAACCTGCAGAGACTGCATGTTGAGGCCAGCTCCAAGTGGAGCGTGTGCTGAGCTCGGGGCGGCTGGGTTCTGACTCCCAGAACAGTTTTGGCCCAGGGCTGGGGAGCCCATGGGGACTGCGTCTTTGAGCCTGCTCCCAGCGGAGCGTGCACCGAGCTCGGAGAGCTTGGAGCGGCCAGGCTCTGGCTTCCGGAGTTGCTTTGGCCTGGGGCAGGGGAACCCGCGGGGGTTGCTCCTTGGAGCCTGCTCCTAGCGGATCGTGAGCCGGGATCAGAGAGGCCGGGTTCTGGCTCCCGAAGCTGCTTTGTCCCAGGGTTGGGGAACCTGCGGTGACTGCCTCTCGGTCCGGGTCCTGCTGGGTGCTGTGGGGGCCAGGGGGGCAGAGTGAAGCTGCCGCCTGCGCCCAGAGCAGGGCAAGTGACCCGCCGGCGTGGTATCACGACACCCCAACTGCAGCTGGGGCCGAAGAGAGTAGCCACCCACGCCTAGAACAGGATCAGCGATCCGATGGCGTGGTAGCCAAGTCACCCCATTTGTAGTAGAGGCTGTGCAGAGCCGCCGTCTGAGCCTGCAAGGTAGGCAGACCTGCGTCCCACTGGCAGGACAGGCCCGGTAGCCTGCCAGCGTGGTGGACACCGAGGCAGTCACGTCACACTGGTTGGAGCAGGGGTGGTGCAGAGCAGCCGTCCGTGTCCGGAAAAGGCCCAGCACCCAGCAACCCGTTGGAGAGGCAGTCAGGTACCCCCACTGGGAGTGGGGGCTGAGCAGAACTGCTGCCCAAGTCCGCAAGGTAGGCAGACCTGCGACCCACTGGCGGAACAGGCCTAGAGGCCTGCCAGCGTGGTAGAAACGTCACACCAATTGGAGTAGGGGCTGAGCAGAGCCGCCGCCCACATCCGGATCAGGACCAACGACCCGAGGGCGTGGTAGTTACGTCACCACAATTGGAGTGCGGGCAGAGCTGAGCTGCCACCCGTGCCCACAGGGTGGGCAGACCTGCGACCGACCAGAGTGGTAGACAGATCACCCTAATTAGAGGAGGAGCACAGCCACTACCTGCCCTGCAAGGGAGATTTTCCAACTATACAAGAGCAATATAAATAAATAGGGGGAAAATTTCAAAAACACAACAGTTTCGCCAAGCAGAAAGAAACACGAGCCGTATGAAAAGACAAGGAAAGAAAGGACCACAAGCAATACAGGTCAACTCAATTTTAGAAGAGGTAATAGCTGCAACAGATGGAATGTCAGAAAAAGAGTTCAGGATATACATGCTTCAGATGATCTGGAGTCTCAAGGAAGACATGAGACAGCAAAATCAGACAATGAAAGATCACTTTGACAAGGAACTACATAAGCAAATACAGGAAGTAAAAGTTCAATTTCACAGGGAGATAGTGGTAATAAAAAACAAACAAATAGAAATCCTAGAAATGCAAGAAGCAATAAACCAACTTAAAAACTCTATTGAGAATACTACCAGCAGAGTAGATCACTTAGAAGATAGAACATCAGACAATGAAGACAAAGTATTTCAACTTGAAAAGAACATAGACAGCTCAGCAAGTCTGCTAAGAAACCATGAGCAGAACATCCAAGAAATATGGGATAACATTAAAAGACCAAACTTAAGAGTCATTGGGATACAGGAAGGCACAGAGCTCCAAACCAAAGGAATAAACAATCTATTCAATGAAATAATATGAGAAAACTTCCCAGACTTGAAGAATGAGACAGAATCCCAAATCCTAGAAGCCTACAGGATGCCGAATGTGCAAAATCATAAGAGATCCACACCTAGACACATTATAATGAAGATGCCCAACATACAGAATAAGGAGAGAATTTTAAAAGCTACAAGAGAAAGGAAGCAGATTACATTTAGGGGTAAACCAATCAGGATAACAGCTGATCTCTCAACACAGACTCTGAAAGCTAGAAGATCCTGGAATAACATATTTCAAACACTGAAAGAAAATGGGTTCCAACCAAGAATCGTGTATCCGGCGAAATTAAGCTTCAGGATGGAAGATGAAATTAAAACCTTCCACGATAAACAAAAGTTAAAAGAATTTGCAGCTAGAAAACCATCTCTTCAAAAAATCCTTGGCAAAATATTACAGGAAGAGGAAATGGAAAATAACAATGAAAACCAACAGTGGGAGGTAGGACAGTAAAGGGGGGAAAGTAATCAAATAGGAAAACAAAGCAGGTTTAGTAACATTAATAAACAAATATGTCTGGAAGAACAAACCATATCTCAATAATAACCCCAAATGTTAATGACTTGAACTCACCAATTAAGAGACACAGGCTAGTTGAATGGATCACAAAACAAGACCCAACAATATGCTGCCTACAGGAGACGCATTTGATAGGAAAAGATATACATAGACTGAAGGTGAATGGTTGGGAAAAATCGTATCACTCATATGGACTGCGGAAACAAGCAGGAGTGTCCATACTCATATCAAATAAAATAGATTTCAATCCAAAGTTAATCAAAAGGGATAAAGAGGGACACTGCATACTGCTCAAGGGAACCATACACCAACAAGAGATAACAATCATAAATATATATGCCCCAAACAATGGTGCAGCTATGTTCATCAAACAAACTCTTCTCAAGTTCAAGAGTCTAATAGACCACCATACAATAATCATGGGAGACTTCAACACACCCCTCTCACCACTGGACAGATCTTCCAAACAAAAGTTAAATAAGGAAACTATAGAACTCAATAACACAATTAACAACCTAGACTTAATTGACATATATAGAATATACCACCCAATATCAAGCAATTACACTTTTTTCTCAGCAGCACATGGATCCTTCTCAAAAATAGATCATATATTATGTCACAGGGCAACTCTTAGACAATATAAAGGAGTAGAGATAATACCATGCATCCTATCTGATCATAATGGAATGAAACTGAACATCAACGATAAAAGAAGGAAGGAAAAATCATGCATCACTTGGAGAATGAACAATATGTTACTGAATGATCAATGGGTTTTAGAAGACATCAAGGAGGAAATTAAAAACTTCTTAGAGTTAAATGAAAACACAGACACAACATATCGGAATCTATGGGACACATTGAAAGCAGTTCTAAGAGGAAAATTCATTGCTTGGAGTTCATTCCTTAAAAAAAGAAAAAACCAACAAATAAATGATCTCATACTTCATCTCAAAATCCTAGAAAAAGAAGAGCAAAATAACAGCAAAAGAAGTAGAAGGCAAGAAATAATTAAAATCAGAGCTGAAATTAATGAAATTGAAACAAAAGAAACAATTGAAAAAATTGACAAAACTAAAAGTTGGTTATTTGAAAAAATAAATAAAATCAACAGACCCTTAACCATGCTAACGAAGAGGAGAGAGAACTCAAATTACTAGCATACGGGATGAAAAAGGCAATATCACAACAGACAATTCAGAAATACAGAAGATAATCAGAAATTATTTTGAATCCTTATACTCCAATAAAATAGAAGATAGTGAAGGCATTGATAAATTTCTTAAGTCATGTGATCTGCCCAGATTGAGTCAGGAGGATATAGACAACCTAAACAGACCAATAACAATAGAGGAAATAGAAGAAACTATCAAAAGACTACCAACTAAGAAAAGCCCAGGACCGGATGGGTATACAGCAGAGTTTTACAAAATCTTTAAAGAGGAACTAACACCAATACTTTTCAAGCTATTTCAGGAAATAGAAAAAGAGGGAGAACTTCCAAATACATTCTACAAGGCCAACATCACCCTGATGCCTAAACCAGACAGAGACACTTCAAAGAAAGAAAACTACAGACCAAAATCTCTAAAGAACCTAGATGCAAAAATCCTCAATAAAATTCTGGTGAATCAGATTCAAAACATATCAAAAAAATTATACACCATGATCAAGTAGGATTCATCCCTGGGATGCAAGGCTGGTTCAATATATGGAAATCAATAAATGCTATTCACCACATCAATAGACTTAAAAATAAGAACCATATGATCATCTCGATAGATGCAGAAAAAGCATTCGACAAAGTACAGCATCACTTTATGTTCAAAACTCTAGAAAAACTAGGGATAACAGGATCATACCTCAACATTGTAAAAGCAATCTATGATAAGCCACAGGCCAGCATCATTCTGAATGGAGAAAAATTGAAGGCATTAACTCTAGGATCTGGTACAAGAAAGGGTTGCCCTCTCTCACCACTTCTGTTCAAAATAGTTCTCGAAACACTGGCCAGAGCAATTAGACAGACGAAAGAAATTAAAGGCATAAAAATAGGAAAAGAAAAACTTAAATTATCACTATTTGCAGATGATATGATTCTATACCTAACAGACCCAAAAGGGTCTACAAAGATACTATTAGAGCTAATAAATGAATTCAGCAAAGTGGCAGGATATAAAATCAACATGCATAAATCAAATGCATTCCTGTATATCAGTGACAAATCCTCTGAAACGGTAATGAGGACAACTACTCCATTCACAATATCCCTCCAAAAAATAAAATACTTGGGAATCAACCTAACAAAAGAGGTGAAAGACTTATACAATGAAAACTACAGAACCCTAAAGAGAGATATAGAAGAAGACCTTATAAGATGGAAAAATATACCCTGTTCATGGATAGGCAGAACTAACATCATCAAAATGGCGATATTACTAAAAGTTCTCTATATGTTCAATGCAATGCCAATCAAAATCCCAATAGCATTTCTTGTAGAAATAGATAAAACAATCATGAAATTCATATGGAATAATAAAAGACCCAGAGTAGCAAAAACAATGCTAAGCAGGAAGTGTGACTCAGGGGGTATAGCGATACCAGACTTCAAACTATACTACAGAGCAATAGTAACAAAAACAGCATGGTACTGGTGGAAAAACAGGCGGGTGGACCAATGGTACAGAATAGAGGACACAGTAACCAATCCACAAAACTACAACTATCTTATATTTGATAAAGGGGCTAAAAGCATGCAATGGAGGAAGGATAGAATCTTCAACAAATGGTGCTGGGAAAACTGGAAATCCATTTGCATCAAAATGAAACTGAATCCCTTTCTCTCTCCATGCACAAAAGTTAACTCAAAATGGACCAAGGAGCTTGATATTAAATCAGAGACACGGCATCTGATAGAAGAACAAGTTGGCTACGATCTACATACTGTGGGGTCCGGCTCTAAATTCCTCAATAGGACACCCATAGCACAAGAGTTAACAACTAGAATCAACAAATGGGACTTACTCAAACTAAAAAGTTTTTTTCTCAGCAAAAGAAACAATAAGAGAGGTAAACAGGGAGCCTACATCCTGGGAACAAATCTTTACTCCACACACTTCAGATAGAGCCCTAATATCCAGAGTATATAAAGAACTCAAAAAATTAGACAATAAGATAACAAATAACCCAATCAACAAATGGGCCAAGGACCTGAACAGACACTTCTCAGAGGAGGACATACAATCAATTAATAAGTACATGAAAAAATGCTCACCATCACTAGCAGTCAGAGAAATGGAAATCAAAACCACCCTAAGATACCATCTCACTCCAGTAAGATTGGCAGCCATTATGAAGTCCAACAACAACAAGTGCTGGAGAGGATGTGGGGAAAAGGGTACACTTGTACATTGTTGGTGGGGCTGCAAATTGGTGCAGCCAATTTGGAAAGCAGTATGGAGATTTCTTGGAAAGCTGGGAATGGAACCACCATTTGACCCAGCTATTCCCCTTCTCAGTCTATTCCCTAAAGACCTAATAAGAGCATGCTACAGGGACACTGCTACATCGATGTTCATAGCAGCACAATTCACGATAGCAAGATTGTGGAACCAACCTAGATGTCCTTCAATAGACGAATGGATAAAAAAATGTGGCATTTATACACAATGGAGTATTACTCTGCATTAAAAAATGACAAAATCATAGAATTTGGAGGGAAATGCATGGCATTGGAGCAGATTATGCTAAGTGAAGCTAGCCAATACTTAAAAAACAAATGCCAAATGACTGCTTTGATATAAGGGGAGTAACCAAGGATAGGGTAGGGACAAAGAGCTTGAGAAGATTAACATTAAACAGGGATGAGAGGTGGGAGGGAAAGGGAGTGAGAAGGGAAATCAAATGGAAATGGAAGGTGATCCTCAGGGTTTTACAAGATTACATATATGAGGAAATGAGGGGTAAGAGAAGAATAATACAAGTGGAAGAAATGATTTACAGTAGAGGGGGTAGAGAGAGAAATGGGGAGGGGAGGGGAAGGGAGGGGGGATAGTAGAGAATAGGATAGACAGCAGAATACCTCAGCCACTAGAATGGCAATATGTAAATCAATGGAAGTGTAACTGATGTGATACAGCAATCTGTATATGGGGTAAAAATGGGAGTTTATAACCCACTTGAATCAAATTGTGAAATATGATATATTAAGAACTATGTAATGTTTTGAACGACCAACAATAAAAAAATTAAATATAATGAAATGAATTTTATTACTACAAAAAGTAGGTCTCTTCCCTTTTATTTATTGCAAAAATGAAAATGGAGATGCTAACCACTCAAAGAAATGCTTTAACCTCAGGCTTCAGATCAGATTCAGAAATAACTGTCCCTTTTGGAAGATAAAATAATTAAATCCATCCTTTGTGAAATATTTCCTCACAAACAATTTACAGATATTCTCAATTTTTGGACAGGAAACAAAAAAAAAAAAAAAAAAAAAAAAAACCTTTTCCTTAACCTGTCTCTAGGGACAGTTATCACTATGGTGCCTGAGAGTTCAGGGTCCAGTCTTATGATTCCCGTATCCTGTAATCACATTTCTATCAATGCCCAATAATGTGCAAGTTTAGTTCTCTGTTGTCCATGTGGGTCTGACTGTGCTGATCATCACTGTAATTTATCACACCTTGAACCATTTTTACCCTGAGGCTGCACATATGAGAGGGTCAGGCAGCTTTTCTTCCAACAAGGGAGTCTGAGAACCAGGAATGTGACCAAGAGTGTCTACTGTTTGCATTTCAAATCAGGATCCTAGACTTGGCTAGACTTCTGCTGCAACAAGTATGAGAAGTGATCATTGTTGACCAAAACTGTGCTGGAGCACAGATGAGAGTGACTGTCTCTCCTAAGCAAGTGGTCAGTGAGGGCTCCTGAGTCCTGCAGTCTGAGAAGTAGACCCTAAAACCCAAACAAAACATGTCTAGAATGAAGACAGAGGACCACTACAATGCTTGGAATCCAAGTCTCTATTATTCTGAACACTGAATGAGAAGGAGAAGAGACATGCTGAGGCTGTGTTATGTGTTTTTGAAGGATCCCATGGACCTAAAGTTGAGGCCAGATATCTTGATGATCCATGATTTCTTACTGAACTGCCTGCATGAAGGGGAATGTTTATGTGGTGTACTATATAAATATAAGCCCTCTATCATAAATTTCCAAGGCCAGTCCTCAATCCTGAGAACACTTAGATTTTCAGAGGTAGACCCAGGGTGACTGTGTGCTGTGGATTTTCCCCTTGGGAGGAAGCAGCTGCTCTAGCACTGTGCATGGTCCACTGAGCAACTGTTCATGATCCAATAAAGCTGAACCACTTGAGTTTCTCTCAATGTTCTATGAATATCCACAGTGCCCACTGGAGGCCTTTTAGTCTAAGAGTATAGGGTCTATTTTGATAAAGACCAGTTGAATTGTTTGTATGAAATTGCCACTGCAATTCCAAGACTGTCTCACATTCATTATTTGAGTTTTATTTGAGCATTTCTGTTTATATCTATTTATCTGTTTTGTTTGTTTATTGAAATTGTGGGCAAATCAATTTTAGTGTTCCATAGTCTTAACCTTACCTGAATTTTTAAAATCATAGCATACTTGAATTTATTTTGTGTAATGCTTCACTTGTTTATTATGATTGTATGTTATTAGTGGGATTAACTGTACCCATAGTCATACATGGAGCAAACATAATTTAATCAATTCTGTTCCCCAGTATTCTCCCTTTTCCTACCTGACACTCTCCCCTAAACCTCTTTCTATACTCAACTTGTCTCATTCTTATATTTTTATTAATTGGTGCACTGGAATTATTAATGAAATTGGAATTCATGGTGATATATTAGTACTTGTAAATGGCATCATTTGTTTGATGTCATTCCACAGTACCTGCCCATCCCCTGTGTCCTCCCTCTCCTGGATGTATTCAACATTTCTCTCTTCAAAGATTCAGTATTTTACTTCATAAATGGAAGCTATCAAGAGAAAAAGTAATAAAGAAGGGACCTCATTCATCAGTGTTTTGAATAAGTAAAGCAATTGTTTTCATGACCAACTTGCTGATAAGGTTATTTATTATGAGCTTCTCATTGAATAAAGAGAGGGCTTAAGTTGAAAATTATTTTAGTGATTCATTCTAGATCATGAAAAACAAAGAAGAAAGAACATTTTCCATGTTAGAGGGTTAATTTTCTTTTCTTTCCATTTTCTTTTTTTTTTTTTTAATTTCTTCAGCGGAGATAAAGTCAGTAATGTAGATGGTCAAGCATACCTACATGACCACATTATTAAAAATACAGCAAACTTGGGAGGAATTTCTTCTTCTCCTTCTTCTTCTTCTTCTTCTTCTTCTTCTTCTTCTTATTATTATTATTATTATTATTATTATTATTATTATTATCAGGGATTGAACACAGAGTATCTTAATCACTGAGCCACATACCCAGCCCCTATCTTTGTTTTAGAGAGATTATCTTGCTAACTTTCTTAGGATTTTGCTGAGTTTCTGAGGCTGGTTTTAAACTCGTGATCAACTGGCTTCAGCATCCCAAGCTGCTGGAATTACAGGTGTACACCATCACTCCCAGCTTATAGGGTCTTCCTGATTGACAATGCTGTGTGCATGATAGCACACAGTGTTTACAGGAGAGTTATCAATGTCAGTGAATCTACAGGGGAGAACAACTGGCTTCTTAAAATAAGATTAGAATCACTCTCTCCTCTTCAATTTCTTAAGACTTGTTTTGTGTCCTAACATGTAATCTACCCTGCCAATAAATCTATGTTTAATTGAGAAGAATGTTCCTAAGCTCCAGTGGTTAATGTGAGTGACATTCTGAGAAGCTTCATATAAGTAAGAATACTGTTTCCCACACTGATGATCAGGGTGAGCAGTTTTCCAGTTGTTTGCTTGCATCTGCCTCTCCTAAAATCACTCTTGCTGATCTACCTGCTGTGGAGCAAGTGGAGTTTTATACTGAATCAGACAACCACTGAAGACACATTCTCAATTAGCATTGAGATGCATAGAGTTAGTAATTTTACTTTGTTATTAAACCAGATAGGCTTTGTCATTCTGGATGAACAAAATTGCAACTCTATGATGTGAAATAATATGGAAAAATTATTGTTCACACATCCTTTGTACTGCATGTGATGAATGGTTATTCACCATGTGTTCATTTGCATTCTGTTACTAACTCAATACAGGATCACTCGGCGGGATAATTCTTGTCAGCATGCAGAAGAAAACATGCAAGGGAGAAGAAGGGCAATAGCTCTTCAACCTATTATGCTATTGTCTGGATGTTGTACAGACTTCCTCTGATTCTACTTTATTGGAAGAAGTAGACCCTAAGCCCTGGCAACTTTCAAGGAGACAGAGAATTATGTCTGGTAGTGAAAAGAAAATTTGGAAACCATGACACATATCTGATGCAGAGTTCTATGTCCCCCCCAATTCCAGGACACTTTTTAAGTTGCTCATCAAAGCAATGTTCATAACCATTGAAGATCAGAAACACCTTCAATGTCCCAAGTTGAGTATTAGGATGGATGACTTCTTTGTGGTACTTTTGCTGATTATTATTTAGATAGGTTGTCCCTCAGTTGTTGAAGCTTATCTCCAACTTGTTATCCTACTGTCTCACCCTCCTGAATATCTGGGATTAGGGGTATACACCACCCCAGCGGGCAAAAGAAAGTCTTCCCTGAACAGAAATCGAACTTGGGCCATGATAGTGAGAGAACTGAATCCTAACCAGTAGATCACCCAGAGCAACTTTCCGTGTATTCATACAAATAGACCTACTGGGGCTGGGGCTGGGGCTATAGCTCAGTGGCAGAGTACTTGCCTAGTATGTGTGAGGACTGGACTAGATCCTAAGCACCACATAAAAATAAATAAAATAAAGGCACTCTGTCCATCTACAACTACAAAAAAATGAAAATAATAATAAAATAAATAGACCTACTGTTGCATTCTCCCAAGGTACCTTCTCTGGTTCTCATGAGCAGTAGTCAAGCTTTTCCTGGCGATCTGTCTTCCCCAAAATTTACCTTATGTCCATAGGGGGAAAAACACTCACTTGACCTTTTCCTGAGCTGTTTCTTATACAAAGCAAGCCCTAAATGCAGCCAGTTCCACTCCCCATCTGGCTACCTCATGGTGACAGCCCTTTTTCTTTTTTGGATTGTTCAAACATCTGATGATTTTGCCATGGATCTGCAAGGGACAATCTGTGCTCCCAAGTATGTCCCTTGAGTTCCTTTCAGTGGATTTAAAGTGAGAGAAGGCACAACCACAGAGAAAACCTGGTGGCACTCAGACCACCTGGATTTTTAAAACTTTTTTTCTCTTAGCTGCAACAACCCAAATCCATTTGTTTCCCTAAATGGATCTAAGCAAAATTATCTCATATCCAGAGCTTGCCATCTTTGCCATTCACTTTAGATGTTTTAGCACATCTACTTGGAGGATGAGGTGTCTGCCAGACATTGGCTATACCACTGGGAATCTCAGCTGACATGAGATTAAGAGGGAAACATGAAAGTCACTCATTTCTTATTTAACTCACTGAAATTCAGAAACATTATTTTGAGGCTCCACAGGCAAAATTCGTACCAACATGGCTTTTATCATTTTTCCTCATGGATGTGCCACAGTCCTAGACATAGCTAAAAATGCATACTTTTATCACCTGTCCCTGTCCTGAGCCTCTCTGATGTGTCAGCTGTTGTAATCAGCACATGGAGATATCACAATTTTCTTAGGATTATTCTTGTCATCACATAAGCTCCAGGAAATGTGCTGCAGTTACAAAGGTCCTTGAAGAGGTCATGACAATGTAAGAATCACCCCCAAAACTCTGACCTGAGCACATAGGGTAGGAGCCCTGCCCTCCCAATGGTCTTCTGCTTCCAAGTAATTCTCTGGGAGTCATGCATATCAATTCTCTTGCCTTTTATCTCAGTCCCACCACAAGCCCTGAATTAGGAGAATTGTTCTCCAAAGTGAGGAGGAGAAGGGCCTGGTTAATCATGCCCAAAGCCCCCATAAGGAGATGTTGAACCCATTGAACAGTGAACGGATAATAAATGACTAGGATTTCTGAAAGTTTTCCATCCATTTTTAAAGAAAATATCTTAGAATGCTAATAATACAATGAATACAACAAAGGCTGTATTTTGTTGCCATTCATAGTGATAAAGGTATACAAAATGTAAATACACATGTGATCAGAGAAAAGTATCCATCAACACAGAAATAAACACAGTTCACAAAGGTCATGATTTGTCCTCAGTTGAATCAAGGGAAATGAAACATAATGTGAAAGTGTCTTAAAAGGAATTTATAAAGTGGAAGAAGTCATACAAGAAGAAACATCTGCTGTGTGTTTTGGAATATAAAAAGAAACATGATCAATATTCACAGAGAGAAAGTCAGTGGTTGCCTGGGAGGTTCTTTGAGCAGCGATGGAGGGAGGATTTCCAAAGGGCAAAGGATATTTGTGGGGAGGGGCATGAATTCTTTTGACTGATGTGATGATGTTCCCAAAGGTGTGAAAATATCACAAAATCTGTCAAAGTTTTCACTTGTGTGTGTTTTATTGTTTTCCAAATATTTCATGTTAGAAAACCTATATAAAATTAGAATATGACATGAATCACAGACACAAATGACATAGTTCTAGAATTCCTGAAAATAGGGAAGAATGGAGGATGAAACCACGGGATTCCCCATTAGATGTCAAGTCTGGGATGACCAGGGTTGCACTGGCTGCCTCACCACTTGAACTTCAGGGTAAAAAGGCAAAAGCATCTTGAATGTTTAGCTCCTCAAGCTAACAAGAATTAGGAATTTCTTTTTATATGGAGACATTTCCTAGGAATATGCTGCTGTGAATGACTCTGAGGGCAGAGGACAAGAGGCTTCTCACTCAAAGAAGTGCCAGTAGGTTCAGCTGGGCCTATAGTAGTGGTAGCAGAAGCAGCCAGAGAGTAGACCTGAGCAAAGCTGCCGGGTGTTTGCCCTCATGACATATGGTAATGGGGTTCTTGTCTTACTTCCCCATAAGCCTGGAGCACTGTGCGAGCACTGAGGCTGTCATCATAAGACTGACAGTGATAGACAGCCTCATCCTCAGGCTGGAGCCCAGTGATGGTCAGTGAAGCAGAGTTGCCAGACTTGGAGCCAGAGAAGCGATCAGGGACCCCTGAGGGTCGATTACTATTACCATAGATGAGGAGTTGGGGAGGCTTTTCTTGGAGCTGTTGGTACCAGTGCACAGAATTACCACCAATATTGCTGCTGCTTCCAGTGCAGGAGATGGTGACCCTTTGACCTGGAGTCCCAGATACTGAGGGCTGCTGAGTCAGCACAGACTGGGCCCAGGACCCTGGAAGTGAGAGAGACACAGAGAGGGTGATTTTTGTCTAGAAACAAGAGTAGAATCAGGGCCCATATCAGTGTACTCACACACCCTATCCCTCCTTCATATCATGTCACCTGTGCACTGAATGAAGAATGTGAAGAGCAGACAGGACCAAGCCATGATGAAAGTCATCCTGAGTTGTGCCTTCTGTCCCTGATGCTGAGCAGAGATTCCCCCAAGTCTCTCTCATGCTTTATTCATAGTCTGAGAAGGGGAGGGTCTATATATGCAAATTAGGTTCCTCCACGTTTTCTGATTGCACCCTGGGCCCTAGTTCAGACTCCTGTACATAAAGATGCCAATTTGGTGTACAGGGTTGGAGTTGGGTTGGCTCAGGGGTGTGGAAAGTCACAGCTGTGACCCCCCAACAACAAAATATCAGGCAGGGCCAAGTGGCTTATTACAATTTTGGTTACTTCCTTACCTCTATTAATTGATCTGCAGTGCCCCCTGTTGTCCAAGCTCATACACATCATTATGTGACATTGTGATCAGACCTTCCGAGACAGTCCTATGTCCTCACCTCATCCCCTCTCATTCTTTCTATGGGCCAGTCCAGGGAACCTCTTCTGTGGTTTCTCCATTACCTCAGAATGGCTTTCTTACTTTTCTCAGACCCCTTGTGGTGAATTCATGCATAGTTCACTTGACACCCCCCTGTTTTCAGGACTAAAATAGTTTTTTTTTTGATATCAGTTCTTCTCAGGTCAGGATTAAGCAGGTGAACATAAAGTTTCTGGTTTTATTAGCTTGCAGGATACCATCTAGTTTATCCACAACACACACACAAAAAAAATGTTTCTGAGGTCCTTTCACATAGGACTTGTCAAGGAACTCAGTTGCAAAATCTTATGTGTTGCCATTCAGATGATACACGTGTGCATGTTTTCAAGCTTTCTCAGTTCACATATTTGTAACCTTTATTTTCAGCAAGTGATACTAAAGGTTATGACTAGATTCAGTCACAACCATATAGCACTTTAGTCACCACTGGCTGCATGGAATGCCATAGGACTGAAGACCCTGAGAGAACTCAGATTGCAGGACTTATGAATGTTTTGTTTATGAAAATGAATTTCTCCTAGGCATTGGCAAGGATGCATGTGGGCTGGGCATGAATCTTTGTTCATATTTGTTCAATATGATTTGTTGTATTTTACAAAGGTCTCATGGTTCCAGCTGAGGAAGTGAATTATATTCTGAATTTTCTAAAATGTTTTCATTTCTTTTATTTTTATTTGTTCTTGTTTATTATAGATGAAATTATAATGTATTTTGACATATTTTACATACATAGAGTATAACATCTCATTTTCTATGTTACACACAATGTATAATTATATTGGTAATGTATTCATATATGTAAATATAAATATAATGTCTGATTCATTCCACTATGTTTCCTATTCCCTTTCCCTCTTCCTTCCATTCATTACCATTGACTAATCCAAAGTACTTATATTCTTCCCTATACCCATGTCCTTATTATATAACTTATGTGTTTGCATGCACATATCAGAGAGGACATTCAGCCTTTGTTTTTTGGGGATTGGCTTATTTCACATAGCATAATAGTCTCCGGTTTCATCTATTTACCAGAAAATGTCATAATTTTCTTCCTCTTTATGGCTTAGTAAAATTTCATTGTGTGTATGTACCAGATTGTCTTTATCCATTTATCTATTGAAGGGCACCCAGACTGGTTCTATAGTGTAGATACCGTGCATTAAACTGCTATATACGTTGATGTACATTGATGTGGCTGTGTCCCTGTAGTGGGCTCTTTTCAATCTTTTGAGTATAACCAAGGTATGGAATAGCTGGGTCAAATTGTGGTTCTACTTCAAGTTTTCTGAGGAATCTCCATACTGCTTTCCTCAATGGTTGTACTGAGTTGCAAACCCATCAGCAATTTTGAGTGTACCTTTCCCCAACATCCTCACCAACATCTGATTGGCTGGGTCGTGTGGGCGGAGCCAAAGAAGTCCCCCAATGAGCAGCTCTGTGGAGGAGCCAATCAGCTAGATGTTGCTGGGGCCACTGTGAGCCAATCATCAGCTGGCAGTCTGAAGGGCAGGGAAACAGCCCAATGAACATCACCTCAGAGGAGCCAATCAGCTAGGTGTTGCTGGGGCTGCTGTGAGCCAATCATCAGCGGGCAGCTGGAAGTTTGCTGGGGCCCCTTTGGCTGTGGCTCTCAACAGATATCTATATCTTGAGTTATTTTATTACAAGTGATGTTCTTACTTACCCTAATAAAAGTGACATAAGCTCAGAATCTCAGAGACTGGAGGTTTTTGTCCCACATCCTCACCCAGGCTTATGTACATGGGACTTTGACAATTTTCCAGGTACCTGTGTACCAAGGCACACAGGAACCTACGAACCCAGCCCTGGACCCTCAGGTCATTTGAGCGCTAGCCACCTGATAATTTTCTCCTGTGGACCCTCCTTCCCTCAGGAATAGTCTAACCATGCCACCTACTGATCTCAGAACAAACTTCTTTCATAATAGACCAAATTTATTCTTGGACTTTATTTCTTGGACTCCTGTTTGTATCACTTGAATGAGATATCTAGCAGGGACAGTGGAGGCATGGTCCTGAAGTTGCTATATCTGACATGTTACTCTACGGATACTGAACATGTGGGTGTGGTAAACATGGAAACACGACTCTGAAAAGCATTCAAACCACTCTGAATCTGAATACAAATGCCTGGAGCAGAAATAGAGCTGATCTGTTAATGTGAAGGTCTCTGAGGAGGAGGCATTTGCTTTGGATTTTGAGTGGGAAAGGAGTTCATTGTGGGTGAAACAGGCATTCACAGGGGAGACAATAATGTATCAGGAATGTGCACATTTTATAGAGAAACAGGAAGAGAAAATAAGTGAAAAGAGATGTGGCAACCATGGGTACAGCGAGGCAGTGCGAAGAGTATAGCAGAGATAATAGTTAGATCCTTCAGGTGTCTTCCTCATTGCCTTAGATATATTTAACAAGGATTGTTTCCATTTCTATGTCTTATGTTAGAGTATTGGCTCTGATAAAGTGGGACATTGTAGAAGAGAAAAGGGGAAGAAATACCCAATAGAGAATATTTCTGAGTAGCTGTTATGATTGCAGATGAAATATCACATGGTGGGACATCTGGGCCCACTGAACCTCAGGTTAGAGTATAAACATACCATAGTGTAAGGTAGAGGTAACATTTCTGATGAGACTGACAAAGGTAAGACTAGGTGGAGAACAGGTCTGAGGGACTGTTGGGGATGTTGATGTATATTTGCCATTTGGTGACCATGGTATGAAAAGGTGAAAAATCAAACAGTAGTTTCAGAGAGAATCAGGTTTGCATTTTCTCCCACCACATGAATAAGGCAGAAGTTAAAATAACCACAAATAGTGGAATTAAAATTGTCAATTATTTATTCTTTCATTCCTGTATTTTTGTTGATTCTTGTTCTAGGAACTCATGCATTTTTAAGATATGATTAAAGGGGGCTGGGGCTTTGGCTCAGTGGGTGAGCACTGAGTGCAAGGTACTGGGTTTTATTTTCAGCACCACGTAAAATTAAATAAATAGATATTTTAAAAATAATATGATTAGTGATATTGCACATACATGAAACATTAGAAATGTGTATGATATTCTAGGAGTTCCCCAAGGTATTTGATTAGCAAGAATTGAACACAGGAGGTCATAGATTGGCTTAAGAGGATACTGCAGTCCTGAGGATCTCCTACCCATGCAGATCAGAGAAGAGGAAGTGTCTATGTGGCTGCAAGGCTTGTAGGTAGCAAGAACTCTGAACCTCTGAAAAACCTCAACTTTGAATTTTGAGGAGTCCAGCTGAAGCAGAAGGCCAAGAGAGCAGGAAACATCCCCTGAATGGATCACTAAATTCCAGGGCTAGTGGACCAGAAAGTACTCTTCATATGTCTTCCAGGGAATACTATAGGTAGAAACTGCTGATTGGCAGTCCCTTCTTAGTCTGGCCACAGGCAATGCTGAACTCTGGCGTGACTACTGCCACATCGTTCCAAGGAAGTAGCCTCCTTCTTGTGATCACCCAGGATCCAGAGTCACTCAGCCTGCAGAGAAACTCAGATTGTCTGTGTTCGGTGGTTCTGCCTATCTAATTCTTTCCCATCCTGATGCTGTCACAGGTATCAGAGCCATGTTCTGAAGTCTCCTGTTTTCCTCCAGGTCCTTTCCAGTTGTGTTCACCAACATTCCCCTCCTGCCAAACCACATTCTTATCTGAACACCTTGCATCTGTTTCTCAAAGGCTCCCAACTCAAAAAATTAAAACAAAACAAAACAAAACAAAAACTTTCTAGTGTTGAGAAAAAAATATTTCAAGAGAAAAAGTGTTTTTGCTTTGGTAGATAGGTAAATACTTTTTTAAAATGAGAAGTTTGGGTTAAAAATAATTTAATAAATTCACTCAAATAAGTTCAAAATTATAAAAGTTAAGTTGCTTCTCAAACAGTAAATACCATATATACAACACACACGCACACACACACGCACACACATACATACACACACACATACACACACACACACATACACACACAAAAGTATGTCTTTTGCTTTGATGTACTGCAAAGTGAATATCACTGGAAAAGCTAAGCACTGGAAAAAATGATTTGACCTTGTTCTTCCAATCAGATACAGGTGATACTATTCCTTTTGGAAGATAAAAATCATTGAATCCCCTTTTTTTGGAAAATTTCTCACAAACAATTCACATATATTCTCCATTTTGGACTTAATCAGAAACAGAAATTAACTAACCACTTACCTTATGCTTTCTCTACAGGCAGTCATCATTGGACAGTCAGAGAGGTCAGTGTCCAGTCTTATAATTCCCATAATCCTGTGATCATGTTTCTATCCATACTAAACCATGTGCAGGTTTAGATATCTTTTGTTCACCTGGGACTGACTGTGCTGAGCATCATTGTGATGTATAACACATTGAACCTGTTTTACCCTCAGGTGGGCACCTGAGAGGTTCAGGCGATTTTTCTCCCAACAAGGGAGTCTGAGAACCAGAAAGGTGACCAAGAGTGTCTGTTGTTTGTGTTTTAAATTAGCGTCCTGGCACTTGCCTGGAATTCTGTTGCAACAAGTATGAGAAGTGATCGTTGGTGACCAAAAGTGTTCTGGAGCCACAGATGAGGGTGACTGTCCCTCCCGAGCAAGTGGTTAGAGAAGGCTCCTGAGTCTAATAACCTGAGAAGTGGACCCTAAAACCTGAACAAATCATGTCTAGAATGAGGAAGGACAACAGAGTGCCATTACAGTGGCTGGAATCCAAAGTCTTTATCATACTGACACACTGAGTAAGGAGGAGAAGCAGACATGTCCAGGCTGTGATATGCATTTTGGGAGGATTCCCTGGCCCTAAAATTTAGGCCAAACTTCCTGACAGGCCATGATTTCCCACTGAACTGGCTGAATATAGGAGTCACATTTATATGTGGTGTATTATATAAATATGAGCCCTTTACCATCAACTTCCAAAACATGGTCCTATGTTCTGAGAGCACGTAGATTTTCAGAAGTAGACACAGGGTCACTGTGTGTTGTAAATTTTTCCCATGGGAGGAAACAGCTGCACTAGTATTGTGCATGGTTCACCGAACAACTGTTCAGAATCCAATGAAGCTAAACCACTTGAGTTTCTACCATTTTTCTACAAATGTCCACAGTGCCCTGTGGAGGCCTTTTGGGCTAAAGCTATAAGGTCCCATTTGATAATTAACTGTTAAAGTGCTTGTATGACATTGCCACTGTATTTTCAAGACTGTCTCACATTCATTACTTGAATTTTCTTTGAGCATTTGTGCTTATATCTATTTACCTGTTTTTGTTTGTTTGTTAAAATCATTCCCAATTGTGTGCAATTTAATTTTAGTGTTGCATGGTCTTGAATTACTCTGAATTTTTTATAATTAACATACTTGTATTTATTTTGTAAAATAACTTCATTGTTTTATTATAATTGAATGTTAATAGTGGTGTTCACTGTACACATAATCATACATACAGGAACACTAATTTCATCAATTTTATTCCCCAGTATTCTACCTTTCACTCCCTTATACCCTCCCCTAAACCTGCTTCTCTACGCTTCTGGCCTCATTTCAGTTGTTCTTCAATTGGTATATTAAATTATTAATAAAATTGGGATTCATTGTGATATATTTATACTTGCACATAGCATCATTAGTTTGGTATCCTTTCACAGGACCTGCCTGTCACCTTGTTTTCTCCCTTTCCTGGATCTTCCTTCTCTATTCAACTTATCTTTCTTCAAGGATCCAGTTCATGTTACCAAGAGAAAAAGTAATAAAGATCGGACCTTACTCATATGTGTTATGAATAAGTACAGAATTTGATTTCATGATCAAATTTCTGATAAGTTTATTAATTTTTATCTTCTCATTGAATGTAGAGAAGGGTTAAGTGAAAAATTTCTTTAATAATTAGTCTATTAGACTAAAAAGAAAACAGAAAGAGGAAATGCTCCATAATGAGAATTAAATTTTCTTTTCTTACCATTTTAATTTTTTTATTTTTTAATAGTTCAGTGAAGATAAAATCAGTTAGGCCAATGGTCAACCAGGTCTGTGTAATCACACTACTCAAAAATATCATGAAGATCTGATAAGCTAACTTGATTTTTTAAAACTCTTTTGTTATTTTATTATCAGTGATTGAACACACAGGAGTTCAATCACCCCAGTCACCACTATACCCATTTTTTTTAGAAAGAGTGTTTTGCTGAGATGCTTAAATCCTTGCTAAGTTGCAGAGAGTGGTTTGAATTTGTAATCCCCCTGCCTCAGCCTCCCAAGCTAGTAAAATTGCAGATGTACACCACCATACCCAGCTTTTAGGGTTTTCCTGTTTGTCAATAATGTATGCATTATAACACACATTGTTTCTAGGAAATTTATAAATGTCAGTGACTCTACCAGGAGAGAACAACTGTTTTTCTTTTAGAATAAAACTAGAATAACTCCATCATCTACTGTTATTAAGACCTGTTTTGTGGCCTAACATATAATCTACCCCTGCCAATGAATTCATGTTTCATTCACAAGAATGTTCCCAATCTCCAGTGGTTAACGTGGGTGACAGTCTAAGAAGAGTCTCATACAAGTTAGGGCACTGTTTCCCACAGCGAGCAGTTTTCCAGTTGTCTGTCTGCCTCTCTTTAAACCAATCTCTCTGATGTACATGCTGTGAAATAAGTGTTTTTTACACTGAGTCAGATACCCATTGAAGACACATTATCTATTGGCAGCAAGATGCATGGACTAAGCAATTTTGCTTTGTTTGTTATCAGACATATAGTTTTTTTCATTCTAGATGAACAAAATTGCAACTCTGTGATGTGAAATAACATGGCAAAATTCTTGCTCACACACCTTATCCACTGCATGTGATGAATGGTGATTCACTATGTGTCTATTTTCATTCTGCTACTAACTCAATAGAGCATCACTCATTGGGATAATGCTTGTCAACATTCAGAACAAGACATGCAGGAAAGAAGAAGGGTGGTAGCTCTTCAACTTATCTTGCTATTGTCCAGATGTAGCACAGGCCTCCTCTGATTCTACTTTACAGGGCAAAATAGACCCTGAACAAAGGCATCATTAAAAGGGTCAGAGAATTTTGACCAGGAAATTTGGAAATCATGATGCTATATGTGCACACATCTGATGTAGAGTCCTATGTCCACCCAATTACTGGACACCTTATAAGTTTCTCAGAAAAACAACATCCATAATCATTGATAATCAGAAAGAACTTTGATGCTTCAAGTTGATTATTAGGATGAATTGCTTCTCTGTGGTAATTTGTTGTTGTTATTATTTTGTTTATTTTTTATTTTGGGGACTGGTTGTTCCTCAGTTGTTGAAGCTTACCTCCAAATGGTTATCTCAATGTCTCAGGCTCCTGTATCTGGGATTATAGTCATGCACCACCAGAGCCATTGAAATAAATAGTTTCCTGACCAGAAATCAAACTTGGTCCTTGACAGTGAGAGCTGAATCCTACCCACTAGCTCACTCAGAGCAGATCTCTAGGATTCATTCAAATAGACTTACTGTTGAGTTTGCACAAGGATCTTCTTGTGGTTTTCATGGGTAGTAGTCAAGTTTTCCTGGCTAGCTAGCTTCACTAATGTTCACCTTATGTCCAGGTGCAAAAAATAAGCACTCACTTGACCTTTACCTCCAGCTAGTTTTTAGTACAGAGCAAGCTCTGGATGAACCAGTACTCATTTCACCCTGGCCACACTATTATGAGAGCATTTTTTTCAAAAATTTGACTACTGTGTGCCAAATCTGCAAGAGACAATTTGGGCCTAAATATATGTCCCTTGTATGCCTTCTAGTAGGGGTTACAGTGAGATAATACACAAAAACATAGCAAACGGGGTGGCATTCAGACCACCTGGATTTGTTAAATTTTTTTTTCTCTTAGCTGCAACTACCTAATTCCACTTTTTGTCCCTGAAGGGATTAAAGATCTTGCCATTTTTGTCATCCACCTTTGATATCCTATCACATCTCCTTGAAAGATGATGTATTTGTCAGATATTGGTAATAATCACTGGGAATCTCAGGTGACATGGGATTAAGAGGAAAATATGAAAGTCACTCTTTTCTCATTTAACTCATTGAAATTCAGAAACATGATTTGTATGCTCCACAGGCAGGAAATATACCAAAATGTCTTTTGAATCTTTTCTCATGTACATTTCACAACCTAGACACTACTGGAAATCCACACCTTCACCACCTGTACCTGTCCTGACTTCTCTGATGTGTCAGCCCTTACTACCAGATTATGAAGATGATACTATTTTCTTAGTATTATTCTCATTCTCAAATGGGGTTCAGGAAATGTGTTTCAGTTGCAGATTTCCTGGCAATGTAAGAGATACCCTCAAAACTCTGACTTGAGCACACAGGGCAAAAGCCTTTCCCTCCCAATGATCTTCTGCTTCCAAGTAAGTCCCTAAGAATAATGCATGTCATCTCCCTAGTTTTTTTTCTCAGTCCCACCACAAGCCCTGTATTAGGACATTTATTCTCCAAAGTGAGGAGAGGTAAGGTTCAGCTAGACATGCCCACAGGCACAATTAGATGATGCTGAGCCCAGTGTACAGTGAGAAGATGACAAAAGAACCATATTTCTGATTGTTTTCCATGGATTTTTGAAGAAAATATTTTAGATCAGGAGGTCAATAATACAGTGAATACAAATAAGCCTGCATTATATTGCTATCTATACTGATGTAGTGAAAAATTTTAATACATATGTAGTCAGAGAAAAGTGTCTGTCAACACAGAAAAAAATAAAAAACAAGGATCAGATCATGATGTGCTGTCCTCAGGAGAATCAAGAGAAATTCCACACAACATGGAAGGCTCTCAAAGGGATCTTATAGAGTGGAAGAAACCACTCAAGAAGGAATATCTGCTATGAGTATCCAAATATAAAAGGAAACTCAACCAACAGGCACAGAGAGGGTCAGTGGTTGCCTGAGAGATACTGTGAGCAGAGATAGAGGGAGGATTCCCAAAGGCCAAAGAAGATTATGGGCAGGGCATCAATTTTTTTGCCTTATTGTGCTAATGTTCACAAAGGTGTAAAAATATCTCAAAATTATTTAAAGTTTTCACTTATGTGTGTTTTATATTCTATCAAATATTTCATATTATATTAGGGTTGTAAACAAGTCAAGATGGTGCCTGGCACTTTGCCAGAAGGAGTGGTTTGTGAAGTAATGCCAGCAAGCCATTAAGATGATAGATTCCTGAATGACTGACTGCTGTGTCTAGATTATGTCAATTAAGTTAAGCTGTGTGTAATCATTAAGATGATGATTCCTTATTGGTTGGTTTACTGCTGTATTTAGTTTATGTTAATTATTAAGTTAAGCTGTGTATTCATATATATACCCCTCCTGTCCTACAATAAACGGCTCCCACTCCTGCTGTATCAATCTTCACAAGTTCCTCGTCACCCCCTGGTTAGTTTGCTGGGACACTCCGGGGAAAGTGACGAGGAAAAGCTGCCTGTCCCTAGAATAGATAGGACAGGAGCAAATCTGCTTGTCCCTAGGCAGATAGGGTGAGAGGGAGAATGTCCAGTTGGAGAAAATGGAGAAGATTGATGCAGCATGTTTGTGTCTTGTTTTGTCTTGGTGTTTGTATTGTCTTTGTGACGAAAATATTGAAGGGGTGAGAAGTAAATTACTAAGGTAAGGAAGCACCCCAGCGGAACCAAGAACAGTTAGGGCATACATTGATAAGGGCCCAGGAACTCTAGTCAGGAAGAGGAAGAAAGTTCAGAGGAGGAAGGACTATCAAGAAAGGAATTGCAAAAGGCTACTACTAAATACTTTTCATCACCAGAGGATTCGTGAAGCAGTGCATGCGGTGGTTGCCGCATACGAAAATCGGTTGTGGTGCAGACTTTCCAGGCAGCAGCTGGCTCTTCCCCGCACCCCCTGCCCAGGGAGCAGGATGCTACTGCAATGAGCCCAAATCAAGACCTAGAGGCACAGTCTCACAGGCTCTTCCTGTGCCCAGTGGCAGTTTGAGTCCGGGACACTCCCTGGGGCCATCTGGGGCTGCCCAGGACACTGCAGCCAGGCAGAAGACGTGTCTGGCATCCCTGAAGTTTGGTTGTTTCCAATGTCAATAACTACAGTGGTTCTCCCACACCTGGAGGCTAATGAATAATGAGCACCATTAAGGCCTATTTCAACTAAATTGTTCAGAAGGTTGTTTTCTTAGTGCCTGCTGGAATACTACAGGATTTTCTTTAGTCATCATTGCCAGAGTTCCTCCCTTCCTCCCAGTACCAGTGAGGATGAGGGTGGAAGAATTTCCAGTGTTGCTGAGAACCAGACAAGCCTTCAGATCAAGCTAGCTGCCTGCAGAACTTACCTGGACTGTGAACCTAAGCTAGGTGCCTTCAGAATTTATCTGGACTGTGAACTTACCTGGACTGTGATTTAATTAATCTATTGAGCTTTGAACTTACCTGGACTATGATTTACCTGGACTATGTGTTACTTATATGCATTGTGAACTATCTGTTGATGCAACAAATTGTGGTAGTACCGGGGTATCTTTCCTGATGGTGTCATCTGTGGTACAAATTTTCCAAGGGCTTCTTACTTGTAGCCATCAATTGGCTTGGTACCCTGACATTTTGTATCCTCCCCTTCTGCTTGTAGCAGATTATTTATGGTGTTTGTGTAAAAACCACTATGATCCTTATCCACAAGTGTGGCTGAGTGTGTTGGGCCGGTAGTCAAAGACAGGTAAGATCCAATTACAATGGTACCAACCTAAGACAGGAGGCTGACGCCTTGAGGTGAACTCATCCAATGACGGGTAAGGACCATATGTAGTATTGGACAACCTAAAATAGGCACGGTCCCTAAGCCACATACTTGTTATTTAAATTAAACAAAAGGGGGAGATTTTAGGGTTGTAAACAAGTCAAGATGGTGCCTGGCACTTTGCCAGAGGGAGTGGTTTGTGAAGTAATGCCAGCAAGCCATTAAGATGATAGATTCCTGAATGACTGACTGCTGTGTCTAGATTACGTCAATTAAGTTAAGCTGTGTGTAATCATTAAGATGATGATTCCTTATTGGTTGACTGCTGTATCTGGTTTATGTTAATTAAGTTAAGCTGTGTATTCAGTTATGTATATATACCCCTCCTGTCCTATAATAAACGGCCCCCACTGCATCAACCTTCACAAGTTCCTTGTCACTTGCCCCCTGGTTATTTTGTCCAGCCAGACTGTGGCAATATTAGAAAATTTATATAAAATTAGGCTAAATCATGTGTAACAGACATAAACAATGAAGGCTAAAGAGAAGAAGACACATTCTAGAAATAGAGGAATTAGGGAAGACTGAAGGATGGAACCACAGAATTCCCCATCAGAGGTCAAATCTGAGATGATCAGAGTTCCACTGGATGATTCAACACCTGAATTTCAGGTCAAAGAGGTGAGAGAATCCTGTTCAGCTCTTCAAGCTAGAGAGGAACACAAATTTATGTTTATACAGAGACATTTTCCTAGAGACATGCTGCTTTTATGGACTCTGAGGACAGAGTACAAGAGGCTTCTCACTCAAAGAAGTGCCTATAGCTTCAGCTGGGCCTATAGTAGTGCTAGCAGAAGAAGCCAGAGAGCATCTCTGAGCAAAGCTGCTGAGTGTTTGCCCTCCTGAAATATGGAGAAGGGATTCTCTTACTTCCCGATGAACCTGAAGCACTGTGCAAACATAGAAGCTATTGTCATAAGACTGACAGAAACAGTCAGCCTGTTCCTCAGGCCAGGGATCAGTGATGGTCATTGAAACAGAGTTGCCATACTTAGAGCCAGAGAAATGATAAGGGACCCCTGAGGATTGATTACTATTATCCTAGATGAGGACTTTGGGGTCATTTCTGGGGGCTGTTGGTACCAGTACACATTCCTGCCACCCCTAATATTGGTGCTGATTCCAGCAAAGGAGATGATGACTGTCTTTCCTCGAGTTTCAGACAATGAAGGCATTTGAGTCAGCACAAGGCCCCATGACCTAGATGTGGCAGAAACACAGGGTGATGTTTGTCTAAAAACAGGAGCAGAATCAGGGCCCATATCATTGGACTCCCACACTCTATCCCTCCTCCATATCATGTCACCTGTGCACTGAAAAGGAGGAATGTGAGGAGGAGAGAACCAGGCCAAGTTAAAGGTAATCTTTTGCCCTGCCTTCTGTTCATGATGCTGAATAGAGGTTCCCCCAAGACTCTTGTTTGTCCTCTTCATATTCTGAGAAGAGAAGTGTCTATCCATGCAAATTAGATTTCTCTAGGTTTCCCGATTGTACCCTGGATCCTGGTTCAGACTCTTGTACATAAAGATTCCATGTTGGTGTTCAGCGGTGGAGTTGAGTTGGCTCATAGATGTGGGAGGTTATGTGGGCTCTCTCTTCCCCAGTGAGAAGTTCCACAGAAAAGGGCAGAGGAGAGTGTGGTTGTGGACTCATTAATTCAGACCTCTGGATACCAAACTGGTAGCAGATATGATTTTATTGTGCAGTTACCATGTATATAAACTCAGGCAGTAGCAAAGCAAATTACAGGCAGCCACCAATGCAATTTCTGCTAACTGTCCTTGGAACGACCAATCGAGGAGCGGGCTGTGGAGCAAGTGCAGGGACTGCAACACATGGCCTCATTCCCATGGCTGTGCCTACAGGGTAAGTGGCCTGTTGTTCATATGCCCAGGAGGAGGGGAATGGCCTGCCACTCAGAAGTCCTTAATGGATGCCATGTATACAGTACCCCATGCACTTCTCCCCACAGGCGGTCACAGCTCTGAGCCCTATCAAGAGAGCATCAGGCAGAGCCAAGTGGCTTATTACAGTTCTGGGCACTTTCTGACCCATCTTGCCTAGTCTATACTGCCCCCTGTGATCCAAGAACATACACATCATCATGTGATACTTTGGTCAAACCCCCTGAGACAGTCCTACATTACACTGCCTCTGCCTAGGGGCAGGCCAGTGAGACCCTTTGTGGCCTCTCCATTATCTCAGGATGGCCTTCTTGCTTTCCTAAGACTCCTCATGTGGATTCATGCATAGTTCATTTGACTTCTCCCTAGATAGGTTTAGGATGGTGTCTTTGATATAAATTCTTCTCAGTTCAGGGTTAAGTAGGGGAACATAAAGTTTCTGGTCTTATTTGTATGCAGGTACCATCTAGGTTTTTAAGCTTTCTCAGTTCACATGTTTGTAACCCTTATTATCAGCAAGTGAGACTGAGGATTGTGACTACCTGTCACTCACAGCCATACATCACTTTAGCTACCAATGGCTACATGGAATGTCTGCCTGAGGGGACGGAGGCACATGTCTTCAGACATGGATAAAAATTCACTTTCTCCTAGGCACTGGCAGAGAAGTATGCAATGTCAGCATGCATATCAGCATTTGTTCATATTTATTCATTATGATTCAGTGTATTTCAAAAGAGTCCTATGGTTCCAACTGAGAATGTAAATTATATTCTGAATTAAAAAAAAAAAAAAACTTTTTATTTCCTTTTGTTTTATTTGTTTTAAGGTGACAGTAGAATGTATTTGTCATATTATACATAAATGGAGTATAATTTTCCATTCTCTGCTTGTACATGATGTAGAATTACATTGGTCATGTATTCATATATGCACATAGGAAAGTAATGCCTGATTAATTCTACTGTATTTCCTATTTTCATACATCCTCCCTTCCTTTCATCCCCCTTGTCTAATAAAAGTACTTCTATCCATTCCTTCCTGCCTGCCCTTATTGTAATTTAGCATCCATATATCAGAGAGAACATCCACTCTGTTTTTTTTTTTTTTTTTTGAGATTGCCTCATTTCACTTAGCATGATAGTCTCCAATTTAATCCATTTACTGGGAAATACCATAATTTCTTTTCTCCTTATCATTGACAAATATTCCATTGTGTATATATACCACATTTTCTTTCTCCATTTATCTGTTGAAGAAAGCTTAGGCTGGTTGCTTATTTTAGCTCTTGTGAATTAAGCTAGTATAAATGTTGATGTGGCTGCATCACTGTAGTATGCTGATTTTAAGTTCTTGAGTATAAACCGAGGAGTGGGATAGCTGGGTCAAATGTTTTTTCCATTCCAAGTTTTCTGAGGAATCTCCATACTGCTTTCCAGAGTGCTTACATCAACTTGCAATCCCACCAGCAAAGAATAAGTGTACTGTTTTCCCACAAACTTGACAACATTTACTTGTGCTTGTATTCTTGACAATTGCCATTCAAATAGCAATGGGATTGAATCTCAGTGTGGTTTTTAATTTGCATTTCTCTAATTATTGGAGATGTTGAGTTATGTTTTCATAATTTTGAAAATTCTGGATCCCAAGATAGAAAACAAGTGACATTCTAGGGCCTAGAAACTTCCATATTTAGGAATGTAACTCACCTCATAGTAGTTTGGTACTTTTTAACTCCAGCACAATTTGTAATTGAATATAGACAGGATTAAAAAGCAAGCATTAAGTGTTTTTTTTTTTCTGTGATAAGAGAAATAGTGTACATCGTGGAATCTAACATTTTTCATATTTATGAAAGTTATAGTATAGATATTGGGACACAAAACTACATTTCTAATTAATAGATTATTTTTTAAAAATTTACACATGGAATGTGTGCATTATCAAGTGATTCAAATTCATAAGTTTAATATATAAAAATTTAATCATTATTTTCTTTCTTTCTTCATTTATCTACATGTGAAAAATAGGCAATATAGGTCCCCTTTTGATTTTCTTTAGTTTTAATGAAAATTTATTTCTCCACCTTCGCATGGGTCTCTCAACTTTAATGACTGTTAATTTCTTGCAGATTGTTTCTTTCTATAAGCCAAACTTCACTTGCCCTTCAATTCAAAAAGAGCAAGACAAAAATGTTTTCTCTACTCCACTACAGGTCAGAAAATTTAATTCTCCTCTTCTTCATGAGTGTGCCCAAATCCACCAGCACATACAGATTTTTTCTTTGATTATTCTCTTCTCTAATTTTATCGCCAAATATAAATCCAATATATTTATTTATTTATTTATTTATCTATCTACCTATCTATCTATTTATTTATTTTCAGGAAAAAATGCACCAAACACATTCACATTTATTTTCTTTTTTTAAGCAAATGACAAAGACCCAGTTTACCAGACTTTTAAACCTAAGCTTAACATTACATATTTAAACAATTGTCAAAACTTTACTAAGTTGACAGCATTCATACACAACTAGAGAGCAACCTTAAATTTATATTAAACCAGAAATGTATTACCATTAATGCATTAATATCTTTCATTACTACATACTGAAAAAAAAATTACTTCTACAGGAGCCGCATCCTGGCAATGTTAGCTCACAGCAGGCTGACACTACTTGGCTCACAAGTCAAACACAATGGGAAGCAGATCCATGCTGGTGTTAGAATACAATCTTGTCCGAGCACTACTCAAAGTCAAGGCTCACCTTGGATTACGCTTAATAAAAAAGCAAACTGCAGACAGAGATTACAATTTTAAAGACAAAAAAAAAAAAATGGTTCTACTGCGTGGTCCCAACAATTAATTCAAAAGTCAATGACAAATAGGGGCACGGATGAGCTGTTTATAAATACTTTAGATTAGGTACAATTATACTGAAAGTCGAATTCCTCTGAAATCTTCCAAAAAAATGTTCCTGTTAATCCTCAAATGGTGCTTGTAATAGTTTAACTTTTCTGTTAAATGCGTAAATGTGTACGTTGAATTACTTGTTATCCAAGCGTAGCAACTGTTCCCTACCATTTATCTTTAAGGACTTTAACTGGCCATCTTCTTCAACTTCTACTCTTTCTTGACCATTCTCAACAATTCTTTTGTAGTGATTTCTCTCCCATTTACTATTTTGGTAGAAGTTGATATAGATTTGAAGTTACTCATCCCACTACCACTAAATGATGTAGAAGATAATGAAGTAAGGCCACCGTGACCTAGTGACCCAAATGAAGTAAATCCTATATCAAATGCAGAAAATCCACCTTCAAATGATGGAAGTCATCGGAAAGAGGAGAAAAACGAACTTGCACCTCGGTTTCTGCTTCCTTGGGCACATCTTCGGTTCCCAAAAAATGTCTTCAAATGGGTCTTCAAAGAAGTCGAAGGAAAATGGGTCCCTTCCACCAAAAAATTCCCTGAAGACATCATCTGGGTTCCGGAATGTGAAGCCAAACTCAAATGGACTGTCAAAATGACTTCCACCTCCACCTCCACCATTTAAGCCTTCTTTGCCAAACTTGACATAGATACCCCGTTTTTTAGCATCTGATAACACCTCATATGCCTCAGCTACTTGTTTGAAATTCCTCTCTGTTTCTTCTTTGTTCTCAGGATTTTTATTTGGATGCCACTTTAGTGCAAGTTTCCGATATGCCTTTTTGATATCCTCAGGTGAGGCATGTCTCTGGATGCCTAGCACTTCATAGCAATCCACCATGTTTTAACAGATTGTTGGAACAAGTCCGATGATGAGGCAGACAGGTCTGGGTGGGCAGACAGGTGCTCAGGGTGTGTTAAGGCTTCTCTGGTGACAATGGCAGCGGCTCCTCGCACTTTCCTTTCTCTTCTTTCTCCAACAACAAACAGGAAGTAAACCCAGTATATTTAAACTCTTTACACCAAGCAACATGAAACAAATTATATAAAATGATGAATGTTTTGGAAAAAATTGCAGATAGAAATAAGAACATAATATAAGAACTGGAAACTGGTGCAATCACTCTGAAAAGCATTATGGAGATTTTTTAGCAAACATGGAATGGAACCACCTACTTATCTTACTCCTCAACATATACCCAAAAGACATAAAATCAGCATTCTACAGTAATCAGCATTCTACAGCCACATCAATGTTTTTAGAAGCTCATTTCACAATATCCTATCTATGGAACCAACACTGGTGCCTCTCAAGAGATCAATGGAAAAAAAAAATTGTGTATATACATACACAATGGATATTACTCATCCATAAAGAGAAATGGAATTATGGCATTTGCAGGTAAATGGATAGAACTGGAGACTATCATTCTAAAAGAAATAAACTCATACCAAAAAGCCAAAGATTGAATTTTTCTCTATGATGTGTGGATGCTAACCCATAGCAAAGGATAGTAGGGAGGGAAAGTATTGAAGTTAAGTGGATTAGACAAATGGGGAATGAAGGAAAGGAGGAATGAGAATAGGAAAGACAATAGAATAATAGAATAAATTGGACATAACTTCCCTGTGTTTATATATTAATAAATGACAAGTGTACTCTACATTATGTTCAACCACAAAAATGGGATCAAAATTGTAACGGGTTGTACCTCATATATGTATAATATGTCAAAATATACCCTACAGTCATGTAAATCTAAAAACAACAAATAAAAAATAAGCACATGAAATAACACAAAATCATATCTATCATTAGAGTGTGCATGTTGAAGTAGTAATAAAATGAGCTACAGAACTATGAATGGTTTAAATATTCCACAAAGTCATTGATGTGAAAATAAACCTATACTAAAACTGTATGTTCATTGTGCTTCCAGGTCCCTGAAGGTGATGTGGAAATCACAAGAAATGATGACTTATGCTCTGCTAGCATGGACTCATCCATTTACCAAAGCCATCTGTGGACTACTGCATGGATGCATGCAAACATTGGTTATTAATAGGAAGAATAAACCACTTAAATGGGGATATTATCTGGCTATAATAATTCCTGTCTTCATTAATTTAAACACAAGTGCAAGTTCTAAGATTACTGATCTGGAAGACTTTAAATGCACACTATATTCTCAACCAGGCTTGATATTATGATAAAAGTAAAAAAAAAAAAAAAACATTTTAGGGATGGGGTTGCAGCTCAGAGGTAGAGCACTTGCCTAGCACGTGGAGGCATTGGATTCAAGCCTAAACATCACATAAAACATAAATAAAATAAAGGTATTTTGTCCATCTACAACTAAAAAATAAGTATTAAAAACCATTTTATTATGTTCTATGGCTTTCGAGTATTGAAATTTGAAAATGTTTGAAAAATATCTCAGAGCAAAAAAGTTTACTTTTAACACTATTTATTTTTACTACTTCCACTAGAAGCAGAACTTCTAAATACTATTATTTGTGCAGTTTACATTAGTCTAAGATTAAAGAGTTTTTTAAAAAAGTAAATAAGCCAAGAGTGGTGGCACATGCCTGTAATCCCAGCTACTCTGGAGACTGAAAAAGGAGGATTGTGAGTTCAAAGTCAGCCTTAGCAAAAGTGAAGCCCTAGCAACTCTGTGCGATCTTATTTCAAAATACAAAAAGAGGGCTGGAGATGTGGCTCAGTGGTGAAGTGCCCCTGAGTTTGATCGCTGGTACCACCACTCAAGAAAAAGCAAATAAAAAGAGAAAATATAACAAGCTCTTACATGTCAATCTGCAGAGATATAAGGGATGTTTACATGTTTAACTTGATGATAGTATTTTAAAGACAATGCATTTACAAAATTCAATGTCCAATTTGTAAGTATAATTGCTGGGTCCTGATGGGTAGGCAAAGGAGGCTTGTGGGCAGAGGCATGGATTCTTTTGCCTGATTGTGCTGATGTTCACAAAGGTGTGAAAATGTCTCAAAATTCATCAAACTTTTCATATATAGGTGTTTTATTGTCTGTCAAATATTTCCTGTTAGAAAAGTTGTATCAAATTAGGCAAAAACATGAATCACAGTCATAGAGAATGAGGGATAAGGGGAAGAAGACACAGTTGAAGAATTCTGAAAATTGGGAAGAATGGAGGATGGAACTACAGTTTTCCCCATCAGATGTAAAGTCTGAGATGACTAGGGTTGCACTGGCTGCTTCACCTCCTAATTTTCAGGACAAAGTGATACACCATCCTGTTCTGCTTCTCAAGTTAAAGAGGAACCCAAATTTATGTTTATATGGAGATATTTTCCTAGGAACATGCTGCCTTGAATGAATCTGGACAGAGTACAAGGGGCTTCTCAAATAAGCACCAGGAGATTCAGCTAGGCCTATTGTAGAGCTAGCAGAACAAGCTATAGGGCAGGCCTGAGCAAAGCTTCTGGGTGTTTACTCTCCTCAAAGATGGTAAATGGGTTCTTGTCTTACTTCCCCATAAGCCTTGAACACTGTGGGTGCCTTAAGGCTTTTGTCATAAGACTGACAGTAATAGACAGCTTCATCCTCAGGCTGAAGCCCAGTGATGGTCAGTGAACCAGAGTTTCCAGATCTGGAGCCAGAGAAACGATCAGGGACCCCTGAGGGTCGATTACTATTACCATAGATGAGGAGTTTGGGGGCTGTTTCTGGGAGCTGCTGGTACCACTGCACAGTATAGCCATCCCCAATATTTGTGCTGCTCCCAATGCAAGAAATGGTGACCTTCTGTCCTGGAGTTCCAGAGAGTGAGGGCTGCTGAGTCAGCACAGACTGGGCCCAGGACCCTGGAATTGAGAACACATGGAGAACATAAGTTTTGTCTAGAAACAAGAGTAGAATCAGGGCCCATATCAGAGGACTCCCACACCCTATCCCTCCTCCATATCATGTCACCTGTGCACTGAACAAGGAATGTGAGGAGGAGATAGGACCGAGCCATGGTGAAGGTCATCCTGAGCTCTGCTTTCTGTTCCCAAAGCTGAGAAGTCTCTCACTTGACCTCTTAATACTCCTAGAAGGGGAGGGAATATGCATGCAAATTAAGTTCCTCCAGGTTTCCTGGTTACACCCTGGGCCCTGATTCAGACTCCAGTACATAAAGATGACATGTGGGTGTGCAGGAGTGGAGTAGGCCTGGCTTAGGGGTGTTGGACGTCACAGCTATGAGCCCTAACAAGAGAGCATCAGGCAGAGCCAGGTGGCTCATTACACTAATGGTTCCTTCCTGACCTCTCTTAACTGGTCTGCAGTGCCCCCTGTTGTCCAAACTCATGCATATCAGCCTGTTATATTCTGATCAGAATCCCATGAGACAGTCATCCCCACTGTCTTTGCCTGGGGCACAGGCCAGTGAGTCCCTTCTGTGGCCTCCCCATTACCTTAGAATGACCTTCTTCCTCTTCTCAGACTCCTCATGGTGAATTTGTGCATAGTTCTCTTGATTCCTCCTTAGGCAGGTCTAAGATGGTATCTTTGATACATTTTTTTCCTCAGGTCAGTATTAAAGAGGTGAACATAAACTTTATGGTTTTATTAGGTTGCAGGGTACCATCACATTTATCCACAGCACAAAGACTGTTCCACAGGTCTTTTCACATTGGGCTTGGCAAGGAACTCAGTTGCAAAATCTAATGAGTAGCTATTTGATGCTATTTAGAAGATACTTGTATGCATGTCTTTTAGCTTTCTCAGTTCACATGTTTGTAACCCTTATTGTCAGCAAATGAGACAGAGGGTTGTGTCAGTCACAACCAAATAGCAGTTTTGTCATCATTGGCTACATGGGATGCCATAGGGGCTGGAAGCACTGAAAGGACTCAAATTTCAAAACTCATGAATGTCTTCAGACATGGATAAAAATGCATTTTCTCCTAGGCCCTGGCAGGTATACAGGTAGTCTAGGCATGAATATCAGTGTTTTGTTCATATTTGTTCAATAATACTCAGTGTATTTCTCAAGGGTCCTATGATTCCAACTGACAAAGTAAATCATATACTGAATTTTTAAAACCTCTACATTTTATATTATATTTTATTTGTTCTTATTATTTATAGATGAAATTAGAATGTATTGTGACATTATAAATATGTATAACTTTCCATTTTTTGGTTGTACAGTTTTTGTATTCGTATATGCACATAGAAAAATAATGTCTGATTCATTTTACTATCTTTCCTATTCTCATTCCCACTTCCTTCCCTCCATTGCCCTTTTTCTAATCCAATGAAATTATATTTTTTTGTATCTCCCTTCATGCTTATTGTGAGTTAGCAACCACATATTAGGGAGAACATATGACCTTTGTTTTTTTTTTTTTTGTGGGGGGATTGGCTTATTTCACTTAGATAGTCTCTAGTTCCATCCATTTACTTTCAAATTTCATTATTTCATTTTTCCTATGGCTGAGTAGTATTACATTGTGTGTATACATCACATTTTCTTTATTAGTTGAAGGGCACCTAGGCTGTTTCCATAGTTTGGCTATTGTGAATGAAGCTGCTATAAACATTGATGCAGCTATGTAAATGCCACTTATAAGTCCCTTGGGTATGAACTGAGGAGTGAGATAATTTGGTCAAATTGTGGTTATATTTCAAGTTTTCTAAGGAATCTGAATAATGCTTTTCAGAAAGATTGTACCAGTTGCTGTCCCACCAGAAATGTATGAGTGCTTTTTTTCCAACATCCTCACCAACATTTATTGCATCTATTCTTCATGATTGCCATTCTGATTAGAGTGAGACGAAATCTCAGTGTAGTTTTCATTTGCATTTCCCTAACTGCTAAAGATGTTGAATATGATTTCATAATTTTGACAGTCCCAGATCCCAGGATAATCAACAAGTGCCATTCTAGGGCCTATAAACTTCCATACTTAGAAATGAAACTCAACTCATGATAGGTTGGTACTTTTCAACTCTATCACAATTTGTATTTAAATACAAACAGGATTAAAAATCAAGCAATTATATTTTTTCTATGAAAAGATAAATTGCATACATTGTTCCATCTAATATATTTTATATTTATGAAAGTGATAATATAATGATTGAAATATATAATTTACATTTCTGATTAATAGATTATTTTAATAATAATTAAAACTGAATGTTTGCATTATTAACTAATTTAAATTCATAAATTTTAATATATTAAATTTTAATCATTATTTTTTCCTTTCTTTCTTTCGTGTTTCCTTCCTTCTTTCCTCTACCTATGAGGATAGGCAATGTAGGTCCCTTTGTAATTTTCTGTAGTTTTAGTAAAAAAAAATCTCTCGACCTTTACATGGTACTCTTAACTGCAATGACTGTTAATTTTCTGCAGATTATTTTTCCCCCACAGGCCAAGCTCCACTTTCCCTCCAATTCAGAAAAAGAAAGACAAAATTTTTTCTTTACTTCATTGCTGATGATCATGTTTAATTCTTTTATTCTACATAAGTGTAGCCAAATCCCCAAGCATATACAGAGTTTTCTTTTGATTATCCTATTCTCTAACTTTATCTACAAATATCAACTCAGAATATTTAAGCTCTTCACACCACGCAACATAAAACAAATCATATGAATTGATTAATGTTTCATAGTAAAATTGCCAGATAGAAAATAAGCACATGATGGTGGAACAGTAAACTGGTGGAACCACTCTGGAAATCAGTATGAAGATTCCTTAGAAAACTTGGAATGGAACCACCATTTGACTCAGTTATCTCACTCCTCAGTATATATCTAAAGGACTTAAAATCAGCAGAGTACAGTAATGCAGCTACAACATTGTTTACAGCAGCTCAATTCAAAAGCACAAAACTATGAAACCAACTCAGAATCTCTTCAATTGATGAATGCATAAAAATATGGTATATATACAAAATGGAATATTACTCAGCCATAAGGGGAAATAAAATTATGGCATTTGTCAGTAAAAGGATGGAAATGAGACTATCATGCTAAGTGAAATATGCCAGTCCCCAAAATTCAAATGCCAAATGCTTTCTCTGATACACAGATGCCAACCCATAGCAAGGGAGAGTAGGGATGGGAAGTATAGAAGTTCATTGGATTAGACAAAGAGGAATGAAGGTATAGGAGGGGAAATTACAATAAAGAAGACAGTAGAATGGGTCAAGTGTGAGTTTCTTTTGATCATATATGAGTAAACGACCAGTGTAAGTTCTCATTATGTTCAACCACAAGAATGGGATCCAAATTGTAATGGGTTATACTCATAATGTATAATGTTCAAAATATACCCTATGGTCATGTACATATAAAACAACAAATAAAAATGAATAAGCACATTAAATAACACTAAATATAATCTATCATTACATTGTGCATATTAAAGTGGCAATGAATTAAGCTACACATTTATGGAATGATTTAAATGTTGCACAAAGACACTGAGATGAAAATAAATGTACAGTGAAACAGAGTGTTCTATGTGAGTTCAGGTGACAGAAGGTGATGTGGAAATCAAAAGAAATGATCACTTATGCTCAGATTGCTAGAGCTCACCCATTCACTAAAGCCAAGCTGTGAATTACTGTATTCATGCAAGCATACACTTGTTATTCACAGGAAGAATAAATCAATTAAATGAGAGTATTAAGTTACCACTATAATCCCCTTCTCTGTTAATTTAAAAACAAGTGCAAGTTCTAAGATTACTAAATAAGAGTACTTTAAATACAGATTATTCTTTTAATCAAGCTTGATATTATGACAAAAATAAAATAAAATAACTTTATTGTTATGTTCTAAGGCTTTGGAATATTAAAAATTGAAATTAAGCTTAAAAATATTTTACACAGGGCAAAAGAAACACATTTTTAAAACGTTTAACTTTTACAGCTACTAGTTGAAGCAGGACATCTGAATTATATTATTCACAGGGATGGTTTACCTAAGTCTAATATTTAGAAGTTCAAAAAAAGCATATAAAGGGAAAAAATAAAGCAGGCTCTTATATACCAATCTGCAGACACATCAGGGATGTTTACATGCTTAACTCAATGATACTTTCTTAAAGACAATGCATTTACAGAATTGAGTGTCTAATTTGCAAGTACAATTGCTCTTTCCTGATGCATAGACATTGACCACTGCTAAAATTTTATTAGATGTATATAATTATGAATAATTTATAATTTAAGTAAAACATTTTTGTATAGAGAGTTATAATGATATAATGGGTTATTGACTTGATGGGTTTCGACTTCTGTGCTATACCTCCTTTACTGGTGATAATTGATAATTTTATTATTTTTAGTATTAATATAATTTTGTGAGTTTTTTGGTTTTGCTTTTTACAGGTTCTATAAGATTGTGTAATGATAGAGAATTATGGTATGCCTCTAAAATAAACCAGAATTTGGTGTCTTATTTATAAAGAGTGAAGTTTTTTTTTATTTTTTGAAATTATTTTTTAAAATTTTAATTTGTTATATATGAGATCAGAATGAATTACAATTCATATTACAATTTTATAGAACACAATGAAAAACATAACTTTTTATATCTCTGGTTGTATACAAAGTATATTCACACCATATTTGCATATAGTTAGTTAAATATACATATAGTTAAGTTATGATGTCAATCTCATTCCACCGTCTTTTCTACCCCTATACCTCTTCCCTTTTGGTTCTATTCCTTTCCCCTATCAAGAATTCCTCTATTCCTCCCATGCTCCCCTTCCCACCCCCACTATGAATCAGCCTCCTTAGAGAAGACACTCAGCATTTAGCTTTTTGGGGATTGGCTAAATTCATTTAGCATTATATTCTCCAGATCCTTCCATTTATCTACAAATGCCATGATTTTATTCTCTTTTATTGCTGAGTAATATTCCATGTGTATGTATACCATATTTTCTTTATCCATTCATCTACTGTAGGGCATCTAGATTGGTTCCACAGTTTGGCTATTATGAATTGTGTTGCTTTAGGCATTTATGTGGTTGTGAGCCTGTTGAAAACTGTTCTTAAATCCTTTGAGTATGCTGGGATAGCTGGTTCAAATGGTGTTTCCATTCTCAGTTTTCCAAGGAATCTCCATACTGCTTTCCCTATTGGCTGCACCAACTCACAGTTTCACCAGCAATGTATGAATGTGCTTTTTCCCCCACAATCTTACCAACACTTATTGGTTTTTGTATTCTTAATAGCTGCCATTATGACTGGAGTGAGATGAAATCTTAGAGTGCTATGGAATTGCATTTCTCTAAATTCTAGAGATTTTGAACTTTTTTATCTATTTATTAACTGATTGTATATCTTCTTCTAAGAAATGTCTGTGTCTGTTTATTTCCTGGACCCATTTATAGATTGGGTTATTTGTTTTTATTTAGTTGTTGTTGCTTGTTTGTTTGTGTGTTTGGTGTTTAGCTTTTTTTTTTTTTGAATTCTTTATATACCCTAGAGACTAGTGCTGTATCTGATGTGCTTGTGGTAAAAATTTGCTCCAAAAACGTAGGTTCTCTATTCACTTCACTGATGGTTTCTCTTGCTAATAAGAAGCCTTTCAGTTGAAATCCATCCCATTTATTGATTCTTGCTTGATTTTTATTCTTCTGCTAAAAGAGTCTTATTAAGGAAGTAGGCGACTAATCCCACATGAAAAAAAGATTTGGGACTACTTTTTCTTCTATTAGATGCAGTGTCTCTGGTTTAATTCCTAGGTCTTTGATCCATTTTGAGTTGAGTTTTCTGCATTGTGAGCAATAAGGGTTTAATTTCATTTTGTTGCATGTGGATTTCCAGTTGTCCCAGCACCATTTGTTGAAGAGGCTCTCTTTTCTCCAATGAACATTTTTGGCACCATTGTCTAATAAAGATAACTGTAATTATGTGGGTTAATCTCTGTGTCCTGTATTCTGAACCATGGTCTTCCAGTTTATTTACATGCCAATACCAAGCTGTTGTTTGTTACTATTTCTCTGCAATATAGTTTAAGTTCTGGTGTAGTGATGCCACCTGCTTCATTCTTCTTGCCAAGGTTTGCTTTAGCTATTCTGGGTCTCTTATTTTTCCAGATTAATTTGATGATTGCTTTTTCTATTTTTCTGAGAAATGTCATTGAGATTTTGATTGGAATTGCATTAAATCTGTATAGTGCTTTTGGTAGTATGGTCATTTTAATAATATTAATTCTGCCTATCCAACAGTAAGATAGATCTTTTCATCTTCTAAGGTCTTTTTAAATTTTTTTTCTTTGGCTTTCTGTACTTTTCATTGTAGAGGTCTTTTATTTCTTTTGTTTGGATGACTCCAAAGTATTTTATTTATTTATTTGTTTATTTATTTATTTATTTATTTTTGAGGCTATTGTAAATGTGGTACATTTATTAATTTTTCTTTCCAAGGGTGTCTCACTGATATACAGAAATACCTTTGATATATGGGTGTTGAGTTTATTTCCTCCTAGTTTACTGAATTGTTTACTAGTTCTAGATATTTTCTGGTGGAATTTTTTTGTTGTTGTTCTTCTCCGTATAGAATCACACCATTGGCAAATAGTTATAGTTTGAGTTTTTCTTTTTATATCCATAATAATTTAATTTATTTTGTCTGTCTAATTGTTCTGGCTAGGGATTCAAGAACTATGTTAAATAGAAGAGGTGACGGGGGCATCCCTGTCTTATTTCCATTTTTACAGGGAATGGTTTCAATTTTTTTTTCCATTTACAATTATGTTAACCTGGGGCTTAGCATAGGTAGCTTTTATGATGTTGACGTATGTTCCAGTTATTCCTAGTTTTTCTAGTGTTTTGAATATATATGGGTGTTGTATTTTGTCAAAAACTTTTTCTTCATCTATTACAATGATCATATGATTCCTATCTTTAAGTCTATTCGTGTGATTAATTACATTTATTGATTTTTGTATGTTGAAACATCCTTGCATCTCTGGTATGGACCCGACCTTAATTATGGTGCACTACTTTTTTATATGTTTTTGTATTTGATTTGCCATAATTTTAATGAGCATTAGACATATTGATGTGACATTTTTGCCTGGTTTTGAAATTAGGTTGATATTGGTCTTATAGAATGAGTTTGTAAATGCTTTTTCTTTTTCTATTTTATGAAATAATTTGAAGAGTATAGGTATTAGTTCTTCCTTATAGGTCTTGAAGAAGTCAGTTATGAATGCATCTTGTTCTGGGCTTTTCTTGGGTTGTGGGCTTTTGATGGCATTTTCTATTTCATTGCTTGAAATTGGTCAGTTTAAATTGTGTATACCTTCCTGATTCAATTTGGGCAAGTTCTGTGGCTCTAGAAAATTGTCAATGCCTTTGATATTATATATTTTATTTAAGTACCAGTTTTCAAAATAATTTCTAATTTTGTTCTGTATGTTCTTCTTCATCCCTCTTGTGATATATTTATTCTCATCACATATGCTAGTAATTTGAGTTTTCTTTTTCCTTCTCTTTGTTAGCATGGCCAAGAGATTGTCAATTTTACTTTTTTTTCTGAATTTCCAAATTTTTTCTTTGTCAATATTTTCATTTTTTTTAATTTCAAATGTTTCAGCTCTACTTTAATTATTTCTTGTCTTCTATTCCTTTTGGTGTTGATTTCTTCTTGTTTTTCTAAGACTTTACAATGTAATTTAGGTCATTTATTTGTTGAGTTTTTCTTCTATTAACAAATGAACTACATGTAATGAACTTTCCTCTCAGTAGTGCCTTTACACTTCCCCAGAAATTTCAATGTGTTGTATGAGTATTCTCATTTACCTCTAAAAATTTTTTCATCTTCTCCTTGATGTTTTGTAACCCATTTCACTCAGTAGCATATTATTTAGTCTCCAGATGTTGGAGTATTTTTATTTTTTATTTTTATCATTGATTTCTAATTTTAATCCATTATGATCTGACAGAATGCAGATCATTGTGGATTACAAATTTTAATTTTTGTATTTGCTAAGATTTGATTTGTGGCATAATATATGGACTACTTTAGAGAATTATCAAATTCAGCAAACTTGCAGGATATAAAATTAACAGCCATAAATAAATTACATTTCTACAACTAATGATGAATACCCTGAAAGAGATATCATGAAAATTATCCCATTCATATTATTCTTAAAAATAATATAAAATCAAATATTTGAGAATCTAAAAAATGTCTACAGTTAAGAATACAGAACATTAAATAAAAAACTTAAAGAAGACCTTAGAAAATGGAAAGACTTCCCATGTTCTTGGATGGGTAGAGTTAATATTGTCAAAATGGCCATACTACAAAAAAGTATATAAACATTTTAAGAAATTTTCTATTAAAAATCCAATTATGTTCTTCATACAAATGAAAAAGCAGTTGTAAAATTCATTTGGATAAATAAGAGTCCTAGAATAGACAAAGAAATTATCAGCACAAAAACGGAAGCAGGAGGCATCAAAATATCAGACCTTAAGTTATTCTACAGAACTATAGTAACAAAATTGGCATTGTATTGGCACCAAAACAGACATGAAGACCAATTGTACAGATTAGAATACACAGAGACATACCCAGATAAATATAGTTATCTCATACTAGACAAACACACCCTAAACATACAGTGGAGAAAATATAGAATCTTATAACTATTTTTTTAAAAAAATTAAATCCCTAATGAAAAAAGAGAGCCTCTTCAGTAAATGGTGCTGGGGAAACTGAAAATCCATATGCAGAAAAATAAAACTAAGCCCCTGTCTCTCACCTGCATAAAACTCAAAGTGGATGATGAACCATGGCATTAGGTCAGAGACCCTGCAACTATTAGAAAACAAATTATTTGCAGCTGTCCATCATGTTAGCTGAGCAATCAAATTCCTCAACAAGACTCCTAAAGCACATGAAGTAAAATTAAGAATCAATAAATGGGATGGTATCAAACTAAAAATATTCTTCACAGCAAAGGAAACAAGAATATGAAGAGAGAGTCTAGAGAATCAGAGAGAATCTTTGCCACCTGTACCTCAGATAGAATATGAATCTCCATGATATATAAATAACTCAAAAATATAACACAAAAAAACCCAATCAATAATTGGGTAAATGAATTGAACAGATACATCACAGAAAAAGAAATGTGATTGGGTAACAAATGCTTGGAAAAATGTTCCACATCTCTATTAATTAGAGGAATGAAAATTAAAACTAAACTGAAATTTCATCTCACTCCTACCAGAATGCCATTTATCAAGGTTACAAAACCATTAATGTTGGCAAGGATGCTGGGAAAAGGTATACCCATAAAATGCTCGTGGAACTGCAAATGAATAAAATGCTAGTGGAATTGCAAATGGTTGCAACCACTTTGCAAAGCAGTTTGGAGATTCTTTAGAAAACTTGGAATGGAACCACAATTTGATTCCGTTTTCCCACTCCTTGTCATATACCCCCAAAACTTAGAATCAGCATATTATAGTGATGCAGCCACATCAATATTTATAACAGCTCAACTCAAAATAGATAACCTATAGAACTAAAATAAGTGCCTTTCAATAATTGAAAGGCACTCATTTTAAAACATGTGGTACAATTTGGGTGTGGTGGTGCACACCTGTGATTCCAGTAGCTTGGGAACTGGAGCAGGAGGATTGCATGTTCAAAGCCAGCCTCAGTAAAATCAAAGTGCTAAGTAATTCTGTGAGATTCTGTCTCTAAATAAAATACAAAATAGTGGTGGTTGAGTGTCCCTGAGTTCAATGCCCAGTACATGCCCCTCAGAAAAAAAGAAAAAGAAAAAAGAAAATGTGGTATATATACACAATGGAATATTACTCAGCTATGAAGAAGAATAAAATTATAGCATTTACTGATATGTGGATGGAATTGGAAACCATCATGCCATGTTAAATAAGCCAATATCAGAAACCCAAAGGCTGAATACTCTCTCTGACATGTGGATGCTAAGACACAATAAGTAGGGGGGAGAGAGGAGTCGATGTTCACTGGTTAGAAAGAGGGGAGTGGGTAGAAAGGATGAAAGATAGTATTGGGAAAGACAGTAGAATGAATCAGACAAAACTGTCCTATGTTCATATATGAATACACAACCAGTGTGACACCTCATCATTTACAACCACAAAAATAGGAAATTAAACACATTTATATATAATATGTCAAAGTATGTTATACCACCATATAACCAAGAGGAACAAATATAATAAATTATATATATATATATATATATATATATATATATATATATATACAATTTTCTGCCATAACTAATCACATTCTTTTACATATATATATACTTTATATATGAAAGTAAAAGAATGAGATTAGTTATGGCAGAAAAGGTGTATAGATATGTATCTAATTTATTATATTTGTTATATATATATAAGATTTGAGTAGTTATGGCAGAAAAGGTGTCCAGATATAAAGAAGTTATTCAGGCCAATTTTCTCTTTGTGTCCCCATTTTCTCTTCCACCTGTTATAACATGCACAAAAGCATCCCCAGATGCCAGTGTTATGCTGATGGACTTCCCAGTGTCTAGATCATGAAACCTGTACACTTACAATGCTCACAATTTACACAGGCTGTGGCACAGTCATTGCAATACTAAAAAAATTAACACATGACCTCCAGCCAGGCATGGTGTTGCATGTATGTAACCCAGTGACTTGGGAATCTGAAGCAGGAGGACCACAAATTACAGAATAGCTTCAGGAATTTAACAACGTTCTAAGCAACTTAGAATGAATGAATTTGTCTCAATATAAAATTAAAATTTCCGGTGAATATAGTTCTCTGGTAAAGACCCTGAGTTCAATCACCAGAATGAAAAATATTACTTCTAGAGATTAGAACTCAAAGTTTAGCAATGCTTAAATATGAATACAAACGGAATAATATGTAATAAGCAGGTCTGATTATCCATCAGAGCAGGAACAAAAAGTGCCTGGAGGAGTGAATAGTTTTAGAGCTCTAAGAAAATATTTGTTCCATAACCAGAAGAAATATGAATATAATCCAGGATGGATTATATTTCCCTCCATTCTGATGAGTCATAATTTAATTTACATTTGAGCTGCACAAAGGATCCATGAACGAAGAAGCATGTAGGGACCAATAAGATCATGATGTATACCTCAGTAGAATAAAGCACAATCCAAGTCATCATGGGAGACATTCAAACGCAGCTTGTAGTGTGCAGGAAGAGATTGAGGAAGGAATACCTAATGTATGATTCCATTTATAAAACTTTAATAATGTGAAAACTGACCAACAATCACAGAGAGCAAGTCACTGGTTGGCTGGGAGGTGCTGTGAAAAGAGATAGATGGAGGCTGGCCAAAAGGCAGAAATGTAGTGAGACTCTCAGATCACCTGCCTCTAAGTCCTCAGATCACCTGCCACTAAGCATGCCTATTAAACCACCAATGAAATTACTCACTGGAATGATTAAAATAGCCCATGATGATACTGACATGAAAAATAAACAAATTCTGAAGCTGTGATTCACTGAGTCCATGTGCCTTAAACTTAACATAAAAATAATTTTAAAAAAAGATTGAAAGTGTTTATTCAAGGTAGAACACACTCAATTATTCACCAAAGCCCAGCTGAACTGCACTGACGCATTCACCTACTCTTTCTTGAAAGGAGCATAAGCCACATAAGTGAGAATATTAGCCTACAGTTTAACCATTTCCCTCACTGAATTAAAGTGCAGTTTCTAAGATCATTGAGCTGGAGGATTTACAAGGAGAGCATTATTTCAAACAGATTTAATATTATTAGATCAGTAAAATAAATCTATTTTATACTTCTCATGTTCTTAGGCTCTGTTATACTTAAAATATGTTACCATTAGTGTTTGAAAATATAAAGAGCAAGAAAACTTATGTTTAAAACTCTTCTTCATTTTACTTTGGAGCAAAGGATTTGGACCAAAACAGCTGAATTCTTTTACAGATGGATTGTTTGCATGACTGTAAAATTAAGGAATTAAAAAAGCAAACAAAAATACAAAATTAAATAAGAACCTGGGTGTCATTCTGCAATGGTATCATGACTGTTTACATGTTTTCTTCCTGGTGCCTTTTTTTTCCAAAGAGATTTCATTATATAATTTACAGAAAAAATTACTGAGTCCTGTTGGCAGACATTGATGTCCCTTGAAATGGTAATACATATAATATATAGTACATATGCATACCTTACAATTTAAATACATTTTTAAAATATAGAGGGATAATAATTATGGGTAATAATCTGGGTGAAATTCACCTTCTGTACCAGAGCTCATTTACTAGTAGAAATTGGTAAGAAGTGCAAACATTTGTTAATGTTGATAGAATAGTTCTTCTTTTTCACTTTTACTTTCTAGAGTTTCTATGGTAGTACATTGATGATTGTTATAGTGTGGAACCATGGAAATCAGATTCCAATATCTTGCGTTATTTTAAAATCAGTGAGGTTCTTATTTACCCTAATAAAATTAATATAAGCTCAGAATTTCAGGGGCTGAGGATTTTTGTCCCACTTTCTTATCTGTCTGTACCACTGTGGGATAGCACTGCTTTCATACACCTGACAGTAGTAATTGGCCTCATCCTCAGGCTGGAGCCCAGAAATGTGCAAAAATGCTGTGTTGGTTGAAGTATCTTTGGATCCAGAAAATCTATTGGGAACCCCTGGCCCCAGTTGCTTGTTTGAGTCTGAGTAGTAGTACAGGTAGAGCTGGGGATGGCTCCCTGGCTTCTGCTGGTACCACTAACACCAAGGTCACTGCTCAGGGTGCAGGTGAGTCTGGCTGTTGATCCCTCAGAAGCAGAGATGTATGGTGGCTGAGTCAGCACAGGCTGAGACATGGAACCTGTGAACACAGACACAATATATTGAAGGGAAAAGCCAGGGAGTATTGGCCTGAGGATCTGACTCAGACACTAATGACCCAGGTTGGAGGTTTGCCTTGAGCCTCTGAAGACTGTCCCTACCTATCCATTGAGACAAAAGCAGGAGAAGGAGAGGAGTCCAGATAATGGGGGACATAGCCCCTTCTTCAGCCTAAATTCTGTGGTTGGGATATCCAGGCCTGTCTTATACTAGCCCCACTGATTTCACACAGGAGAGGCAGCTTATGCAAATGTTTTTTCATCCTATGTCTCTCTGCCATGGGCACTCAGTGTCTGGGTCCTTTTCCCAGGAAGGCTTGCATGGTGCCCTAATTTGCCTAATAAATGAACTGAAGAGGAACCAACTGATAGAACCACATCTGGGGTTCTATACATGGGCTTTTTTCCAGGTCTCAAGGGACCTGTGTACCAAGTCACCAAAGAACCCAAGGGTGCAGCCCTGGGACCTCAAGTTAGTTGAGGGCTGCCCAGCTATGATTTATCTCCTGTGAACCCTCTTGACCTAGGAGATGGTCTCATCATGACACCTTCTGGTCTCAGAGCAAACTTCTTTCACAATGGATCAAATACACCTCCACTTTGCTACTTGGATGCCTGATTATATCACTTAAATGAAATGTCTAGCAAGGACAATGGACATGCCATCCTGTTCCCATTATTAAGTCTCAGAGTATTAGCTCTGGTTGGTGTTTAGAGGGACATAATAGAATAGAACAAGGGAGGAAAGAACCAAAAGATAACATTTCTGGGTAGCTGTTATGACTTCAAATGAAATATGAAGGCACATGCCTTTTAGGTGAGACACCTGGGCCCACTGAACCAAGCAACTGGGGCCAAGAGTTCCCAATAGAATTTCTGGATCCAAACATGTTTCAACCAATGCAGCATTTTTGCACATTTCTGGGCTGCAGTCTGAGGATGAGGCCAAGTACTATTGTCAGGTGTACTCTGTGGATGCTGAACTCATGAGCATGGCAAACATAGAAACATGACTCAGCAGAGCCTTCAAACCACTAGGAGTCTGAGAACAAAATGCCTGGAGCAGAAATAGAGAAGTGTGTTCATTTGAAGTTCCATGAGGGAGGGGCATCTTCTCTGGACTCTGAGTGGGAATGGAGTTTACTAAGGTTGAAAAAATGTTCATGGGGGGAGACAATAACACACTAGAAGGGTGCACTCTTTCTAGAGCAACAGGCATAGAAGTAAAGGGAATAAAGAAGTGGCAACTGTGGTGCAAAGATGGGCAGGTCTCAAGGTACAACAGGAACAAGGTTTTGGTCTTCTAGGTGACTTCCTCAATTACCTGAATATGTATATTCATGTCTGTGCCCATTATTATGTCTCATATTAGAGTATTGGCTCTGGTTCGTGAATAGGGGGGGCAATATAGAAGAGAATAGGGGAGGAAAAAGCCAAAAGAGAATATTTCTGGGTAGCTGTTATGACTGCAGATGTAATATAAAGGCACATGCCTTTCAGGTTGGTCACCTGGGCCCACTGAACATCAGGTGAGAAAGGATAGATGGACCAGATTGTAAGGTAGGTGGAGGCAACATCTCTTCTGAGACTAACTGTTGAGAACCACAGCTGAAGGGGCCCCAGAAAATTTCCAGCTGCCAGCAAACTTCCAGCTTCCAGCTGATGATTGGCTCACAGCGGCCCCAGCAAACTTCTAGCTGCCAACTGATTGGCTCCTCTGTGGTGATGCTCATTGGGCTGTTTCCCCGCCCTTTCAGACCACAGAGCTGCTCCTTAGGGGACTTTTTTTGGCTCTGCCCACACGACCCAGCCAATTGGCCTCAAGAGCAGGAGGAGTGGGGGAGGTTGAGAGGCTTGTGGAAATCCAGTGGTGGCAGTTGGGCTCTGAGGGTTTTTCCTGAGGAGCTGTGTGGTGCAGTGTGTGTGTTCTAAAAATAAAGTTTGTTTCTTTTGACAAGTGGCTCCTGAATTGTGCCCAGCCATACTGCGGCATTTGGTAGCTCGCACAGGGGGAACGACTGAGGGTAAGTGATAAGGTAAATTGCTCGCCCCGAGGACAGGGTGAGAGGATGGGTAGCCATTTTAATATTCTTCTTTTGTTTTGCTTCACTTTTGTTTTAAGTTGCCTGTGCCTGGAGATGTGTAATATGAAAGAAAAACTGCTCACATCTGAGGAACAGATAGGGAGAAAGGACGGATGGACATTTCAGGAGGATAGAAAGGCTGATATAATGATTTTTGTTGTTCCAATATTGTTTCACTCTGTTTCAGTTTTGTTTGGTGTTATCTTGTTGGATTGTATTATAGTTATAGTAGAAAAATTCAAGTAAAAGAGAAGGTCTCTCAAGCTAGTCAGACAGAGAAAAAAAATTCAAGTAAAACAAAAGGTCTCTCGAGCTAGTCAGACAGAGGAAAAAATTCAAGTAAAAGAGAAGGTCTCTCGAGCTAGTCAGACAGAGGAAAAAATTCCAAGTAAAAGAGAAGGTCTCTTGAGCCAGTCAGACAGAGAAAAAAAATTCAAGTAAATAAAAAAGGTCTCTCGAGCTAGTCAGACAAAGGAAAAAAGTCTAGAGCAGAAAAAGCCATCAGGGGAAAAGTTACAACAGGAGACTGCTACTAACACCTTTCTATCACCAGAGGGCATAAGTGTCCAACCAACAGTGCCACCTCTACAGGAGACTGCTACTAACACGTTTCTATCATCAGAGATGTAAGTGTCCAACCAAAAAGGCCACCTCCATATGCTGGGAGGCCCCCAACCCCCGCAGTTGATAAGTGGGATCCTGAGACAGGATCTCAAATATTAACATGTCCTGTATGTGAGGCAGGAGGACAGCAAATTCACAATGCTTTAAATTTCAAAACAGTGAAGCAGCTAAAAGAGGCTGTAACAACCTATGGTCCTCAAGCACCCTTCACTGTAATCATGGTTGAATCCATTGAACATGATGCCAGCAGATTGGGCTAATATGTGTAAAGCTGTGCTAAATGGAGGAGAATAACTGTTATGGAAGGTTGCCAATGAGGAATTTTGCAATGAGACGGCTAGGCGAAATGCAGCAGCTGGTTATCCTCAGAGAAATCTAGATATATTGTTAGGAAAGGGACCTTATGAGGATCATCAGCAACAAATTGCATATGATCCTGGCATATACGCACAAATTGCTGTAGATGTGGTTAGGGCATGAAAGACTTTACAAGGGCATGGAGGTGTACAAGGTCAATTATTTAAGGTAATACAAGGAGCTAATAAACCTTACGCTGAATTTGTAGATAGGCTTATTCAAACAGCTACCAGAGTTTTTAGGAATACAGAACAAGCAATGCCATTAATAAAACAACTGGCTTATGAGCAAGCAAATCGTTGGTGCAGAGAAGTCATTAGACAATGGAAACATGAAGATTTAAACACATATATTAAATTATGTAGAGACATTAATGAACTAGGGCAAGTCGTGGAAGCTGCAGTACAACAGGTTTTAGATGCCAGGCCTAGAACATGCTACAATTGTGAACAAACAGGATATTTTAAAAGGGATTGCCCCATAGGAGGAGGGTTTAACAAAACTAGGTATCAAAGGAGTAGAATACTGGGTATTTGCCCACGATGCCGTAGAGGGAGATACAGAAGGTTGTATATGTCCTTCCGCTAATTGTTGTTTGACCAGGTCATAGGCTGCTTGTATCTTTTCTTTAGTCAGGGGCCACTGAGGAACCCATACTGGTCTTTCTGATTTCCAAGTAATTTTTATTGTCTCAGTGGCCCTTTCTGAAAATCCAACCCATGTCTCTCCGTTCCTTGATCTATTTGTATTAATGCTGCTATACCTTGTTCTTGTTTTTCTAATCTTTTTCCTTTCCTAAAACCTTGTCTAGTCATAATAGTGGGTGCATTTTGGTTGATGTTATTTGTTAATGTCAAACCTAATTGATCTAGGACAACTAACAAAGGCTAGGTAGATTATCTGGTCTGAGAAATAGTTGGGATGTGGATGCATATTTATCATTTTGTGACCATGGTATAAAAAGTGACAATAATTCAGTACATTCAGAGATAATCAGTGTTGCATTTTCTCCCACATATAAAAAATGAAAAAGTTAAAACAACCACCAATAGGGGGGACATAGAACAGTCATTTATTTATTCTGTCATTCATAATATTTTTTCCTGATTTATTTTTGCAGTGGTCATGAGACATTAGAAATATATATGGAATTTTAAAACTATTCCATGTTATGTGATCAGCAAAAATTGGGCACAGAAGTGGATAGAGTGGTGTACGAGAATGCTGCAGGCATGAGGACCTCCTGCTCATGTGGATCAGAAAAGATGGAGTGTCTAAGTGGATGCAGGGATTATATATTGCAAGGACTCTAAACCTCTGATTCAAACCTCAGTTTTGAATTCTTTTTAGGGTTCAGGTGGAGTAGCAGCCAAAGAGAACCAGGAACATCCCTTGTCTTAAGAATGAATGGATCACTAAAGGCCAGGGGTAGTCGACAACAAAGCTCTCTACACATGTTCCTGGGAGTACTGCAGAGGGACAACCACTGCTTGACAGTCCCTTTTTGGGCTAGCCACTGGCAATGATGGACTCTGGGGTGACTACTGAAATGTCATTCTGTAGGAACTAGCATTATTCTAGTGGCCACCCAGGATCCAGGAGCCACTCAGCCTGAGGAGAATCTCTCAGATATATCTGTGGTTTAGAGAATCTTCCTATATAATTCTTTCTCACCCTGATGCTGTCACAGGTGTCAGAGCTGTGGTCTGAAGTCACCTGTGTCTTCCAGGTCCTTTCCAGTTTGTGCTCACCAAATTCATCTTATCTGAAAACATGGCATCTGCTTTTCAAAGGCTACAAAATCAAAAAACTTTCTAGCTTTGAGAGAAAAATATTCAAAGGAAAAATGTGTTTCTATTTTGGTAGATTATAATTTATAAAAAATAATAGTAATTTGTAAAAAAAATGAATAAAACCACTCAAATAAGTTCATAAAGGAAAAGTTGTTTCCCAAACAGTACATAATATATATTTTAAAGGAAACTGAGTATTTCCTTTATATATATATTGTGTGTGTGTGTGTTTGTGTGTGTGTGTGTATGTATGTATATATATATATATATATATATATATATATATATATATATATATTATACAACTCTCTCTCACACACACAGATGAAGAAAAAAGAGAATAAAAATGATCAATGAGTTTTATAAATTGTAGGTATTACCATGTTCTTTTTGTATGTACTTCTTTCTATATGAATTAATTCAAAACAAATAAATGGATCTCAAAGGCCATTAGTGAACTGGGCAATTCTCAAGGGGAAACATAAATAAATTACATTATTGTATAATATCCTATTACCACTTCATATTTACCCAGAAACTGAAGACATTGTTGGAACAATATCCTCAGTGATTTGATTTGAGCAACCACAGGTGTTGACCTTGATATGGAGGATCGACAGGCAGGACATGTACAAAAATGGCTTTTGAATGTTTTCTCATGGATGTGCCACAAACCTGGACACAATTGGAAATTCATGCCTTCACCACCTCTCCCTGTCTTGAGCCTCTCTGATGTGTCAGGTGTTGTAATCAATGTATGGAGATAATTTTCCTAGGACGATTTTTGTCATCAGAAATTGTAGTGCAGCTACAGAGGTCTTTGCAGAGATTCTAGCAATGTAAGAGACACCCTCAAAACTCTGAGCACATAGTGCAGGAATTTTGCCCTCCAATGGTCATTTACTTCCACATAACTCCCTGGGAGTCATGCATGTCATCTCTCTTGCCTTTAATCTCAGTCCGGACCACCACAAGCCCTGAATTAGGACAGTCACTCTCCAAAGTGAGAAGGGGAAGAGCCCATCTAGACATACCCATACCCCCCCATGTGGTGACACTTAGCTCAGTGAATTGTGAGCAGATAACAAAGAAAAAGGTTTTCTCCTTGTTTTCCATCACTTTTTGAAGAAAAGGTCTTAGACTAGGCGGTCAATAATATAATCAATACAATCAAGGCTAGATTATATTGCTCTATACTGATGGAGTCAAAAAATAAAATTTTAATACACATGTGAGCAGAGAAAATTGTGGATCAATACAGAAATATACAAGAACCACAAAGGTCATAATGTGTCCTCAGTAGAATCAGTGAAAATTCAACAAAATGTGAAAAGGTCTGTAAAGGAATTTATAGCGTGGAAGACATCATTCAAGAAGCAATATCTTCTCTATATTAACAAATATATAAGGGAACCTTACCAATATTCATAGAGGAAAAGGTAGTGGTTGCCTCAGAGGTTCTGCGAGCACAGATGGAGGGAGGATTCCTAAAAGTCAAAGGAGGCTTGTGGGCTGGTGACAGATTCCTTTGCCTGATTGGGCTGACATTCCCAAAGGTGTCTCAAAATCTGTCAAAGTTTTCACTTATGTATGTTTTATTGTGTGCCAAATATTTTATGTTAGAAAACTTATAAAAAATAGGCTAAAAAGATAATTCATGAAAATAAGAAAGAATGTATGATGGAACCACAGGATAACCCCTCAGATGTGAAGTCTGAGATGTCCAGGCTTGCACTGGCTGCCTCATGACCTGAATGTCAGGAAAATGAGACCACAGCATCCTATATATTCAGGCCCTCAAGCTAGGGAGGAGCAAGTATTTCTGTTTATATGGAGACATGTTCCCAGAAACATCCTGCTGTAAATGACTCTGAAGACAGAGGACAAGAGGCTTGTCAGTCAAGGAAATTCCAGTAGATTCTGCTGGACCTCTATTAGTGGTAGCAAAATAAGCCAGAGACCAGGTCTGAGCAAAGCTGCTGGGTGTTGGCCCTCTTGACAGATGGTAAATGGGTTCTTGTCTTACTTCCCCATGAGCCTGGAGCACTGTGCGAGCACCAAGACTACTGTCATAAGACTGACAGTAATAGTCAGCCTCATCCTCAGGCTGAAGCCCAGTGATGGTCAGTGAAGCAGAGTTGCCAGACTTGGAGCCAGAGAAGCGATCAGGGACTCCTGAGGGTCGATTACTATCACCATAGATGAGGAGTTTGGGGGCTGTCTCTGGGAGCTGTTGGTACCACTGAACATCATAGCTACCAATATTGTTGCTGCTTCCAGTGCAGGAGATGGTGACCCTCTGTCCTGGAGTCCCAGAGAGTGAGGGCTGCTGAGTCAGCACAGACTGGGCCCAGGACCCTGGAAGTGGAAGAGACACAGAGAAGGTGATGTTTGTCTAGAATCAAGAGGAGAATCAGGGCCCCTATCAGAGGACTCCCACATTCTATCCCTCCTCCATATTATACCACCTGTGCACTGAACAAGGAATGTGAGAGAGAGACAGGTCCAGGTGATGGTGGGGGTCATCTTGAGATCTGCCTCCTGTTCTCGAAGCTGAACAGAAGTCTCCCCCCAAGTATCTCTCTTGCCCTCTTCATACTCTGAGAAGGGGAGGGTCTATCCATGCAAATTAGGTTCCTCTATATTTTTTTCTTGCACCCTGTTCCCTGGTACACACTCCTGTACATAAAGATTCCAAGTGGGTGTGCAGGGGTGGAGTTGGGTTGGCTCAGAGTTGTGGGCGGTCATAGCTGTGAGCCTTAACAAGAGAGCACCAGGCAGGGCCAGATGGTTCATTGCAGTTCTGGTTCCTTCCTGACCCCTCTTGACTGGTCTTCAGCGCCCCCTGTTGTTCAAGGCCATATAAATTATTATGTGACATTTTGATCAGACCCCCTGAGACAGTCCTCATTCCCACTGCCTCTGCCTAGGGATCATGCCAGGGAGCCCCTTCTGTGGCCTCCCCATTATCTAAGGATGGCCTTCTTGCTTTCCTCAGACTTCCCATGGTAAATGTGTACGTAGTTCACTGCCCTGTACAAGACTAAGATCATGTCTTTGATATAAATTCTTCTCAAATCAGGACTAAGCAAGTGAACATAAATTTTCTGGTTTTATTACCTTGCAGTTTATCCATTCTCTAGTTTATCCAAAATACAAAAACTTTTGTTCCAAAGGTGCTTTCATCTTGGTATGGAACTCAGTTGTGAAATCTTATGAGTAGCCACTTGATACCATTTAGGAGATAACTTCATACACGTTTTTAAGCTTTCTCAGTTCACATGTGTAAAGAATAATAATAAGAAAGAGGAGACAGAGACAAGGTGCAGAGGTGGGGAAGGTGGCAGAGTGGCTCTTTGACCACCTGGCCACGTTTATTTATACAAATAAGTATATTAGGTCATTAGTCCATAACCAGAATATTGTTTAGAGTATCAGTAAGGTTGCTTATTCTGCAGTTACATTTTACAGTTACAACATGTAACGTTAGGAGCTTTGTCGATTTCTCAAGAGAGTCCATTGTCTGAAATTACTGTTAGGCAGCTCTAGGAGCACAGGAGCTTGGTGAAATATTGTATTCATCAAGCAAGTAAATTCCTTTATTCCCAGGAGTTATGTGCCTAAGATTAAAGTCGAAGTTGATAAGACTCTAGCATGGAGGGCATTACCGTAGCAACCGGACATCCTATGCCTTTGCAAAGAAACTTTCCCAGGTACCAAGCATGCCACAGCCATGAAGTCATCAGGGACCCTAATCCAAACACAGAACTCTGACACACATATTTGTAACCCTTATTGTCAGCAAGTGAGACAAAGAGATGTGACTATGAGTCAGTGACAGCCATATAGCACTTCAGCCACAATTGGCTACATGGAATGCCACAGGGTCTGGAGACCCAGAAAACACTCAGAATGCAGAACTCACAAATATTTTCAAATATGGATGAAAATGCACACTTATAGGCACTAGCAGGTATGGAGATGATCTGGGCATGAATATCAGCCTTTTGTTCGAATTTGTTCAATATGATTCAGTGTATTTCACAAGGGTCCCAGGGTTTCACCTGAGAAAATAAATCATGTTCTGAATTTTTAAAAACTTTTTGTTTATTTTTATTTCTTTTTTGTTCTTGTTAATTATAGATGACATTAGAGTGTATTTTGACCTATCACACATATATGAAGTATAAATTCCCATTCTTCTGGTTGTACATCATGTAGAATTACATTAGGCAAGGATCCATATGTGCACATAGAGAAGTAATATCTGATTCATTTTACTATCTTTCCTATTCCCATTTTCCCTCCCTTCCCTTCATTCTTCTTTCTCTAATAAAAGGACTTCTATTCTTCCTTACTTCTGTTTCCTTATTATAATTTAGCATCCATGTATCAAAGAGAACATTCAGCCATTTGTAAAAAAAAAAATATCCAAAGGAGATAGAAGCAAGGTGCAGAGGCAAAATGGATGCTCATCCAAGCTTCTGGCTTTAGTTATATCAATGGATACATTAGGTTATTAGCATCATTAGTACTCATTTTTTCATTGTATCAGAGTTAGGGACATTATGCATCTTATTTCTCAGTTACATACTGAGTTGCAATGTTAGGAGCTTTGTGTAGCTCTCAAGAAAGTCCATTGTTTAAATTTATTGTTATGTGAAGAGTTTCAGGAGCAGTGCAGCTTGATGAAACATTATGGTTGTTTAACATTGTGAGTTTCTTTATTCCCAGGAGCTCAGCATTTGAGATCAAGGTTGAGGCTGTTAAGACTCTAGCACAGAGTCTTCTCATGAACAGCATTACCACAGTGTCTAGGCATCCTGCAACTTTTTCACAGAAAATTTTCCAAGCACCAAGCATGTTACACTCATATAGTCATCAGAGGCCCCAATCTTCAGACACTGTTCTGCCATTCTCTGTCATTGTTCTCCACAACCAGAGAAAACTTGCTATCTTCCACATTTCTATGCTAAGAACCCTTACAGCATTTGGCTTTGCCTTTTTTCACTTAGCAAGATAGTCTGCAGTTCCACCAATTTACTGGCAAATGACATAATTTCATTTGTCCTTAGGGCTGAGCAATATTCCATTGTGTATGTATGCCACATTTTTATTTAGACATTTATCTGTTGAAGGATACCTAAGTTGGTTCTATAGTTTAGCTCTTGTGAATTTAACTGCCATAAATATTGATGTGGCTGCATCACTCTGGTATGCTGATTTTAAGATCTTTGGGTATAAACCGAGGAGTGAGATAACTGGGTCAATTGTTGGTTCCATTCCAAGTTTTCTGATGGATATCCATACTGCTTTCCAGAGATGTTGCACCAATTTTCAGTCCCACCAGCAATGTATACCTTTATTTCCCACATCTAAACCAACATTTATTGTTGCTTGTATTCTTGATAATTGTCATTCAGACTGGACTAAGATGGAATGTTAATGTAGTTTTAATTTGCATTCTCTAACTTCTAGAGATGTTAATTTTTTTTTCATAATTTTGACACTTCCAAGATAGGCAACAATTGTGATTCTAGGGTTTAGAAACCTCCATAATTAGAATCTTAACTCCTTTCATAGTTGGTTTGTACTCTTGAACTCTAGTACAATTTGTATTTAAATATAGACATGATTAAAAATTAAGCAATTATATTTATTTCTGTGAAAAATAATTTGTTTACATTGTGAAATCTTTTTTTATATTTATTAAATGATACTATAGAGATTTGAAACTATAACTTATGTTTTCTTTTAATAGATTTTTTTAAAAAAAATTATACATGGAATGTGTATATTATCAATTCTTTCAAATTTATGAAAGTTCAATATGTTACATTTTAATCATTATTTCTTCCTTTATTCCTTTATTCCTTTGTTCCTCTACCTGTGAGAAATAGGCAATGTAACTCCCCTTTTGCTTTTCTGTAGTTTTAATGAAATATTATGTCTCCACCTTCACATTGTTCTCTAAACAGATATTAATTTCTTGTAGATTTTTATTTTCCCAAAGGCCAAGTTCCACTTTCCCTTCAATTCAGAAGAACAAGACAAAACATCTTCTCTACTCCACTGCAGATCAGGAAGTTTATTTGTCCTCTCTGCATGAGTGTACCCAAGACACCAGCACATACAGAGTTTTCTTTGGATTATTCTCTCCCTAATTTTGTCTCCAAGTATGAACCCAGAATATTTGAAGTCTTTACACCAAGCATAATGAAACAAATTATATAAAATTACCAAAGTTTCAGAAAGAAAATTGCAGAGAGAAAATAAACACGGGAAGGTGGGACTGCAAATTGTTGCAACCACTCTAGAAAGCAGTGTGAAAATTCCTCAGAAAACTTGGACTGCAACCATCATTTGACCAGGCTATCCCACTCCTCGGTTTATAGCCCAAGCACTTAAAATTTCTACAGGGATGCAGCCACATCAATGTTTATAGCAGCTCAATTCACAATAGATAAACTATGAAATCAATTTAGATGCCCTTCAACAGATAAATATGTGGTTTACATACACAATGGAATATTACTCAGCCATAAAAAGAAATGAAATTATGACATTTGTGGGTAAATGGAAGGAACTTTAGACTATCATGCTAAATGAAATTAGCTAGCCCCCAAAATCCAAATGCCAAATTGTCTTTATGATATGTGAGTGCTAACTCTTAGCAAGGAAGATTCAGGAGGGTAAGTATAGAAGTACTTTGTGTTAGACAAAGGAGAATGAATGGAAGGGAGAGGGATGAGAATAGGAGAGACAGTAGAAGTGTGTGGGGAGCATGTCCTGGCTTTTACTGGTACCAGTAGAGACTGACTCAGAGCTAAGCCCACAGGTGAAGTGTCACCATCTCACCTGGAGAGACAGAAAATGAGGGCTCCTGGATCACAATGGTCTACGAATCTACCACTAAAAATATAAGAGAGGCAGTTATTGTTATTAAGACCAAGGTCCTCTTCAGACACTGCTTTTATGTATCCTCAGGATGCAGTTCCCCTCCCCTGACCAGAACCATAAGAGATGAGCACTACTAGAACCATCATCTGGGCCATGTTGGGGGTCCTCACAAGCACTTGGTGTCCTCACACTCCTCACTGTGAGTTTGGTGTCCTCAGGGCATTTTATGCCTCTTTATACCCAGAGGAAAGTTTTTTATGCAAATTGAATTTTCTTTCTCATCCTGTTCTAGTGTTCACCTGAATTTCCCTGGAGAAGATCATGAAAGAGGCAGATGCTGGGAACTCACATAGACTTAAGGGGAATTGAGACACATGAGTTTTAGTTGACACCTTTCTCCAGATCAGGTTTCCCACATTTTTTTCGACACATGAATAAAGTTAATGTCTTGAAATTCAGGGATGGAATAAAAACAAGGATGAATTCTCCATATCTACCTACTTCATCTATTTTATTTCAAACTCAGCCCTTATTGGTGAATATTTCTTTAATGTCCATGAAATGAGTGCTTTTCCCCCTTGAGTTAACTGTCAGGCCCTTCTTCCTATGAATAGATCCCATTTTGATACTCTAGAGCCAGGTTTGTGGGGAATTCCCTGGCCAGTTCCAGAAATAGGCGTTTTCTTCCACTCACTGAGTCCTGGGGACTGTCTGAAGCAGCCTCAGTGGAGCCCAGGGTTGAGACTGCAGACACAGAAAGCAGAAGCACAGGGCTGGGAATGCCACCTGCCTGCACTCTAAGAAGTCATCAGTTGTATGCCTTTAGCACTAGTGGAAATGCAGAATTTGAGAGAAGGTGGGATATTCTTCCCAATATCAAAAAGAAAAAATAAAACCATATTAACCATACTTGATAATAAAATTAAGAATATTTCTGATCATATTAGTGTGACCATCTCTACCTTTTTAAGACACTTTCACATTTGAAGATGACTAGAAATGCTAGATAAGGATAATTGGGGAGTTCAGAAATAAAACTCCTTCACTTTTTTTGTGAAATAAGATTTTATTATTTTTAAATAATTTTTATAACTCCAAAATAAATACAATTTCTAATTTGTTCATAATTATTTTATTAATATTATTGTTTCCTTCCAAATCATTTTTGTTGTTCTAAGAGATCCACTCATATTAGGAATAAAGACTCATAATAAAATATGTTATGATCAGTAGTCAAAACTATCCAATAGAGTGTCTATACATAGATTTGTGTACACATGTTTGTTTGCAATACAAAAATAAAGAGGAGGATCTGAAATTTGAGGATGAAATAGAATTGCTATTTTAATACATTGAAATCATATTAGCATCATATTAGCACTGAAAGAAAATTACCACAAAGTATTCAGATGCAATATAAAATCACGAAAAAATGGATTAAAGTGTTCATCACATATTTAAATACATGTGAATTAGGAACTCATAGTGACCCCCAAGTAATCCTAACTTCTTTAGTGAGCCCTGTAATACATCTGAAATTATCTCAGACATTTCAAGGTTACATGAATAAACAGTTTTTTTCTCTTGGGATGTTGGCTTGGCAATTAGGAGCCAAAGGGAAAAGAAGAAATAGGAAACCTAAGAAAAGAGAAGATCCCAGGGTTCCAGTAGTTCATGTCATTGAAACAAAAGCAGCTCGCTGTGGATGGAGGTGAGACTGCTTAATCCAGGTAAAGGTTTAATTTGGACTTTGCATTTTGACCCCGAAGGACCATAGTAATATATGCTGCACACTGTGGGAGTCCACAGTTTATAGATTAATCCCATTAAATTCTCATTAAAGAGGGTCCTGTGATTCCATATTTCTCCCCTACAGTGACTCAAGTCCCACTGCTGAGAGCTTAGAGGTGATCTCCCTGATTGTGACATCAGATATTGTCTCATAACTCTTGTACCTGCTCACCCTTCAAAGTCCATGTTCAGCATCCTTAAGGGACCTCAAGAAAAACGAAAAAAAAAGGAGTCATATTTTCATTCCAAATCCTTCCTGTTGTAAGTCACACTCAGTCTACCAGGAATTCTACTTCCTAACATACTGCTAACATGTGCATGCAATTTCAGTCTCTGCCAAAGTTCCATACATAGAGGCTTTCTCCCAGGATGGTAAGGTTTTAGTACCAGATGGTACCATCTGGTGATAGTCCCTTGTAAGATTGGTGAGGCCTTGTGAGAGGGCCTCAGGTCATTAAAGATATGTCCACAAATATGGTGGTTATACACAACTCTGTCCTCCCTTACCTTCCCCATTTCCCCACCCCATCTCTCTCAACACCTTGTGATAATATGTGACTATTCACCTTGGCTCACCTTTTCTCATCTTATCACAGTGTCACCAGTATTGCAAACACATGAAGCTACTCATCCCAGGCTTAAACTTCCATATCTATGAACAAATATATACCTTTCTTTACTTTATATGTGCCCTGTATTGACTATGCTGTTTTATTAAACAAAGCAAGTAAACTAATACTGAGAAATTTTTGCATTTTTCTTCATAAATTAAAAGAGATTGCTGATTTCTTACTTTCAGTATTAAGATCTATCTTTTCTGATTTCTTCTCATTTGCTCTCTAGTCTCCTTGCTTGTTCTTCATTTAAATTTCTTCCTGTTCTGTGACCTTTCTTCTATTCTGCCTAGACAACAGGCCTAAACAATCAATCCATGAGGGATGGAGGATGAAAAAGGAAGCAAGGGTGTGGGTCAGATCCCCATGCTCATGTGGCCCCAGGGAGCCCAGGTGCAGGAAAGTAACACATTGTTGGGGATCTTTATTACAGAGGTGTGAAGCCAGTATTTCCCATTGTGGTCTGCTGCAGAGCCCTGTCCTGTCAGGAGTAGTCCAACATCACCCCCTGCTGGCCTCAGATCCTGGTTCTTCAACCCCTCTTATAACCTGGCAGAGATTCTGGAAGGATAACTGACTGCAGTAAATGGACCTTTCTGATTTTATTCCTCTGACAGTTAAACGACCCTGGTATTTTTTCCTGAGAACTTTTTTTGTTTGTTTCAGTTTCTAATTATCTTCAGGACACTGAATGCACTGTATATGGTACCATATATTTCTAAATTACCTGGTATTTGATTTTGCTGATTCAACCATATACTTTGGGTCACTCTCAGTCTATGATTTTTTGAAAAAGTTTAAAGCATAAAGTTCAGGAGAGCTCAAAAGTGGTAGTAATTCTGCCTGTGTTGCTCCTACAGGTTTACCTATTTTCAGGTTGCTGCTTTTCTGAGAGTCTCCTGTTGCATTCTCTCTAGTGTTCTTCCACACTGACATCTACAGCCCTTGGCTTCAGATGTCCCTTTTCCCTATGAGAATATACTATTATTGACTTGCTTCTCTATGCTCCAGTTTGCCCTTGATTGTCTACCTTAGAAAAACAATTTTCTCTTGATAATTGCTGGGAGTTAAGAAAAAGTTTTGCAAGAAATTAATTTATCCATAGAGAAGTAATGATAATATATAATAGGATGGGGAGATTTGTGGGAGCTCTGTTCAAACATGGATATTTTAAGAAGTGGCATTTGTTGTTTAAATAACCAGGCAGGTCTATTGTTGTTGGGTACTATGTAAAATAAGGTGATTAGATGGTTTATTTCTACATCAAATAATTAAACATTTGGTAAGAGTCACAAATTTTGGCTTCTCAGTTCAGAAACAGTTGACTGTGTTATTTTCTAGTGGCATGATCTCTCCTTGATTTTGGAGATGGGATCCAGGCAGTGTGAGTGCTATCATTAATGGGGGCTGTAGATGGTAAGAAGAGAGAAAGCTGCAGATAAAACCATGGTATCCACTTTTAATTAAAGAGTTACAGGTACAATAATCCTGAAATAAAGCTGGCTGTCCAGTATGTGTGCATTATTACTCAATATATGTGCATTTTTTAAAAAATAATTCACTCATTATGTTTATTAACTAACTAGTACCTTCAGGTCTAGGCCCCAATAGATAAAGTGATTATAGTTTTAGGAGACTATCACCTCTTTGGCCCAAACAGAACAGGAAGGACTGAAGAGGATTTCACATGTGGCATCTGCATACATTAGATTCCTGGGGAGCAGCACTGAGATGTGCCATGAGGGTACATGAGTGCACAGCATCTCAGGTTAGGCTATAGTGATTCAGACAGCAAGAATCAGAAGGAGAATAAGAATGAACAAAATCCTGGTTTCCCAGCATAAAATAGTAATAAATTTTCACCTTCCCTGTGCCTGCTAAAATTCTCAAGTGCATTTTTTTCATCATTAGTAGACTTTTTTTCTGAATTTCCTCTTGCTCTATTCTCTTTTGTGGCTCCATTGACTGCATTTTGTGAAAATCCCATATTATTTCAAATGAACTCTCATCAATGTTTTATCAACCCAAAGAACTCAATGTACCTGAGAGAAATGGCACATATACACATATCACAAAAATTCAAAACAATCTTGCATTATTCTACACTTACTCAGATAAGTAAATGTCTGCTCTATGAAGTGCTGTTTCCTACCTTCTCTTCCCTGTTATAATTTAACTTCTCTCCCCAGTCCTAGACCTACAGTGATAGAATCAAGATAATAGTGGAACTAATAACCCTTAGCTTCTGCCAATCTCTGCCTCTTAAAATTCCCACCACCTCCCAATAGCATGATGAACTGGGTGTCAAGCCTTTACTACATGGTACTTAGAGGGACTTCTCCAAACCAAAGCACTAGGATTTATTTGGAAGGTATTAATTTGTTCCTGGTGAAACTCACAGTCAGCATAATGGAACCCTTGGGAGGAGGAGGCCATACAGTAAAAGGATCATCTAGGGTTCACTGCTCTATCTACAAGAAGATAGGTTTTCAGGCACCTCTGAAATATAGGAATAGCATGTTCCAGATCATTTCCTATAAACCTGAAGATTTATTCATAAGCCTTTATGTATTGATGATGGCTGCTGGGTATTCCTCCATTTTTGTCTATGCTTATGAGTAGGGGAAGGTTATCCTGTGTAGCTTGGACCATATTTTTATGGAGCTTCATCACTGGGTCACCTGAAACCTTTGTGTGATTTTAGTGCAATATAATATTTTAGATTTTCTTCAAATTATAATAATTCAACCCTTCTTAAAAATCACTCTGGTTTGTCTATTGAGTGACCCCAATTTGAACTATCTGGTGACTGATTGAAAATTAAATATATCTCATCCATTTTTGAATTTTGAAAAATATTCTTCCTATAGCTTCTAGTTTTCCTATTATGAAACCTTGTGTAGATCTTTGCATAGGGATTTGAAGTTTCTATGAAGACATGATGGGGCCCCACATGGATTTGTTAAATGATTATATATATTTAATGGAGCCTCATGCTTCCTGACTGCTGATTTCTGTTTCATCAATTGAGGGAGATACTGTAATTCTCCATTATATATAAAAATATTATATATACACACATATACATATAGTATATACATAAATATCATATATATATATATATATATATATATATATATATATATATATATATATTATATAATATTACCAATATTACCAGCACAGGTATGGTCACCAATGATTTCTATACATACTGGTTCAGAAGAAGCCTGGAAAAATCCCCAGAACACTTATTTTTAACACAAACAATAGACATTGTGAAACAACTGCCCAGGTCTCAAGTTCCCTCCTTGGTGACAAATCTGCCCTGACTCAGCCTGAGAATGAGGCTGAGTATCATTGCTGGCTGGTATCCAGTGGTGTACCACACAGTGAGTCACATGAGAAACCATGTAACAAACTGGCTGTTAGCGCAGCCTGAATCTCTGAATGATCCCATGAACTGGAATAAAATGATCCCTTAGCTCAGGTTTCCAGATTATTTAAATGAATTTTTAGTGTAAATAGTCCTTAGAATGTAAGAAGTGAAGAAAAGACACACCATGATTCTTACTCTATCTTATTCTATTTTGAGCCCAACGTGGAGGAAATCACACTCCTGATTCAAGAGGAACTTTTCGAGAAACCAAAGCTGAATTATTTTACCATTCATAGAAAAGTGTAAAATCTGGAGCAGCTAAGCTTACTGGTGTCAAACATTTATTCCTCCCTTACAAAATGTCTCATTTTGTACTTTGCCAGTCAGGAACAAAAAAATAAATATAAAATTGATAATCTCATTCTCTGTGCAAATAAAGTTTGTTTCATTACATTATTTCAATAAATGGCATTGTATTTTATCAAATTAAGGATACGTGGATAAAATATAAATATTACTATGTGTTTTGCAGAATTATTTTTCAGAAACAGACACACATTTCAGAATTTGTATGAATCCAATAATTTTTGTATCAATCATTCCACAATTCTGATCATAATTCCTGTTTCCATCCAGATAAGCAGTCCCCTGCAGATGTCATTGCATATTACTAGAAGTTATTTCTTATGTTGTAACATGTATGCGTACACTAACTAACATTTCAACATAACATTATTTTGTATGTAACTCCTAATACAAAAAAAAATCTGAAGATAGCTGACTGGAAATTTGAGCAAAAAAAGGAAATTAACATGGGCTGACTGGATTGAGAGGACAGAGAGAGCTTCCAGGAATTTGGGGATCAGATTGATTTCTGGGGTGGGTACAGATGCAGCTCCCTTTCTTCTTTCCTCCCACTGAAGGATGGAGAATCTCTCGTTTGTACCACATATGAGCAGAAGAATTAAGTATTACATTAAAGCCAAGTGGATACTGACGTTCTGTGAAAGGAACCACAGCTCAGCCATGAAGTGGTGGTGAGAATAAGAGCTGCATCCTGGCATCATGGGGCCATGGCCATGAACTGGACAGAGAAGCCAATTTTCCAGGACAATCTAAACCTAGAGGAAAATGTGTGTGTGTGTGTGTGTGTGTGTGTGTGTGTGTGTGAGTGTGTGTGAGTGTGTGTGTGTGTGTGTGTGTGTGTGAGAGAGAGAGAGAGAGAGAGAGAGAGAGAGAGAATGTTTATGTTCCTCCATGAACTCATTTCTACCCTCTGAGGAAGAGTATGAGTTTCAGTGGACCCCATCCTTTCCATGACTCTGCACACTCTGAGATCTGGCTCTCCTTACAAAGCAGTCCCTGGTGATGATGCTTTGTAAGACCCTCCAGGATTCTGGAGCCTGAAACAAAAAAAGAACCTAGTGTTTTAAAGCCTATTTCCATTGGAGCAGATTTTATTATAAGGTTAGAGGAGAGCTTTGGACCCACATAGCCACATGCTACAAATTCCACTTGGAATTTGTGAGGGATGCCTGCCCTCATCCTAAGTGCAGGTGTTGGATACAGGCACAAAATTCACAGGTGCATGGTCCTTAGGGCTTAGAAGCTCATGGCAGACATTCAAAACACATCCCTTATATTTCTATCCCCTGTCCCCAATTCAACAACGATGAACTACTGTGGCCCTCAAGTCCCCAGATATCTTCTGGGACTAGGAGAGATCCTTTACATATATTTTGCAAGACCACTAAAGAATGGAACCTCAGAGACCTCAGCAAAATTACTGCAGTGGGGGAAGTTCTGTCTTAAGACACGTTTGTAAGCATAGATTCTAGGGGTGAAAGAAAATAATTGCTTATATATGAGATGATTCCTACCTTCCTCTTTGATTACTTCAAAAGTTACCTTGTGTAGGACCTGAGTGTACACAGAGAAAGAAAAAAAAATGGGAAAAGTAAGGAAAACTAGGCAAAACTTAAAGGAATATAAAAAATCAACAGCCTCTACATGTAGGTACTCAGTAATTCAATAAAAATAACTCTTTTTGGAAATAAATTAAAAATATGGTCATATTAAAGAGACTGATGAAGGTTGAGAGAAAAGAAAATCAGGAATGTGACAAGTGTAGGAATGAAATTAGAGGTGTTTATGGTGGTCTGGATTCTGGGTACCCTCCTCCATACAGATGGAGATTGGAGAATCAAACTACACTGAAACATTTCATGTGTCTCTAAAACCCAATGGGGAGATTGGTAACAATCTGGCACTGCAAGACAGAGGCCTGATGGAGGAAAGAGAAGAAGAGAGACAGGAAAGGAGTGTCTGAGAGATGGCATCAGTGAGAGTTTACGTGTCTGCGTCCACTGGATCTGTGGGCTGGTTCAGACAGTGGGATATTGATGACCAACCTAAGGGTCACTACATCAGGCTTTTACATTCCTCTAGTAAGACATGATTCATACTTTATGGAATATGATGATGAAACTGCTTTGTAGATGAACATGTCTATATTCATCCACATTTCTAATTGCTTTCTATATTATCTATTCTTATTTATTTACTTCAGAGACAATTGGGATATGTCCTTAGGTTCTATTTTATCATTCATCTGTGCCTTCCTGACATGTCCTATTTTGTCTCAGGTTATAGGTATGACATGGATTTCTGTCTCCTATTCAAGAACACATCCTGCTGCAGAAAAGTCTACACCACAAGCACCTCCACAGAAGCTTTTCATTGATAGCTGCATCCACTGACATGAGCTCTAACACAGTAATAATCAGCCTCATCCTCTGGCCCAGCCCAGACATGAGCAAATCCCTTGCATTTGCTTTTGCCTATTTGTACCCAGAGAATCAGCTGGGGGCTTAGATCCCTCCTGGTTAATTGAGTCTGAGTTGTAGCTAAGATACTGGAGATGATTCCTAGTTTCTACTTGTACCAGATTTTCCCAGTCACCAATACTGAAGCCACTGCTCAGGGAGCTGGTGATTCTGGCAGATGCTCCAGGGCTTGGGGGTGCTGCTGAGTCAGCACAGGCTGGGAGAGCAAAACTATAAAAAAAAAAAAAAAAGGTAAACATTGGTGCTGAAGCAGAGTCCACATTTAAGCTGTTGGGAGTCTGAACTAGAGGGATGAAAGTAACAGAGAAGCTGATTAAAGACTATAAATCATGTCCTCATCTGAGCAGTGAAATAGTATCAACAGAAGGAGTCCAAGCTATGGGTACACAGCCCCTTGAGTCTTAGAATGAAACTGCTTAGTCCCAGTTCTCATATTCTTTCCCAGCCTCTGGAGAGGAGGGGCTGTTTATGCAAATATGTTTCCATCATGACTTCCCCAGCCTCTCCTTGAGCCATGTTGCTGGAGCTCAGCTCACATTGCAGTTGCAAGAGGATGCCCCTTGAGGGAACCTTGGTGAAAAAAATCCCACACCCTTGTTCAGGGGATCTGCTAGAATTTCCATCTGTAAGGGCAGCACTCAGACCAGGGATGGTTTGAGTGAAAGGTCCTTACTGAGCAGCTAAAAGTAAGGACAACTGGGCAGTTCCACAGTGGACCTTACATAGCTCCTCTTGACCCAGAGAAGAGAGGCCAGCTGATTTCTGCAATTCACTGGGTCCATCTCTATACAAACAAGTATGGTCTGAATTCTATATAATTTTCTACCAATTCTTTGAGAGTCCAATTCAAGAAGCTGTGTTTGTCTTTAAGGGTGTAAACATACAATCAAGTACAATATAAAGTGTTAGCAACTCATTGAAGATGTAGTAAAAATAATATAATTATATGATAATTTAGAATGAGTATACATACTTGGTGCTTCACACACTGTGAATCAGTAGGTGGATTCCAACTAGTATAATATAAACTGATGTGTGCTTTGATCTATATTTAAGATAATACAATAGTTTCAGTACTGAATAAACTGATAGAAGCACAAGGGAATGAAAGGTTTTCAGGAGGTGGGCTCTTCTCATGCCATATTATATAGAATGAATTCCAGTCCTGTATATACCTTTTCTGCCAATTAATTATTTCCTTCCTTTATAAACTTTATTCAGTGCAGAAGCAGCTCTTCTGTTGAAAACAAGCCCCAAATTCCTTCATTATTTATATACAAGTTCTTGCATCAGAATCATTTGTGGAATTGTGGTTTGAGGTCTTGAATGTTGCAATTTGAGGGAGTCATATGATAGATTTTGACTTCTGGATTTGAGATTTTTATAATGAATTTCTCACCATCTGTTAGATAAAATAAATATTACTAGATATTCATACAACTCACCCTGATATGCAATACATTTGCTCATGGATACATCTTCTATGCTCAGAATTTTTACCATCATCCACCTACTTCTGTGGTTTCTTTGCTCTGGTCTGAAGAACCAACATATGCTTTGGTACTGTCTTCACATAAACACATGGAATCCAGTTTATCCCACTGTTCACCTTCTCCTCACTCAAGACCATATTCTTTATCTTTTGCTTAGACCAAAGGTCAAATTTTTCATTTGACACTTCATCTTGAATCAATTTAGTATCTCAACTTTAAATGTCTAGAAATCAACATCTATCATATTCTATGCCTTAGTTCTATTTTTCTCTCTGGCTTTCCTCTTCTGATGAATTCACAAGGTCAATATAGATACAAATGCAATTATTTCTTTCTGCCAGGCTGAGTTCTGGGTTCTGTATATACAGAAGTGCCAAAACAAAACAGAATTTCTGTTCTGAATGAACTTAGTTCCTAGTGGAGACACACACAGTGAACAGTATCACAGTGAGTTTTCCTCATGTGGCTGATACCACCCAAACATGCCCACCCATAGCCTTTAGACTTGCTTTTGACTGCTGAGGGACCTTTGACTCCCACAGAACATCAGCAGTGAATATCTCCACATGGTGTCCATAATCTTCCCTCACTATGTACCTCCCTGTCCTGCTCCAGATGCACTGCTCAGCTGAGTAATGCACATTTCCTGTGTAGCTTTTCTCTACCTATTTTCTTCTTTATTTTTTTCTTTTAAAATTACATCCATGGTATTTATTGGGATATTTTACATATATGTGTATGATAATTTATACCTAAAGAAACTGTTGTAGATTATTTTCCAAATAAAGATAAAAAATTCATTTGGCAAAATCTTATTTTGCTTCTTCCCAGGGATCCTAATTCAAGTCCTCCTCCAAAACCCTGCATAGAACCACCAGCAGATTCTTTTTGCAAAGAGAATTCTTATTTCTGAACTACAGACTAACTTTGTTTCTGAGTTTTCTGCTCCTTCTGCCCCTACACCACTATCTTTACTTATAGCTAGGCTCCAAATAATCTACTACAGAAGTCCTTATTGCCATGAATTGGGTAGACATTTACATTCATCGTAATGCTATATTAGGAAATTTCTTAACCTAAAATTTGACCACCTTTGCCATTATCAATATTTTCAAACTAAAATTTAAACAAAGAAATTCACAGCAAAAAATAAGGGTACAATTCCACTTATTTTTTTTTTTTATATTTGGTTGACTGTAAAATGTACACTTGATGCGACTATTGCACACTTTATCTTCATATTCTTTTATGACTAATATTCTAATGTTAAATGACAATAATATCATTTTGAGTGTAATACATTATCTAGAATCATCAATTGATATAGATTCTAATCTAATCATTTGAAAATGCATTTGAAAACAACATTGATTTCAATCATGAGCAACTTTGAGAAATATCTCACCAGAGATCCTGAGGGATAGTATGACATAAAAATTTTGTTGAGGATAGTTAGTTCTTCCTCAGGTAAGTGGTTTAAACCTCACACTCAACCTATAGCCAGATAGTAAAGTCCATCATCTCAAATTGACTTTCAGCTCAAAAGTGTTGTTATTAGATAAAATTTTATTGTCTTATGTATTTCTATAAGACCTTAATTTTTTAGTAAGAATAAGATTTAATGAGAAAATTAAAATTATCATGTGATTTGATGTCTGAGCACAAATTAGCATATGCACACTCTTTAACACCTGACCTCCTCTGAGTAGTGACAGAGGAGAGCAGGTGTGAGAGAATTCCACACTAAAACCAACCCTGAGGGGCCTTCCCTTGCAATCCATCCCATCTTGATTCCACTTCAGTTTAACTTCCCAGGCCTTGGACTATGAGAGCAAGGGTCATGTCCTATCACATGTAGCCAAATATACTTTAATCAGTGTGTGTGTGTGTGTGTGTGTGTGTGTGTGTATGTGTTTGCATGCATACACACACATACATGCACATAAGATTTAACATTAAATATTATTTTTAAAGAGAGAGTGAGAGAGGAGAGAGAGAGAGAAAGAGAATTTTTTAATATTTATTTTTTAGTTCTTGACAGACACAACATCTTTGTTTGTATGTGGTGCTGAGGATCGAACCCGGGCTGAACGCATGCCAGGAGAGCGCGCTACCGCTTGAGCCACATCCCCAGCCCCAAGATTTAACATTAAAGAAGAAAAAGTCTGGCCTTTTTCTTGGCCCCTGGTGGATAATTCTGGTAATTTCCTCAGGGACCATACCTGCATTTATGCTCAGGTGCTGATTTAAGGTCTGTCCCCAGATAATTTAAGAAAGGAGAAGGTCCATAATAGTAATAAAAGTAGATTAGTTGTAATTTGAAGCTTTGAGTCTATTCTATCTGAACAATCTCCTGATTTTCATGGATTTGAGGGGCCTGAAAATTATGTTTAATTCAACAGAATTATGTTGAAGTGTTTAAGGAATAAAGACCAAATAACTACTCTATATTTTCATTTACTGAGTGATCTGCTTTTCTGGGTAATCCTGTAAAAAAACTATTAGCAGAGTGAGGCATCCTGAGAATAAGGATGTTTCAAGTCTGTGAACTCTCTGAAGTGGCCCTCTCTGTCTTTTTAACTGACTTTATATGACTTGTATTCTTTATTATAAGACTGCAGTCTTGTAAAATTAGAGCATTCATTTTGTTCTGTGACAAATTGTTATGAATCTCCAAGCCTGAGATGTTCCTGGGAATTCCTCAACTTATGGTGAATTGACACTAACTGTAGTTTGTCTCTTCCCCTGAACATGACTGGTGTCTCAAGCAAAGTCAGTATTAGTCTATGAGAGCTGTTCTTGATTCAGGTAATTTAAACACATAAGAATGATTTTACCTGCACACAAATAAACTCATTGTATGAATAGCAATTAGGCAACTCCCAAAGACATCTCAGATATACAGCAGGATCAGAAACCCCATCCTGGGAGTTCCATCTGTTCCCTCTGTTTCTGGTGCTTTCTCTAGCAGAAACAAATACCCTGAGAGCTCTTTGCCCAAGTAACTGGTGGAAGGTGACAAGGTGGGTGAAGCCCAGATGGACCACAGATGCACATGTTCCCGCATTAGTCAGGGTCAAGATCTACAATTTCAAGGAAAATATTCATAGCCCATCTTTTATGGAATATTCATGATTGCTGAATATGTACAAATGTAATAGAAGATGGTGACAAAAGGAGTCATCTGCAAACAGCTTTACAATCTCGAAAATAAAATCCCATCAGAAAACTCGTGACTGGGAACAACCATACATGCCCAAATTGAGACTCAATATTTCAAACACTCCTAAGAAGATATTTGGATATGGAGGATATTTAATGTGAATTAAATTTATAAAATATCTGGGAAGGTATAAATTATTGATCAGGGACAAGGAGGCTCCTTCTGACCTGTGAGTCAGGACACTTGGAAATGAATGGCAACAGGGCACATCAGCCTGGTGGTTTTTGTCTAACTTCCCCTCTGCCTGTTTCACTGTGTGTAACACGTAGCTGCTCCCACTGCCATGGTCTGCCCCACAATCGTAGACATTCTCATCCTCTTCCTGGATTTTCTGGATGGCCGGGTAAAATCCCAGCCCAAGCCTGAGCCTGAGAAGTGATCAGGAATCCCATCCTGCTTGGATACCACAATGCCACTAGTGCCCACTTGCATCACAAACCGGGGGCTCTTCCCTGGGCTTTGCTGGTAGGAGGCCACCTTGTAATTACTGTAGCCACTGCTCAGGGTAAATGTGAGTTTGAGCGTTTGTCACAGGGAGTAGCTATATCAGCACAGGTTGGGAGAGGGACCCTGTAAACACAGACACATCATAGTGGAAGGAAGAGGTTGGGTGCATGTGTTTGGGGATCTGAGCCCATGAGGATAGACTCAAGATAGGGGTCTGACATTGGGCATAGAGGTCTGTCCCTACATGGGCAGGGGGTGAGCATCATCAGGAGGAGAAGGGTACTGACCATTTTGGACACAGTTGTCACAGTCTACCAAATTATTGTCCCTGGATGAGAGCTAGTGTTGCTTGTTATGTGGAAAGCAGGGAAGAATTTTTGGAAAAGGTACATCTCAAATATATACTAGAATAAGATTCCTCACTTCTGATGAGGAACTTAATATCATCACTGAGAAAAATTGGGGGCTGCTGACAGCATTTTCAGCATGGTGATGAGCTTGAGTGGGGACCAATACAACACCAGTGTCCATGAACCTTTCCAGCACCAGTGCATATTTCATTTAAGGCCAGCAGTGAGACATATTTCTTTTTTTTTTTAAAGAGAGAGAGAGAGAGAGAGAGAGAGAGAGAGAGAGAGAGAGAGAGGGAGAGAATTTTTTTTTAGTATTTATTTTTTTAGTTTTTCATCTTTGTTTGTATGTGGTGCTGAGGATTAAACCAGGGCCGCACGCATGCCAGGTGAGCGTGCTAACGCTTGACCCACAACCCGAGCCCGAACCATATTTCTTAATGGTTCATATTTCATAATGTCTTAGTCCCACCTTTCAATAAAAACATTTACAATCAGATCTCTTCCAATAACCAAGCTGGTCTCACTGACTTCATTCCTCTCTTTACCACCATGATCTCTCTATAGAATCTGAACTTTTCTTCACAAACTTAAATCATAGTCTCTTTCCTTTTAATCTTTGTTCACCTTCAACACTCTGTGTGTCCTCCCCCTAATAGTCATAATAGACAGTCTCTACCTTATGTAAAGACTTTGTCAACTCTGTTTCATGTTCTGTCCTCTAACCTCTACCCAAGACCATCCAGTGTGCAGAACAATTTGTATTTTTGCCTAAACCAGTAAATTCAGCTTTCCCAAATATGTTTTCAGGAATCTCACATTGCAGAGATTGAGCCTCTGAACAGCAACAATCTTCCTGGGCTACACAAAGCTGAACTTCTCTCTTGCCTTTTTCCTATATCAGCTTTGGGCCCAGCCAGAAAAATTCTTTTCATATAGCTGAGCCAAAATTTCTATGAGCATCAGAATTTTGTTGTCACAATCATATCTTTAGATGTATATGCTAAGAGAGATTCTACAAAATTTATGGTGAGTGTTTTCTGTAAAATTCCCAAATAATCTTTAAACCTTCTTACCTACTGTCTTCTATTTCCCGTCTTCTCATCCTCTTGTAATCAGTGAAAGATGGATTTATAAACTGGATATGACCGAAGAACATAAGGTTATAGGTGCCTATCACCATGGGGATAGAAGCAAAGACATAGCATTGGTGGATGATGCATGACTAGGTGAGATCTTTCTCTGGCATATGATCTTTATTCCACTAGTTTCTAAAGAACTGTGATGCATTTCAACATTATCCCAACAAACAAGTGGGGCAGGATGATTCATGGGATTAACCTAATAATCAGGTTGAAAGAATACTAGTCATGATATAACCAGTAGGTGGTTTCTCTTGTACCTGGGAATTAAGGAACTGTTCAAGTGTATATTCTGAAAAAAAGATGACCCAGCTTTTGCTGTAACAAAGGACTGGGTCATAAGGGATAGTATATCCTTCATTAGACATTGGAAGCAGATCAATCACACTGAAACAGAGGTTCACTCAAGAGATTTATTGGAAGTGAGGAATAGAGTCCTGCCAGCCCGAGTGGAGACAGAGGCTGCACACCCACCAGCACCAGGTTAAGTAGGTTCATTAAAAGGACAGGGCAGCAGCTGGTTGAGCCTGAAAAATTAAAAAAAGGGCCTCACTTTCTCATTCCCTCATTGGGTCCTATTATTGGCAGATGGAAGGTGGGCTGTCTCATGCGATCCTGTATTGGTGGTTGGGGGACAGGCATGGTGAAGCACTGTGTTGTGTTGCTGGGCAGGAATGGATGGTGGAGCGAAAGACAGTAAGACTTTCACAGGGAAATGGAAACTTTAGCTTAGTCATAGGATTTGAAAACTCCCTTGTACCTAACATTGTTCCTTTATTTTTTTGCTATAGATGGGGGATGGTACATTTAATTCATCTGGCTACCTCCTGCTGACATGGGACTTTGTGGGAAAAGGAGGGGAGAGATGTCTGGAAACGGGGAAGAGAAGAAACATCCTTGTGAAGACTCAGGCACTGAAGCCATAAACTTCCTCTGGACTGAAATCCATGAAAGCTCCCTGAAGCCACAGATTTCAGATATTCTCAACCCAATCCATGTCACTGCAAATTGTGGAATAAGCCAGCTGTCCTGTTGGAGAGGCTCCATGAATTCTGCAAATGGTGATACACATGATGAGCATAAAGACACCAAAGACACCCAAAAGCAATGAGAAGGAGAAGAAAGAGGAGACACAACATTAGCTTCTAGCTGGTGGTCCATCAAGAGGGATTGGCTGAGAAAACACCAGTGGTCAGGAGATAGCACATTAAGGTGAATTTTTGAGGGACCCTGGGTTACAGGCTAGTGAATTTCCTCCAGTCATGTTTCCATTCTGTAGCTTCATATCCAAAGTGATGATGTTCCATCAGCAGTTGGTGGGGCTTTTATGTGAGGAATAGGTGTATTCTGAGGGAGCAAGAAGCTGGTAATCCCTGAGGAAAAGCTGGTTAAAAGTTTGAGCCATGTTATTGTGAGGGTTTCTCAGGTTGAGGAAGGTCCTTCTAGTGAAATGGGAAAATAACCCTCAGGTGTGAGATGTGGCACTTTAAAGGATTCTCAGGAGTTGTGGAGCAAATGTATTTGTGGAAGGAGGATGATGGATGGTCAGTCTGGGCTTCCTTGGGCTAAGGTGGGGCAAGTTTCAGCCTGGAAATGTGAATCCATGAGGTCAGTTTGCCTGGGGATTCCTGTAGGTAGGCAGCGATGGGAGTACCCTTAGAGGGCCCTTCCATTTAGGTGCCAGGGCAGACATGTCACCAGAAAGAAGAGAGAAATAAACCCAGTCTCCTGGGGTTAAGGGTAAAGAGATGTATGACCCAGTGGAATCCGTTGATAAGGCCTATTGGTGTTCCCATAGATGTGTCTAGTTGAAGGTGAGGAGAGGAGAAGTGAGCGATTCTGGAAGAGAGCTAAAGGAGGGGTGGTGCCAGGGGTAAAGCAGGTCTCCCATACATCACCTCAAGGGAGAGAGAAAAGTAGGTTTTGGGGGGAGTACACGGAGGAAGACCAAAGCCATAGGGAGAAGTTTAACTCAATCTGTATATAATTCAAGAGAAAGCTTGGCCTCCTATAGTGCCTGGTTTGTGCATTCAACCTTGCCTGACCAGGTCGGATGGTATGATATGTGGAAGTGCTGTGAGATATAGAGGGCTTTGGTAATATGTTGTGTTATCTGTGAGGTGAACTCAGGGCTGTTTTCTGACTGTAGTGAGGTTGGAATTCTGAATCTGGAGATGACCTCAGAGAGTAGGATGAAAGCTTCATGTAGGCCTTCCTGTTGGTAATAGGAAAAGCCTCCACCCACCCTGTGAAGGTGTCCACAAAGACTAAAAGGTAAAGATATCTTTTGGCCTTGGGCATATGAGTGAAGTCTACCTGCCAGTTGGCCCCCAGGAATTGCCCTTGTACTGGTGGATAGGGAAGAGCCCGGTCTGAGGGGAGTATTGGGGTTAATCCTCTGACAAATGGTAAAGCTGGAAGTGAGTTGATGGAGGATTTAAACATCTTCAGGGATGAGTGAGAAGAAAGTCTGCAGGAAAAGTTTGAGATTTTGAGGGCTGGTTTGGAATAAAGATTGTAGATAAGAGAATAGGTCATGTCTGGAGCAAGAAGTGGTGAGGCCCTGGTGAGGGTAAATCATAGTGATAGCAGGAGCATATGACATGGAAGACTGCATGGAAGCTTGGTCAGCCTTGGAAGTGCCCATGGTTATAGGTGAAGATTCTGACTGGTGAGCCTTACAGTGGATGATCCCAACTTTTGAAGGGAGCAAAGAACCTGAAGATGGGCTGAGATGAACTTTGCATTTGTGATGGAGGGTCCCTTTGTCGTTAGTAAACCCCTTTCCTTTCATATGGCCAAATGGGAGATAAGAATATGAAAGACATATTTGGAATTGCTGTAAAGAGTGAAGGAGTGATCAGCAGCCAGTTGGAAGGCTCAGGTGACTGCTATTAGTTTCTACTGTTGATTGTTGGTGTTTTGAGGTAGAGGTTTAGCTTCTACTGCCTCTGACAGAGATACAATACCATATCCCACCCGTCTTTCTCCCTCCCACATAAATAAGTTGCCATCAGTGAACCATGTGGAGGGGGAGGTTGGTTAGATGGCCTTTCTGATGTGGGAGGGGCATGGGAGGAGTGCAGTTGTGGGTGGGCAGGCCAGCAGACACAGGGAGAAGAGATGCAGGATGTAGGGAGAATCAGGCTTGGAAAGATATAGTGGTGTCATGTAGGAAGGAAACTAGGAGAGACAATATGTGACAAGGGGGTAGGGTCTTCAATCCATTACAGGTCAGTAGCTCCTTCAGATGATGAGGTGAGGCCATACTAATGTTTCCTCCCAAGGTGAGTTTTTTTTTTTTTTTTTTTTTTTTTGCCTCCTATACTAGGACATAGGTGGCTGCCAGAGCTCTGAGACAGGGGGCCAATCCCCGGATAGTAGGGTCCAGTTGTATGGATAGGTAGGCTACTGGGGCAAATTTCAGTCCCTGCTGCTGGCCTAGCACCTGCAGGGCCAGGCCCTTTTTTTCATGGATATATAGTACATGTCAGGTAAGTGTATGTGTGGGGAATTTGAGGAGGGCCTGCTGAAGTTTGTGAAATGGAGCTCAGATGGAATTAGGAGTGATTATCAATTATTTTTTCTTTGCCACATCATTTAGTGGTGCAGCTAAAAGTGAAAAATTGGGGATCCAGGCTCAGAAAGGAGAGGATATCTTCTTTGATGAGTGGGGTAGGCAAATTTCAAATCAACTGTTTTTAGTCCAGAGTGAAGGCATTATTTCCCTGAGACACCTGGACTCCTAACTAGGTAACTGCTGGTATTGAGAGCTGGACCTTTTGAGGAGAGACCTGGTTGCACTTCTCAGAGAAAAAATTGAGGGAGACAGTGTCGGAAATAGGTAGGGAAGAACTTCAGAGAAGTAAACCATCCACATACTGCAAAAGGGTAGAATGTGGAATAGTTAGACTCCAAAGTTCTTGTGCCAGGGCTTGGGCAAAGATATGTGGACTATCTCTGAAACCTTGAGGGAGGACTGTCCAGGTAAGCTGTTATGAGTGATATGTCTTAGGGTGGGTCCAGGTGAAGGCAAAGATGTCCTGAGAATCCTGAGCCAGGGGAATGGTAAAGCAGTCATCTTTTAGGTTGATGACTAAGAAGTAGGAGGAGGAGCAAGGAATGGAAGAGAAGTTAGTGTAGGTATTTGACACCAGAGGGTAAATGGGTCTGACCACCTTGTTAATGATTTGCAAGTCTTGTACAAAGTGATATTGTCCATTAGGTTTCTTTTTGACTAAAATCGGGGTGTTGTAAGGGGAGTGGGTAGGTCTTATTAAGCCCTTGTGCCATAGGTCCTTAATAATGGTATGTAGGCCCTGAAGACTGCTAGTTGGAAGAGGGTATTGAGGTTGACAAGGTAAATGCTGAGGGGCCTTAAGATTAATTTTAACAGGAGGGACAAATTGAGCCAGAGAGAGGATGGAGGTGTCTCAAATTTGGGGGTTTACCTCTAGAGGGAGAGACAGAGGGGGGCCTATGGATTTAGGGGTTCCTGTGGAGATGTGGGTTGCTTCTACAAGGGTGAGGATAAAAGAAAGTCTAGGATGGAATGTGATGGAAGCATGGAATTTGGCTAATATGTCCCTTCCCAACAGTGGGGTGGAGAATTGGGGCATTACCAAAAACTGGTGGGAGAAAGGATAGTTGTGAAACCTACAAGAGAGTGTGGGAGTTTTGAGGGGAAGGATTGTTTGTCCCCCTACCCCAACAATGGGGCAGCAGATGAAACAGTGGGTCCCCAAAACTCACTCAAGACTGAAGAAGTGGCCCCAGAGACTAAAAGAAAGTTAATTGGGCACCATAACAGTGACTCTGGGCTCCTGAAAGGTGATAGTATTCATGGGGGAGGGAGTCCCAAGTATCCTGCAGTCATCCTTGGCCATTTCCAAAAGTTCTGGGTTTGGACTCAGCTCCCTTTTGGGGGCCAGGGCCCAGTGACTCCTTAATTGGCATTTAGGCCATGGACTTGCAGGTAGCCTGGGATTAGGACACTCACATGTCCTGTGTCCCTCCATCCCACACTTAAAGCAGAGCCCAGGATGTATTTTACGTGGTGGGAATTTGGCTGGAAACCCAGGAGTCTATGGGGTAGGTCCCTGAAGAGCCTGTGCCAGCATCTGAATTTTTTGTTTCCTGGCCTTCTCATCCCAGTTATGATACACCTTAAAGTCTGTTGCCAGGACTTCAGTCTGAGGGGTCAAGGGTCCCCATTCCAGTTTTTTTTTTAAGTTTTTCCCAATTGTCAGGGTAACTCTGGGAGAAAATGTAGGTCATTAGGAACTGTCTCCCATCAGCTGTCTCAGGGTCTTAATTAGGATATTGCTGGAGAGAATTAGTCCATTTATCTAGGAAGGCAAAAGGGTTCTTATTTTTATCCTGAATAATTTCTTGGAGTTTTTCAAAGTTTACCACTTTTTAAGCTCCCCATCTGAATCCTGCAACTAGGCAGGTAGAAAATTGGTCCCTATGGTGGAATTGTAGTCCCTATTAAGATCCTAGTCAGGAACTGCTTGGGCACCTAGTTGGTGGGCTGGGGTTGTTTGATAGACCTCATCAGTGTAGTTACAAACTTGTTTCCAGAGCCATCTGCATTCCTCTAGGAGAAAGATATTGACCACGTTGGTGTAAATATCATGAAAAGTAAGGTTATATACTTAGAGTAAGTACTGCAACTCTTTTATGTATGAGACAGAGTTGGTGGTGTAGGAACCCAAGAATTTTTCAATCTGTGCAAGGTCCGCTGTGGAGAAGGGCACTTGGACCCTAACAATCCCTTTGGTCTCAGCAACCACTCTCCAGAGAGCCATGATTGGCATAGGGGTAGGGTGTGGCTGGATAGGCTGTATATATGGGAGTGCTTGGTGGGAGGACTGAAGGAGGAAGTGGGGACAGGGTCCAGAGAAGAAGGAGCTGAAGGGATGAGAACCAGCACAGACAAGGGAAGAGGAGAGGGGGAGGGGTCTGGGCGACAACATGGCAGTGGCTTCTTGGCTGGAATAAAATCCATGGATGAGGAGGCAGAAAGAGAGGAGAATTTATATGCCAAAAGCAAACATGCTTTGGGTTGCAAGACAAACAGAGAGATTTGATTTGAGTGAAGGAGAGAGAAAACTTGGATGTATGAAATCTCTGCCCATTTTTTTGATTGTTTGCAATAGTTGTAGATATACCGCAAAATGGCAGAGTATAAGGACCCATAAGGGGGCCAACAGTTTTGGTAATCTAAATGATAATTTGGCCAGTCCTGAGTAAAGAATTTTATCAATGTTTTTTTTTTTTTTTTGTGTTTGATCTCCAGGGTTAGGCTGAGGGTGTCCAAATTGTTAATGAGGCATTTGAGAGGACAGTCAGCCAGCAGGGAAGAGCCAACCCCCATGATGCAATGAGGAAAGACATGATATGTTGGCTAGAGAGGTGTCCCAAATATCAAAACAAGACCTCAGGCCAAGGCTTTGGTAGCCACCAATATCCATGTTGAGGGACCCAAGATGGGCTATGGATCACCTGGTGCTAGGTTTTTCAGAGTGAGAAAGGGGGCGAGGGAGACCCAAGCTTGAGCAGGAGAGCAGGTTTACTGGTTCTCAAGCTGGCAGAGGCCTGTAAAAAAGGGAAAAGACTCCAGGAAGACCACTGCAACTGTGAAAGTCTGATTGGGGTGTTTTCCTCCCCCTGAGACACCACAGGGAGAACTGGACAATCGATGGCCAGTTTCCTGTTATGGTGCCTCAGTGGGTTTAGGAGTACAAAGTGGGAGTCTCACTAATTCATAGGCCAATGGTGGATGCAAAGAAGGTGATCAAGAAAATGGGCACAGGTTGGTCTCCACTCAGGTGGTGATCTCCAGCAGGATAAGGTCCTGATAAAGGCAGGGAAGTACCATCTAAGTCATGGCACCAATAAAAGCACATCATCATACCAAAACAGAGGTTCAACCAAGAGATGTATTGGAAGCGAGGGATGGCTGCCTCCCACCTGAGTGGGAAAGTGGCCATGTGCTCACCAGGACCAGGTTAAGTAGGTTCATTAAAAGAGTGTGGGGGTTGAGCTGGTTGGGCCTGAAAATTCCAAAAGACCAATGTTCTTTCATTTGGTCTTGCTATTGGTGGGTGGAAGGCTCTCTTGTAGGACTCTGCTATTGGTGGGAGGGGGCCAGGCAGGGTGACACTATGTTGTGTCAATGGATGGGAACGGATGGTGGAGCAGGAGAGGATAAGGCTTCCACTGATAAATGGAAACTTTAGCTTAGTCAGAGTATTATAAGGGGGCAAAATTGTGACATATGCAGTGGAGGGGAGAAATAAAGAATGTCCATGTTCTTCTGCCCCTTTCAATGCTTTATTCATTCAAATTACTCATTAAAATTTCACTCTATTGGTTCTTAATCGAGAAAATGTCAATCCTTAATGCTAGGCATTGCAATAGACATAATTAATTCACAGAAAACAATTCTAGATTAATTAATTCTAAGCACTGCAAAACACACTTAATCATGATAAGCTAATGACATTCCCTCTGCATGCTAAGTTCAAAAGTCTTAAGCCTTAGGCTTTAAGCTCAGCAGATGCACACTCAGACCATGGTGATCAGGTCCGGGAACCAAGGCAGGCTTTCCTTGGCATGGAGTGGATGACTGGTTGAGGAGGGGGTTGTAGGGAGGAGTTGTGGCTCTCACCAAGGTCCAGATGAGGCAGTAGACTTTGAGAGTGGTGAGGATCATGCAAAGGCTCTGGAATGATGACAAGTGATGGGATGTCGAGTCCTCATCAGGCTCTCCATCTGGAGTGCATCCTTGTTTTGGCTGGTTGGATCACTATTTATTTGCTCTATCATTTATACTAAATTTGGGGGGGTTGACCCCCCTTTCAGTCCTTATCAGCTACCACTGGATTTCTCAATGACATCATTTAGCCTGGAATCAGAAATATCTGGTCTGGTGGTCTCTACCCTGCTGTTCTCAACTTTCCCTCTTATCAGGGGAGGACAGCCTGCAAGGGGCTTCACTCTGTTTATCAGGGTGATGGGAACTAACTTGTTTGAAGCCATACTGGAGGGATCTATGGGTGTGCCTAGTGAGACTGCAGGTTTCAAACTGGAGTTTTTAAAATGGAGTTGCTTAAGCTCAAGCCTAAGGCCATCCTAACACAGAGGAAATGAAAACTCCCTCATATCTAACAGACATAAATGTTGTGGGATTTCTAATTCACTAAATTTCTAAGAAATAATGAAAAATTTTATATGTTCAAATATTTAAAATGGTTAGGCAGAATATATCACAATTATTTCCCTCTACATTATCATTGTTAACAATGGTCTTTTATAATATCAAATATATATTTGAAGTCTTATCTCTCCCATGTTTCCATTGGTACATTTTTATTATCATTCTACATAAAGATGGGATTCTTTTGTTACATATTCATACATCCACACAATGTAACAATATAATTTGACCAATATTTTCCCCAGTATTTCCACTTTTTATTTCTTCTCCCTCCTCTTGGTTCCTTTCTTCTACTCTACTGATCTTTCTTTGATTTTCATGGAAATCTCTACCTCTTAAATTTTTTAAGTGTAATTTTTACAGAAATGAATAAACATAATTCAAATATGTAAAAGGCTTGACTTTGAGAGAAATGAGCCTTGTCCCTCTCACATTCATGTCTAACAGACTCTTTTATTTATTTATTTATTTATTTTTCTTTTGTTTCTTTTTTTTTATTGGTTGTTCACAACATTACAAAGCTCTTGACATATCATATTTCATACATTAGATTGAAGTGGATTATGAACTCCCAATTTTTTACCCCAAATGCAGATTGCAGAATCATGTCGGTTACACATCCACAATTTTACATAATGCTCTATTAGTAACTGTTGTATTCTGCTACCACAGACTCTTGCCCTGTGACATGCAGTAAACCTGCCATTCCAAGCCTCTACTTCAGAGCTCTCAGCACACAGAGCAGTGTCCTGTGGAGTCTCTGTGTGGTACATTCACTGAAGGTAGAGTGGACAGAATGTCAGGTCAATGAATCATGTTTTCCTCTTTCAAACAGGAAGAATGAGTTTTGGTAAATTAGCTTAAGATTGAGCAAATAAGTTGCATTCGGTAAAGTATATGTACAGGTACACATACCTGGAAATTTACATTTAGTATTAAATTTTGGAAGCCAATTCTAGATCACTTTCCTTTTGATATTTTTTGTTCATTTGTATCACTTTATAAAGTGATCTAAAATTTTCAAAAATTTGATTGGAGAAAAGGTAATGTTTCCCTGTTTCAATGATGTTTATTCTACATTTCACATTATATAATTCTCTCTGAGAAACCAGCCTCTATCTCAGAACAAAGCCTGTCCTTGGAAAGACTCCCTCATACTTTGTCCTTGGAAAAACTCACAGAACACTCCTAGGCACATACCCACCCTGCTGAGTTATCTACAAAACAGGAGAGATCTGTAGCACCAGGTGTCTCTGACTCAGTCAGACTAGGTAAGGACCCCTAGCAACCCCCTAGCAACCACCAATCAGCACGAGACAGCAAAATACCTGAGATTCCAGATGACTCTCCCAGTAGTTTATGGTGGTTGATAACATGTTGGGAAACCATATAGTTCAGTAGTATACCCCTTGTGGTTTAAATCAATCAGTTCAAGCAAATCCCCCTCTTGTACTAACCAATCATTCTTACCCCACTTGTTCCAGCCAATGAATGTGCTAATCATGTTTTAGAGTTGTTTTATGATTTTCCCACAGTGTGTGATGATAAGAGATGCTATGATGTATTTGAAGTTCCTGCCTTCCCCTAAGAGATAAAAAACTGCTGCAAACTCTGGGTTCGGGGCTTCTCAGCGTCACCATTTGCTGTGTGCATTCGGAGGACTGAGGTAGCTTGCAGTAAACACCTCTTTGCTGCTTACGTCAATCTTGGTCTCTGGTGGACTTTGAGGGGGTCCTGAATTTGAGCATAACACTCTCTTATATTTATATGCCTATAATTATAACTGTATCTCATTGATACCATAAATTATTGGTGATGAGTTCTGCTTCCTCACATGGTGAGGTTTGAACATTAGAGTAGCATGCCAAGACAAGCATATAAAGTAGAGTTTATTAAAAAGTGGTAAGATAGACTTCTCCCAGGAGGGAGAAGGGGGACATAGCTTGTATCTTTGTATCCCAAGAAGCAAGGTGTTCTGCCCTTTTTATATGCCCTAGGATTCCTTTGTTTTCCTGCCCCCTTTCCCTTATCCTTCTCCTTCCTGTATAGATGACTAGACATTTGACTAGGCCTAGGAAGTGCTAGGTGAAATGACCAAAAGGTGAGAAAGAGTTGGGCTTAAGGAGGAAGGGAAGGATGGACACATTAGTTAACAACCTTAGGGAGGGGGCAATTCTAGTAATCTCACCTTAGCAACAGGTTGGATCAGCGGGAGGTTCTTAATAAATGTGGAGGAATGGCTCTGATGGAATTAACATTTAAGACCAACAGGGACAGTCTCCAACTTTTCTTTGTAGGGGTATGATTGAATGAACTGTGTGAATCTGTATCATGTACAACCAGAGAAATAAAAAGTTGTGCTCTATTTGTGTAAAAAATTCTAAAAGTAAGGGTGGCAGAGGTCACCAGGGTTACTGCTTTGTAATTCATTGAGATCTACCCTTAGGGACCCTACCCTTTAGTGTGTTTTCCTATGATGTGTTTTATTTTACAGAATAAGTTTAGAAAATATCTGTTACCAAGTAAATACAATTTAATATAAAAATTTAACAACAAATACTAATATTAAAATTATTAAACAAAGAACACATACATCTATAAATTCTATACAATATAGATGTTATGTCTTTGAAACTGAAAAAAAAAGCTTCTGCTCTGAGTCTTGTAGGCTTATTTTAGCTGCTCTGCACTGCTAATATCATCTCTCATGTGTCCCCAGGCCTAAATCACTGCTCTTCCAGGTGTTCTATAGAGTCTATAACACAGAACCAGGTAAAACATCACTTGGGATGAGTTGCTGGCCACAGAGATGGCCAGGACCACATCTATCCTTAGGATATTCAAGATGGATTTGGGACCTGATCTGTCCTGAGGTCTGGGCAGGGAGCACTGAGGCTGGTATGCTGCCCTCAAGAGCCAGTGAGTCATGTGATCCCTGCTGGCTTTCTGTACCCTAGGCATATATCTGTCTTTAAAGATGACCACTGAGGTCACTTTAAAAGTATGCAAAATATTTCACATCTCTGTAGGAGATATGAGTACACTAATATATTGAAATAACCTGGAGTGTGATACATCACTAAGTGATGAATACAGATCCCTTTCCCAAAGCATCACCATCAGGACTCTTTTCTGAATTCTCATTGCTTCTTTCACTTACAGAGTCAAGAAATTTGATCTTTTGGCTCAGCATCATCTCTATCTTCAGAATGGTCCTAGTAACCAGAACTTGAGATCTGGGTGTCATGAAATGTGAAGGAATTGTGAACAACCAATAAAATAAATAAATTTTAAAAAATAAATAAATAAATAAATTGTCATTTTCACCACCACCCCCAAAAAATTGTATCATACAAATCATGCATTAGTGTGGTTTTAATTAGAAAATTGACGCTTGTGCTGGGCATGTTAGAACAAAATTTCTGAGGAAGATCCCACAGCCTCACAAACATATACAAAATTATTACACATGGACATGCTCAGAGATACTTCCCCACTCTCATTCAAATAAATGCACACCACCAAAAAGAAAGCTATTTCAGCATCAAGGTAGATGGTCATAATCCTTCACTGGATTATCACTTTGTCACCACATCCCAATCCTCAAAAAAATCCAATGTAACTTTTTACATAAAACAGGAAGGAATGTCTGACCTAACTAAATACAGAGGTTTTCCTCAGCATGTTAGGGAGTTGAGAATACATTCTAATTTGCTGCAGAGACTACCTATAGTTACAGAAAGAAAGACAGTGTGAGAATAAGATCATTCACACAAGTATACTCTTGGCTGTGGTGACATTAGATAAGTAGATGAGAAACAGGAATTGGGGCAAATATCACAAAGTAAGGCAGAGAAGACACTTGTGAAAAGACATGAGCTTTGCATGAGGGATTTCTCAGGTACAATTTGATGACATGCACGAAATTCTTTCTATACCAAGGAAAAGTGCCACTGAGGAAAGTGCTCACTACACTCATTTGACAATGGTTGTTGTTATATGTTAATGTCATCTTGAATCATTCTCACAGGTGATAGATGCATAATTTGTAGTTGCATCACAAAGAAATTATATGAGTCACCTATAATGAATACTGTCATATTATCATACATGAATGTGAATTAAAAGAAAGAAAACAACATTTATATCTTAGACAAAGAAGGTTCACATTACCTAGGCAATATATTTTGGTTTGTATCCTCCCAAATCAATTGATGCCACTTCCATGATGACCTGATTGCAATCTAGGGAAATATGGTGTAACTGTCAGTATATTGGTTTGCTGATGAATTTCTCCAGGGGCTTCCTTACTGTGGATATGGGTAGAGTATATGGAGATGGTTGTTTAACACACATAGCCTCAATTCCTGCTGAAATATGATTGTTTCTGAATGGCAAGAGAAAGAACATTCCAGGAAACAAAAATTAAAAATAGAGAATAAATGGAAGGAACTACAAAGAGAAATGAGATATTCTACTGTTACACTAGAAGGTTTTAGCATTACTTTAAAACACTTTGCAGAGCCATCAAGAATAAAAGAAAAAATATACTATTGAATCAAGCATCTCTGTAATGGGTAAAATTACTTCCACCCAAATACATGTTTAAGTCCTAAGAGAGGTACCTCCAATTTTACTGGGTTTGAAACGAGAGTCATTGTGATCTTAGCAATTAAAGGTATCTTCTTGGAGCAGAGTGGATACTTTCTCCAAACAGGACATCTGTTCTCATAAGAAGATGGGGCACATTCATGAGGGACTACTGCCATGTGATGATGAAAGCAGAGAGTAAAGTGCTGCACTTGAAAACCAAGCAGAACAAGGATGGCCACCAAACCAGTAGACATTAAGAATGGGCAGAAAGAAATTCTTCCCTAAAGTCTTCAGAAAAAGCATGGTCCTGCTAAAAGATCAATGGGGGATTTCTAGTCTATAAAGCTCTGAGATCGTACACTTGCATTTCTTCAAGCCAAGAAATCTTGTACTTGAATATGGCAACCCTAGGAATTTACCAAAACCATTATCAATCACAAAGATCTAACTGTCATTTGTATAAATACTTCATACAACAATGAGAGAATAAAATTTGTTTTCAAGTTAACATGAGGAATTCATCAAGATATAGTCTATTTTGTCCCTAAAAAATCCTTGGCATGTTGAGAAATTGTGCAAATTTGCTGTCAGAATAAGAGAAGTTGGCAGATTGGAGGAAGGATGCACCCATGGCAGTTCTTCAGTACCAGACTTAGAAGGCAAGAAGACTGCTTCTCAGTGAGGGGGGAACTAAAAGAACTCACCAAAACTTAATAACGAATGGAAAAATAATCATGGAGGCATATAAGTTTCTGACTCAAGCAGAATAAATAATACATTAAAGATGGAAGCAAATTTAAGGTAGAGAGAACTTTTATTTCTTGTAGCTCCACAACCTGTAATGAAAACACTGGGAATCCTGCTTCCTCTCAGGTGTACAAAAGAGGGGTTTCAGTAAAACTCAATAGTGGACACTCAGGGAGTCTTGGAGAGTCAGAAACTTGGGTACATTAAACAAAGACAAAAAAAAATTAAAAAAGAAAGTATGTAGGATCCAAGCTGGTGATGGCAGCAGCAGCAGCAGAAGCAGCAGCAGCAATTGTGGCACTGATAGATCACAGAAGGAGGAAAAGTACATAGAAACAAAATAGACAGATTTAGTGTGAAATTTCTGAGGTCCGATAGGCAGCCTTTCCTTGGCTGAAGAAGAGGCTTCTTTGAACTATACACTGGTGCAAAAAAGGAGCTCTGTGATATCAGCTGTCTCCAGAGAGCAAGGCAGGAGGCACGTTGACACAGCCAAGCTGATGTAGTCATTGCAGGAGCCTGGAGTTGGAAGATCTGAGCAGGTATGCATGCATGATCCTGAAAGGCACCTGCCATAGGGCCTCGGCTTTGCCTGGCTGAGCTAGAGCAAAACGCATGGAAAGCATTCTGCCCTGGGGAGTGCAAGTCAGAGATGTGGAGGAAAGCCCTAGTCCCTTCCCCCTTGAGTCTGTTGCCTCCCATTGTTGTATTTCTTCAAATGCCAATTAGATCTATGTGATTAGAGAGGGTTGAGAATTTGAAGGAGCTGGTATAAAAATGGGCTGGTCTGAAGAGCTGCCCAGACAATAAGCCCAGGAAGCATGAAAAGGTCATTCCACAGGCAGCAGAGTGGGGGAAAAACAAATCTGACTAGCACACCCATAGTTAGTTGGAATTAAGAACAATATTCATGAAATTATCTGAATAGATGTAGAAAAGCTCTTGATTAAAAAGGAGAAACCATTCATTTCAGAAATATGGAGAAACCTGGAACAGAAGGAACTTAAATTTAATATTATAAAAGCCACATGTGAGAAATGCAAAGCCAACATTACACTGAACAGAGATAAAAATGAATGGTTTTTCTAAAATATCAGGAACAAGACACGAATGTTCACTTTTGCCACTTTTATTCCATATATATTTCAGAAGTGAAGTCAGAACGAACAATCAGGCAAAAGTAGGAAATTAAAAGGATACAAAAAAGAAGACGTCAAATTATCCCTGTTATCTGGTGACATGATTCTATACTTAGAAGATCCAAAAGTTTTCACCAGAAGAATTCTAGACCTAATAAGTTTTTCAATGCAGCAGGATAAAAGTTCAACACACATAAATCAATAGCATTCCTATACTCCAATAGTGATGCCAGTGATAAAGAATTCAAGAAAACCATCCCTTTTACAAAAATCTGAAAAAGCCCCTGGAAATAAATCTACCCAAGAGGCTATAAGATCTCTACAATGAAAACTATAGAACACTGAAAAAGAAATGGAAGAAGACCTCAGAAGGTGCAAAGAACTTCTGTTTCTTGGATAGTCAGAATAAAAATTGTCAAAATTGCCATACTATCAACAGCAATATCCAGATTCAATGAATTCAATACAATCCCCTTCAAACTACCAATGATATTCCTTACAGTATTGAAAACCCAGCCCTGAAATTCATTTGGGATAATAATAATAATAATAATAATAATAATAATAATAATTTGCCAAAGCAGTTTTGAGCAAGAAAAAGTAATGTGAAAGCCATCCCAATACTCAATCTTAAATTTTACTACAGAGATGTATAGCAAAAATAGTATGGTTTGAACTGAAAATAGATATGAAGATCCAAGGAACAGAATATACTACACAGAGACAACCCACCTGATACTTACAGCCACCTATTACAAGGGCACCAAAATATATGTTAGAAAGGTCATTATGGTTTAAACTAATGGTGCTAGAAAAACTGGATACCCATAGAAATACTGGCAAGTATGGGATAAAGTAGGTACAGTTACACAATATTGTTGAGACTGTAAATTATTATGACAACTCTGGAAAGCAGTGACACAATATTGGTGAGGCTGAAAATTATTATAACAACTCTGGAATCTGCAATGTGCAGATTCCTGAAAAACCCTTGATTGTAACCCACAGGACTCAGCTATTTTACTCTTCTATGCTTATTCTATAGAACTACAAGTCAGCATACTATTGTGATTCAATCACTTCAATGTTTGTAGCAGTCACCATAAATACATTGTAAGATCAACCCAGGTGTCCATCAACAGTTGAAAGAAACAAGTGCACAAAATTAAAGGTAACTAGATCTTTACTTCAGGAGCTATAGCATTGCTGAATGACTCAAAGCACATCGATTTGGTCAGATCAAACAAAAGAAGAATTGGAACTTTGAATAAACTAGAATCATTATTGCAGAATGGACACAATGACAGGATTTCCAAAGTACCTTTTTTGGACTTTTTCTTGGGCGAAACTCTGTTTGGTGGTATCAGGTGGACTCCTCTGGACCAAGACCTGTGGAAATCTTCTGGGTGTCTTGACTTCTTCCAATGCTTACATGGAAAGCAAGAACCTGGGAAATCTGATGAAACAGAGTTAGCTGTTGACAACATGCTAGCAAGAAAACATAGGGTCATCAATAGTAATTCAAATAACAGTTCAAACAGTTTTAATTGACAAATGATAATTTTAAATATCTGGGGGTATAATTTGAGCTTTGAATTAAAGTCTATATTATACACTAATAGCATGCCAGTAACTTAAATAATTCTTGTATTTTTTTTCCAGTGAAAGAACTCTGTCATTTTCAAGAATAAGAATGATAATTATGTTAACTGAAATAGGTCAAGCACAGAAGGAAAAATGCTGCATAATAGCACTTTTTTGTGGCAAATAAAAATTGATCTCATAGAAGGTGAGAGTAGAATATTAGTTAGCAGAGTAGGGGAGACAAAGTTACAATTAAATATTAGGAAAAAGAGTTCTGATGTATTTTTGCAGTCTGTGATCAGAGTTAAAAATAACAAAATCTGGGTCTGTGGTTGTGGCTCATTTGGAGAGTGCTTGCCTAGCATGTGTGAGGCACTGGGTTTGATTCTCAGCACCACATATAAATTAAATAAATAAATAAATAAATAAATAAATAAATAAAATAACTTATACAAATAAAATAAGTAATACAATTTTTTAAAAATAACACAATATTGCTTTAATAAATTTTGAAGGAGGGATTGGAATATTCTTAGATTTCACACTACTGAACTCATTTTCCACCATTGGGGTAGCAAAGCACCTGAGTCAGATTGGGCTTTAGGATGATATTGCAATGTGTGAGGTCTAAAACCCAACAAAATATTGTGTGTGCAAACACAATAACTAAGGCAGAATCATAGAAAGGCAGAGAAAACAGTAATCACAAGCAGAGGCTGTGGTCATGTGGCTTTTGTTCAAATCCTACCTCAAAATATTACATACCTGTGCAGTTAAATAAACCCATCTGTCCCTCAATTGTTTGCAAAAGTGTTCATCTGATCCATGTAATGTTACAAGGCTGACAATGATCACACCCAGGCAGCCTTAAGAAGACTGGTGCTTCATATAGGTTATAAAGTGTCCTGTCATTAAATAGAACACTTCATTACATGATACTTCATTACATGTGTGAATCATTGAGAGTGTTTGAACAGAGAGGTGTCAAACAGATGCCATCCTCCAGAGAAATGGGTGAAGAAAGTCTATTCTTCATTCTTTACAAATGGATTTCTGTAAAGCTCTTAGAGAATATCTGTGACCTCCTGTGACTCCATGTCAGACTGAAGAGATGGGTGGAGCAGAGTCTGTCCCCCACAATTTTGAGTTTAGGTGTTTGAAATTTGGAGATTTTATGTGACTTGCCCAGATTCACAACAGTGATGCGTGGTGGATGTGGGGCAGGAATGTAGCTATTTACCTGGGATCAGAGATTCCTGAGCACTTGAGTCCTCTAGTGGATACCCTAGAACCAGGAACTCAGAACTTTTCTCATTCTTTCTCAAATACTCCACTCCTCAGGCCTCTTTGGCATGAGGCTTCAGTAGCAGATGGTTGAATACACCAAGAGAAATGTTCAAGTCATAACCCAGGCTCCTGCCTCTTCTTTACAATTACTGACTTCTAAAATGATGGTTTCATGCAAATGAAGCCTAACTGGAGGTCAAGGGTAGAGTCCACACTTGTGGCCATCTTTTCCCAGGGTCTTCTCACTGTCAGGTGCCTCTCAGTGAGCCTTCCTGATGAGAAGTTGACCACCCAAATAAATCATCAGAGCTCTGTGCTGCTCACCAACTGTTTCACTTTGACTAAGCAAGGAAACATGTGGGCTCAGCAATGGTATATATGGTGAATACTCAGCAAGTTCATCCCACTGCCTGTGGGGGCACTGCCTCAATTAAACCCTGGGTGGCTCAGGGCCTCACAGGGTGGCCAAATCTCTGCCCTTTCACTGATTAGAATCTACCAGCAGAAATACTCCAGATTTTAAACTAAAGTGGCCTGTTTGTGATTTTGCTTTTGTGTGTGTGTGTGTGTGTGTGTGTGTGTGTGTGTGATGCTTGATGTATTCATTTTTTAAAAAAAGTGCTTATGTACAAAGCAAGCACATTTTTGTTTCCAAGAGTTAAAAGTACTCTTTAAAAAATTAAATTAAAACCAGAATATGGATTATATGGAACTGTTTTTCTCATAAGCACTTAAGTGAGTGAATGCACCACAAGGAAGCTATCACACACACATTGGGATACTCAGGACCACAGCTTCACACAGAAGATGATCACTGTAGGAGGGGGTCTGCACTTGGGTGAAGAATTGGGTTCCTGTTTATACCCAGGGGTGCAGGAGGTGTACAAGACTCACATCCACATTAGAATACCAACAACATCCTCTGGCTACAAGGTAGATTGTGCCTCACAGCTGAACCAGAGTTGTAGAACATGGGGTGACTGGAGGACATGAGTTGCCAGCACAGCCTGGCCCCACAGTGGCCATGTGTATCTTGGTACCACAGGGCAGAAGGTGAGGAAACTAAGGCAGCAACACCTGGCCTTGACTCAGGGGACCAGAGGCCATGGTCTACAACCAGTGCCCTTCTGCCTTAGGAGGCAGGCTATAGGAGGCATTGCTAACACTGGCTCTGTCACTGGTCAGACCCCTGACTGAGCTGCAGCTCCTGGATGGCAGATATGGAGGTATGCAAGGCTTATCCCCAGCACTGAGCTCTGGTCAAGTTGTCTATGGAACTAACCACCTAATTGTTGTGCTTAATCACTTGTGTGTACAAATCAGGAAAAGGAGAGTTAAACTGCATATGTGGTGTGTCTCTTAGAACCATGATCAAAAGAGGAGAACAGCAGCTCTCCTACAAAGAGAGGTTTACTTAGATGTTAGAAACTCTTAGTGATTGTAAGAGACAGGACACAGGAGGACTGGGCTGCAAAGTGAGCCACTGTCTCAGTGGGGTCTCATGAGGCACAGACTAGCTGGTCAGTTTGCTTGCTGTCCACTGAGCTTAGAAACATTTTACTAATCAAAGATTCTGATTAAAATTTTCAGAAGAACTGTTCTGGCTGCTAGGGACCACTGTGTCCTTTATTTAAAGCTTTGTTCTGGGAGCTTTTGACAGACACTCAGGCATTTTACTGCTTCCCAGAGGGTGGCCTCTGCCTCCTCAGACTTTTAAATCTGAACCAGCAACTGGCCAGATTTCCAGCCAGGGTGACCCTCACTGTGAAGGTAAAAACCAGACTGCATGCTCATCAATGGCTCCTGAGCGGACCACAGAAAGCTGCAGTGAGGAACACCCTCCCAAATCAACAGACAACATTTTCCAAAAATATTTTCTATATTTAATATTTCACATTAACTAACCTACAAAAAGCTACAAAAATCATATTTACCAGGACACATCTGTTAAATAAAAACACCATGTTAGTGTCCATATGCACAGGGCTATATACAAGGATTCTGGTTCTTGCTGTCCTTAGAACAACAGCCCATGCCCAGTGGGGCCCATCCTGGCAGGGCTGCAGGGAGGGGCAGCAGATGCAAATCAGATCCTTCACACAGTGGCACCCTGCAGCCCTGTATTCCCCAAAACTTGCTCCGGTGTCAGGCAATGTTCCTGGCAGCCCCATGGGGGCTGGCGAGAAACAGGGCTTGGCCTCCCAGTCAGGGTGAGCAGAGCATCCAGGCAGAAATAGAAGAGTTTCTGAATGAGAAAGACAAATGAAACCAAAAGTGTGACGGGTCTGTGGATAAGAAAAGAGACTCAAACAAAAATTCTGCCTAATCCACACTGAAATCCAACCAGGAGCTCCCTGTCAGGGTGCCACGCCCACCACAGTCTGATGGAATCTGTAAGGAGTTTGTCTTCCACAGACCTTCCAGGTCAGCAAAGGTGAGCAGAGCGCCCAGCAGCCTCAGGCCTAAGGTTACCACAGAGCCTGAGAACTGGGGAAGCACAAGACCTGCTGTTCCCAAGCCCCAGGCAGCACAGAGCAGCGGGCGGGCAATAGGAACTGCGGGGCTGAAGGGAGGGGCAGCAGTACCAGGATGCTGGCCCCCCAGTACAAGGTCTCTGACTCCAGCAGCAATGACAAAATCCAGGAAGCCATCCAGCTGTGTCAGTTGGAGAAGACCAAGAAGGAGGCCAGCAGGGATCTGCCACCAAGAGCCCAGCTCAGCAAGAAGAGGATGAAAGTTGCCAGCAGCCTGGGCAGCTCAATGAAAAGTGCCTTCCCTGATGCATCCAGGAGAATACCCAGCAAGAGGAACACAGAAGTCCCCAGGGGCACAGACCCCAGCCCAGGGGCTTGGACTCTTACTACCACTCCAAGCCACCAAAGAATGCCACAGCTGCTGCACTTCCAGCAAGCACCGCCAACAGGAGGGAGCCTATGGAAAGGGCCTGGGCTGGGCAGACATGTTGGCTGAGTTGATGTGCACTGAAGTAATCTGGGATATTTCCAAGACCACCCTTGGAGGGCAGCAATGGGCCTGCATCTGTGAGCCCACTCTTATGCCCCCCAATGTGCCTTCCCATTCTAATGGAGACAGCAGCTCTGTGGACAGTTATGACAGCATAGAGCAGGAGATACAGATGTTTTTGGCTCTGAAGGCACAGTCAGGAAGCCTGCTGGCCACAGCCAAAATGTGCTCACAGCCCAATCCAGGCCTACTCTCTCCACTGGGCCCCAGTATTTAGATTGGTGTTCCTAAGGCCCCTCTCTCTAAAACCCCAGATCTGACACTGAGCTGCAAAAGGAAATTCACAGGTGTTACCTGTGCTTTGATGTTGTGCACACTCAAGAAACCAAGGGAGATGAAAGGAAGTGCCCAGGATGGTGAATGCAGCCAGAGGCATGGTCACCCTGGCCACAACAGGCAGGACACACTCAGCCAGAACAGAACCAGTGAGGCTCCAGGAAGTAAGTGCCAAGCCAGGAGCCAGCCTGTCCTCTAGACACCTTTAATGCTCAATTATGTTTTACATGTCTCAAGACCACTGGGTAGAGGGGGAGGCAGAAAAATTGAGGAGTGTTGGCGAGAGAGATAGCTGTGAGGACAGGATGAGCTTGCTGGACACAACCATGAAGGACCTTCTAAGATACAAGCAGAAGCTCAAGAAGAAGTGCAGGGATCCCTGGGCAGCCTGCAGGAATAAGGTCAGGTTCAACCCCCCAAGATGCAGTTGGTACCCAAACTGTTTTTGATATTTAGCCTGAAAGAAAACTTGAAGGATTATTAGGAGTCAGAAATTTCCCCATACAAATAGTCTACCTGATTTAATTTCTCATTAGTTTAATAAGAAATTTGTAGCTACTATAACCCAAGTGTGATGTTCAGTGATTTTTTGAGCAGAGCATGATTTTCTCTCATGTGTCCCCAATCCTATGAGATGTCAGTAGGAATACGGGCACAGTGGAGCTAGAGGAAGTTTCTGTGATTCCTTTTTAAAATTTTCCTCCTGATAATTCATCCTTAGATAAGTATTCTAAAAGTTAACTCCTAAAATCATTAACCAAGGCACTGTGTAAGAAAGTGCAGACAATGAGTTATAACACAAGGCTCTCAGGAAGCTGTTGCCATCACAGCTGAGCCTGTGCTGTGAGTTACTCAGGGTCACACCTGAATTGAGCACATCTTCCCACTGGAGAGGTGGGACTTGTTCTGCTGGTATCTATCAGTAACTCCTTTCCTGTTTCTAGGTTTCCATGGGGAGCAGATGCCCTTCTGCAATTCCAGAGATGAGCCAACTAAGGTCATGTAAGTATATGTCTTCACTAGGTACTACTATCATAGGCTCATAAAACCTCACCCTTCTCTGTACATCAAGTTCTCAGGGAAAGGAAGAGAAAGTGCCCTATCACCTGTTCCAGGTTGTGTTATAGAGATGGGAAAAGAGTAGGAAGAGAAAGTGCCCTATTACCTGTTCCAGGTTGTGTTATAGAGATGGGAAAAGAGTGTCCACTTTTCAAGCCCATCTTCCAGCTCTTCCAGAGGAGGAACTCACAAGCCTGAAACACTCTAAATCCATCCTCACTTCAGCACTTATAGAAAGGAACCCAATCAGAATTCTCTTCTGCCTCATGGTTTTTCAAATAATTAACACCCCCCAACTCACCGGCTGCTGCTTCTGCCACTGTGCCCTCCTTGCTTCTTAAGCTGCAATGGTGGCAGGAGACATGAGCTATTTGACCATTCACTATTGAACTCTCCATATTCAGGAAGGAGCTGGGTAGCCACAGCAGCAGCCAGAAAGCAGTAGACTTCCTCCACAGCTTTTTTTTTAGTTAGCCTTTAAATTTTAGAATCTTTTTTCTTTAGAGAGTGAAGTCACTGGTTTCTATGATGGGAAATACAGGCAAATAGGAGGTTTCTGCACCATGTCCACCGTCTTATCACCTGGAAAAAATAGAATGTCCATTTTCTAGAAAGTGCTCCCTGTTTTTCCATTCACTCCTTGACTCTGGTGTATTTCTTCTGTGATATCTCTGGATTTCCATGTAAACCTGGGAATCGATGTGGCCATTGTCTTGATCACCCTGTTAATAAAACCTCATTCAGGGATACTGCCTGTTTTGAAAGTTAGCCATCTTCAAAGCCACTCAGAACAAACCTTATGGTATCTGCAAGGTTTGGGCTCTTACTTCTGGGTGGAAAGCCACATGCTGCATTTCTCATTGGAGGAATGCTGCCCCTCTTGTGCAGCCAAGGATTGATAGCTCATCAGCTGTCCAGGTGTCAATGCTGGTCTTTCTGAAATCATGTTTCTGAGGAAGACCAAGATTGGGCATAAGTAGGATGTCAGACTGTGTTGATTGGGTATGTCTTGGTAGCAGTACAATGTCATTATTATTTTAAACACCTACACGTGGATAAACAATAAATAAATGATAGGTAGAAAGGAATCTAAAGAACAAACAAGAAAATACAGCATTGATTGAAAGGCTTGAGCTACTATTCATCATTTCAATCCCAAGGGAGTTCTCCCTCCTAGGCCTGCCGCTTACCAAGGTGGTTCTACCAAGGATGCCACTCTCAAATTTCTGACAAATCTTCAAATCTTCACTCACAATTTTAAAATTAATGAAAACACACCTACTTTTGAAAATTGGCCCCTGCATTGTTATTTCACCTATTAAGTACACCCATTTTTAGAAAAACTGCAGTGAAGGAAGATATAAAATCTAAGATAGAAGGTACTTTTCCAGGAAGCTCCAATATAGGGGAGATTACAATGTTATCTACTATTCAGATATCAGAGACCACATTAGCCTAATGATCCCAAGAATTTCCCTACCACCATAAACAGAGGATGTCGTCCCCACATCCCTTCCTATGCCTACCTCTCTTTAAGTTTCCTTTAAAAGAAGAGTTTGAGAACCCCAAAAGTGTTACTTACTCTCCAGATGTCCCCTATCCTCCCTTGAATGTTTATTTTTCACTTTCCTAAATTAATCTCTATGCCTTAACTGGTGTCTCCTTCAATTCATTTTAGCAACATTTTGGGGGATTCCCACTCATCATGAGTTGAGGTCCCCCTCTTTGGTAACTCCTCATATTGCACATGAAGATTTATAGATTTATATATGCTCACACACTCACACACAGACCCCTACACACAGACTGTCATGGGGAAAAAAAAAAAACTTGGATAAAATGTGTGTTGAATAATTATATGTATTATGACATGGTTCCCAATATGGGGAATAGTACTCTAGCATCTACAACAGCGGGAGAGGCCTAACCATACTACCTGTGGTCGTGCCCACAACCTTGCTGACATGCACACTCTTTCCTTCTGAACATTGCTCTGTATGGACCCCTGGGATCAAGTCACCTATCCTGTTTCTTTTGAGGACGAACTTCTTTCTGCTGGATCCTGGAACAATTAAAATGACAGCACTCTGGTCAAGAGAGAGAAAGACTGTGTAAGTCTCAGAGGTCAGAGTTTGACAGGCTGCACTTTTCTTTATAGACGAAGACCCATGATTGAATGTTTGGATAAAAAACTTTTTTTTTTTTTGGAAAAAAAGATGTGCTCACAAGACTACCAACTGTAACAGAATTCTATTCCTGGGACGTGTGCCAATGTGCTTTCTTAAAAGATTAAGAGCTTGCTGATAATTCCCCCTGTGATATCCCCCTAACAAACAAGCATGTCATGTATGAACAGACCTCATAAACAATCCAAATTCTTCCAAAACAACTTGGTTAATGCAATGAGCAATTGAAGTTTCTTCAACACAAGCAACTTCACCTGTTTATCCCCATTTTTTCTTTAAAACCCCTGTCTGCCTTTACCTTGATGGGACACTTGCTGGATTTCTAACCGAAACTGTATTTCCTGATTTGCAAATCTGTTCTGTACCTGAGTAGAATCTGTCTTTCATTTGAGCTTCAGCTTATTTATCCTTTCTTGGTTGGCAATTCTCAGTTTTGACAGGATCCTGCTGCACTCCTTGGTGACCAGGCACTGCCATACTCACAGCAGCCAACTTTCATTGTCATCTATGGAAACCTCCCTCAGTGTCCCTTCAACAAACAGAAATCTAGATGGATCCCAAGGCCTAAAGGACCTCTGGGAAACATGATCATCTCATTCCATCCATTTCCCCAGGAGCAAATTTGTCCCTGGGCTGCTGTTCTCTCTTACAGTCTTGTCACCACTGGCTGATATTGAAGAACCACAATATTATGTTGCCAAAATGACCTCAATTATGGCCCAAGATACCTCTCCTTAGAAAGGTCCTGGGAGCAGATTTGCAGAGGGGGTTTGCAAGGAGAAAAATCATGGGTATCAGGGTTCTGGAGAGGGATGTGTTGCTGTAACTCCAAGTCCCTGAGGAGGGGGAGGAAAGACACAGAGGTTTTGGCTTCACTTCTCCTTTGCCTTTGTCCCTGTGGTTCACCCTCCCTGGCCATAAATTGTATGTTTCTCTCCACCATAGTACTGGGCTTTATCCTCAGCCTGAGTGTTGGCAATGGTTAATAGTTGTTAGCCCAGAGCTGGAGCCTGGGACATGATCAGAGATCCCATCCCCCTTGCTGTGGTTTCCATCAGTATTCACCTTCATTACATACTGGCAGCTCTCTCCTGGCCTCTGCTTATTACCACCATATGAAGTAGTTGCTGTGTTCACTGCTGAGGATGTAGGTGACTGTGGCTGAGTCTCCCAAGTGATGAAGAAGCAGATGGGGACTGGATCATCACAAACTGGGCACAAAGACTGGGAACTTACAATTTTGTGAGTGACACTGAGTGCTCAAAACAATGGGGAAGACCTAACCTTAGGAGCTTTGTTTGGAGGGACAAAGCAAGAGGGTCCCCATATTGCTTTGGGAATGTCTGGCTTATGGAGAAAACAAGGAGCAAGAAGCAAATGTGAAGCCAGTCCAAGGTGGGCGGAAGTTGTTTCCAAACACTATGTCCAGAGGCTGCCAAGCTGGGCCTGGACTAGGCAATACCCCTTTTCATCCTGTGTTCTTGCAGATAGTGAAGTTAGAAGCAGTGGAAGCAAATTTGTTCTTCTCTTCAGCAGTTTGTTTTTCTATGTACTTGTATGAGCCCTGAGCCTGGTGATTTTGTGCCAGTAATTTTCTAATTTTAGAAGAAGGGCCACATGTGGCCAGCTGCAGTGGTGCATGCTTGGAATTCCAGCAGCATTAGAGGCCAAGGCTGGAGGATTGTGAGTTCAAAGCCAGCCTCAGCAACATAATGAGGGCATAAGCATCTCAGTGAGATACTGTGTGTAAATAAAATTTCAAAAAGACTGATGTCCCAGGGTTCAAACTTTGGTATGATGATTATGGAGGAGGAGGGAGAGAGGGTCAGAGTGAGGGGGTGGGTAGGGGATGAGGAGAAGGAGTAGAAGAAGAAGGAGAAGGAGAAGGAAGAGAAGAAAAAAAAGAAGAAGAGAAGAAGAAGAAGAAGAAGAAGAAGAAGAAGAAGAAGAAGAGGAGGAGGAGGAGGAGGAGGAGGAGGAGGAGGAGGAGGAGGAGGAGGAGGAGGAGGAGGGGGAGGAGGAACAACATGTGGATGTCAGGGGTGGAAAGGGCAATTCACCTGGAAGCAGCAGCCTCAGAGGAAAAATCAAAGAATGAATAATACCCTCTGCACTGGAACATTTCTAGATGTTCCCAGCCTGAGTGTCACAGTGCCCACTGCTGCCTACAGAACAAATGGCACCCAAAGTACATCATCAGTTCATGCAGAATTACCAATTCTGAAACATTATTGCATTGTAGACTCTTTGACAAGCATCTTAAACAAGACACTTCACATCAGCATTTGCAATAACCCAAATTTATGCTTGAGTCCCCTGTGTTCTGCTGAAGAAATAATCATTCAGAGATTAAGATAACTTGTTTAAAGGGCTGGGGTGGTGCTCAGTGGTAGAGTTCTTGCCTAGCATGTGTGAGGAACTGGGTTTGATTCTTAGCACCACATATAAATAAATAAAAGTCCTTTGACACCTGAAATATATATATATATATATATATATATATATATATATATATATATATATATATATATATATTTAAAAGATCTTGCTTAAGTCTCCCAAAGAGAGGAATTCTATCAAGAGTCCTTCCAGGAGACTCACCTCACAGCTGTTCTTTCTGACCATTCATGCACTGCTTCCCCACTATCTCCTTTTCCCTCACTCAGGCCTTCTGGACCCTCTTTTGAGAAGTCTTTTTCCCTTCATCCAAGTGTACTTTGTTCTCTTAGACAGTGAAGGGGATATTTCTTCTCCTCCTTCCATGGCATGTTACAAACAAGAACCTCTGGAACTATGAGGAGAGACTGGTGTCCTGAACTTGAAAGAACAATGAGAAGGCACAGGATCATTAAGAACAGGGACTCTGGGGCATGAAGACCAGATATTTGCTGCTGGTTCAGCCCTGTTCAAGCTCTGAACTCAGGCAAGTTCCTCCTGCTCTCTGAGCCTCAGCTTCCCCACCTGTGAAAAGATTAATGCTGGGAGCAGAGGGCAGTTTTGTTTAAATGACTTAGTTCATGGGTAATGTTGGATACATGCACACAGTCAGAGAAACACAGGGGCAGGGATGGCCATAGTGTGTGTACTGATCAAAGAAAGGTCTATCCTAACATCCTCCCTTCAGTCAGTTATCCCTTAATCCTTTTCTCAAATACCAATCTTGTCTCTATTCAGTTTTGTTTTTCCAGAGTACTCTGAGCAAGGCCTGGTGCTGTCCTTGCTGTGACTCTTTCTATTAAGAAAGGTCCTTGGAGTCAGTGTGATGTCTAAAAGTTGGGAAGGAGGTTCTGGAGTGTAGGATGCACCTTGGCACACTCAAGAACTGAAGAAGATTTCACTGGGGACTGCCTTCTGGATATGGCAGAATTTGATATCATATATAGGATGCTAGTAAAATAGTGTTCAGATACTAGCTCAATTTTTTTTGCATTGGTTTGAGGATTATTTCAATCTTTAAAATTATTTATGAAACACTGGGAAAGAATTGCAGTGTGAGAGAGATTTATAGTTGTATAAATTAATGTATTTTAATATCAAAACATGAGTGCATAGGTCAGAGTCTGTGGCACATTGGTTTTTGTCCCACTTCCCCATCTCCCTGTTTCACTGTGAACAGCACCACTGTGCCACGTCCCACAGTAATAGTCAGCCTCATCTTCAAGTTGGAGCCCAGATATCTGCAGAACACCTGCATTGGCTGAGGTATCTTTGGATCCAGAGAAACGACTGGGGACCCCAGAGCCCTGGTGCTTGTCTGACTCTGAGTAGTAGTTCAGGAGATACTTTGGAGGACTCCCTGGCTTCTGCTGGTACCAATATATCCTGTAGCTACCAATACTGAAGCCACTGCTCAGAGTGCAGGTGAGTTTGGAAGATGCTCCCGGAGATGCAGAGAGAGATGGTAGTTGAGTCAACACAGGCTGGGAGAGGGAACCTACAGAGAAAAATAGGGAAGATAGTGTCCATGGTAAAACTTCTCATAGGTTCATACCTGAAGAGTTGATTCAAACAATGACTCGAGAACTGCTTACTGAAGGTCTTTCCTACCTAAGCAGTGAGAGAGCAGCAGGATGAGAAAAGGAGTCCAGGCCATGGTAGGCACAACTTCCTATATCCCACAGTGGAGGTGAGCTGCCACAGATCTCCTTTTCTTCCCCCTTTCTTCAGAGGAGGGGCTGTCCATGCAAATGTTTCCATCATGACTGCCACAGCCACCCCACCCCACCCCAGCCAGGTGTTGGGGTTCAGCTCAAACTACAGACTAAAGAGAATGAAGGTTTCTTTTACCACTGTGGGGGGAACCATGGGAGGAAGGACTGCTGAGACAAGACAAGTTTCCTGCCCAGGGGACTCTGCTATGCCAGAGTTAACACACTGGTAAGTCCCCTTCAGTTAACACATGGCCCCTCCTCCAGACCAGGACTCCTTTGAGTGAATGGTCCATATTGAGAAGCTGTGTAGGGACCACAGGTTAGTCCCACAGTGTCCCCTGCTGGTCACAGGGCGTACCTTCCCATAGTCCAACATCTTGAGAGCCCAACAGGTTTCTGTAGCTCATCAGTAACTGTCTATGTATAGAATGTTGGATTCCTAAATACTGCAATTTTGATATGCTTCCATTCTCTCACCCTTTCAGAAGTTTTTCTGTATTTTGGAAAGCAGAAAATTATGAAAAAAATGATAACTTAAGGAGTTAGGTCTCTCATAGAAGAGGATGCAAACTCCATATGATTTCTTGGGTATATAATCTACAATATACACATATTTTTACAATTTTGTAATATTTATTTATGAAATAAACATATTCCCATGATTGGTGCCTAATTGAATTGCATTTTAATCTCCCACTTTAAGCCCTTTTAAGTGTTAAATTAACTATTATATTTGGAAGCACATTGAATCTTAAGGCTTGCTGGTGTAGATCTCCTGTTGTGCCAGATTGCACTAGAATAAAGTCCAACCTGGGACATTCATTCTTGGATACTCAGTAATCAATCTCCTTTATTCACCCTCAATGCAGATACAATTTTTTATATGGACACAGAAGAAACCCATCAATATTTCCTCTCCACTTTTCCAACAAGGGTATTTGAGGAATTGAATAGTTGATTAAGGGACTATGCCTGATTTCTTTCTCTATCATATGTGTATCAGTCAGATGCTCCATCTCTCTTGAAATTAGGACTCTGCCTTCCTTCCTCACTTTCACTAAACTACTCTTTTTATCCCCAAGCTCTGCTGTGCTATTGGGTTTCCTGTATTCAAAAAGGTTGTGCTATACATTGTGTCCATATTAGTATTCTTTGAGATGGGAGGAGTGCACTATTTCTTATGCCATCGTGACTGTAGAAAGTGACACTGTGTACTTTCTAGAATTATTTTCTTAGATTGTGAATCTTTTAAATCTACAATAATATGTCACAGATTTTCAAAATTGTTGGTATGGCATACAGTTTCTTACTTGACCCCAAGATAAATTTAATCCAGGGAACCTCTGCAATTTGTGTTGGCCCTGTCAGTGGTTCTCTGCTACAAATAAGCTTTGATTTTTAAATAAGCACATATAGAGTTAATGAGAAGTAATAAACACCTAGAGAGGCCAGCAGAAATTCACAACACCTGCTCCTTCAGAGTAGTTGTCCCTTTTACTTCTTAGTACCTGGAAAATTTTCTGGTGCCATAAAATGTGTAACTGTGGAAACTCTGATTACAATTTATAAATTTTAATTAGTGTACACCAATTATATTAAAAAGTTCAGAAGAGAATGTATTATATTATGAAGGACTGGAATTTATGAATTGTAACGTTTTTAATTTAATTTACTTTTTTAAAAGTATTTATAAAATAGAGTAGTATAGATATTTTTACATATTTATGTAAACATGGAATATGTCTTATTCTAATTAGGATCCCAGCCTTGTGGTTGTACATGATGTGGAGATTCATTGTAATATATAAATAAATAAATATGTGTGTTTGTGTGTGTGTGTACACAATTGTGTCAGTTATGTAATTTTTGATGAATTATTTATCTTAGGTGATACCTTACTCCACTTGTCAGATTTCTGTCTGTGGAACAAGAAATATAGAGACCCTCCAAATCTATTCTATTTGACACCTTCAGGCTAAGGAAAAAAGTCAAGACCTTTTTCTTTTAGAAGTCTCTGCTGTGTCATCTTCCTCAGTCTGGGGAAATGACATTGAATTAAGAAGTTTCCCCTATTTTCCAGGACAATAACCCACCAAAGGTGCACAGACAAGTGTCTCCAATTGGCAGCACCCTGGATATAGCACTGTAGTTACATTCAGGACTCAGAGAAGTCCCTCAGTGCTGGTATATTAACATAATACTCCCTCACTGATCCCCTGAGCTGTGCATAACCTGATTACAATCTTCAGATTCAAAGAGCAATGATGTCATTCCATAATGATAGGGCTAAATGCATTTTCAAACAGTGTCTACATAGTGAAGAATATCAAAGAGAGCACAGCTAATCTCTAACCAATGTTCCCTGCACACTTAAGTATTTGGGGCTTGTGTGATACTCAACAAAGTCTCATCATCACATGGTCAGTGACCATCCCAACAAAATGAGCTGTCCATCAACACAAGGGAGATGACTCCTCTCCCCAGATTTGCTTACATGGCACATCATGTAAAAAATGTATATATTTCAGAGTAGTGATTGCCCTTATTGTGTACCATATACAATGCAAATATCACCGTGTCTGTTCTGTCCACATTGGTAAGACTTTATAGTGACATTTACAAGAAGGAACTCAGCAAGATTTGAACATTTTCTATACTCTCATCACCCAAATGAGAAGATTAAGGCTGCACCAGGGAATCAGGATAAATTGAAGGCATATTGTCTAGGTGAAGTCCCCCTCACATCACAAAATAGTCTACTTTTTCTTAAACTAAGTGGGTAAAAGTCCATGCAAGCAACAGTATTGGGTAGGAAGATTCCCAAATGATTAGAGGAGATACATGGTTCAGGAACGGAATCAGTGTTCATATCCCTGGAGTCATCATGGAAAGATGAGGTTACTGTATGCCATAATAAAAATGTTTGGTTCCCCTTAAAATGTGCATATTTTAATCACAATACAATGATTGAATGCTTTAAGAAAAAGGGCCCTTTAGGGGACAGAATACTCATGAATGGGATTAGTGTCCTTAAAGAAGAGGATTGAGAAGGTGGCTGTGTACCATGTGTAAATGCATGAGAAGAAGCCATCTGTGAACTAGAGAGTGGGCCATCAGCAGACACTAAATATGCCAACACTTGGATCTTGGACTTACCAGCCCCCATTAAGAGTAAAAATTAGTTATCTTTTGCTTATAAGCCCATCAGTTTAGGGTAGCTTAATAGAGAACCAGGAAGGGATATGATGCTTGTGTAAGAGTACAGGACAGTGCAGACTATCCTAGGTCAGGGAAAATGACCCTCATGATGCACATCCATAATCCCATATAGTCAGTGACTTTTGCAGTGAGGGGATAAGGAAGGGAGGCCAGGCTTTGGCATGGTGTCCTCAAAGTTACCTTCCTTAGTTTCCACCAGGGTTAGGACACAGTATCTAGCATCTCTCTGATCTTCCTTAAAAGCTTTTGTAGAGTGGATCTTCTTTATTTGAGTATGTTCCTTATCTCACTGAAATTTTGATATGAGCAGAGGATTCTTTTTTTGTGCAGAACAGAGATGGTTACTTCAGAGCCTGATTAAGTGGGGTATCTGTTGCTAGGAGTCTCTGTACTCACTTTGTACAGACATATTATCATCTCACTGTCAAAGAACCTGTTTAATCATCATCGCTGGAAATACAGAATTTATTTTTTCTGAGCCTTTAGAGAGAAGAATAGTTCTCAGAGACTGACTAGAACTAGCAGGTGCAGAAGAAGGTAACATTATACTTGGAGCTGGTCAGTAGGGCTGCACTTGGAGTGTGCTACACATAGTGCTCCCCAGATGCTTGGAGTGTGCTATACATAGTGCTGCCCAGATGCATTCAGACCCCCATATGTTTCTGAGTCATGTCTAGATTCTAGTAGGAAAAGCGTGGGCCAACCACTTCTTCCTTATCTGTTTACTCCCTGGATAGAAACTGAATTCTGAGAAATGATATTGTAGAATAGGAAGGTATTACCATTGGATTAAATCAATTTCTTACAATGGAGAAAAGAGGAAGACATTTCCCACACATTAATTCTAGGAAAATCAGATGCTGATTGAATTAATGAGAACAAGAACCACCATCTGAGCTACATGTAGTCCCAACAGTGACAGCACCAAGCAGAGAGAATTCATCTGAGGCTTTAATCTCTCTTCCCCATGGGTCTGGAACACTGTGTAAGGCTTAGAGTTGTCATGCCAAATATTACAATAATAGTCTCATCTTCATTCTGCAGCCCACAGATGTGCAGAACACCATCATTAGCTGAAGTATCATTTAGCCCCAAGAAGTGGCCAGTGATCCTGAAGCCCTGCTGTTTACTTGAGTCTGAATAGTAATAGAGGAGACACTGGGAAGTTGGGAAGGGCTTCCTGGCTTCTACTGGTACTAGTGTATTCCAAAGTCACCAGCACTGAAGCCAAATCTGATTGTACATGTGAGTCTTGTGGAGAGCAAGAGTGGCTGAGTCAGCCTAGACTAGGACAAGGAAACTGAAAACACAGATACTCAAGGTTGAGCATATGGGATCAAAGTTTGAGTTGCTGGATGATCTAAGGTGGTAGGGTCTGCCTCAAGTGAGGATCCTACCCCTTCCTGAGAAATGAGACAAGATCAGGAGAATAGAACCCCAGGCCATTGTGGACACATCCCCCCTGAGGTCCAACCTGGAAAGATCTACCCATGGCATCTCTTATCCTCTCCACTGGTCTCACAGTGAGGAGTTATTGAGGCAAATGTGGTCCTAGCCATTTCCTGTCCTACTCCTCTGCATGCATCTATTCAGGTGCTGTTTGTTGAGAGTCTGGCAGGAAGTACCTCAGGAGGCAGTGCTAGAACCACCCTCAGATAGAACAAAAGTGCTCCTTCTGCACCACAGAGTGCAGCTCCACCATCTTTGTGCTTGGGAAATGCATAGCTCTGCAAATGGAGACAGTCCCATAGCTCCCCCTGCTGCTCACTGGGCAGACTCACTGTCTCAGTCCAAATTATATTAATGGATCCACCTGAAAGCCTGGTCACTGTCAGTCCACAGATACCCATGACTGTGTCTCTGCTCTGTCCCAACGTAACCTGATATTAATAAACATAGTTTGCCATTGAGGAATTTGGGGTTAGGAAGAGAAGGAAAATATTGAAATTGTGCAGTGTTAGAAGACTGTAGTGTGGTGAGAACACAGAGGATTCTGGGAGTAAAGATTCAAGTGGCTCCTTCCATAGGGATCAGAGAGAGAGATGACTGTTATCTGAACCTGACTGGAAATGAGGTCCTGCTTGAGGAAAAACTAAAAACACCACATTCCTACTGGTGGTGTAACATTATCATTAACAAGATTATCATTCTACAAATCAAATAATGCAGGGTGTCTGCACTGAGAGAATTTCTCACTGTTAGAGTCTTGCATTTATTTGGTGATTTTACCATCACACTGTATATCTCTGTTGCTGCTTCCTGACACAGAGAATCATGAATGGATACGTTGGCACTTACTAATTGCAAATTCCTGAAAATATAGTGTAATATACTCCCACAATACTGTAGCAAATTTCAGGGAGTACATGAATGATGATCCCATCCACAGTGATTATACTGTTCCATCATGACTATGAAGATACATGATTCCTTCTCCAGGCCCTGTTTACTTATATTAAACAATGATGTTTTGATCAAAAAACAATTTTAATTCATCTGTTTGATATGAATATATCAACATTGAAGAAGAACCCAGGACAGCAGGTATCTATCAAATTATAAAAGGAGCATGGAAGAGCTCCCTGATTCTCTGATGTAAATTTATCAAGGCAAGACCTCAATTTCAGAAATGTTTTGCATCTCTGCAGGACAATACTGAAGCAAAATTGGTAGGCTAGATTATCACTGAATCTGGTGGCATGTTGTCCCAAAACTGCATCCTTTTTTTTACCAGATGTTTTCAGGTAATCAACACAAAGAGCTCAAAGGCTCTTTCTCATAAACCTGAAAGTCACACCCCCCCCAGGGAATTACTTCCTCCAGTGTGTTTTTTAATTATTTGTATATCCTGGAGATTAGTGCTCTGTGTGACATATGTGTGGCAAAAATTTGCTACCAAAATATAGTCTTTCTTCACCTCATTGTTTATTTTGCTGAGAAGAAGATTTTAGTTTCAATTCATCCCATTCGATTCTTGCTTTTATTTTATGTCCTTCAGAACCCTTGTTAAGAAAGTTGGGGCCTAAAACAACATGATGAAGATTTTGGCCTACTTTTATTTATTTATTTTTTTTATTAGGCGTAAGGCCTCTGGTCTAATTCCTAGATCCTTGATCCACTTTGTGTTGTTTTGTACATGGTGAGAGAGAGGTGTTTAGCTTCATTTTGCTGCATATGGATTTCCAGTTTTCCCAGCAACATTTGTTGAACAGACTCTCTTTTCTCCAATGTGTGCATTTGATGCCTTTGTCTAATAGGAGATAACTGTATTCATATTTTTTTTCTCTGAATCTTCTATTCTGCACCAGTGGTCTACATGTCTATTTTGGTGTCAACACTATGCCATTTTTGTAACTAGAGCTTTGTAGTATAGATTAAGCTCTGGTATTGTGATGCATCCTGTTCCACTTTTCTTGTTAAGGATTACTTTGGCTATTCTGGGTCTTTAAAATTTCCAAATCAATTTCATGATTGCCTGTTTCCATTTCCATAAGGAATGATGTTGAAATTTTAATTGAAAATGCATTGAAGTAGTATCGCTGTTTTGGTAGTATGGCCTTTTGACAATGTTAATTTTTCTGCCTATGCAGGAGCCTGTGCGATTTATCGATCTTCTAAAGTCTACTTAATTTCTTCCCTTAGTGTTCTGAAGTTTTCATTGTAGAGTTATTTCACCTCTTTTGTTAGGTTGATTCTCACATTTTTTTTTCCTTTGGGACTATTATGAATAGGGTCGTTTCCCTAATTTCTCTTTCAGAAATTCATCTATGATGTACAGAAATGCATTTGATATCTGGGTGTTGATTTTATATCTGCTCCTTTGCTGAATTCATTTATTAGTTCTAGAATTTTTCTGGTGAATTTTTTGGATCTTCTACATGTAGAATAATGTCATCAGCAAATGGAAATAGTTTGAATTCTTCTTTACCTATTTGTATCACTTTAAGTTTTTTGTTTTCTCTGATTACCCTGGCTAGAGTTTTAAGGATGATATTGAATAGAAGTGGTGAAAGAGGGCATCTTGTGTTGTTTCAGGTTTTAGGGGGAATGCTTTCAGTTTTTCTCAATTTAGAATGATGTTGGCCTTGATCTTAGCATAGATAGCCTTTACAATATTGATATATATTTTTATTATCCCTAGTTTTTTCTAGTGTTTTGAACATGAAGCAGTGTTGTACATCATCAAGTGCTTTTTCTGCATTGAATGAGATGATTATGCGATTCTTATCTGTAAGTCTATGGATATGAAGAATCACATTTATTGATTTCCATGTGCTAAACCAACCTTGCATCCCTGGGATTAACCCTACTTGATAATGGTGCACTATCTTTTAAATATGTATTTGCATTTGAATTGCCAGAATTTTAATGAGAATTTTTGAATCTGTATTCATTAGAGATGTTGGTGTGAAGTTTTCTATCCCTGATATATATATATATTTTTTTGTTTGGTTTCGATATTAAAGTGATACTGTCCTCATACAATGAGTTTGGAAGGGTTCCCTCCTTTTCTATTTCATGGAATCATTTGAGGAGTATTGGTACTAGTTCTTTTTTGAAGGTCTTATGGAACTCAGATGTAAATCTGACTATACAGGGCTTTTCTTTATTGGTAGGCTTTTGATGGCATCTTCTATTTCATTTCTTGTACTTTTTGTGTTTTAATTGTATGTATCCTCCTGATTTGGTTGAATAGATCATATGATTCTAGAAATTTCTTGATGTCTTCAAGATTTTCTATTTTGGTGGAGTATAAATTTCAAAATATTTTCGAATTATCTTCTGTATTTCATTAGCATCAGTCATGATATTTCCTTTTTTATCACAAATTTCAGTAATTTGAATGTTCTTCTCTTCATTAGTAAAGGGTCTATTAATTTTTTTTATGTTTTCAAAGAACAACTTTTTGTTTTGTCAGTTTTTTCAATTGTTTCTTTTTTTCAGTTTCATTGATTTCAGCTTTAATTTTAGTTATTTCCCGACTTTTACTACTTTTGATTTTGATTTACCCTTCTTTTTCTAGGGCATTGAGATTTATTGTTAGGTAATTTATTTGTTGACTTTTTCTTCTTTTAAGGAATGAACTCAATGCAATGAACTTTCCTCTTAGTACTGCCTTCATAGTCCCCAGAGATTTTGATATGTTGCATCAGTGTTCTCATTTACCTCCAAGAAATTTTTAATCTCCATTCTGATGTTTCTACTATCCATTGTTCATTCAATAGCATGTTATTTAGTGTCCAGGTGTTGGAGTATCTTGTACTTATTAAATTTTATCATTAATTTCTAGCTTCATTTCATTATGTTGTGATAGAATGCAGGGTAGCATCTCTACTTTTTGTCTTTGCTAAAAGATTCTTTGTAGCATAATATATGGTCTATTTTAGAGAAGAATCCATGTGCTAATGACAAGAAAGTGTATTCACTCATTGGTGGATGAAATATCTTTATATGTTTGTTAAGTGTAAATTATTGATTATATTATTGAGTTCTATAGTTTCTTTGTTTAGTTTTTGTTTGGAGGATCTAGCCAGTGGTGAAAGGGGTGTGTTAAATTCACCCAGTATTATTGTGTTGTGATCTATTTGATTCTTGAAATTGAGAAGATTGCTGGATGTACATAGATGTTCTGTTATTTGTGGCATATAGATTTACAATTGGTATGTCTTGTTGATGTATGATTACCTTAAAATACAGAGCTGTTATTTCTTATTCCTTCTGACTAAATTTGACTTAAGGTTTACTTTATTTGATATGAGAAAAGAAGCTCCTGCTTTTTAAACAGTCCATGTGAAAGGTATGTTTTTCCCCAAATTTTCACCTTCAGTCCATGGATGTCTTTTCCCATGTAATGAGTTCCATGAAGGCAGCATATTGTTAGATTTTTTTTTAAATCCAATCTGACGATCTATCTCTTTATTGATGAGTTTAGGCCATTAAAATTCAGAGTTATTATTGAGACATGGTTTGTATATCTGTTCATTTTTGTTTTTCAACTTGACTTAGTTTCTCCTTTGATTGGCTTTTCCTTTAGTGTAGTTTCTCCCTTTGCTGATTTTCATTGTTATTTTTTATATCCTTCTCATGGAATATTTGCCAAAAATGTTCTCTATTTCAGACTTTCTTGCAAATTCTTTTAACTTTTGTTTATCATAGAAGGTTTTTATTTCATGAAATCTAAAGCTTATTTCTCCTGGATATAAGATTCTTGGTTGGTACCCATTTTCTTTCAAAGGTTAGTATATGTTATTACAGGGTCTTGTAGCTTTGAGGGTTTATGTTGAGAAATCTGATGAGCTCTGAATTGTCTCTCCCTATATGTATTCTAATTCCTTTCTCTTCCAGTCTTTAAAATTCTATCCTTGTTCTGTATTCAAGGCAGTTTCATTATAATTTGCCTTTGTTTCTGTTGTGATTTTGTACATTTGGTGTCCTCTAAACCTCTTGCATTTTATTTTTTAATTCATTCCTCAGATTTGGGAAATTTTCTGATTTTATGTCATTGAAGAAATTGTTCATTTCTTTGGTTTGTATCTCCATGCCATCTGCTATCCTACTAACTCTTAAACTTGATCTTTTCATGTTATCCCATAATTTTTCAATGATCTTCTCACAGTTTCTTACCATCTTCACTGTTTGGTCAATTTTCTTTTCAATATTGTATATTTTGTCTTCATTGTCTGAGGTTCTGTCTTCCAAGACATTAATCTTTTGGTGATGTTATCTATTGAGTTTTTAATTTGGCTTATTGTTTACTTTATTTCAAGGATTTATATTTGTTTCTTTTTCAGAATCTCTCTTTATTGAAGTAATCTTTTGCTTGCTGCATTTGCTCATGTAGCTTTTTATCAAAGTGATTTTTTGTTTCCTTGTTTGCTTTTTTATATCATTCTTTAGGTTGCAGAACATTTCAATTATGTACCTCCTGTACTCCTTCTCCAACATTTTTTTACTCTTTTCATCATGGATTCTAAAAATGAAGTATATTGGCTTGTTGGGGACACTTTCTTGCCTTGTTATTTCATGTTGTTCATGTTTCTTCCCTTCTAGCAGTGCAGAATCAAGGTATTATAGATGCTACCATATAAATTCATAGTGTCTTTGCAGGTTTTCAATCCCTGGTTAAAAAAAAAAAACAGAAAAGTCACCATATCACCATAAATGTCACAGAAATCAACTGGATCATTTGGGACTCTTCTGAAAATTTGTACTCCAATAAATTAAAAAATCTCCAATAAGACGATGCATTTCTAGATAAATATGATCTGAAAAAATGAATCAAAAGGAAATAGAAAATGTAAACAGACCAATAACTTGTAATAAGATACAAACAGTAATAAAAATCTTCCAACAAAGAAAAATCCAGGGCTGAGTGGATCCCCAGCTTAGATCTTCCAAACCACTAAAGAATAGATAGTGCCAATACTCCTTAAATTATTCAATAAAATGAAAGGGAAGGAACAATTCCAAATTCATCCTAAGAAGCCTGTATAACACCTACACCAAAACCAGATAAGGACAATTCAAGGAAAAAAACACAAAAGACCAATATCCATGTTGAACTTAGATGGAAATATACAGTATACATATTTTATCTCATGTATGAAAGTTTCTATAGGGAAAAGGAAAAGAAATGTGGTGATAAATACCATGGAACTGAAAGGGACATCAGTAGGAAAAAGTGAACAAGGGTGGAAGGAATAAGGGGTTCCAGGGAGTGGTATTGACCAAATTATATTGTTATATTTTGTTTATAGATCAATATGTAGCCTCAAATCCCATATTTATGTATAGCTATAATGAATCAATTAAAAATATGGTAAAAATATGAGGCTTTTTAGGAAATCACATTTTGATTCTCACCACAACCCTGAGAATAGGACAGCTCTCTATAACTGAGAGTCATCAGAATTCACATATAACCATAGTTATGTGGAAGTATAAATCAGCCTATCATTTAAGATAAAAGAATAGTCACAGATATTTGTGTGATAAAATCCTAGAAGGTACAAGAAGGATCCCTGCACTAATCTTTACCAAGTGGTAGGCTTCTAGGGCAGTTTTGTGGCTTTCTCTATATTAGCTGTCCCTGTAGAAATGGGAATATGTAAGTCAAGATAAATGACTGCTGGAAAACCTAGAGGTGATGACCCAATGGAGATCTAATCCTTGCTATTGAATTTCATCCTCTCTCTCTCTCTCTCTCTCTCTCTCTCTCTCTCTCTCTCTCTTGCAAAGAGATATCTTATTTCCTCATGGAAATGAGATAATAGGTGGGGAATAAACATCGTAGTATATTCTTTTTAAAAGCTTTTTAGAATTCATTCTTTTTAGTTATTCATGACTCTACAGTATATTTTGACATGTTTATTCTAATTATTCTAATTATTATCCCAATCTTGTTTTGTACATGATGTGGAGATATACATGTAGTGTATTTATATATGTCCTCAGTAAAGTCAAATTAATTACGCTGTCATTTCCATTTCAATCACTTAAGCCTTGAATTAATGCCTCCCATTGTTAAAAAACAAAACCAAAACAACCCTCTTTTTCCTGTCAAAACAATGAGTTTATTATTCTTATTTTTCCTGTTCCAGGTATTTTGATGCCAAGCCTGTGTTCTCTGAGATATGAGATATTCATGTGGGGAATTGGACCAAGTCCTCCAAGAGCAAAAAGCATAGAAGTGATCACCTATGAAAAAGAAAAATGTGTGCAGTAGGGAACCTAGGTTTATTTGACAGATGATGTGCCCCTCTCCAGGCCAAGGAGGTGGGTGAGAAGTTGCAGCTCTGACAACTAGAGTGAGTCTTCCTTTCACTCTTCCAATGGGTGCACTGAAACCTGGACCACCATCATTTCAACCTAAGAAACATTTTTGAATAAGTCAGCACAGAAGATGCTTTTGTTTTTCAAGAATGTTTCTATAGGCCAAGGCACATGTTCTTTGTTGGAGTGACAAAGGTATTTTACATCTGTTATGGTTTGGATGTGAGGTGTTGCCCAAAAGCTCACATATGAAACAATGAAAAGGTTCAGTGGAGAAGTGATTGAGTCATGAAAGTCTTAATATCATCAGTGATTAATCCCCTGATATACATTTGTATCTGGCAAGTGGACTCTCTCTGTGTTCAGAACACCATGTGAGGTGCTTCCGTACACCACACACTTCTACCATGATATTTAGCCTCATCTCAGACCCAGACCAATAGAACTGGCCTTCTATGGACTAAGACCTCTGAAATTGTGAGCCCTCAAATAAACTTTTACTCCTCTACATGTTTTTCTTTGGTTGTGTCTTTAAGACACAGCAGTGAAATAGCTGAATAAACAACATCTGTTAGTGAGTCAAATCTATTCCCTTGGGAGTCCCATGAAAATAATTTAGTACATCTGTATATTAGGCCACTATCTCATCCAATTGAGCTTTTCCTGCCAATAGACATATGGCATTATTGCCAACTCTATAGCTTTTGTCCAGAGTGGTGTGAACCTTTTCTCATCCTACAACAAATGTTGTCTTGTGTCAGCCTTGATTTTGCACATCTCAAGGCTCTTCTGCTTGGAAGGAAAAATTTTCCATTAGGCATGGGAGATTACATGCCATGTAGTTCTTGATGCAATTAGAAAACTGCTGCCATGCACTTAAATTGGTGGCCTGAATTTTTCAGAACTGTGGGTCAGTGGTCATCATGGGGAACTTTCCACACCCCCAGCCATGGTGATAGAGATCAGAAACTGAGAGTCTAATCTCTACCTGGTGATAGAGATCAGAAACTGAGAGTCTAATCTGTAACTTGGTTGAAGGAATCTAGTGAGAGATAAAGAAGAGTACAGATGGTCAAGAGGAACAAAAATTGAACCCATGATTGATTCAAATGTTCCATCTGGGGCTTATCATCTGAAGAGATATGTGAAGTTCTCTAGTGGTGTTTTCAGCTGGACATATGAGTGTGGTTACCCAGGTGCAACAGGGGAGTCATCTTCTGGTGGTGCCTTTCCTCTTTAGATGTGATAAACTGTGCTTTAACACCTGTGAGTTTCAGAGACATCTGTGCAGTTAGTATTACATTGCTAGAGATAGTTCACTTTTCCATGAGATGCTCCTCTGTTTCTTGTTTTTTTTTTTTCCCATTTCTTCAGCAGAGTGTCTCGTGGATGGAAAGAATGTGTAGGATCCTGAGAGTAGGGCATTGTCCTAGAGGAAGGAAACACCTACATGATGTTTTGGATGTTTCTCAGCTTCTGTACAGAATATTTGATTCTCTCTTGATATTTTAAACGTGGAGAATCCATTCTTCTTGGTGAGGTCTGAAAGGGTCTCCTATATGTAATCTCATAAGGGGTAAATTTCAGCCCAATTTTGGGGTACAGAGTAGGAGAGTAGGCAGTACCTTTTCTTAAATCAGACTAGTTTTCCTGACATATTTTTAGCTAGAGTCATTTTGTAATTAGACCATGGAATTTAGTGTGCTGTTTGTCTTGCAAATTCAAGAAAATTTCACAGACACAAATAGTGGGAGAGTTAGGGTAGACTAACCAAATTTATTAAAGTAATAGAAAGAAGCAGAACTCCTGCAGGGTAGGGGTTCTAAGAGAGGGTTTCTAGAGAGTGGCTGTTTTTTCAGGGTTTATATGAATGTATGGGGTTAAGAAAGTCAGACCCAGAAAAATTCTTTTGTAAGGCATACAATGTCCATGAGCTCTTCATGAACCCTTTGGTCCAGTCAGGTTAAGGTTTCTGAGTTATAGTTTGTCCCTTTTCAGAGAGATTCTGGGCACTGAGTCACAGATGTCTCATGCTCAGTTTATGTTAGGCTCACATTTGCATCTGAGGACTTTCTATTCTGTAACACTGTGGTATTTTTGTTAACAGAAATCTGACCTTGGTGGGGTCCAAGACTTCTATCGGCCTATTCTAGCTCTTTCCCTACCTCAGTTTTGGGATTTGGCTCATCTTTCTGTCTTTCTTGTTGATTGATGTATCATGACAGTACACAGTATTCTTTGAACAACTCAAGATTTACTCAGATGTTTAATTACTTTTGAGATAAGTCATGAACATAATTGCATTGCATAGAGACATATATTTTCTACCTATGTCACTGTCTAAAGTCAGTCAGTCTCAAGGCATTTCTGAGGCCATTTCTATTCTTGAGGGGTATGACTCAACACAACTAGAGAAAGTGTTTCTGGAAAACTTTTTAATATTTTCACTTTCCTTGGATATTTGATGGCAGTTCACTGTCTAATCTTTAAAAGTATATGGCCTTCAAAATGGGCCCCACCACAATTTGGCAGGCTGTTTTGGTCAGAGTTGCAACTTTGGGCCACCTCTTTATTGCCAAGAGCAACACCAGTCCTCTGAGATTTGGTCTAGTAAATTCTGTAAACATACCTGACCCATAATTAGAGACTTGGCGAATAGAATAAACTATGACAAATCCAAAGTTCCTACTAAAAATACAACTCTGAGCATTCAATAACAATTTCAGAGGTTCCCAATTATTGGAAACACTAGCTTTGAGTTTTTTTAGCATTTTCTCCAGAATATTCTGGGGTAAATGTTGTTCAATCAAATTGAAAAGAGAGGGGCATGATGGTGGATTAGAGGAATTTTTTTTATTTCATACAAATAACTTTTTCTTATCATTTTGTACTAATCCTTTTTGTTTTTGCTGTCTTGTGTTTATGTGTTTCTCTCCCCTTATGTCTTCTCTTGAATGTTCAAATTTTCTTCCTCCCCTCTCTCTCTCTCTCTTATGTTTTCTGTTGCCATTTTTTTTCTTTTCTAACAGTGAAAGAAACATGGTTTATTTAAGGGAGAAGAAAATAAGCAGAGTTTTTACTGGGTTAGAGGGGAACTGATAGTGGAGTTCCATTTAAATGTGCTATCTAGTGGTAAATATAGTTATCAGGTTAAGGCTATTGTTCATGATTTATGCTAAATAGAAACTGGACAAAGGCTAAGGCTATTGGTTCAACTCAGGACTTTAGGGTGACCATGTCATTTTTAGCCTTTGAGTTTGAACTTTCCTGTAGTCTTTACTCAGTCCACTATCACTTCCATTTTCCCACTGCTTCTAGAACAAAGGTCAGCTGAAATTTCTGTTCTTTCCTTTAGATAAGACATTTTGAAATCCCTTATCCTAACTGCATGTTTTACTATCTACCCTCTCATTCATTTCTCACCTCTGAATAACTGACCCTAAATGATGTTAGGAAAAGGAGTAACAACCTCTTTGGCTACTTTAAGCTCAAATGGGGCATTGACAAGGGAAAGGCAGTCAGGGTCTTACTGCAGTGGCCTATCTGAGGTCCCCAGGTAGATGGGATTTTTGTAATCCTGTGGTCCATTTGCAAGACTATCTGTAGCTGATTGACTCTAGGTGAGAGGATATAAATTTTACAAGAAAGGTCAATAGACAGGAGCCAATGATGTGGATTATAATTAAAGAAATAAGGAGGAGCTAAGAAGGGAAGGATTCATGACTATCTCTTGGAACATAGGCAAAATGGGACTCTAACCAGCTAGAGCTGCAGCCTGCTACATTTCTTCATTTTTTTTTTCAAACTTGGACTTATTACTTGAATTCCCTATTGCCTCCTTTATTCTTTTTGGTAATTGTTGGGTTTTGTTTTGCTTTTTTCCTTTCTCCTTCTCCCTTCTTTTTCTTTTCTTCTTCTAACTTTGCTCCTTTAAATGTATTTATTCATCCTATTAAGTTTTAACCTTTTATTTCCCTCCATGTCATTTCATCCTGCATTTCCTGTTGCCTATATTATATTTGTTTGCTTTTTACATCAGTTCCTTGCCTCAAGTTTTGCATTTTATCTCTATTTTCTTTTTGGTGCTGCATACTGAGTGCAGTGCAGCACTTTGCTCATGTTTGGTGTGCACCTGATGCTGGACTCTGCTCCTTGACCAGCAGAGAAGAATAGCACATTTCTTCAGCCATGAACCAATCCTGCTCTACCTTTGGTATATATTTTAATTTAAAGAATGTAAGAGGTAATAATCCCCCACCAGCAAACCATCCCTGAGTGGGCATAAGTCTTACTCTTTGACACTCAATATCCAGTTGGAATATTAAGAATTATTTTCAGCATACCACCTACAGGGGCCATCAGCATGCATTGCCCCCTCACCCTGTGAGGTCACACCTCATCAATGAGACTAAAGGTAAGCACCTCAGAGAGGCAGCTGTGACCCTGTTTCCTACTTCTCCCTGTATTCTAACTTGAGCTGCATCCATGCCTACACAGAGCATACAATTTCCAGATCCATCATCACAATGGGAAAAGGAAGTGATAGAATTGATTATAAGGAACACAGCCAATAACTGCAGGAACCATATGGAGGAAACTCCAACTCTTGGTAGGTATTTACTTTCCCATTGTAGGAGAAAGTATAGAGGGCATATGATGTCTACATCACACCACCTGGAATTCCAGAGGGCCTCATTCTATTGACATATACAGATATTGAGACCCTCTGACTATGAACTCATTGTCTAGAATCAGTCCTCACTAGTCACATCCAGAGATGCAACAGGAAAAAGAGGCAACAAAGTGTATCTGAAATTAAATCAACACTACACAACAAACCCATTCTCCAGGCTACAGCACTAAGAGAAAACTGCTTACTAACAGGGGAATCAAGTAAAAGTTGAAAAGAGATCAGGCCTTAGTGATACATGTCTGTAATCACAAAAGATTGGGAGTCTGAAGTAGGATAATCACAAGTTTAAAGCCATCCTCAGCAACTTTGACAGGCCCTAAGGAACTTAATGACACCCTGTCTCAAAATTAAAAATAATAATAGTAATGAAAAGTTCTGGGGATATTCAGAATTGAAGCACCTCTGGGTCATTCCTTCAACAACAACAGCAACAAAAATGATATCCATTTTATCAGTAGTGCAAATTTCAAAACAAAGACAAGAAGATTCAGCAAGTTGCCTCATCCTATATTTTATAACTTTCTTGGCACTGATGCCAAGTGGATGAAATGCCAGACAAGGCACTCAAAAAATAATCTTTTTAAAAGATCAATGAAATCCAAGAGAATGCAAATGACAGGTGGAAGAATTAAAGAGGTTTCTGCAAAATATGAATGAGCACTTGAATCTAGAGATAAATATTTTGAAAAAGAACTAAATAGAAATATCAGAAAGGAGAAGATCAATATGTCACATAAAGCCTCAGTTGAAAACCTCAATGACAGTACAGATCAAGCAGAAGATAGAATATCAATGCTTTAGAACAACTTTGCCAAAATAATATATTCAGAGAGCAATGAGAAAAAAAACAATAGGAAAGAATTCAGGGAACATAAAAAAGTCAGTGATGTCATTAAAAAATCAGATATCTGAATACTTTGCATATCATGGGGAGAAGACCTAAGTCTATGGGAATAGAAAACATTTAATGGAAAGTCATAACAGAAAATTTGTTAAATCTGGGGCACTATGTTAGTTATGCATATTTGGGATGCATTTAGGATACCAAATAGCAATGTGTACAAACCAATCTTCACTACTGATAATTCAATTTCAGAAAAGATAAGACAAGATTTATGTAATATTACAAGCTATAAGAGAGGAGTTCCAGGTCACATTGAAAGGCAAACCCATATGCAAAACAGTAGATTTCTTATCAGAAACTCTCAAGGCCAGGAGGGTCTAAACTGATGTTTTTAAGCACTGAAAAAACAGGGGTGCTAACCTAGATTAATGTACATAGCAAGGTATTGTTTGTTTCAGAATTAAGTAAGAAAGAAAGACTTTTCAACATAAAAATAAACTAATGGAATTTATGACCACTTGACCAGCAGGACAGAAAGTTCCACTACAGATAAAATGGAATTAACAGATTTCTACAGAATATTTCATGTGACAGCCATGTATACATATTCCACTAATCAGCACAAGGTAGATCATATATTGGGCCATAAAGAAAATGTTTAGAAATCCCTGCAAATTGAAATAATTTCTTGTATCCTTTCCAATTACAATAATTAGAAACTAGAAATCAACAGCAAGGAGACCTACAGATTTTTTTTTTTCACAAACACTTGAATATGACACAACTTACAACTAAACCATTGAAAAATCCCAAGAATTTGGAAACAAAACATACTAGAACCTGTGTAATACAGAAGAAGCACTACTAAGAGAAAGAGAGAGAGACTTAATAATTTACCTAAACATGCATCACCATGTCTTAGAAAAATGAACACAACCCATGGTCTAAGATCAGAATGAGGAAAGAAATAATAAAGATCAGGGCAGAAATAAATAGAATGTAAACTAGAGGAACACCACCAAAGATCAAGGGAACAAAGAGTAGTTCTTTGAAAGGACAGAAAGAATTATCAGACCTTTAGCCAAATTAACAAAAGATTAGACGCAAAACAATAAAATAAGACTTGAAAAAGAAGGTCTTACAACTGACACCATGGAAACTCCAAGGATCATTAGGGAGTGTTTTGAGCAACTGTATGCCAGAGTATTGGAAAGTCTAGGAGAAAAAGGCAAATTTAGGAACCTCATTGAATCAAGAAGAAATAAACATTTTAATATATAAGTAACAAGCAAGGAGATTGAAGAACGACTAAATTCTTCTAACAAAGAAAAGCTCAGGTCAAGACGAAGTCATTTATAAATTTTACTAGATTCAAAAATAAACACTAACATCAGTGCTCCCCAAATTATTTCATTACCCAGAAGTAAAGGAATTCACCTACACTCAGTTTCATCCTCAGGTGGGCACCTGAGAAGGTCAGGCAGTTTTACTCCCAACAAGGGAGTCTGAGAACCAGGAAGGTGACCAACAGTGTCTGTTGTTTGTATTTTAAATTAGGGTCCTGACACTTGCCTAGACTTCTGCTGCAACAAGTATGAGAAATGATCGTTGGTTACCAAAGCAGTTCTGGAGCCACAGATGAGGGTGACTGTTTCTCCTGAACAAGTGGTTAGTGAGGGCTCCTGCATCTCACAATCTGAGAAGTGGACCCTAAATTCTGAACAAAGCATGAGGAAGGACAACACAGGTCCATTACAATGGCTGGAATCCAAAGTCTTTATCATACTGAACACTTAGTGAGGAGAAGCAGACATGTCCAGACTGTGGTATGCAGTTTGGGAGGATTCCCTGGCCCTAAAATTTAGGCCACACTTCCTGATGGCCCATGATTTCCCATTGAACTGCCTGGTATAGGGGTCACATTTATGTGGTTTATTATATAAATATGATCCCTTTATTATCAACTTCCAAAACATGATCCTACAATCTGAGAGCGCTTAGATTTTCAGAAGTAGATACAGGATGGCTGTTTGCTGTAGATTTTTCCCATGGGAGGAAGCAGCTGCACTAGTATTGTGCATGGTTCACTGAGCAACTGTTCAGAATCCAATGAAGCTAAACCACTTGAGTTTCTTCTACCATTTTTCTATAAATATCCACAGTGCCCCCTGGAGGCCTTTTCATCTAAAGCTGTAAGGTCCCATTTGATAAAAAACTGTTAAAGTACTTGTATGATATTGCCACTGTATTTCCAAGACTGTCTCACATTCATTACTTGAGTTTTCTTTGAGAAGTCCTGTTTATATCTATTTACCTGTTTTTGTTTGTTAAAATCATTCCCAATTGTGTGTAATTTAATTTTAGTATTGCATGGTCTCCAACTATTCTGAAAACTTTAATAATTAACATACTTGTATTTATTTTGTAAAATGCTTCATTGTTTTATTATAATTGTATGATGATAGTGGTGTTCACTGTACACATAATCAAACATAAAGGAACACTAATTTCATCAATTTTGTTCCACAGTATTCTACCTTTCACTCCCTTATACTCTCCCCTAAACCTGCTTCTCTACTCTTCTGGTCCCATTTCAGTTGTTCTTTAATTGATAAATTGCAAATATTAATAAAATTGGGATTTACTGTGATATATTGGTACTTGCACATAGCATCATTTGTTTGGTGTCCTTTCACAGGACCTGCATGTCACCTTGTTTTCTCCCTCTCCTGGATCTTCTTTCTCTATTCAACATTTCTCTCTTCAATGATCCAGTTCTTTCTTTCATGAGTGAATGTTACCAAGAGAAAAAGTAATAAAGATGGGACCTCATTCATTTGTGTTATGAATGAGATCAGGATTGATTTCATGACAAAATTGTTGATAAGATTGTTGATTTTGATCTTCTCATTGAATGTAGAGAAGGCTTAAGTGAAAAAAAATATTTTAGTAATTATTCTATGGGGATGAAAAGAAAACAGAAAAAAGAAATGCTCCATAATGGAGAATTAAATTTTCTTTTCATGCCATTTTAACTTTTTTCACTAGTTCAGTGAAAATAAAGTTGGTTACACAGATGGTCAGCCAAGTTTATATAACCATAGTACTCAAAAAACACAAATCTCTGATAAGCTATCTTTTTTTAAATTCTTTTGTTATTTTGTTACCAGGGATTGAACACATAGGAGTTCAGTATCACCCCAGTCACCACCATCCTCATTTTTTTTTAGAAAGAGCCTTTTGCTAAGATGCTTAGAACCTTGCTAAGTTACTGAGACATTTGAATTTGTAATTCTCCTGCCTCAGACTCCCAAGCCACTGAAATTATAGATTTGCACACTACACCCAGCTTTTATGGTTTGCCTGTTTGACAAAAATATGTGCATTATAGCATGCATTATTTCTAGGAGATTTATAAATGTTAGTGACTCTACCAAGAGAGAACACTTTAAAAAAAATAAAACTAGAATAACTCCATCCTCTACTGTTTTTAAGACCCGTTTTGTGGCCTAACATATAATACATCCTGCCAATGAATTTATGTTTAATTGAAAAAAAAATTTCTAAGCTCGAATGGTTAATGTAGGTGACTGTCTAAGAAGAATCTCATACAAGTGATTTAGGTAGTTGCAGCTAAGTTTCCCACAGTGAGCAGTTTTCCAGTTGTCTGTTTGCATCTGCTTCTCTTAAAACCAATCATTCTGATGTACATGCTTAGAGTAAGTGTTTTTTACTCTGAATCAGACACCCAATGAAGACACATTATCTATTGACAGTAAGATACATAGACTTAGCAATTTTGTTTAGTTATCAGACCAGAGAGTTTTGTCATTCTGGATGAACAAAATTGCAACTCTGTGATGTGATATAACATGGCAAAATTCTTGCGCACACACCTTATCCATTGCATGTGGTGAATGCTGATTCACCATGTGTTCATTTTCATTCTGCTACTAACTCAATACAGGGTCACTCAATGGGATAATTCTTGTCAACATTCAGAAGAAAATGTGCAGGAAAGAAGAAGGGCAATAGCTCTTCAACTTCTCTTGCTATTGTTCAGTTGTAGCCCAGGCCTTCTTTGATTCTACCTTATTGGGAAAAATAGACCCTGAACCAAGGCCTCATTCAAGGGAGCAGAGAATTCTGACTGGCATATTTGGAAATCATGATGCTATATGTTCACACATCTGATGCAGAGTCCTATGTTCATCCAATTACTGGACACCTTATAAGTTGCTCACAAAAGCAACATCCATAATCATTGATAATCAGAAAGAACTTTGATGCTTCAAGTTGAATATTAGGATAAATGGCTTCTCTGTGGTATTTTGTTGTTGTTGTTGTGTTTTTTTTTAATTTTTGTTTTGGGACAAATTGTCCCTCAGTTGTTGAAGCTTGCCTCCAAATTGTTATCTTACTGTCTCAATCTCCAAGAGTATCTTGGATTACAGGCATGCACCACTGGAGCTATTAAAAGAAACACTTTTCTATCCCATTCATAGACAGCAGAATACATCAGTCACTAGAAAGGCAATTTGTAAATCAATGGAAATGTAACTGATGTGACACAGCAATCTGTATACGGGGTAAAAATGGGAGTTCATAACCCACTTGAATCAATCTGTGAAATATGGTATATTAAGAACTATGTAATGTTTTGAACAAGCAACAATAAAATAATTTAAAAAAAAAGAAACACTTTTCTGACCAGAAATCAAATTTGGGCCTTGGCAGTGAGAGCTGAATCCTAACCACAGGCTCAACCAGAGTAGTTCTCTGAGTATTCATACAAATAGACCTACTGTTGAGTTTGCACAAGGATCTTCTGGTGGTTCTCATGGGTGGTAGTCAAGTGTTTCCTGGCCTTCACCTCCAGTGAGCTTTCAGTACATTTTACCTTGGTGAGAGCTGTCTTTCTTTTTGATTTTTCAAAAATTTGACTATTGTGTGCCACATCTGCAAGAGGTAATTTGGGCCTCAATACATGCCCATTGAATTCCTTCTAGTAGTGTTAAAGTGAGAGAATACACAAAAACATGGCAAAAAGTGGCATTCAGTCCACCTTGATTTTTAAACTTTGTTCTCTTAGCTGCAACTACCTAAATCACTTTTTTATCCCTGAAGGGATTGAAGGGGGTAGTTTTTAAGTTTCAGATCTTGCCATCTTTGCCACCCACCTTAGATGTCCTATCACATCTCCGTGGAAGATGAAGTATTTGTCAGATATTGGTAATAATCACTGGGAATCTCAGCTGACATGAGTTTAAGGAGAAAACATGAAATTCACTCATTTCTCATTTAACTCATAGAAATGCAGAAACATGATTTGGAGCTACACAGACAGGACATATACCAAAATGGCATTTTTCTCTTTTCTCATGGACATTCCACCATCCTAGATACAACTGGAAATCCACACCTTCACTACCTGTACCGATCTTGACTTCTCTGAAGCGTCAGCCCTCATTATCAGATTATGAAGATGACACAATTTTCTTAGGATAATTCTCATTCTCAAATGGGGTCCAGGAAATTTGATTCAGTTGCAGATATCCTGGCAATGTAAGAGACACCCTCAAAACTCTGACCTGAGCACATAGGGCAGGAGCCTTTACCTCACAATGATCTTCTGCTTCAAAGTAACTCCCTCAGAATATTGCATGTCAGCCCTCTAGCCTTTTTTCTCAGCCCCACCACAAGCCCTGGATAGGAGAGATGTTCTCCAAAGTGAGGAGGGAAAAGGTACAGCTAGACCTGCCCATAGGCAAAATTATAAAATGCTGAGCCCAGTGAGCAGTGAGAAGATGATAAAAGAACAATATTTCTGATTGTTTTCCATGAATTTTTGAAGAAAATATCTTAGATCAGGAAGTCAATAATACAATGAATACAGTGAAGACTGCCTTATATTGCTATCTATACTGATGGAGTTAAAAATAAAATTTTAATACATATATGGTCAGAGAAAAGTGTCCATCAACAACAACACCAAAAAAAAAAAAAAAAAACAGGGACCAGGTCATGATGTGTCCTCAGGATAATCAAGATAAATTCAATACAACGTGGAAGGGTCTCAAAAGGAATTTATAGAGTGGAAGACATCATTAAAGATGGAATATATGTTGTGTGTATCCGAATATAAAATATAAACACTATCAATAGTCACAGAGAGGGTCAGTGGTTGTCTGAGAGGTTCTTTGAGCAGAGATGGAGGGAGGATTCCCAAAGGTCAAGGAAAGATTTTAGGCAGGGGCATGAATTCCTTTGCCTTATTGTGCTGATGTTCATAAAGGTTTACAAATCAGTCAAAATTTATCAAAGTTTTCACATATCTATGTTTTATATTGTACCAAATATTTCATATTAGAAAATTTATATGAAATTAGGCTAAAACATGAATAACAAATGTACACAATGAGGGTTAAGGAGAAGAAGATATCATTGTAGAATTTCTGTAATTAGGGAAGAATGGAGGATGAAACCACAGGATTCCCCATCAGAGGTCAAATCTGAAATGATCAGAGTTGCGCTGGATGCTTCATCACCTAAATTTTAGGGCAAAGATGCCACAGAACCCTGTTCAGTTTCTCAAGCTAAAGAGAAACACAAATTTATGTTTATATGGAGGCATTTCCCTAGGAACATACTGCTGTGAATAACACTAGGGACGGAGTACAAGAGGCTTCTCACTCAAAGAAGTGCCCATAGATTCAGCTGGGCCTATACTGGTGCTAGCAGAAGAAGCCATAGGCCAGGCTTGAGCAAACCTGCTGAGTTTTTGCCCTCCTGACAAATGGTCAAGAGGTTCTCTTACTTCCAAATAAGCCTGAAGCACTGTGAAAGCAGGGAAGCTATTGTCATAAGACAGAGAAATAGCCTCATCCTCAGGCTGGAGCTCAGTGAGGGTTACTGAAGCATAGTTGCCAGACTTAGAGCCAGAGAAGTGATAAGGGATCCCATAAGGTCAATTTCTAATTTCCATAGATGAGAAGTTTGGGGGTCATTTCTGGGAGCTGTTTGTACCAGTGCACATTCCAGCCATCCCTAATATTGGTGGTGTTTCCAGCTTAAGAGATGATGACTGTCTTTCCTTGAGTTCCAGACAGTGAAGGCAGTTGAATCAGCACAAAGGCCCAGGATCTGGAAGTGGAAGAGACACAGAGAGGGTGATGTTTTTCTAAAAACAAGAGTAGAATCAGGGCCCATATCAGAGGACTCCTACATCCTATCCCTCCTCCATATCATGTCACCTATGCACTGAACAGGAGGAATTTGAGGAGGAGAGAACCAGGCCATGGTGAAGGTCATCCTGTGCTCTGCCTTTTGTTAATGATGCTGAGCAGAGTTTCCCCCAAGTCTCTCCCTTGCCCTCTTCATATTCTGAGAAGTAAAGTGTCTATCCATACAAATTAGATCCCTCCAGGTTTCCTGATTGTACCCTGGGCCCTGATTCACACTCCTATATATAAATATTCCATGTGGGTGTGCAGGGGTTGAGTTGGGTTTGCTCATGGGTGTGGGAGGTTATGTGCACTCTCTCTTGTCCAGCAAGAAGGTCCACAGAAAAGGGTAAAGGAGAGTGTGGCTGCACACTGCTAATCAAGACCTCTGAAGACCAAGCAGCTATTAGATCTCATTTTATTTTGCAGTTACCATGTATATATACTCAGGCAATAGCTAAGCAGATTACAGCAGTCACCAATGCAATTTCTGCTAACTGTCCTTGCAGCGACCAATCGAGGAGTGGGCTGTGGAGCAAGTGCAGGGACTGCAACACATGGCCTCATGCCCAGGGCTGTGCCTACATGGTCAGTGTCCTGTTGCTCACAAGCCTAGCAGGAGAGAAGTGGCCTGCCACTCAGAATCCCTTAATGGATTCCATGTATATAGTACTCTATGCACTTCTCCACACAGGTGGTTAAAGATGTGAGCCCTAACAAGAGAGCATCAGGCAGGGTCAGGTGGCTTATTACAGTTCTGGTTACTTTCTGACCCATCTTGACTAGTCTGCAATGCCCCCAATGAACCAAGCCCATACACATCATCATGTGACACTGTGGTAAGACCCCCTGAGACTGTCCTACATTCCACTGCCTCTGCCTAGGGGGCAGTCCAGTGAGCCCCTCTTGTGGCCTCTCCATTACCTCAGGATGGCCTTCTTGCTTTCCTAAGACTCCTCATGGTGAATTCATGCATAGTTCATTTGACTCCTTCCTAGATAGGACTAGGATGGTATCTTTGATATAAATTCTTCTAAATTCATCATTAAGTAGGTGAACATAAAGTTTCCTTTTTTATTAGTATGCAGGGTACCATGTAGGTTATCCCCAACACAAAAAAAAATTGTGCTCCAAATGTCCTTTCACCATGGACTTGGCAAGGGACTCAGTTGCAAATTTTATGAGTAGCCATTTGATGCCATTTAGAAGACACCTTTATGCATGTTTTTAAGCTTTCTCAGTTAACATGTTTTTCACTATTATTGTCAGCAAGTGAGACTGAGGAGTGTGACTATGTGTCACTCACAGCCATACACCACTTTAGCCACCATTGTCTATGTGAATGCCTGTCACAGGGGGTGAGGCACTGACAAGACTCCAACTACAGGAATCATGAATGTCTTCAGATGTGGATCAAAATTCACTTTCTCCTAGGCACTGGCAGGGAAGCATGCAATGTCAGCCTGAATATTAGCCTTTGTTCATATTTATCGTAATACTTCAGTGCATTTCAAAAAAGTCCTATGATTCCAACTGAGAACCTATATTATATTCTGAATTAAAAAAACCTTTTATTTCCTTTCATTTTTTATTTGTTTTTATTAATTATAGATGACAGTAGAATGTATTTTGACATATTATACATAAATGGAGTATAATTTTCCATTCTCTGGTTGTACATGATGTTGGTTATGTATTCATACAAGCATATAGGAAAGTAATGCCTGATTAATTCTACTGTATTTCCCATTTCCATACCACTTCCCTTCCCTTAATCCCCCATTGTCTAATAAAACTACTTCTATCCATTACTTCCTGCCTGCCCTTATTGTAATTTAACATACACATATCAGAGAGAACATCCACTCTGATTTGGGGGGATTGCATTATTTCACTTAGCAGAATAGTCTCCAGTTTAATCCATTTACTAGGAAATGCCTTTATTTACTTTCTATTTATCATTGAGAAATATTCCATTGTGTATATGTATCATATTTTCTTTCTCCATTTATCTGTTGAAGGGTGCTTAGGCTGGTTCCATATTTCAGCTCTTGTGAATTAAGCTACTATAAATATTGATGTGGCTACATCATTGTAGTATGCTGACTCTAAGTCCTTGAGTATAAAATAAGGAGTGGGATAGCTGGGTCAAACAGTTGTTCCATTCTAAGTTTTCTGAGAAATCTCCATACTGCTTTCCAGAGTGCTTACACCAACTTGCAGTCCCACCAGCAATGAATGAGTATACTGTTTTCTTACAACCTTGCCAACATTTACAGATGATTGTATTCTGGATAATTGCCATTCAAACTACAGTGAGATTGGATCTCAGTGTGGTTTTAATTTGCATTTCTCTAATTATTAGAGATGTTGAGTTATTTTTTTTTTATAATTTTGAAAATTCTGGATCCCAAGATAGGTAACGAGTGACATTCTAGGGCTTAGAAACTTCCATACTTAAGAATGTAACTCACCTCATAGTAATTTGGTACTTTTCAACTCCAACACAATTTGTAATTGAATATAGACAGGATTAAAAATCAAGCATTATTTTTTTTCCTGTGATAAGAGAAATAGTTTACCTTGTGGAATCTAATAATTTTTGTATTTATGAATGTGATAGTATAGATATTGGGGTATATAACTACATTTCTAATTAATAGATTATTTTAAAATAAATTATTCATGGGATATGTGTATTATCAAATGATTCAAATTTATAAGTTCAATGCATTAAATTTTAATTATTATTTTCTACTTTCTTTCTTCCTTCCTTCACTTATATACCTGTGAAAAATAGGCAATAGGTCCCCTTGTGATTTTCTTTAGTTTTAATAAAAATTTATTTCTTTACCTTCACATGGTTCTCTCAACTTTAATGACTGTTAATTTACTGCAGATTCTTTCTTTCCACAAGCCAAATTCCACATGACCTTCAATTTAGAAAGAGGAAGACAAAATGTCTATTCCACTACGAATCAGGAAATTTAATTCTCTTCTTCATGAGTGTGCCCAAATGCACCAGCAATACAGTTTTTCTTTGATTATTCTTTTCTCTAATTTAATCTCCAAATATAAATCCAGAATATTTAAACTCTTTATGCCAAGTAACATGAAACAAATTATATAAAATGATGAATGTTTTGGAAAGAAAATTGCAGATAGAAAATAAGCACATGATATAAGAACTAGAAATTGGAGCAATCACTCTGGAAAGCAATATGGAGATTCCTTAGCCAACAGGGATTGGAACCACCTACTTATCCCACTCCTTGACATATACCCAAATGATGTAAAATCAGCATTCTACAATGATACAGATAAATCAATATTTAGAGCAGCTCACTTCACAATAGCCAAGCTCTGGAGCCAACTCAGCTGCCTTTCAATATATCAATGGGAAAAGAAAATGTGGTATACATACAGCATGGACTATTACTCATCAATAAGGAGAAATGAAATTATGGCATTTTGGGGCAAATGGATAGAACTGCAGACTATCATTATAAGTGAAATCATCTCATACCCAAAAGCCAAAGGCTGAATTTTTCTCTATGAGATGTGGATGCTAACCCATAGCAAAGGAGAGTAGAGAGATAAAGTATTGAAGTTCAGTCTATTAGGCAAAAGGAGAATTAAGGAAAGAAGGGGTGAGAATAGAAAAGACAATAGAATAATAGAATGAACCAGACATAACTTTCCTGTGTTTATATATTAATAAACAACAAGTGTAACTACACAACATGTTCAACCACAAGAATTGGATCAAAATTGTAATGGGTTGTACCCTTTATATAGTGTGCATATTGAAGTAGTAATGAAATGAGCTACATGTCAATGAAAGAGTTTACATATTTCACAAAGACAGTGACATGAAATTAAACCTATACTGAAACTGTTTGTTCTTTGTGAATCCAGGTGCCTGAAGGTGATATGGAAATCACAAGGAATGATGACTTATGCTCTGTTAGCATGAACTCACCCATTCACTAAAACCAATCTGTGGACTAATGCAAGGATGCATGCAAACTCTGGTTATTAATAGGACTAACCACTTAAATGAGGATATTATCTAGCCATAATAATTTCTTTCTTCATTAATTTAAACACAAGTGCAAGTTCTAAGATTACTAATCTGGAAGTCTTTAAATGCAGACTATTTTTCAACCAGACTTGATATTATGACAAAAGTAAAAAAAAAACAAAACAAAAAAACATTTTATTGTTATGTTCTATGGCTTTCAAATATTGAAATTTGAAATTGAATGAAAAATATGTTATATGGAGCAAGAAAATTTATTTTTAACACTATTCAGGTTTACTACTTCCACTGGATGCAGAACATCTGAATACTATTATTTGTGTAATTTACATTAGTCTAAGATTAAAGAGTTTAAAAACAAGGTAAATAAGCCAGGAGTGGTGGCACATGCCTCAAATCCCAGTGACTCCGGAGGCTTAGGCAGAAGGATTTCAAGTTCAAAGCTAGCCTCAGCAAAAGTGAAGCACTAGCAACTCAGTGAGATCTTGTCTCAAAATAAAATACAAAATATGGCTGGGAATTTGGTTCAATGATCAAGTGCCAATGAGTTCAGTCACTTGTACCATCTCTCAAAAAAGAAAAGAAAAGAAAAAGACAAAATCAAACAAGCTCTTACATGTCCATCTACAGAGATATCAGGGATGCTTACATGTTTAACCCAATAATTCTATTTTAAAGACAATGCATTTACAAAATCCAGTGTCTAATTTGTAAGTATAATTGCTAGGTCATGATGGGTAGGCAAAGGAGGCTTGTGGGTAGAGGCATGGATTCCTTTCCCTGATTGTGCTGATGTCCCCAAAGGTGTGAAAATATCTCAAAATTTATCAAAATTTCCACATTTGGGGTGTTTTATTGTCTGCCAAATATTTACTGTTAGAAAACTTATATCAAACCTGACAGAAACATGAATCACAGACATACACAATGAGGGATAAGGGGAAGAAGACACAGTTCAAGAATTCCTAGAAATTGGGAAGATGGAGGATGGAACAACAGGATTACCTGTCAGATGTCAAGTCTGAGATGACCAGAGCTGCACTGGCTGCCTCACCTCCTAATTTTCAGGACAAAGAGAATACACCATCCTGTTCAGCTCCTCAAGCTAAAAAGGAGCACAAATTTATGTTTATATGGAGAATTTTCCTAGGAACATACTGTTCTGAATGACTAGGAAGACAGGGCACAAGAGGCTTCTCACTCAAAGAAGTGCCAGTAGATTCAGCTGGACCTATGGTAGAGCTAGCAGAAGAAGCCATAGGGCAGGCCTGAGCAAAGTTGTGGAGTGTTTTTCCCCCTGACAGATGGTAAAGGGGTTCTTGTCTTACTTCCCCATGAGCCTGCATAACTGTGTGAGAACTGAGGCTACTGTCATAAGACTCACAATAATAGTCAGCCTCATCCTCAGGCTGGAGCCCAGTGATGGTCAGTGAAGCAGATTTGCCAGACTTGGAGCCAGAGAAGCGATCAGGGACTCCTGAATGTCGATTACTATCACCATAGATGAGGAGTTTGGGGGCCGTCTCTGGGAGCTGTTGGTACCACTGCACATTATACCAACCAATGTTGTTGCTGCTTCCAGTGCAGGAGATGGTGACCCTCTGTCCTGGAGTCCCAGAGAGTGAGGGCTGCTGAGTCAGCACAGACTGGGCCCAGGATCCTGGAAGTGGAAGAAACACAGAGAGCATGATTTTTGTCTAGAGACAAGAGTAGAATTAGGGCCATATCAGAAGACTCCCACACCCTATCCCTCCTCCATATCATGTCACCTGTGCACTGAACAAGGAATGTGAAGAGGAGATAGGAACAGGCCATGGTGAAGGTCATCCTGAGCTCTGTTTTCCGTTCCTGATGCTGAGTGGAGGTTCCCCCAAGGCTCTCCCTTGGCCTCTTCATAATCTGAGAAGGGGAGGTTCTACTCATGCAAATTAGTTTCCTACAGGTTTCTGATTGCACCCTGAGTCCTGTTTCAGACTCCTGTACATAAAGATGCCAAGTAAGTGCAGGGTTGGAGTTGGGTTGGCTCAGGGGTGTGTGAAGTCACAGCTGTGAGAACTAACAAGAGAGCGTCAGGCAGGACTAGGTGGCTCATTACAGTTCTGGTTACTTCCTGACCCCTCATAACTGGTCAGCAGTGCCTCCTGTTGTCCAAGCTCATACACATAATCATATGACATTTTGATCAAAATCCCTGAAATCCCAACTGACCTGCATCTCCACTGAAACTGCCTGGAATAGGGGATAGCCTGGTGAGTCCTTTGTATGGACTCCCATAACCTCAGGGTGGCTGTCTTGCTTCACTCAGACTCCTCATGGTGAATTTGTGCATAGCTCACTTGACAACTCCTTTTATAGGACTAAGATTGTGTCTTTGATACAAATTCTTCTCAAGTGAGAATTAAGCAGATGAACATAAACTTTGTGGTTTTATTAGCTTGCAGGGTACCATCACATTTATCCTCAACACAAAAAATGTTGCATAGGTTCTTTAACATTGAGCTTGGCAAGGGACTCAGTTGCAAAATCTTATTAGTAGCTACTTGATGCTATTTGGAAGATACTTTTATGTATGTTTTTAAGCTTTCTCAGTTCTAATATTTGTAACCTTTACTGTCAGCCATTTAGACTGAGGGTTGTGACTATGTGTTAGTCACAACCAAATAGCAGTCCTGTCACCATTGGCTACATGCAATGCCACAGGTGCTGGAAACACTAAAATGACTCAAATTGCAGGACTCATGAATATCTTCAGACATGGATAAAAATGCATTGTCTCCTAGGCACTGGCAAGTATGCCGGTACTCTGGGCATGAATATCAGCCTTTTGTTTATATTTGTTTAATAATACTCATTGTATTTCATAAGGGTCCTTTGATTCCAACTGATGAAGTAAATAATATCCTGAATTTGTAAAAAACTATTTTATTTTTATTTGTTTTTATTATTTATAGATAAAGTAGATTGTATTGTGACATTATACATATACGTAGTCTAACTTCTCATTTTCTGGTTGTACATGATGGAGAATTACATTTTTTTGTATTCATATATGAACATAGGAAAGTAATGTCTGTGATCCATTCTACTATCTTTCATATTCTCATCCCCACTTTCTTCCCTTCATTGCCCTTTTTCTAATGTAATTAACTTCTGTTCTTTCTTACCTTTTGTCATGCTTATTGTGAGTGAGCAACCACATATCAGGGAGAATATTTGACCTTTGTTATTTATTTATTTTTTGCGGGAATTTGGCTTATTTTACTTAGTCTTCAGTTCCATCCATTTTCCCACAAATGCCATAATTTCATTTCTCCTTATGGCTAAGTAGATTCCATTGTGTATATATACCACATTTTCTTTATTAATTTATTAGTTGAAGGGCATCTAGGCTGCTTTCATATTTTGGCTATTGTAAATGAAGCTGCTCTAAACATTGATGTGGCTGTGTCAGTGTAGTATGCCATGTTTAAGTCCCTTGGTATAAACTGAGGAGTGAGATAATTTTGTCAAATTGTGGTTCTATTCCAAGTTTTCTAAAGAATATGCATAATGATTTTCAGAACGGTTGCACCAATTTGCTGTCCCATCAGAAATCTATGAGTATACTTTTCCCCCAACATCCTCACCAACATTTATTATTGCTTGTATTTTTAATGATTGACATTCTGACTGGAGTGAGATAAAATCTCAGTGTGGTTTTAACTTGCAATTCTAACTGCTAGTGATGTCCAATATTTTTTCTTTTTCATAATTTTGACAGTTCCAGATACCAAGATAGGCAACAAGTGCCATTCTAGGGCCTAGAAATTTCCATACTTAGGCATGTAAGCAACTCATGATAGGTTGGTACTTTTCAACTCCATCACGATTTGTAATTAAATATAAACAGGATTAAAAGTCAAGCAATTATGTTTTTTTCTTTGAAAAGAGAAATTATATATATATTGTGGAATCTAATATGTTTCATATTTATGAAAGTGACAATATAAAGATTGGAATATATAATTTACATTTTCTGATTAATAGATTATATTAATATTAATTAAACATAGAATATGTTCATTATTTAGTAATTTAAATTTATAAAAGTTTAACATATTAAGTTTTAGTCATTATTTTCTCCTTTCTTCCTTTTTTGTTTCCTTTCTTCTTTCCTCTACCTATTAGGAATAGGCAATATAGGTTCCTTTGTGATTTTCTGTAGTTTTAATGAAAATTTATTTCTCCACCTTCACATGGTGCTCTCAACTGCAATGACTGTTAATGTTTTGCAGATGATTTTTTCCACAGGCCAACTCCACTTTTCTTTCAATTTGGAAAGAGAAAAAAATTCTTCTCTACTTCATTGTTGATCAGCATGTTTAATTCTCTTCTAATTCATTAGTGTAGCCAAATCCCACACCTCATACAGAGTTTTCTTTTAATTATCCTCTTCTCTAATTTTATTTACAAATATGAACCCAGGATATTTAAATTCTTTTTTTGGTGTTTAACATAGTGTTTTTTATTTTTTTATTATTATTAGTTGTTCAAAACATTACAAAGCTCTAGACATATCATATTTTGTACATTTGATTCAAGTGGATTATGAACTCCCATTTTTACCCCGTATACAGATTGCAGAATCACATTGGTTACACATCCACTTTTTTATATACTGCCATACTAGTGTATGTTGTATTGTTCTGCCCTTCCTATCCTCTACTATACCCCTCCCCTCCCCTTCCTTCCCCTCCAATCTTCTCTCTCTACCCCATCTACTGTAATTAATTTCTCTCTCTTGATTTTTTCCCTTTCCCCTCACTTCCTCTTATATGTAATTTTGTATAACAATAAGGGTCTCCTTTCGTTTCCATGCAATTTCCATTCTCTCTCCCTTTCCCTCCCACCTCTAGTCCCTATTTAATGGTGATCTTCTTCTCATGCTCTTCTTCCCTGTTTTGTTCTTAGTTGCCCTCCTTATATCAAAGAAGACATTTGGCATTTGTTTTTTAGGGATTGGTTGGCTTCACTTAGGATAATCTGCTCTAATGCCATCCATTTCCCTGCAAATGCCATGAGTTTGTCATTTTTTTAGTGCTGAGTAATACTCCATTGTGTTTAAATGCCACTTTTTTTATACATTCATTTACTGAAGGGCATCTAGGTTGGTTCCACAGTCTAGCTATTGTGAATTGTGCTGCAATGAACAACAATGTAGCTTTATCCCTATAATACGCTCTTTTAAGGTCTTTGGGGAATAGACCAAGAAGGGGGATAGCTGAGTCAAATGGTGGTTCCATTCCCAGCTTTCTGAGGTATCTCCATACTGCTTTCCAAATTGGCAGCACCAATTTCCAGTCCCACCAGCAATGTACAAGTGTACCCTTTTCCCCACATCCTTGCCAGCACTTGTTATTGTTTGACTTCATAATGGCTGCCAATCTTACTAGAGTGAGATTGTATCTTAGGGTGGTTTTAACTTGCATTTCTCTGACTGCTAGAGATGGTGAGAATTTTTTCATGTACTTGTTGATTGACTGTATGTCCTCCTCTGAGAAGTGTCTGTTCAGGTCCTTGGCCCATTTGTTGATTGGGTTGTTTGTTTTCTTATTGTTTACACCAAGCAACATAAAACAAATTATATGAAATTATCAATGTTACAGAATGAAAATTCCAGATAGAAAATAAGTGCATGATGTTGGAACTGCAAACTGGTGGAACCACTCTGGAAATCACTATGAAGATTCCTCAGAAAACTTGGAAGGGAACCACCATTTTACTCAGTTATTCCACTTCTCAGCACCTATCTAAAGGACTTAAAAATCAGCTTACTACAGTGATGCAGCCACAACAACGCTTGTAGCAGCTCAATTCACAATAGCAAAACTATGGAACCAACCCAAGTGCCATTCGATAGATGAACAAATAAAGAAAATGTGGTACATATACACAATGGAATATTACTCAGCCATAAGAAGAAATGAAATTATGGCACTTGCCAGTAAATGGATGGAAATGAGACTATCATACTAAGTGAACTAAGCCAGTCCCCAAAATTCAAAGGCCAAATGCTCTTTCTGATACAAGGATGCCAACCCATAACAAGTGAGAGTAGGGAGGGGAAGTATAAAATTCATTGGATTAGACAAAGAGGAATGAAGGGAAGGGAGGGATGAGAATAGGGAAGACAGTAGAATGGCTCAGGTATGAGTTTCCTTTGGTCATATATAAATAAATGACCAGTGTAACTCTTCATTATGTTAAACCACAGGAAAGGGATCAAAATTGTAATGGGTTGCACCCCATATATATATATAATGTTCAAAATATGCCATACTTTTTTGTACATCTAAAAACAACAAATAAAAATTTAAAAATAAGCACACGAAAAACACTAAATCTAATTATCATTTCATTGTGCATATTAAAGTAACAATGAATTAAATTACACATCTGTGCAATGATTTAAATATTGAACAAAATCATTGACACAAAAATGAACATACACTGAAACTACATGAGGCTTAAATTTAGGAGTTTAAAAAAAGCAAATAAAAGGACAAACTTAATCAGGCTCTTATATGGCAATCTGCAGACACATCAGGGATGTTTACATGCTTAACTCAGTGATACTCTTTTAAAGACAATGCATTTACAGAATTGAGTGTCTAATTTGCAAGTACAATTGTTCTTTCCTGATGTATAGCCATTGATCACTGCTAAAATTTTATTATATGTATATAATTATGAATAATTTATAATTTAAACCAAACATTGTTATATAGAGAGTTATAATGGTTATGGACTTGTTGGATTTCAACTTCTGTGTTATACCTCCTTTACAGGTGATAATTGATAATTTTATTATTAGTAGTATTAATATATTTTTGTGAGTTTTTTGGTTGCTTTATACAGGTTCTATAAGAATTATGTAATGGGAGAGAATTATGGTGTACCACTAAAATAAACCAGAAATTAATGTCTTATTTACAAACAGTGAAGTTATTTTTTTAATTTTTTTAAAACAATATGAATTATAATGTTATATTTGATCAGAATAAATTACAATTAATATTACACATATAGAGCACATTTTTATATCTCTGGTTGTATGCAAAGTATACTCACACCATTTGCATTTTTAATGATGTCAATTTCATTCTACCGTCTTTTCTACCCCTATGCCATTTTATCCCTTTCCGTTCTATCTTTTTCCCCTATCGAGAGTTCCTGTATTCTTCCCATGCTCACCCTCCCAACCCCACTACGAATTAGCCTCCTTATATCAGAGAAATCATTCAGCATTTAGTTTTTTGAGGATTGGCTAACTTCACTTAGCATTATATTATCCAGCTCCATCCATTTACTTGCAAATGCCATGATTTTATTCTCTATTATTGCTGAGTAATATTCCATTGTGTATGTATACCATATTTTCATTATCCAAATTTATCTTCTGGAGGACATCTAGATTGGTTCCACATTTTAGCTATTATGAATTGTGTTGCTATAAACATTTATGTGTATGTGTCCCTGTAGAAAGCTATTTTTAAATCCTTTGGGTATACTGGGATAGCTGGGTCAAATGGTGCTTCCATTCTCAGTTTCCAAGGAATCTCCATACTGCTTTCCCTATTGGCTGCACCAATTCACAGTCCCACCAGCAATGTATGAATGTGCCTTTTCCCCCACAACCTCACCAACACTTAGAGTTGTTTATATTCTTATAGCTGCCATTCTGACTGGAGTGACATGAAATCTTAGAGTGCTTTTGATTTGCATTTCTCTAAATTCTAGAGATGTTGAACAATTTTTTTTTCATATATTTGTTAACTTATTGTATATCTTCTTCTGAGAAGTGTCTGTGTCTGTTTAGTTCTTTGGCCCATTTATTGATTGTGTTATTTGTTTTTCTTTTGTTGTTGTTTGTTTGTTTGGTGTTTATCTTTTTTAGTTCTTTATATACCGTAGAGATTAATGCTGTATCTGATGTGCATGTGGTAAACATTTGCTCCAAAAATGCAGGCTCTCTATTCACTTTACTTATGGTTTCTTTTGCTGAGAAGAAGCTTTTTAGTTGGAATTTATCCCATTTATTGATTCTTGATTTTTATCTTTCTCCTATAAGAGCCTTATTAGGAAAGTTGGGGGACTAACCTGACATAAAAGAGATTTGGGACTACTTTTTCTTCTATTAGATGGTTTAATTCCTAGGTCCTTGATCCACTTTGAGTTGAGTTTTGTGCATTGTGAGTGATAAGGGTTTAATTTCAATTGTTGCATATGGAGTTCCAGTTTTTCCAGCACCATTTGTTAAATAGGCTATCATTTCTCCAATGAAAGTTTTTGGCACCATTGTCTAATATCAGATAACTGTAATTATGTGGGTTAATCTCTGTTTCCTCTATTCTGTACCATTGGTCTACCAGTCTATTTAGGTGCCAGTACCATGTTGTTTTTGTTCTTATTTCTCTGTAGCATTATTTAAGTTCTTTTATAGTGATGCAACCTGCCTCACTCTTCTTGCTAAGGATATGTTAGCTATTCTTGATAGCTAACACAATGGCTATGCAGATAGCTAAAATAAGAGTATTTTTCCAGATGAATTTCATGAAAACTTTTTTCTATTTCTATGAGGAATGTTATTGATATTGATTGGAATTGCATTAAATCTGTATAGTGCTTTTGATAGTATCATCATCTTGACAACATTAATTCTGCCCTCCAAGAGCAAGGTAGATCTTTTCATCTTCTAAAGTCTTTATTTTTTTTTCTTTAGCATTCTGTAGGTTTCATTGTAGAGGTCTTTCACCTCTTTTGTTAGGTTGATTCCAAAGTATTTTATTTATTTATTATTTTTGAGGATTTTATAAATGTAATAGTTTTCCTCATTTTTCTTTCAGAGTATTTGTTACTGATATACAGAAATACCTTTGATATATGGGTGTTATTTTATTCCCTACTACTTTACTGAGTTTGTTTACTAGTTCTAGACATAGACATTTTTCTGGTGGAATTTTTGGTCTTCTAGGTATAGAATTATAGCATTGGTAAATAGTGATAGTTCAAGTTTTTCTTTTTGTATCCATATCCATTTAATTTATTTTTTCATCTAATTGCTCTGGCTAGGGTTACATAGAAGTGGTGTTACATAGAAGTGGTGAAGGAGGGCATCCCTTTCTGATTCCCATTTTTAAAGGGAATGGTTTCAATTTTTTTCCATTTACAATTATGTTAGCCTGGGGCTTAGAGCATAGGCAGCTTTTATGATGTTGACATATGTTCCTGTTATCTGTAGTTTTTCTAGTGTTTTGAACATGTATGGGTATTGTATTTTGTCAAAAACTTTTTCTGCATCTATGGCGATGAACATATGATTCTTATCTATTGATGTGATTAATTACATGTATTGATTTTTGTATGTTGAATCATCCTTTCATCCCTGGTATGGACCCCATTTAATCATGGTGCATTACCTTTTTTATATGTTTTTGTATTTGAACTACCAGAAATTTATTGAGGATTTTTGCATGCATGTTAAGTAGAAATATTGGTGAGAAGCTTTCTTTTTCGATGTGTCTTTGCCTGGTTTTGAAATTAGGGTGATAAAATTAGTTTGAAAGTGGTTCCTTTTTTTCTATTTTATTAAATGATTTGAAGACTATAGGTACTAGTTCTTCTATACAGGTCTTGCAGAAATCAGCTATGTATCTATCTGGTCCTGGGCTTTTATGGATTTGAAGGATTTGGATGGCATCTTCTATTTCATTGCTTGAAATTGGTCAGCTTAAATTGTGTTTATCATCCTGATTCAATTTGGGCAGATGTTTGGCTCTAGAAATGTGTCAATGCCTTTGATATTGTCTATTTTATTGGAGTACAATTTTTCAAATTAATTTCTAATTATCTTATGTATTTCTATATGTTCTTCTTTATCTCTGTTGTAATATTTATTTTTCTCTTCACACAAGTTAGTAATTTGAATTTTCTCTCTCCTTGTCTTTGTTAGCATGGCTGAGGGATTGCCAATTTTACTTATTTTTTTTTTTTTTGAAGAACCAAATTTTTTTGTCATTTTTTTCTATTGTTTCTATTTCATTTATTTCTGCTCTGATTTTAATTATTTTCTGTCTTCTACTCCTTTTGGTGTTAATTTGTTCTTGTTTTTCTAGGGCTTTGAGGTATAATGTTAGGTCATTTATTTTATTTTTTTCTTTTAACAGCTGAACTCCATGCAATGAACTTTCCTCTCAGTACTGTCTTCATAGTGCCCCATAAATTTCAATATGTTGTATGAGTGTTCTCATTTACCTCTAAACATTTTTTCATCTTCTCCTTGATGTTTGTTGAAACCCATTGTTCTCTTGGTACCATATTATTTAGTCCCTAGATGTTGGAGTAGTTTTTATTTTTTATTTTACCATCAATTTCTAATTTCAATCCATTATCGTCTGACAAAATGCAGGGTGGTATCTCTACATTTTTGTATTTTCTAAGAGTTACTTTTGGCATAATATATGGTCGATTTTAGAGAAAAATCAATGTGCTGCTGAGAGAAAAGTGTATTCACTTATTGAAGGATGAAACATTCTATATATGTCAGTTAAGTCTAAGTTATTGATTGTATTATTGAGTTCTATGGGGTTTTTTTAGTTTTGTTTAGAAAATCTAACCAGTGGTGAAGGAAGTGTGATAAGTCATTCAGAATTATTGTGTTGTGGTCAGTTTGACTGTTGAACTTGAGGAGTTTGATGAACATAGATGCTCCATTTTTTGGTGCATATGTATTTTATAATTTTTATAATTTCTGCCAAATTTTCTTTTCTAAATTTCTAATTTGTCTACATTGTATTATGGTTTTGTATGTAGAGATTGTTTTTTAACTACAAAAATGTGTTTTGTCCTCTCCATTTTCGTATTCCACAGCTCTGACTCTGAAAAACACAATCTGGAACAGAGGTTGTAAGGAAAGCCCTCCATGCTTTACCATATTTCACAGTGTATGCTTCTAATACTTTCTCATTTAGAATAATGTTTTGAAGACTTTTACTTGTTTTAGCAGATGCTCTTCATCAAGCTTAGGAAATGCACATCCATTAATAACTCTGCAATGAACCTTATTTCTTTTAATCAAGAATATTTTAGATGACCTTTATATTTTATTCCATTAATGAAATAGTAGCAATTAATTGTATTGGTAGAAAAATTAAGTCACTTCTACAACACCTCTTTGTGGCCAGTGCTACTTAAAGCGCTCAAAAAATCATTTAAACTTAATAACAATGCTGCAATGAAGATGATATTGTTCTGCAGACTGGGACAGGAGGCATAAAGAAGTCAGGTAGTATTCTAAGGACACAATTGTTCAGTGGCATGACTGAGACAGAGCTTCACAGGTCAGTTCCAGGCCCTGAAATTCAATGCTGTGTTCACACGAATTCACAAGATATTTCCTCACATTGAAAGACCCTTGAATTCCCAGGATAAACACACGTTACTTATGTTTTGATAAACTCTTCCTTCTGATACTATTTGATCTAGAAAATGTAAGCCTAGTTCATGAATAAGATAAAATTATCATTAATCTTCCTTATATTCCAAGTTATAAGCACAGAAGTAACTGGGAATATTTTTCTTTTCTGATTTGCTAGAAGAGGTCATGAAGGATTGGCATACTTCAACTATTGGAAGTTTCATAATGCTGCCCGATAAGGGCTGGGGATATACTTCAGTGATAGAGAGTTTGCCCACATTTTGAGGTGCTGTGTTTAATTCTCAGTGTTTTTAAAAAAATCCCAGACTGTTGTTGACTTTTTGTAGAAAATTTTAAAAATTATTTCTCTACTATTTTAATACTTAAGACTTCTCAGGTTTCATGTATTCTTCAGTATTGTGATGACTTTTTTTGTGTGTGTGTTTGATACTGGAGATTTGCACTACCACTAAATTACATCCCATACATCCCCAGTACTTTTTATTATATTTTATTTGGTAAATAATTTGCTGAGGCTGGTAAGCCACTCATGATCCTCCTGCCTCAGTCTCCCAAATCTCAGGATTTATAGGCATATGTCACCACATGAGGCTTTTGATGTCATATTTTTTTTCAAGTTTATTCTACTCAATTTTAACTTCTATTTTGGAAAATGTTATATGGTGTACCTAAAATAATGGTATAGGAGGTTTCAACTGGAGGTATAGAGAAGGTCACTTCTCTTGCTGCTTCATGGCATGAAACCAAGAAGGCAGATAGGCAGGATCTCAGCAAGGTGGGTGAGCAAAAAGGGGGGGGGGCATTAATGGAATTTAATAGTGGATATTTGAAGCAGATCAGGGACTCAGGAGAGTGAATATAATAAGAAAGAAATCCTCAGTACCCAGCTAGAGGCAGCAGCCAGAGCAGTCCCTCTATAAGCAAAGTGGAGGAATAAAGGAATTAAAGGAACCTGAATTTAGGAGGTTTTTGGAGTGTTTGGGTACAGAAAGTTTAGAGATCAAAGTCACCACCCAACTAAACTGAAAGGTGTACTGCACAATATCCTTGAGTTGGAAGTAAGTTGAATCTCACTCAGATGCATGTTGAAGACAGCAGGAAAAAAAAAAAAAACTTTTTCCAGTTGGAGCATGGAGCCAGAAGCTGGGCATGATAATTACTGGCAAACCCAAGTTTGGCATAAAAATACAGGCCTGGAAAATCCACACTGCATAATGCGGAGTGTGATTAAGTGAGAGGGAGAAAATGAATGGAAGAGTCATTTACACAGAGGAATATTGGTCAAGGACACCCACAGGCTCTTCCCTTTCTCCTCCAATCTGTCTGCTTGGAGGAACAGCTGGGAGATATGTTTCTGGCCAGGAATTTTAAAGGTTGGGTATGGAAGAAATTAGATTTGAAGCCTGAAATTGAGACCAGGAATGTGGGGTCCATAGGTGATATACTGGACTAAGAACTGGCTCCTCCATCACATAGTGGATCCCAGAGGAGATCCTTGGGGTGAAGTCTTCCAGTGTGGACTGTCAATTGCTGGGCCTTTGAGGTGCACTGATGTAAAGTTTCTAGACAAATTTTCAATCAGATAGGAGCCTAGAAACAACTTAAGCCTAAACCTGTCACCAGGAATTCTGCCTATGTGATTACCTCTCTCACTTCAGCAGTCCAGCTATAGGGTGGTTGGACTGATAATCCCCACTCACAGTGCTGAAAAGAGAAGCTTAGAATATTTTGAATTTCTACAGAAACAATTCTTTAACTTTTTATCAATATTTTTAATTTTTTTCTTTTATTTATTTTTTACAATTCATATATTCATACTTTTTATTTCTTGTGTTACTGAAGACAATTATGTTTATGGATTTGTTTTTAGAAGACTAGCATGCATGTGTGCTTCATGGATTACAGTTTTTATTTTTATTCTTTCTTTTTATCTTAATTTTTTTAAAAAAACTAGTTTATATATACACATATATTTTCTCTCGTCTGTTTTTCTTCTTTCACAGTTTTCTTCTGCTAACAGCCAATCTATATTAATTTCACTGTCACTCTTCAATTGTTTTTTACTTCTACCTTCTCTGCTACTCCCTCATCATTATCATATTCTATATCAATTTTGTTCTGTCCCTGTTCACCATGCAAAATTGTAAACATTTTGCAAACTTACTGTTGTTATTATATGCAAGAAATGATAATATCATTTCTGTTTATTGTGACAATTAATATTGTAGACATCATAGCAGGAAACATTTGGTCTAGTGTTGTACATTATTTGCACTGGTTGTTATTGTTATTTGTCTCCCTATCAATAATGAGGTACAGAAAACCTTCAAGGACATTCAAGGTCTATAGGACACAAACTCTAGTTCCTCAAATCTATGTACTTAGATGGGTAGGCACAGAACATGAAAAAAAAAGGAAAAAATAACCCCAAATAACCAAGATCCTTCAATAACAGAATGTATCCACACTACAGTGGAAGAAATGTCTGAGAAGGAATTTGGAATGTACATAGTTAAACCAATCTGCAAAGCAAAGATGATATAAATAGGAAAATCAGAGAGAAAATATAGGTAGTGAAAGGTCACTTCCATAAAGAAAGAGAATCTAAAAAACTCAATATGTAATCCTCAAAATGAAGGAATCATTAAATCAAATTAAAAATCAATTGAAAGTATCACCCACCAGCTATACCACATGAAAAACAAACTCAGGAAATGAAGATAAAATATATAATCTTGAAAACCAAGTTAAACATGGAAAAGAAAGAACACATTGACGATCATAAACAGAACTTTCATAAAATATGAGATAACATGAAAAAAAAGAAGTATAAGATTAATCAGAATAGTTGAAGGCTTGCAAATACAAACCAAAGCAATGCACAATCTTTTCAGTGAAATAATGTCCGAAAATATTCCAAACCCCCAAAATGAAATGAATAATCAAATATGGGAGAATTACCAGACCCCCACAAACATATACAATTAAAACAAATGCACATCAAGCCCTAGTATTCTGAAATAACAGAAAAAGAATAAAATTTTAAAGGCTGCCAGAGAAACACAACAGGTCATGTTTAGAGAGAAAACAATGTAAACATCAGGTAATTTCTCAACCCAGACCCTCCAAGATAAGAGGTCTTGGAATAATATATCAGCTCTGAAATAAAAAGGATGCCATCTAAGAATACAATACCAGCAAAATTAGGCTTCAGAAATGATGAAGAAATAGAAACCTTCAATGATAAACACAAATTAAAAGAATTTACAACTCAAAACCTGCACTGCAGAACATACTTAACAATACATTTCATGAAGAAAAAATGAAAACTATACCTAAAAACCATTAAAAGAAGAAACTACACTAGAACAATATTCAAGAGACAAAATAATTCAAATTTATGAACAAAAATGAATCAAAATGGCAGGGAATAAAAGTGAAATCTTAATAACATTAAATGTAAATATCCTAACCTCTTTGATCAGAAGCCAACTACTGATAGATTGGATTACAAAACAAACCCAACAAAATGCTGTCTCCAAGAGACTATGTAGGCAAAGACATTCAGAGAACTGATCGTAAAAGGATGGGAAAATATATTCTTCATATAGAACTTGTAAAAAAAAGCAGGGTTTCTATCCTCATCTCAGATTAAGTGGACTTCAATTTAAAGATGATCAAAGGGACTGAGAATATTATATTATACTGCTTAATGGAAGTATATATCAACAAGACATAAAAGTGATAAATATTTATGCCCCAAGCAGTGAAGCACCTATATACATCAAGCAAAATTTACAATTTTAAAACTCAAATAAACCACAAGGAACAATACTGGGTGACTTTAACACACCTCTCACACTTCTGAATGGATATTAAAACAACAACAACAACAAAAAACCCTAAAATTAAACTAAATACAAAAACTACAGAAGAAAAGAATAAAATTAATAATTTAGACTTAATGGGCATATATAGAATATTTAATCCATCAATAACTAAATACACGTTTTTTTTTCCCCTCAGAGGCACATGAATTATATTCACACACACAAAAAAGATCATAGGCCACAAAGCAACTCCTAATAAAAAAAGAGAGAGATAATACCTTGCATTTGATAAGATCTTAATAGAATGAAATTAGAGATCAATGATAAAACAAAAATAGAAACTACTCTAACACACTGCCACTAAATATTATGTATTGAACGGCTAAAAGATAATAGAAGAAAACTTGCATTAAATGAAAATACATAGATGTAAGCGAGAATTGTGACACAACTTATCAAAACCTCTGGGACACTATGAAGATGGTTATAAAAGTTCTTGTCATTGAGTACATTATATAAAATAATATGGAGATGCCAAATAAATAATCTAATATTACATCACACAGCCCTGGAAAAAGAACAAATTAACACTAAAAGTAATAGAAAACAGGAAATAATGAAAATCAGATTCAAATCAATACTATTGAAACAAAACAATTCAAAAAATAGAAAAAAACAAAAAGTGTTTTAAAAAATAAATTCATAAAACTTTAGGCAAGAAAAATAAAGAGAGAAAACTCAAATAACTAAAATTTGTGATAAAAAGATATATCAGGATGGACATTATCGAAATACACATGATAATTAGAAACTACTTTTAAAATCTATAATCCAAAAAAATAGAAATCATGAAGAGATCGACCAATTTCTAGAAACATATGATTCAACCAAATTGAATCAGGAGGACATATAAAAATTTAAACAAATAAATTTCAAGCAATGAAGTTGAAGACACCATCCAATACCTACCTAAAAAGAAAAGCCAAGAACGAGATAGATTCTCAGCCAACTCTTCCAGATCTACAAGAACTAACATGAATCTCCTCAAAGTATTTCATGAAATAGAAAGGAAAGACCCTTCCAAACACATTTTATCAAGCTAGAATAGCCCTCATTAAAAAATAAAGAAAGAAACAAATATCAAGTAAAGGAAATTTTAGATCTATATCCCTGATGAACTTAAAAATATAAATCCTTCATAAAATATGGGAAAAATACAAAAAACATATTAAACGATAGTGCACAATGATGAATTTGGGTTCATCCCAGGGATACAAGGTTGGTTCAACTTATGGAAATCAATTAATGTAAATTATCACGTCAATAAACTTAAAGACAAGAGTGATATTATTATCTCAATGAATGAAGAAAAGACATTGAACAAAATTAAGCATCCATTTATGTTCAAAGCATTAAAAAATCTAGATATAGTAGGACCATACACCAACATTGTAAAAGTAATATATTCCAAACCCAAGGCCAACATCATTCTGAATGAAGAGAAACTGAAAGCATTCCCTCTAAAAACTGAAAAAATACGGAGATGCCATCTTTCACCACTTCTATTCAACACAGTCTGTGAACTCCTAGCCAGAACATTTGGAAGAAAATATTAAATAAATATGAAAAGGAAAAGACTCAAACTAACTGTATTTGCTGAAGACATAATTGTATATTTAGAAAACACAAAAACTCCACTAGAAATCTTCTAGAACTCATAAACAAATTCATCAAAGTAGCAGGATATAAAATTAACACCCATAAACCAATTACATTTCTACAAATAATGATCAATCACCTGAAAGAGAAATCATGAAAATTATGTGACTCAAAATATCTTTAAAAATAATATAAAATCAAATACTTGAGCATCTAAAAAAGAGGTAAAAGATGTCTACAATAAGACTACAGAACACTAAAAAAAAATAAATAAAAACTTGAAGACGACCTTAGAAAATGGAAAAATGGAAAGACTTCCCATGTTATTGAATGGGCAGAGTTAATATTGTCAATATGGCCATACTACAAAAAATATATAAACATTTTTCCTATGAAAATTATGTTCTTCAAACAAATAAAAAAGCAGTTGTAAAATTCACTTGGAGAAATAAGAGGCCTAGAATAGCCAAAGCAATTCTCAGTGAGAAAACTGAAAAAGGAGGCATCGAAATACCACACCTTAAGTTATTCTACAAAACTATAGTAACAAAAATGGCATTGTATTGACACTAAAACAGACTTGAAGACTAATGGTACAAAATATAACACAGAGACAAACCCAGATAAATATAGTTATCTCATATTAGAAAAACACACCCTAAACATACATTGGAAAAAAGATGGCCTCTTCTAACTAATTTAAAAAATCCCGCAAGAAAAAAGATAGTCTCTTCAATAAATGGTGCTGGTAAAACTGAAAATCCATATGCAGCAAAATGAAAGTAAACCCCTGTCTCCCACCTGCACAATACTCAAAGTGGATTACGAATTATGGTATTAGGACAGAGACCCTGTAACTATTAGAAAACAAGGTAAGCACAACTCTCCATCATGTAAGATGGGGAATCAAATTCCTCAACAAGACTCCTAAAGCACAAGAAATAAAATTAAGAATCAACAAATGGGATGGTATCAAACTAAACATCTTCTTCACAGCAAAGGAAAAAAGAAAATGAAGAGAAAGCCTAGAGAATCAGAGAAAATCTTTGCCACCTGTAACTCAGATAGAATATGAATCTCCATGACATATATAGAACTCAAAAAATGTAACACATACACACAAAAAAATCCATCAAATAACGCAATCAATGAGTGGGTAAATGAACTAAACAGACAGATCACAAAAAAAATAAATAAATAAATGTGATCTGGTAACAAATGTATATAAAAAGTTCTACATCTCTAACAGTTAGAGAAATGCAAATTAAGACTACACTGAGATTTCATCTCTCTCCAGTCAGAATGGCATTTATCAAGACTACAATAACATTAAATTTTGGTGAGGATGTTGGGAAAAAGGTATACTCATACAATGTCAGTGGAACTGCAAATGGGTGCAATGATTTTGCAAAGCGGTTTGGAGGTTTGTTAGAAAACTTGGAATGGAACTACAATTTGATCCAGTTATCCTACTCCTTTGCATATACCCAAAGGACTTAGAATTAGCATGTATAGTGATGCAGCCACATCAATATTTATAGCAGCTCATTTCATAATAGCTAAGATATGAAATCAAAATGAGTGCCTTTCAACAACAATAATGGATAAAACACATATGGTAAAACTTGAGTGTGGTGGTCCACACCTGTAATTCCAACACCTTGGGAAGCTGGGGCAGGGGGATCACATGTTCAAAGCCAGCCTCAGCAAAATCAAAATGCTAAGTAATTCAGTGAGACTTTGTCTCTAAATAAAATACAAAATGTAGCTGAGAATGTGGCATCATAATTGAGTGCCCCTGAGTTTAATGCCCAGTACCCATCCCCAGGGAAAAAGAAAAAGAAAATATGGTACATATACACAATGGAATATTACTCAACCATAAAGAAGAATGAAATTGTGGCATTTACTGGAATGTAGATGGAAGTGGAGATTAACATGCCAAGTGAAATAAGCCAATCCCAAAAATCCTAATGCTGAATATTCTCTCTGATATGTGGATGCTAACACAAAAAAGGTAGAGGGAAGGGAGGAGTGGAGGTTCACTGGATTAGAAAAAAAGGGAGTGGGTAGAAAGGATAAAGGATAGGAGTGGGAAAGACAGTAGAATGAGTGAGACAAAACTTTCCTATGTTCGTATATGAATACACAACAAGTTTTACTCCTTATCATGTATAACCACAAACATAGGAAATTAAACTCCATTTTTTATGATATGTCAAAATATGTTATACTGTCATGTATAACTAAAAGGAAAAAAATAATAAATTCGATATAATCATATGTATGTGTGTGTGTTTGTGAGAGAGAGAAAAATTAAAAAAAATAAAAGTAAAAGTACTTATTAGTTATGGCAGAAAAGGTGTCCAGATATAAAGAAGTAATTCAGTCCAATTTTCTCTGAGTCCCCATTTTCTTTTCCACCTAATAGGACACAGCACAAAAGCATCCCCAGATGCCAGCGTTATGCTGATGGACTTCCCAGTGTCTAGATCATGAAACCTGTAAACTTATGATGCTCATAATTTCCACAGCCTGTGGCACTGTCATTGCAACACTAAAAGAATTAACACACGACCTCCAGCCAGGCATGGCGGTGCATGGATGAAACTCAGTGACTTGGGAGTCTGAGGAAGGAGGACCATAAGTTAAAGAATAGCTTCAGGAACTTAAAAATGTCCTAAGCAACTTAGATTGAATGACTTTGTCTCAATATAACTTTTAAAAGTGCTGGTGAATATAGCTCTGTGGTAAGGGCCCCTGGAATCAATCACCAGTATCCAAAAAATGACCCCCTAGAAATTAGGAATAAAATTTTAGCACTGCTTAAATGTGAGTAAAAATGGTGTAATATGTAAGCAGGTCTGTTCATACATCAAAGCAGGAACAATAAGTGCCTGGAGGATTGACTAGTTTTAGGACTCTAAGAAAATACTTATTTCATAACCCGAAGGAATATGAACATAATCCAGCATGGATTATATTTTCCTCCATTCTGATGAGTCATAAAATATATTTTAACTTACATGTGATCTGTAAAAAGGATCCATAGAGAAAGAAGCATGTAGGGACCACATAGATCATGATGTGTCCTCAGTAGGATGAAGTGCAATTCAACTCATCATGGGAGACACTCAAAAGCAGATTTGTAGGGTGAAGGAAGACATTGAGGAAAGAATACCTGCTGTATGACTCTATTTATAAAATTTTAATAAAGTTAAAACTGACCAAGAATCACAGAGAGTAAGTCATTGGATGCCTGGGAAGTGCTGTGAGAAGAGATAGAGGGAGTATTCCCACAGGGCACAGGAGGCTTGTGTGGTGGGGTGGATTTCTTGACCTTATGTGCTGATGTTCACATATGTGTGACCATATCTCAAAATTTGTAAAAACTTTCATTCATGGGTGGTTCATTGTCAAATATTACACAATAAGAAAAGTTATATAAAACATAGTCTACAACAAGAATCACTGGAGGTAACCATCCCTGACACCTTCCTCTGTGGGTGCTGAACTAGGTGGCATGGCAAACATGACAACATGAATCAGAAGAGCCTTCAAACCACTATGAATCTGAGAACAAGCTGCCTAGAGCAGAAATAGAGAAGATGTGTTCATGTAAAGGTCTCTGAGGAAGGGGCATTTTCTCTGGATTCTGAGTGGGAATGGAGTTCATTGAGGGTGAAACAGATGTTAGTGGGGGAGACAATAATGCACCAGAAATGTGCACTCTTTCTGTAGCAACAGGCAGAGAAGATAAGGGCACAGATAAGTGGCAACTGTGTGTGCAAAGGTAGGCAGGGCTCAGGGTACAGCAGAAACAAGATTTAGGTCCTTCAGGTCACTTCCTCAATTACTTGGACATATATAACCATGTCTGTGCCCATTATTATGTCTTATATTAGAGTATTGGCTCTGGTTGGTGTTTGGAGGGTATTCTAGAAGAGAATAGGGGAGAAACGAGCCAACAGAGAACATTTCTAGGTAGCTGTTATGACTGCAAATGAAATAGAAAGTCACATCACTTTCAGGTGGGACCCTGGGTCCACTGAACCTCAAGTGAGAGAGGAGAGATGTACCAGAGTTTAAGGTAGGTGAAGGCAACACCTCTGCTGAGACTGACAAAGGTAAGGCTAGATAGACTCTCTGTTCTGAGAAACTGCTGGGATGTGGATGCATATTTGTCATTTTTTGATCATGGTATGAAAAGGTGGAAATTATTCAGTACATTCAGAGATAATCAGGGTTGCATTTTCTCCCACATATGAAAAATGCAGAAGTTAAAAGAACCACCAATAGGGAACATAGAACAGTCGTTTATTTGTTCTGTCATTCATATTTATTTATTTTATTTTTGTAGTGGTTACTCATGCAATTTTAAGATATAATTAGAGATGTCTCACATACATGAGACACTGGAGATATATATGGAATTTGATGACTATTCCATGTTATGTGATCAACAAGAATTGGGCACAGGTGGAGATAGAGTGTTATAAGAGGATGCTGCAGGGCTGAGGACCTCCTGCCCATGCAGGTCAGAGAAGAGGGTGTATCTAAGTGGCTGCAGGGATTGTAGATATTAAGGACTCTCAACCCCTGATTCAAACTTCAGCTTTGAATTCATTTGGGGTCCAGGTGGAGTAGCAGCCAATGAGAACCAGGAACATCCACTGTCTTAAGGATGAATGGATCACTAAAGGCCAGAAGTAGTCAACAACAAGTGCTCCCCACACATCTTCCAGGGAATACTGAAGGGGGACAACCACTGCTTGACAGTCCCTTTTTGGGCTGGCCACTGGCAATGCTGGACTCTGGAGTGACTACTGCAAGGTAATTCTGTAGGAACTAGCATCCTTCTAATGGCCACTCAGGATCCAGGAGCCACTCAGCCTGTGGAGAAACTCTCAGATCTGTCTGTGGTCAGAGGATCTTCCTATCTAATTCTTTCTCACCCTGATACTGCCACACGTGTCAGTGCTGTGGTCTGAAGTCACCTGCTGTCCTCCAGGTCCTTTCCAGTTTGTGTTCACCGACATTCCCCTCCTCCCAAACTACATCTTCTCTGAACACGTTGCATCTGCTTTTCAAAGGCTCCAAACTCAAAAAAATCTTCTAGTTTTGAAAGAAAAACATTTAAAGGTAAAATGTGTTTCTATTTTGGTAGATTAATAATTTATAAAAAATACAGCAGTTTTGGTAAAAAAATTAATAAATCCACACAAATAAGTTCATAAAAGCAAAGTTATTTCCCAAACAGTACATAGTATATATTTTAAAGGAAGCTGAGTATTTCTTTATCATTGTGTGTGTGTGTGTGTGTGTGTGTGTGTATATATATATATTACACAATCTCTCTCACACACACATAGATGAAGAAAAATAAAGAGAATAAAAAAAGGTCAATGAGTTTTATAAATTGTAGGTATGATCATGTTCCTTTTATATGTACTTCTTTCTATATGAATTAATTCAAAACAAATAAATGGATCTCAAAGGCCATTTTTGAACTGGGCACTTCTCAAGGGGAAACATAAATAAATTACATTCATTATTGTATAATATCCTATTACTACTTCATATTTACCTAACAACTGGAGGCTTATTGGAACCATATCCTCAGTGATTTAATTTGAGCAACCATAGATCTTGACCTTACATCAGGATCCACAGAGCACATACTCTCCCTCTGGCCTGTTTCTCCTAAAATGTTTTGTGCATCCTACCAACATTAGCATTTCATGGGGAGGCCAAACATTCTACCTGATTTTTTTGTCATTGCAATGAAGAAATGTCTCAACCTTTTCCAGGAGATGCTGTGTTTCAGAGACTGGTAGAGAGCTCCACTAAATTAACTTTCTGTTCTAGGAAATGAAGTGGATGAAACAATTTGTATTATTGCCTGGCAGTGTTACAACATTCAACTCACAATTATGAGGGGGTTTTTATATCAGTTGTATTAATTATTTAAATCACAGAAGTCTAGATTTCAAATGTTAGTAAAAGCAATATAGCATATTAATAATATTTTCATATCAGTAATTTCCATTATGATGCATTGTTTCCTTACCATTGTATATTTCTTCAACATCATAGTTTATAATATTATTTTATATAGATGAAATAAAAAATAATTAATACTGATTTTTCACATGTTGTCACCTTAACCTGCTCAACCAGTGCTGAATGCATTAGGGCCCATCCATATCAAGATACAAACTCCAGTTCTGTATCTTTGTGTCCCGCATCAGAAGAGTCACCTTTGTGGGTGATAAGAATGTATTTGGAAGCAAATTGTACCTGGGATGGTTTTCCTGTAATACAGATATTCATGTCCACCCTGACAATATTCTAAAGAGTCATGTTTGCAGTAATTTCTCACATATTTTGGCTGCAGATTGAAATTAAGTCATTGTGGGGGGGGGCATTGGCTTGATGTTTTAAATTTATTTCTGAATATTTTGGGGATTATCAATTGCAACTTGGGAGTAGCTTAGCAATTGATGGTTATTCTGACTGCATCTTAAACATAAATTTACAAAAACAAGTTCATAAGTACAAAAGCAAAATAGCTATCCAATTAGTAATTGTCATATAAAATTCTGGTAGCTTGTTAATATAATTTGTTGAGCAGGAAGGCAATTGTCTTCATCAATATGTAGGTTGGTAAATTACACTTCTATCTAGTTTTTGGGTAATTCTTCCATTTTAAAGAAAACTGAGTGTTAATTAGATCTCAATAATAAAATCAATTAATAAAAAAGAATTATCAATTATTTGTTAATATTTTTAAAGTGAAGTGTCTTAAAAGTAGGGGAGAAAACTCTGAATCTCCCTCATGTTTTACAAATTTTGGAGGAGAACCCTTTGAGTGTTATCACAAACAGAGTTAGAAAGAAAGCCCAATGTAGAAGGAGAAACACTGAATAAGAGATATACTTTAGGAGTGGCAGAGTAAGTCACATGGCCATGAGTCACTGGATAGGACAGCGCGTCGTGAAGCCCCAACATCTCCATTTGTGTTAAATATTTTCACTGCCTCACTTTCTTTCTACCCTGTAAAAAAATGAGATACTGAGAACGTTAAGGGTGGTATTTCTCCAACTGAGAGAGGACAGGAGGAAATGGAGGGAAAAGTGGGGAATCCAAATGCACTGAAAACATTCATTGTTATGGGAAAACTGAAAATCCATATGCAACAAATTGAAATTAAACCACTCTCTCTCACCATGCACAAAACTCAACTCAAAGTGGATCAAGGACCTAGGAATTAGACGAGAGACCCTGCACCTAATGGAAGTAAAAGTACGTCAAAATTTTCATCTTGTCAGATTAGGTCCTGACTTCCTTAAAGAGACTGCTAAAGTACAAGAAATAAAATCAAGAATTAATAAATGGGATGGATTCAAAGTAAAAAGCTTCTTCTCAGCAGAGGAAACAATCATGAATGTGAAGAGACAGCCCACAGTGTGGGACAATGCTTTTATTTCATGCACATCAGATAGAGCACTGATTTCCAGGATATACAAAGAACTTCAAAAATTCAACACCAAAGAATAAATAACCCAATCAATAAATGGGTTAAGAAAATGAAAATACCCTTCACAGAAAAAAAATATACAATTGATCAACAAATATATGAAAAATGTTCAACTTCACTAGTAATTAGAGAAATGCAAATCAAAACTATTCTAAGATTCCATCTCACTCCAATCAGAATGGCAATTATCAAGAATACAAGCAAAAATAAGTGTTGTGAGGATGTGGGTTAAAAGGTACACTCATACATTGATGGTGGCACTGCAAATTGGTGCAACCACATTGGAAACAGTAGGGATATTCCTTAAAAAGCTTGTAATGGAACCACCACTTGACCCTGCTAACTCACTTTTGGTTTATACCTAAAGTACTTAACATCAGCATATTATAGTGATGCAGACACATCAATGTTTATAGCAGCTAAATTCACAGTAGCTAAACTATGGAATCAACCTAGATGCCCTTCAATAGATGAATGGACAAAGAAATATATATAATAAAACTATGGCATTTTCAGTTAAATGGATGGAGTAGGAAAATATCATGCTATGTGAGTCTCCAAAAAGCAAAGGCTGAATGTTATCCCTGATAAGTGAATGATGATCCATAACAGGAAGGAGACATGGGGAGTTTGGACAAACTTTGATTGGGCAAAGCGGGGAGGGGAGGAGAATGGACATGGGGGTAGAAAACATGGTGGAATGAGGCAGATATCATTACCCTAGTTATATGTATGATTGTACATATGGTTCAAATCTACATCATATACTATCAGAGAAATGAAAAACTGTGCTACGTTTGTGTATGATGAACAGAAATGCATTCTTCTGCCATTTATAACTAATTTAGAACATATAAAAAACAAAATTAAAATTTAAAAAAAAATTTAAAAGTGAGGGATCATGAACTGAAATTGATTTCCATACATGTGTGTTTGATGGGATAAATACAACAACTATGAATAACTATTATGCTATAATAATAATAATAATAATAATAATAATAATCCACACTGTACCTTATAAATATATGATAATGATTTGAAAAAATATAATAAACCAAACTCAGTGTGACACAGTAATATATGTACTGTATTCCACAATTGAAATCTAGAAAGGACAATGGCATGGCATACCATGCAGGAAATGCACCAGTATTGGAAGTGACATCTACCATAGTATTCACACATTACTACAGATTTCTTGACTTTATAGGAGTCTTGCCCAGTGAAATGTTTTCCAACGAACTTGTGGCAAGAATAAAAATGCATCTGGGGGGCCTGGGGTTGTGGCTCGGTAGTAAAGTGCTCACCTAGCACACATGAGGCACTGGGTTTGATCCAAAACACCACCTAAAAGTAAATAAATAAAATAAAGATATTATATATATATTTGATTTGGGTGGACACAATACCTGAATCACTTATTATAAAATTTTAATCAACAACTCAGATTCTTTGGACTCCAGAGACTTTCTGAGAACCATGTGGCATTTTCACTAGTTGAATAGAGAGGAGTTTTTGTCACTCTTCTGCATGGATCTGTGTCACTGTGGTTTACTCAAATGGCACACCAATGCTATGTGATACACCACAGATATAGTCAGTTTCATCCTCCTAGATGTTGGAGATGCTTAAGTAGCTGTCAGGTCCTGATATGGAGCCTGAGAAGTAATCAGGGATGCTGTTCCCCTTTCCAGGGCATCCATCACTGTTAACAAGTACTGCGTACAGTGGGGCTTTTACTGGTTGTTCCTGATATCAGGAAATGTAGTAGGTGCTAAGCTGACTACTCAGGGTACAGCGGAGCTTGACTGAGGGTCCCAGGGAGACAGATGCAGAGGATGACTGAGTCATCACAAGCTGGGAGGCGAAATCTAAAAATACATTAAAAATAATTATATTCTGAAAAAGCACACAAAGAAAGAATATTTATGGCAGGAGACAGGATGGTGAGGACAATGCTGACCTGTGCAGTACAGGTGGAGGCTGAATAAGAGGACCCAGGACTCTCTTATTAAGCCTCAAAACCCAGAGGCTTCATAAATATCTGTGCCACTGGGGCTGGGGATGTGGCTCAAGCGGTAGCGCGCTCGCCTCGCATGCGTGCGGGCCGGGTTCGATCCTCAGCACCACAAACAAACAAAGTTATTGTGTCCGCTGAGAACTAAAAAATAAATATTAAAAAAAAAATTCTCTCTCTCTCTCTCTCTCTCTCTCTCTCTCTCTCTCTCTCTCTCCTCTCTCACTCTCTCTTTAAAAAAAAAATCTGTGCCACTTACATAGGCCAACAAGCTCTTCCCTGTGGGGACAAGTGCATGGAGTACTGAATACATGGCATACATTAAGGGTGTCTGAGTTGCAAACCACTCCCTTGTGCTAAACGTTTAAGAGGCAAACTGCTTACTCTGTAGGCGCAGCCCTGGGCATGAGGCCATGTGTTGCAGTTTCTGTTCTTGCTCCATTGCCCATTCCTTAATTGGTCACTGCAAGAACAATTGGCCAGAAATTGTATTGGTGGCTGCCTATAATCTGCCTAGCTACTGCTTGAGTATATGTACATGATAACTGTGCAATAAAATCAGACCTGCTTCCAGCTTGGTCCCTGAAGGTCTTGATTTGCAACTCTGAACCCACACTCTTCTCTATCCTGTTCAGTGGACCTCCTCTTTGGAAAAGAGAGAATCCACACACCTTCCTGTCATGTGTCAGTTTGCATATAGTGTGCCTAATCTGAGACTTTATAGGTACCTAGAGAGTTTCTAGTTTGTGGAAAGAATGATTTCTGTGCCAAGACCAGAGGGCAGGTGTCAAGGTTCTCACCTTTGGGCCCCAAACCTCCCAATGGAAGACCTACATTTTCCACATTGCTCAGACTTAGGTCAGTCATGTCTGTGTCCAGGAGACAGGTGGTCCTGACAAAGGATCCTGCCTCCAACAAATATTTCAGCATTGCCTGCTCCCAGCCCAAGATAGAGTGAGAATCACCCTATCTCATCACAGTATTTAATTTTCTATTCTCTGCCACACACATTCCACAGAAGTAGGAAACACAATACAACCAATTTTCTATGGCATTTGCAGGGGAAGGAGGCTTTTATATACAAACTCCACATACAATGAAAAATACATAAACCTGAAAGTGAGGACTGGGGACAGGTCAGCTATAAAGCCACTTTGGAGGCTCTTTGTGAATCTAGGGTTCCCTTTCCCTACCTTATTCCTCCTAAAATTGCTGTATAAAGTCTTTATGGATTAGTGTTTGTGAATTTAAAATTCATTAGAAATGAGGAAAGCACAGGAGATAGAAAGAAAAATTACTAATGGGCTTGAAAAGGAAATCAGCTGATCTGAGGCTTTTGTAGTAGAGTTCACAAAAAATAAATGCTGCATTTCAAGTAAAGATGTTGAAAACATTTCATGACTTTTCTGATAAAACATCTTCTACATATTGTTATAGTATGGTTTTGCTCTATGCTCACAAACATCTTATAGATATCCCCACTTCCAATGCTGACCAATAATAAGTGCCAGTGAATACATTAGTTGAGAGATAATATACCTCTTGTTTAGGAAAACTAGCTGTGGGTATGCACCACTGCTTGGAGTCATGGCCAAAGGCCCACAGGATTTGGCCCTGACAGTAGTACACAGAATATCACATAAAGCAATCCTATGGGTACACAGGCTGTTTGCCAGTCCCTGCTTATGATGGGACTTAGGCATCATTCAGAAGACAGGGTATGCACTGTGATTGTTGGGTAGGCCCACTATAGCATAACACTCAACTGAAGGTCCCTCACACTGGCAACATAAAAGAAGCTTATGGACAACTCAGGAAGTGTGTGTCCTTCAGTATATTTTAAAATGTTATGGCATGTCTTTGCATTGTACAAAATTTATGTATAAATTAGTGAATTTTATTACTATATTAAAGTTGGTCTCTTCCCTTTGATTAATTGCAAAATGAACATCATTGGAGATGCTAACCACTGGAAGAAAGTTTTCAGATCAGATTCAGAAGTTTTGTCCCATTTGTAAGATACAATAATTTAATACTTATTTTGTGGATCATTTCCTTAGAAACAATTGACAGATATCATTTTGTATGGACTTAAAGAGAAACAGAAACTAACCAGACCCTTTCCTTAGCCTTTCTCTAGAATAAGTCATCATTGGGCTGCCAGATTTATCAATGTCTAGTCTTATGATTTCCATATCCTGTGATCATGTTTCTATCCAGGCTATGTCATGTGCAGGTTTATATCTATGTTGCCCATCTGGGTCTGACTGTGCTGAGAATCATTGTAACGTATCACACATCGTACCTGTTTTACCCTCAGTTGAGCACTTGAGAGAAGCAGGCAGCTTTTCCTTCATCCAGGGAGCCTGAAAACCAAGAAGGTGACCAAGAGTGTCTGCTGTTTGCATTTCAAATCAGGGTCTTGGCACTTGGCTTGAATTCTGCTGCAACCAATATGAGAAGTGATCATTGGTGACCAAAACTGTGCTGGAGCCACAGATGAAAGTGACTGTCCCTCTTGAGCAAGTGGTCAGTGAGGTCTCCTGAGTCCTGCAACCTAAGAAGTGGACCCTAAAACTCAAACAAATGTGTCCAGAATGAGGAAGCAAATCAGAATTCCCCTACAATGCCTGGAATCCATATTCTCTTCCATCCTTAACAATGAGTTTGGAGGAAAAGGAGACATATTGTGATATGCATTTTGTAAGGATCCCCAGGCCCTAAAATTTAGTCCAAACTTCCTTATGGTCCATGATTTCTTACAGACTGCCTGCTGAAGGGGGTGTGTTTGTTTGGTATATTATATAAATATGAGCCCTTTACCATCAACTTTTAAAACATGGCCCATTGTCTTCAAAGCACTTAGATTTTCAGAGGTAAACCCAGAGTGGCTGTGTGCTGTGGATATTCCCCATGGGAGGAAGCAGCTGCTCTAGCATGGTGCATAGTCCACTGAGCAACTGTTCATGATCCATTAAAACTAAACCACTTGAGTTTCCACCAGTTTTCTACAAATGTCCACGGTGCCACCTGGAGGCCTATTGGTCTAAATAAATTGTTTTTTATGACATTGCCACTGTTTCTAAGACTGTCTTTCATTAATTACTAGAGTTTTTCCTGAGCATTCCTGTTTATATCTACTTTTTTTGTTTTTTAATGAAATCATTCCCAATTGTGTGCAATTCAATTTTAGACTTGCATGTTTTTAACCTTATTGGAATTTTCTTATAACATACTTGCATTTATTTTATATAATGCTTCATTGATTTATTATAATTGTATGTTAATAGTGGGATTAACTGTACACATAATCCTATATACAGGAAACATTATTTTATCAATGAATTCCCCAATATTCTCTCTTTCCCTCTCTTACACCCTTTCCTAAACCTCTTTCTCTCTGGGTCTTATTTCTGTTTTTCTTTACTTGCTACATTGAAATTATTAATAAAATTGAGATTCACTGTCATATTTTGGTATTTGCACATAGCATCATTTGTTTGGTGTTCTGCCACAGTGTCTGCCCATCTCCTGATTTTCTCCCTCTCCTGGATATTCTTTCTTCCTTCAAGGATTCAGTTCTTTCTGTTATAAGTGGAAGTTATCAAGATAAAAGATCAATGAAGATGGAACCTCACTCATGAATGTTTTTATTTTTAGTTTTTAAAATTTATTCTAATTTGTTATATATGACAGCAGAATGCATTTAATTCACATCATACATATATAGCAAAATTTTTCATATCTCTGGTTATACACAATGAAGAGAGACACAATTTATGTCTTCATACATGTACTTAGAGTAATGATATTCACCTCATTTCATGAATGTTTTGAATGAGTAAAGGAATTGTGTTCATGACCAACTTGATAGTAAGTTTGCTCATTTTGAACTTCTCATTTGATGTAGAGAAAGCTTAAGTTGCAAATTATTTTAGTAACAATATACAGGGTAAAAAAGAAAAATAAGAGGAAATGCTCCAAGTTAGAAGGTTAAATTTTCTTTTCTTTCCATTTTCACTTTTTAAAGTCATTCTGTGGATATAAAATCCAGTATGTAGATGGTCAACCAGGTCTACATGACTACACTAATCAAAATAGAAGGGCTTTACTGTTTTTGTTTGTTTATTTATTTATTTGTTTGTTTGTTTATTGATTGATTGATTGATTAATTGATTGATTGATTGATTTCTGGGATTGAACCCAGAAGGTCTTAATCACTGAGCCACATCCCCAGTTCCCTACTTTTTTAGAAAGAGGTCTTGTTAAGTTGTTTAGGACCTTGCTGAGTTGCTGAGATTGGTTTCAAAATTGTGATTCTTTTGCCTCAGCCTCCAAAGCTGCTGAGATTACAGGTGTATGCCACCACTCCCAGCTTTTAAGGTTTTGCTGATTGACAATAATGTATGCATGATAACACTCATTGTTTATAAAAGAGTTATCGATGTCAGTGAAACTCCCAGGATAGAACAACCAGTGTCTCAGAATAAGATTAAAAGAACTCCCTCCTCTTCAATTGTTTTGTGACCTAACATATAAACTACCCTGCCAATGAATTTATGTTCAATTGAGATGAATGTTCCTTAGCTCCAATGGCTAATGTGGGTGACAGAAGGAGGAGAGCCTTATATTAGTTAGGACACTGTTTCCCACGCTGATGATCTGAGTGAGCAGTTTTTCAGTTGTCTGGTTGCATCTGTGTCTCCTAAAATCAATCTTCCTGAATTATATGCTGTGGAGCAAGTAGAGCTTTATACCAAATCAGAAACCCATTGAAATTACTTTATCTATTAGCAATGAGATGCATAGACTTAGCAATATTATTTTGTTATCAGAACAGATAGTTTTTGGCATTCTGGATGAACAAAATTGCAACTCTGTGATGTGAAATAACATGGCAAAATTCTTGTTCTAACACTTTTTTACTGCATGTGATGAATGGTGATTCTCCATGTGTTCATTTTCATTCTGTTACTAACTCAGTACAGTATCACTCACTGGGATAATTTTTATCAGCCTGCAGAAGCAAACATGCAGGGGAAAAGGAGGGCAGTACTTCTTCAACTTATCATTCTATTGTTCACATGTAGCACAGGCCACCTCTGATGCTCCTTTTTTTGGGGGGGAGGTGGCAAAACAGACTTGAGGCAAGGCAGGCTTCACAGAGGCAGAAAATTAGGTCTGGCATTCCAAAGGACCTGAAAATTTGGAAACAATGACACTATATGTGCACACTTCTGATGCAGAATCATATGTCCACCCAATTCCTGAACACCTTTTAAGTTGCTCACCAAAGCAATGTTCATAAACATTGATAATCAGACAACTTTGATATCCCAAGCTGAGTATTAGGATGAATGGCTTCTCTATGGTATTTTTGAGGTTTTTGTTTTATTTTGTTTTTGAGACAGGTTGTTCCTCAGTTGTTGAAGCTTGCCTCTAACTTGTTATCTATTGTCTCACCCCTCCTAAGTATCTGGGATTAGAGGCATGTACCACTACAGATGGCAAAAGAAAGCCTTTCCTGACCAGAAATCAAACTTGGGCCATGGCAGTGAGGAGCTGAATCCTAACCACTAGATCATCCAGAGCAGCTCTCAACAAATAGACCTGCTGTTGAGTTCACACAAAGGTGAACACTCTTTTGGTTCTCATAGGCAGTAGTCAAGTTTTCCTGGATAGCTATCTTGTCCAATGTTTACCTTATGTACGTGGGCAGGGGGTAGAGGGGTGGGTGGCGTGAGGGGGACAGCACTCACTTGACTTTTTTCTCCAGCTTTTTTTGTTGTACAGAGCAAGCTCCAGTTCTGTTACATTCTGCCCATCTCATGGTAAGGGCCCTCATTCTTTGTGATTGTTAAAATATTTGACTATTGTGTCTCAAGTCTGCAAGAGACAATCTGGGTTTCCTTGTAGGTCCCTGTATTATTGATAATTGTCATTCTGACTTGACTGAGATGGAGTCTCAGTGTAGTTTCAATTTGCATTCTCTAAGTGCTAGATATATTGAATATTTGTTTTCATAATTTTGACATTTCCACATCCCAAGATAGGCAACAATTGCCATTCTAGGGTCTAGAAACTTCTATATTTATGATCTTAATTCCCCTCATAGTAGGTTGGTATTTTTTTTAACTCTAGTACACTATGTATTTAAGTACAGACAAGATTAAAAATCAAGGAATTATATTTATTTCTGTGATAAGATAAATTGTTTACATTGTAGAATCTAATATTTTTATATTTATTAAATGATAGTATAGATTGGAAAATATAAGTTACATTTTCTGATTAATAGATTATTTTAAAATAAATTCCATATGGAATGTGTGCATTATCAATTCACTCAAATTTATGTAAACTCACTGTGTTAAATAGGCAACGTAGCTCCCCTGGTGCTTTTCTGTCATTTTAGTGAAATATTATATCTCTATCTTCACCTCTACATCTAAACTACTATAAATTTCCTGCAGATTTTAATTTTGCCAAAGGCCAAGTTCCACTTGCCCTTCTATTCAGAAGAGCAAGACAAAACGACTTCTCTACTGTATTGCAGATCAATAAGTTTATATGTCTTCTTCTTCATGAGTGTACCCAAGCACCAGCACATACAGAGTTTTCTTTTGGTTATCCTTTCTCTAATTTTAACTCCAAGTATGAACCCAGAATATTCAAAGTCTTTACACCAAGCAACATGTAACAAATTATATTAAAAAAAGTTTTAGAAGCAGAATTGCAGATAGAAAATAAACACATGATGGTGGGACTGCAAATTGTAGCCACCACTCTGGAAAGTAGTGTGGAGATTTCTCAGAAAACTTGAACTGCATCTATCATTTTACCAGGCTATCTCACTCCTTGGTTTAAAGCCCAAGCACTTAGAATTAGCACACTAGAGTAATGCAGCCACATCAATATTTGTAGCAGCTCAATTCACAATAGCTAAAACATGGAACAAAACTAGAGGCCCTTCAACAGATAAATGTATAAATAGAATGTGGTGTACATACAAAATGGGATATTGCTCAGCCATAAAGATAAATGAAATTATGGCATTTGTGGTTAAATGGATGGAACTTGAGAGTATCATGCGAAATGAAGTAAGACAGTCCCCCAAATCTAAAAGCCAAATTCTCTTCATGATGTGTGAGTGCTAACCCATAGCAAGGAAGAGTAAGGAGGGTAAGTACAGAAGTACTTTGTATTAGACAAATGAGAATGAATGGAAGGGAGAGGGATGACAATAGGAAAGACAGTAGAAGTATGAGAAGAGCATATTCTGGCTTCTGCTGGTACCTGTAGAGACAGACTCAGAGCTAAGCCCACAGCTGAGTGTCACCATCTCACCTGGAGATACAGAAAGTGAGGGCTCCTGGATCACAAAGGTCTGAGAAAATACCACTACAAACAATAAGAGAGACAGTTATGGTTATTAAGACAAAGGTTACCCTGAGACACTGCTTTTATGTATCCCCAGGATGCAGATCCCCTCCCCTTACCTGAACCATAAGAGAGGATCACTAGTAGAACAATCATCTGGGCCATGATGGGGGTCCTCACAAGCACTTGGTGTCCTCAAACACCTCATTGTGAGTTTGGTGTCTTCAAGGCATTTTCATGCCTCTTCCGACCCAGAGGAGAATTTATTTTATGCAACTTGAATTTCCTTTCTTTTCCTGTCCCAGTTTTCATCCTGAATTTCCCTGGAGGATATCATGAAGGAGGGTGATGCTGGGAGCTCGTATAGACCAATGACTTCAGGGGAACTTAGACCCATGAATTTTAGTTGATGCCTTTCCCCGGATCAGGTGCCCCACATTTATTCAACAAATGCATAAATTTTATGTCTTGAAATTCAGAGATGGGAAGAAAAACAAGGATGAATTCTCCATATCTACCTGGTTCATCTATTTTATTTCAAACCCAGGCTTTATTGATGAATATTTCTTTCATGTCCATGAAATGAGTGTTTTTTAGCCCTTGAGATAATTATTAGGCCCTTCTTCCTCCTCATAGAGCCCATTTTGATACTCCTGGCCAGTTCCAGAGTTAGGCATCTTCTTTCACTGACTGAATCCTGGGGACTGTCTCAAGCAACCTCAGTGGAGCCCAGGGTAGAGATTGCAGACACAGACAACAGAACAACAAGGCTGGGAATGCCACCTGCCTCCACTCTAAGAAGTTATCAGTTGTATGGCTTTAGCACTAGAGGAAGCCAAAGGGAAAAGAAGAAATAGGAACCCTAAGAACGGAGAAGATCCGGAGTTCCAGAAGTGTATGTCATTGAAGCAAAAGCAGCTTGCTATAGATGGAGGTGATACTGCTTAATCCAGATAAAGATTTAATTTGGACAGTGCATTTTGACCCTGAAGAACCATAGTGATATAGTCTGTACACTGTTGGAATCCACAGTATACTTATTAGCCCCATTAAAGTCCCATTGAAGTGGGTCCTCTGATTCCATCTTTCTCCCCTACAGTGACTCAAGTGCCACTGCTGAGAGCTTGGAAGTGATCTCTCTGATTGTGATGTCTGACATTGTGTCATAACTCTTGTTCCTACCCACCCTTCAAAGTCCATGTTTGGCATCCTTTGGAGACCTCAAGAAAAATGGAGTCCTATTTTGAGTCCAAATTCTTTGTGTTGCTCAAAATAAGTCATGCTCAGTCTACCATGAATTCTACTTTTTAACATACTGCTAAAATGTGCATGCAATTTGAGTCTCTGCCAATGTTCCATACATAGAGGCTTTTTCCCAGGGTGGTAAGGTGGTAGTACCAGAGGATACTATCTGATGACAGTCCCTTGAAAGAGATGGTAACAACTTGTGAGAGAGCCTCAGGTCATTAAAGACATGTCTACAGATATGGTGGTTATACACAACCCTGTCCTCCCTCTTGCTTCCCACCCCCATCCTGGGATAATATGTGACCATTCACCTTGGCTCACCTTTTCCCATCTTATCATACCTTCACCAGTGTCACTAACACATGACGCTAGTCATCCCAGGTTTAAACTTTCAGATCCATGAACAAATATATACCTATCTTTACTTTATATTGGTCCTTTGTTTACAATGTTGTTTTATTAAACAAAGCAACTAAATTCATACTGAGAAATTTTTGCATTTTTGTTCATTAAGTAAAGGAGATTGTTGATTTCTTACTTTCAGTATTGAGATCTACTCTTTTCTGATTTCTTCTCATTTTCTCTTTAGTCTCCTTGCTTGTTCTCCATTTAAATTTATTCCTGTTCTGTGACCTTACTTCCATTCTGCCTAGACAACAGGCCTAAACAATCAATCCAAGAGGGGTGAAAGATAAAATAGGAAGCAAGGGTGTGGGTCAGATCCCTATGCTCATGTGGCACCAGGGAGCCCAGGTGCAAGAGAGTCACACTTTGTTGAGGACTCTTTATCACAGAGGTGTGAAGCCAGTATTTCCCATTGTGGTCTACTGCATGCCCTGTCCTGTCAGGAGTAGTCCAGCATCACCCCCTGCTGGCATCTGATCCTGGTTCTTGAATCCATCTTATAATCTGGCAGAGATTCTGGAAGGATATCTGACTACAATAAATGGACTTTCTCATTTTATTCCCCTGACAGTCAAACCACTCTGTTTTTTTTTTTTTTTGTCCTGAGATCTTTTGTTTTGTTTCAGTTTCTAATGATCTACAGAACTCTAAATGCACTGTATATGGCACCACATATTCCAAAATTACCTGGTATTTTACTTTGCTTCAACCAAGTACTTTGTATCATTCTCAGTCTAGAAATATTTGAACAAAGTTTAAAGCCTAAAGTTCATGAGAGCGCACAAGTAGTAGTAACTCTGCCTGTGTTCCTCTTACAGGTTTACTAATTTTCAGGTTGCTGCTTTTCTGAGAGTCTTATATTTTATTCTCTCTTGTGTTCTTCCACACCCAAATCTATAGGCCTTGGCTTCAGATGTATCTTTTCCCTATGAGAATATAATATTATTAGGGAATGAGTATTTTCTGCTTTGATTGCTTCTCTATGCTCTAGTTTGCTCTTGACAAAATAATTTTCTTTTGAAAATTGCTGGGGATTCTGAAAGAGATTATCAAGAAATTAATTTCTACATAGAGAAGCAATGAGAAGCAAAAACAGGATTGGGAAATTCATGGGAGCTCTCTTCAAAGATAGGGTCTTCATAATGTGTTAACCACAATGACCTGTTGGGTTACAAAGGAGGATATATTAAAAAGCAAACATTTCTTGTTTGAATAACCAGGAAGGTGCTATCATTGTTGAGTACTGTGGAAAATAAGGTGATTATATGGTTTATTTCTGCCTAGATTCATTAAGCACTTGCTAAGACTCACAAATTTTGGCTTATCAGTTCAGATACAGTTCACTATGTTATTTTCTAGTGGTATGCTCTCTTCTTGTTGTTGAAGATGGGGTCCAGGCAGTGTAGGGGCATTCACTAATGGGGAATGTGCATTTCACGAAGACAGAAGAGCTGGGGACAAAAACCATCATATCTGCATTCAATTAAGGAGTTAAAGGTACAATAATCCTGAAATCATTTCATCATTTAAAACTGGCTGTCCATTATGTGTGCATTTTTACTCATTATCTGTGCATTTTTGAAGTATTCACACTGTATGTTTATTAACTAAGTAGTATCTTCAGGTATGGGCCCCAATTGATAAGGTTATTGTAAGTTTAGGAGATACTAGCATCTCTTTACCACAAACAGAGGTTACAGGAAGGACAGTAGAGGAGAGTTCAGATGTGGTATCTGTAGACATTACATTCCTAGGGAGCAGCAGCAAGATGTGCCATTAAGGTGCAAAAGTGCACAGCATCCCAGTTTAGGCTATCGTGGTTCAGACAGAAATAGTTGGAAAGAGAGTGAGAATGAAGAAAATCCTGGTTCTCAGAAGAAAATGGTAATAAATTTTCAACCTTCCTATACCTGCTCATTCTCAAGTTCATTATTTTTTCTCATTAGTAGAATCTTTCCTAAAGTTTCTCTTGCTCTATGATTTTTTGTGGCTTCATTGACTGTGTTTGGTGAAAATCCCACATTATTTCAAATGAACACTCATCAATGTTTTATCAACCCAAAGAACTCAATGTACCTGAGAGAAAAAGGCACATGTCCACATGTCACAAAAATTTAAAACTTCTCTCACAAAAAACTCAGGGACAATCTTTCATTTTTTTTCTTATTTATTCAAATATTGTAAATGTCTGCTCTATTAAATGCTGTTTCCTGGGCTGGGGATGTGGCTCAAGCAGTAGCACGCACGCCTGGCATGCGTGTGGCCCAGGTTTGATCCTCAGCACCACATACAACAACAACAACAACAAAAAGATGTTATGTCTGCCGATAACTAAAAAAAAATAAATATTAAAATTCTCTCTCTCTCTCTTTCTCACTCTTTCTTTTTAAAAAAATATTGTTTCCTCCCTTTTCTCTCCTGTTATAACTTAACTTCTCTCCCTAGTACTAAACCTCCATTGATAGAATCAAGATAATAGTGGAACTAATAAATACCCTTAGCTCACCTTAGCTCTTCCTCTTAAAACTCCTACTGTGATGAATTGTGTGTCAAGCCTGTACCAAATGTGACTTAGAGGGAAACTTCTCCAAACCAAGGCACTATGATTATTTGTTTGGATGGTATAAATTTGTTCCGGGCAGAACTCACAGACAGCACATGGAACCCTTAGGAGGAGTAGGAGGCCATGCAGTAAAAGAAATACCTAGGGTCCACTGCTCTATGTACAAGAAGATACGTTTTCAGGCACCTCTGAAATATGGGAATAGCATGCTCCAGATCATTTCCTAGAAACCTGAAGATTTATCCATAAGCCTTCATGTCTTGCTCATGATGATGGCTGCTGGGTATCCCTCCATTTTTTGTCTATGCTTATGAGGAGTGGAAGGTTGTACTGTTTAGCTTGGACCACCTGTTCATGCAGCTTCATCACTGGACCACCTGAAACCTTTGTGCAATTTTAGTGCAATAGAATATATTAGCTTTTCTTCAAATTATAATACTTTAACACTTCTTTAAAATCACTCTGGTTTGTCTATAGAGTAACCCCAATTTGAACTATATGGTGACAAGTTGAAAACTGAATCTATCTCATCCTTGTTTGAATTTTGGAAACTATTCATCCTACAGCTTCTAGTTTTCCTATTATCAAACATTGTATGTATCTGTGCATAGGAATTTAAAGTTTCTATGAAGACATGTTGGGGCCCCACATGGATTTGTTAAATGATTATATACATTTAATGATGCCTCATGCTTTCTGACTGCTGATTTCTATTTAATCAATTGAGGGAGATACTGTAATTCTCATATATATCATTATAACTATATATAATTCCATATATATATATATATATATATATAACACTTGCTGTTACCCAGCCTGAATCTATGAATGACCACAAATGAATGATCCCATGAACTGAAAGCAAATGATCCCTAGGCTCAACTCTCCAGATTATCTAAATGATTTGTTACTGACATTAGTCCTTAGAATGCAAGAAGTGAAGAAAAGACACTCTGTGATTCTTACTCTATCTTGAGCCCAATGTGGAGGAAATCACACTCCTGACTCAGAAGGAACTTTTACAGAAACCCAAGCTGAATTCTTTTATGATTCATAGAAAAGTGTAAAATCTGAAACAGCTAAACTTACTGGTGTCAAACATTTATTCCTCGATTACAAAATGACTTATATTGTACTTTAGCAGTCAGAAAATTTAAAAAAATATATATATTAAAAATGATAATCTCATTTTCTGTGCAAATGAAGTATTTTTTCATTACATCATTTCAATAAATAACATTTTATTTCATCAAATCAAGGATATGTGGATAAAATATGATATTACTATTTATTTTGCTGTAGTTTTATTCCTCAGAAATAAACAAACATTTCAGAATTTGAATAGATCCAATAATTTTTGACTCAATCATTCCACAATTCTGATCATAATTCCTGCTTCTATCCAGATCAGTAGTCCCCTACAGATGTCACTGGATATTACTAGAAGTTATTTCATATGTTGTTACATGTATGCCTACATGCACTAATATTGCAACATAACATTCTTTTGGATGTAACTGCTTATACCAAAAAAATATGTAGATAGCTGACTGTAAATTTGAGCAGAAAGATAATGGACATGGGCTGACTGGACTGAGAGGACAGAGAGAGCTTCCAGGAATTTGGCGCCCAAATTGTTCCCTTGAGTAGGTGCTGATGCAGCTCCCTTTCTTCTTTCCTCCCACTGCAGGAAGGATAATCTCTCCTTTGTGCCACCTATGAGCAGAAGAATGATGTATCATGCCACAGTCTGGCTGGGCACAAAATCACGAGCCACTCAAGCAGGAACAAATTTTATTTCCAAAACTCCCGCGAAATGCCACGCACGCGGCCTTCTCCCGGGACAGGCTCCATCAACAGGAAATCCCTCCTCCAGAAATCCCTCCTATTGCACTTCCCCAACCAATGGGAACTCTCCTGGAGTCCCAGGAGAGCTCCAAAGCAGCAGGCCTAGGCAGACAGCAGGGGTCTAATCTCAAATTGAATGTGCATCTTAACATAATCATTATCATCTCAATGGCTTGCTGGGGTCACCTTTCAACCAAAAATGCCATGCTTCATTCCTACTTGGCTATGGTTCTCAGTATCTCCCCCCTTCTGTTTAATTAAACAACAAGCAATGTGGCTTAGGGACCGTGCCTATTAGGTTGTCCAATTCAACATATGGTCCTTACCCGTCATCGGATGAGCTGACCTCTGGGCGTCAGCCTCCTGTCTTAGGTTGGTACCACTGCAATTGGATCATACCCATCACTGACTACCAGTCCAGCATATAGCCATACTTGTGGATAGGCCTATGCACCAGTGGGGGGGGTGAGGTTCTTTGCCTCACCTCTGTTTCCCCCCAAATTTGGCCTTGGTGCCAGTGGGAGGGTGAGATTCTTTGCCTCACCACTATTGGCCCCCAAACTTGGCCTTGGTGCCAGTGAGGGGGGGTCAGGTTCTTTGCCTCACCTCTGTTGACCCCCAAATTTTAGACCATCACTAGCAGAAGGGAAGAGGATACAGAAATGCCAAGACACCAAGCCAATTGATGGCTCCTTTGGAAAAAAATGTATCACCGGTGACACCATCAGCAAAGATATGGGAGCACTACCACAATTTGCTGCACCAACAGATAGTTCACAATGCATACAAGTGATACATAGTCCAGGAAAGTTCTGCAAGCAGTTCAAAGCGGAGGAATCTATCAATATGTCCATTTCCTCCCAAAGTAAAAAGACTCCTTGATTGACCATTACTTGTTGAGTTATTATTCATTGATGCATCAGTTTATACAGTTTACTGTGATAGCTATCATAGAAGCTGTAGTTTGGTTTTATCTGTGTCTTCACTGGCACTGGGATGAAGATAGGAATTCTGGCAATGATGCTAAAAAATATGTAACATTCCAACAAATACTAAGAAAACAATTTTCTGAACAATTGACATTATCATGAACAGAATTATTAAATATAATGAAAAGGAAAGGTGAAAGTGAACAAACAGATCTGTTAACCTCCTTTTTGTACACATATTAAAACAATGCTCAACAGCTGTTTAACAAATTTAAATTAAACCATTAAAATCACGTGAATAAAAAAAATTCAGATCCATTTTTTCATGAGCGCTCCTCATATATGATATATGGACATACGCACACACAGACATACAACACAAATCACAAGAGTGCACACAAACGTACAACACATAAGACAATAGTAAAGGCCTTGTAGCTTTACACAGGTAAAATCTCCATTGCAATGTTTAAAAACTTCACAGTCAAAAAATAAAACTGATCAGAAAAACATTAACCTAGGTTTGTATGAGCTCAAAAAATAAAATAGAACTTTATGATGTGGGAAAAGGCAATAATAAAATGGATATTGAAAAAAGCATCCTGGTTAATCACTGTCACAGATGTAAGCATAGCCAAGCTGGAGCTCTGGATATCACCTGTTATGGATTTGAGTCAAATCATCTTCTTTTTGGTCTGTAGAAATCGCTTTGGTTAGTCTCTCTGGAATCCAAATCGGCTGCTGTTCTCCCTGTGGAAACACACAAACAAAACCCTGACTCCAGACAATCACTGGTTCAGGACCTTTCCATTCTCCTGTTAGAATATCCTTCCAAAGTACCTTAGGCTTATGTACATTTTAGGATACATATGCCTTTCAGCACCACTAAGCCATGATGAATCCAAATTTAAAAAGTTTAGACCAAAAAGGGTTATTTTAAGTTTATATTTGGGGGATATATACCCCTTTCCAATTCCCTCTTTTTGCTTTAATAAGTACATTTTAATAGTTTGATGAGCTCTTTCAACTATGCCTTGTCCCTGTGGATTGTATGGGATTCCTGTTATATGATTAATGCCAAATGATGAGCAAAATTGTTTAAAAGAGGTATAAGTATAACCAGGACCATTATCTGTTTTTAACTGTTTTGGAATGCCCACAGTGGCAAAATTTTGTAAGCAATGAGCTATAATATCTTTAGTTTTTTATCCGGCATGAAGGGAGCCCATCAAAAATCTGGAAGAAGCATCAACTGTAACATGCAAATATTTTAATTTTCCAAATTCTGGCAAGTGTGTGATGTCCATCTGCCAAATATGCTTAGGTATCAATCCTCTAGGATTGACTCCAAGATTAACTTGTGGTAAAAAGGTCACATAATTTTGACATTGTTTTATTATATGTCTGGCTTGTTATTTAGTTATTTTAAAACACTTTTGTAAAGTATTACCATTGACATGGAAACTTTCATGAAAAATTTTAGCTTCTTCTAGTGTAGACAAAATATATATGTCATGTTTTCTCTGCTAAATCATTGCCCAAACTAAGGGCTCCAGGCAATCCTGTATGTGCCCTGATATGTCCTATAAAGATTGGATCTTTTCTTTCCCAGATTAGACTTTGTATAGTGGAAAGCAAAGAGAAAACAGTAAAAGAAGGGGAAATCCTACCAGCACCTTCAAGGAATACTATAGCATTAACTATATACTATCAGAAAATAAATAAAATATAGAATCTTTAAACATCACAAAACCTTATAATACTGCATTAAGCTCTACCTTTTGAGCTGATTGTTTGAGTACTAAAAATGTAAAAGTTTGATCAGGGGTAACTACTGCTGCTGTCCCATTATTTGACCCATCAGTGAATATATTTGGAGCATTCATGATAGGGTTTTTTTCTTGTCATTTTTGGAAAAACTACAGCATGCGAAGACCAAAAAGACAACAAAGGATTAGATGGTAAGTGATTATCAAATGAAACATTAGATTTACACATGATTATTTCCCAAGCATTTAACTCATTAGCTAACTCATCAATTTGATCCATAGTATATGGAGTAATAATTGTATTGGAAGAAATTCCAAACACTCCCTTTGCTGCTTTTATTCCTTTGAGTATTAATTGTCCTACAGCCTCAGGATACCTAGTAAGAATAGTGTTAGGAGAATAAGATAAATGTATCCAGAATAATGGACCTTTTTGCCAAAATACTCCTGTAGGAATATTTTTTTTTGTTGGTAGTACAATAAATAATAAAGGCAAACTTATATCAATTCTATCCAGATGCATATTTTCCATATATGTTTCAATGATTTTTAATACCATTCTTGCTTCAAGTGTTAACATTCAGGGTGAATTTGGATCTGATGAACCTTTTAGGATATCAAATAAAGGTCCCAACTCTCCTGTTGGTGTGCCTAGATAAGGCCTTATCCAATTTATGTCTCCCAATAACTTTTGAAAGTCGTTAAGTGAATTGAGTTGATCTACTCGTATTTGAATTTTTGGTGGATGGCTCATGGTTGAGGATAATAGAACTCCTAAATAATTAATTAGAAGATTTAATTGTACTTTATCTATTGCTATCTATAGATTATAATTTTTTAAATAAATTTGTAAGTGTGGCATAACATTCTAGCAATGTGTTTTTATCTTTATGTGCTAATAATACATCATCCATATAGTGAAACATTTGTAGTTCAGGATTTTGATTTCTCAGTGGCTGGATTGCTTTGTTAACATAAATTTGACACATAGTTGGGCTGTTAGCCATCCCTTGAGGGAGTGCTTTCCATTCATATCTCTGATCCGGACCTTCATGATTTAGTGCAAAAATAGTAAATGCAAAACCTGGACTATCCTCAGGATGAATTGGAATTGAAAAAAAAATCTTTAATATCTATAGCTAAAACATACCAGGTTTTTGGCAAAGCAGACAATTGGGGAATCCCCAATTGAGCAGGTCCAATAATAACAATCTCATTATTAATGGCTCTTAAATCTTGCAATAATCTCCATTTACCAGATTTAGTTTTGATGACAAAAATGGGAGTATTATGGGGAGAATTGGAAGGTTGTATATGTCCCTCCGCTAATTGTTGTTTGACCAGGTCATGGGATACTTGTATCTTTTCTTTAGTCAGGGGCCACTGAGGAAACCATATTGGCCTTCCTGATTTCCAAGTAATTTTTATTGTGTCAGTGGCCCCTTCTGAAAACCCAATCCATGTCTATTTATTCCTTGATCTATTTGAGTTGGTGCTGCTATACTTTGTTCTTGTTCTCCTAATCTTTTTTTCTTTCCTAAAACCTTGTCTAGCCCTAGTAGTGGGCACATTAGGGTTGATGTTATTTGTTAATGTCAAACCTAATTGATCTAGGACATCTCGTCCCCATAAATTTACGGGAAGATGATCCAATACATATGGCTGTATAGTTCCTTCACATCCTTCAGGATCCTTCCACTCTAATACCATTGCACTTCTATTGGGATTATTTGCCACTCCTAGGCCTCGAAGCGTTTGAGTGGCTTGTTTTAATGGCCAATGTTTTGGCATTTCTTGATGAGATATGATGCTAAGTTCTGCACGTGTATCTAGTAGCCCATTAAATTCATGTCCTTGAATATTTAGTTTTAGCATGGGGCGAGAATCTAAATTTAAAGACAACATAGCCTAATCCACACCTGTGGAGCCTAATCCCCTGGAACCTCTTTCTACAGTAAGACTAGAAAATTTATCATGCAGGCTGGGTATTATTAATAACTGTGCTATTCTATCTCCTGGTGAAATTACTGATATACCTCTTGGAGAACTGGCTATAATTATTATTTCACCTTCATAATCGGGATCAATTACCCCAGGACTTACCATAAGTCCTTTTAGTGCAGAAGGACTGCATCCCAATAATAAGCCTACTGTTCCTTGGGGAAGAGGTCCTTTTACTCCTGTGGGAATGATTTGAACTCCCATCTCTGGAGTTAGTATTGCTCTGGTCGAGGTGCAGATGTCCAACCCCACACTCCCTCTGGTTTGTCTGATGAGGAATTTAATGGATAATGTGTCCTGGGCACTACCCTGATGGTGTTGCTGGGTTCCTCCATTGCCCCGTGTATTTGTGGTTGTGGGCCCTGAAGCATTGGGCCCCCAAATCCGTTTTTGGCAATGGAGCCTGATGCCTTTCTCCACGATATCCTGGGTAAACACTTGTCCATTTTTTGATAATGGAGTACCCTCTATGGTGGTTTGAGAATGGCATTCATTAGGACAATGTCTCCCTCTATGGCATTGTGGGCAAATATCTGGTATTCTATTCCTTTGATACCTATCTTTGTTAAACCCTCCTCCCATGGGGCAACTCCTTTTAAAATGTCCTGTTTGTTCACAATTGTAGCATGTTTTTGGCCTGGCATCTAAAGATTGTTGTACTGCAGCTGCCAAGACTTGCCCTTGTTCATTAATGTCTCTACATAATTTAATATATGTGTTTAAATCTTTCTGTCTCCATGGTCTAATGACCTCTCTGCAGTAACGATTTGCTTGGTCATAAGCCAGTTGTTTTATTAATGGCGTTGCTTGTTCTGTATTCCCCAAAATTCTGGCAGCTGTTTGAATAAGCCTGTCTACAAATTCAGCGTAAGTTTCATTAGCTCTCTGTATTACCTTTGATAATTGACCTTGTAAATCTCCATCCATGTCCTTGTAAAGTCTTCCATGCCCTAACTGCATCTGCAGCAATTTGTTCATATATAGCAGGATCATATCCAATTTGTTGCCGTTGACCCTCATAAGGTCCTTTTCCTAACAACATATCTAGATTTCTTTGAGGGTAACTGGCTGCTGAATTTCGCTTAGCTGTCTCCGTGAAAAATTCCTCATTGGCAACCTTCCATAACAAATATTGTCCTCCATTTAGCAAATACTTACACATGTTATCCCAATCTGCTGGCTTCATGTCCAAGTTGGTAATGGATTCGACCATGCTTACAGTGAAGGGTGCTTGTGGACCATAGGTTGTTACAGCCTCCTTTAATTGTTTCATTGTTTTGAAATCTAAAGCATGGTGAATTCATTGCCCTCCTGCCTTCTCAAGTATAGGGCATGCTAATCTTTGAGGTCCTGTCTCAGGATTCCATCTATCAACTACGGGGTTTGCAAGCCACTCAGCTGTCTCTACAGGTGGAGCTGTTGGTTGAATTACGCCCTCTGGTGATAGAACAGAGTTAGTAGCAGCCTCCTGTTGTAGCTTTCCCCCGATAGTTGTGTCTCCTCTAAGCTTTCTTCCTTTATCTGACTAGCTGGAGATACCTTCTCTTTTACTTGATCTAACATGTTTTCTACCATAGTCTTGACCTCTAACAATTTACTTAACACTCTTTCAGTTTGTTTTTTACTAATTTCCAATCTACTATAAAGATAATGCAACCCAACAAGATAACACAAAACAAAACCGAAACAGAATGAAACAAAAATGGAATAAAAAATCGTTGTATCAATTTTCTCTTCCTCAGGGCCGAACAACTTCAAACCTTGAGCCAACCACTTTCCCAGGTTGCCTGAGAAAGTTCTAGGTATAGGCAGCTTGAAACAAAAACAAAATAAATCAAAACAAGAACACATTTTTTTTAAATGGTCACCCATTCTCTCGCCTTCTCTCAGGGGTGAGAAATTTTACTTACCTCCGAGCTTCAGGCTTTTCCCTTATGGGCCACCAAATGTCGCAATCTGGCTGGGCACAAAATCACAAGCCACTCAAGCAGGAACAAATTTTATTTCCAAAACTCCTACGAAATGCCACGCACATGGCCTTCTCCCGGGGCACGCTCCACCAACAGGAAATCCCTCCTCCGGAAATCCCTCCTACCGCATTTCCCCAACCAATGGGAACTCTCCTGGAGTCGAAGGAGAACTCCAAATTAGCAGGCCTAGGCAGACAGCAGGGGTCTAATCTCCAACTGAATGCGCATCTTAACATAATCATTATCATGTTAATGGCTTGCTGGGGTCACCTTTCAACCAAAAATGCCATGCTTCATTCCTACTTGGCTATGGCTCTCAGCAGTATAACAATAAGGCCAAGTGGATCCTGACATTCTGATAAGGAGCCACTGCTCAGCCATGAAGTGGTGGTGAGAATAAGAGCTGCATCCTGGTGTCATGGGGCCATGGCCCTGAACTGGACAGAGGAGCCAAGTGTCCAGGACAATCTAAACCTAGAGGCAAGTGTGTGTGTGTGTGTGTGTGTGTGTGTGTGTGTGTGTGTGTGGAGAGAGAGAGAGAGAGAGAGAGAGAGAGAGAGAGAGAGAGAGAGAGAAATGTTTTTGTTCTGCACATTCTGAGATCTGGCTCTCCTTGCAATGCAGTCCCTAGTGATGATGCACTATAAGACCCTCCAGGATTCAGGAGCCTGAAACAAAAAAAATAACCTAGTGTTTTAAAGTTTATTTCCATTGGAGCAGGAATTATTATAAGTGTAGAGGAGAGCTTTGGACCCAGGTAGCCACATGCTACAAATTCCACTTGGAGAACATACCCTGTGGAGTGAGGGATGCCTACACTCATCCTAAGTGCAGGTGTGGGATAAAGGCACAAAACCAACAGGTGCAGGGGCCTCAGGGCTTAGAAGCTCAGGGCAGGCATTCAAAATACATTACTTATATTCCTCTTTCCTTTTCCCAATTCAACAATGATGAACTAATGTGGCCCTTGAGTCCCCAGATGTCTTCGGAGGACTAGGAGAGATCCTTTAGTTATATTTTGCAAGATCACTGAAGAATGGAACCTCAGAGACCTCAGAAAAATAACTGCAGTGGGAGCAGTTCTGTCTTAAGACATCTTTGTAAACAGATATTCTGGGGCTGAAGGAAAATAATGGCCTATATAAGAGATGCTTCCCACATTCCTCTGTTGATTAGTTCAAAACTCATCGTATGTAGGGCCTTAATGCACACAGAGAAAGAAAAAAAAATGGGAAAAGTAAGAAAAAATAGGCAAAACTTAAAGGAAGAAAAAAGTCAAAAACCTTTACATGTAGGTACTTAGTAGCTAAACAAAAATATTTTTTTTGTAAATAAATTAATTATATGGTCATACTAAAGAGAAGAGAAATTAAAAAATGAGACAAGCATAGGAATAAAATTGGAGGTTTTTATGGTGGTTCAAATTCTGCTGACCCTCTTCCCTTCATATGAAAATTGGAGAATGAAACTACACTGAAACATTCCATGTGTCTCTAAAACCCAATGGGGAGATTGGTGATGATCTGACACTGCCAGACAGAGGTCTGATGGAGGAAAGATCAGAAGAGATACAGGAAGAAAGTGTCTGAGAGATGGCATCAGTAAGAGTCCTTAAGGTTGTGTCCACTGGACCTGTGGGCTGGTTCACAGAGTGGGAAATTTATGACCAGCATAAGGACCACTACATTAGGCTTTGACATGTCTCTAGTGAGATATAATTCATACACTATGGAATATGCTGATGAAATTGCTTTGTGGATGAACATGTCTACATTCATCTGTATTTCTAATAGCTGACTATATTATCTATTCTTATTTATTTATTGCAGAGACAATTGGGATATGTCCTTAGGTTCTATTTTCTCATTTATCTGTGCCTTCCTGAGATGTCCTATTTTGTCTAGGTTACTAGTATGACATAGATTTCTGTCTCCTATTCAAAAACACAGCCTGTTGAGGAAAAAGTCTACACCACAGACACCTTCACAGAAGCTTCTCATTGATAGCTGCATCCACTGCCATGAGCTCTAGCACAGTAATAATCAGCCTCACCCTCTGGCCCAGCCAGCCCAGACATGAGCAAATCCCTTGAATTTGATTTTGCCTATTTGTACCCAGAAAAGGAATTGGGAGCTCAGATCCCTCATGGTTAATTGAGTCTGAGTAGTAACTGAGAAGATACTGAAGAGGATTCCCAGTTTCTACTGGTACCAGATTTTCCCATGGTCACCAATACTGAAGCCACTGCTCAGGGATCTGGTGAGTCTGGCAGATGCTCCAGGGCTTGGGGGTGCTTCTGAGTCAGCACAGGGTGGGAGAGAAAAACTGCAAAAAAAAGGTAAACATTGATGCTGAAGCAGAGTCCACATTTAAGCTGTTGACTGTCTGAAATAAAGGGATGAAAATAACAGAGAAGCTGATTGAAGACTATAAATCATGTCCTCATCTGAGTAGTGAAATAGTAACAACAGAGGGATTCCAAGCTATGGGGACCACAGCCCTCTGAGTCCTAGAGTGGAGCTGCTGAGCCCCAGTTCTCCTTTTCTTTCCCAGCCTCTGGAGTGGAGGGGCTGTTCATGCAAATGTGTTTCCATCATGACTTCCCCAGTCACTCCTTGAGCCATGTTGCTGGAGCTCAGCTCCCATTGTAGACTCAGGAGGATGTTCCTTGAGAGAATCCTGGCAAAAAAAAAAAAAAAAAATCCCACACCCTTATTCAGTGGACCTGCCAGAATTTCCATCTGTGATGGCAGCACTCAGACCAGGGATGGACTGAGTGAAAAGTCCTTACTGAGCAGCTCTATAGGGACAACAGGGCAGTTCCACAGTGGACCCTACAGGTCACAGAATATGTAGCTCCTTGTGGCCTAGAGATGAGAGGCCAGCTGATTTCTGCAATTCACTAGGCCCATCTTTATACACACAACTATTGTTTGAATTCTATATAATTTTCTACCAATTCTTTTGAGTGTGAATACTATATTTTTCCATTTCAAGAAGCTGTGTTTGTCTTTAGGAGGTGTAAACATACAATTAAGTACAATATAAAGTGTTAGAAACTCATTGAAGATGTAGTAAAAATAATATCATTCTATGATAATTTAGAATGAGTATACACACTTGGTGCTTCACACACTGTGAATCAGTAGGTGGATTCCAACTAGTATAATATAAACTGATGTGTGCTTTGATCTATATTTTAGATAATAAAATAGTTTCAGTACTGAATAAACTGATAGAAACACAAGGAAATGAAAGGTTTTCAGGAGGTGGGTTCTTCCCATGCCATATTGTGTAGAATGTATTCGAGTCCTGCACATACGTTTTCTGCCAATCAATTATTTCCTTCCTTTATACACTTTATTCAGTGCAGAAACAACTCTTCTGTTGATAACAAGCCCCAAAGTCCTTAATTCTTTATGTATAAGTTCTTGCATTAGAATCATTTGTGGGATTGTGGGTTGAGGTCTTGAATGTTGCAATTTGGGGGAGTCACATGATGGATTTTGACCTATGGACTTGATATTTTGTTAATGAATATCTCACCAGCTCTTAATTAATATAAAGGTTGCTAGTTATTCATACAACTCACCCTGCTCTGCAACACATTTTCTCATGGATACATCTTCTCTAGTCAGAATTTTTACCACCATCCATCTACTTCTGTGGTAGTAGGTCCTGGAGACCCATCATATACTTTGGTACTGCCTTCACATAAACACATGGAATCCAGTTGATCCCACTGGTCACCATCTCCTGACTTAAAGTCATGTTCTTTACCTCTTGCTTAGACCTAATGTCAAATTTCCCATTTGAGACTTCATCTTCAATCAATGTAGTATTTCAACTTTAAATGTTTAGAAATCAGCATCATGTTATAAGCCTTAGTTTTATTTTTCTCTCTGGGTTTCCTCTTCTGGTGAATTCACAAGGTCAATATGGATACCCATGCAAATTATTTCTTTTTGTCAGGTTGAGTTCTGTGTTCTGTATATACAGAAGTGCCAAAACAAAACACAATTTCTCTTCTGAATGAACTTATTTCCTAGTGTAGAAACACACAGTGAACAGTGTCACAGTGAATTTTCCTCATGTGGCTGACACCACCAAAAATATGCCCATCCATAGCATTTGGAGCCCACTTCTGACTACTGAGTGCCCTTTGAACATCAGTCCCCACAGAACATCAGCAGTGAATATGTCCACATAGTGTCCACAAACTTCCCTCACTGTGTACCTCCCTGTCTTGCTACAGATTCACTGCTCACTCAAGTCATGCATAGTCCCTGGGTAGCTTTTCTCTACCTCCTGTCTTCTTTATTTTAGCTTGTTTGAATTACATGCATGGTATTCATTAAGATATTTCACAAATATGTGTATGATTTAAAAAAAACATTTTTCTTTTAAAGAAACTCTTGTAGATTCGTTTCCAAATCAAGATTTAAAACAAACAAACATTAATTTTGGCAAAATCTTATGTGCTTCTTCCCAGGCATCCTAACTCAACTCCTCTTCTATAACCGGCATAGAACCACAAGCAGATTCTATTTACAAAGAGAATTCTTATTTCTGTACCACAGACTAATTTGTCTCTGAGTCCTTCTGCTCTTTCTGCCCCTACCCAACTATCTTTACTTCTGACCAGGATCCAAATAATCTACTACAGAAGTCCTTATTACCATGAGTTGGATGGGCATTTACTTTCATGGTAATACCATATTAGGAAATTTCTAAACCTAAAATTTAACCATATTTGCCATTGCCAATATTTCTGTAACTAAAATTTAAACACTTAAATTCATAGCAAAAAAATAAGGGAATAATTCCACCCATTTTTTTCATACTTGGTTGACTATAAAAATGTACACTTTATGTGACTATTGCACATTATATCATAATTTTCTTTAATTATTTAATATTCTAATGTTAAATTACAAGAGTATAACTTTGATTGTAATCAGTTACAACAATTAATATAGATTCAATAATTAATATAGATTCAATAATTAATATAGATTCTAATGCATTTGAATACAACATTGACTTCAATCATGAATAAATTTGAGAAATATCTCACTAGAGATACTGAATGATAGTATAGTTTGAAAATTTTGTTAAGGAATGTTAGTTTTTCCTCAGGTAATTGGTTTAAACTTTACACTCAACCTTTACCCAGATAGTAAAGTCCATTATCTGAAATTGATTTTCATCTCAAAATTGATGTTATTAGATAAATTTTATTGTCTTATGTATTTCTATAAGACCTTAATTTTGTGTAAGAATAAGAGATAATGAGAAAATTAAATTTAACATGTGATTTGATGTCTGAGCACAAATTAACATATTCACACTCTAACACCTGACCTGCTATGAGTAGTCACAGAGGAGACCAGGTGTGAGAGAAATCAACCCTAAAACTAACCCTGAGGGACCTCCTTTTGCAATCCATCCCATCTTGATTCCACCCTGGTTAAACTTCCCAGGTCTTGGACCATGAGAGCCATTCAGAGCAAGGCTCACATAGCCAAATGTACTCTATTCAGTGTGTGTGTGTGTGTGTGTGTGTGTGTGTGTGTGTGCACATGCGTATGCGTGCATGCATATGTGCACATAAGATTTAACATTAAAGAAGGAAAAGTCTGGCCTTTTTCTTGGCCCCTGGTGTATAATTCTGGTATGTTCCTCAGGGACCACACCTGTATTTATTTATACTTGGGTGATGATTCAAGGTATGTCCCCAGATAGTTTAAGAAAGGAGAAAGACCATCCTAATAATACCAAGTAGATGACTTGAAATTTTGAGATCTCAGTGCATACTATATGAACAATCTCCTGATTTTCAAGAATTTAAATAACCCTTAAAATAACCCTTTTTACTCTAAACTTTTTAAAGTTGGATTCATCAGGACTTAGTACTGTGGAAAGGCATACGTGTCCAAAAAATGTACATAAGCACAAGGCATTTTGGAAGGATATTCTAACAGGACAATGGAAAGGTCCTGACCCAGTAATTGTCTGGAATCGGGGGTCTGTTTGTGTGTTTCCACAGGGAGAAGAGCAGCCAATTTGGATTCCAGAGAGATAAACTAAAGTCCTGACCCAGTGATTGTCTGGAGTCAGGGGTCTGTTTGTGTGTTTCCACAGGGAGAACAGCAGCCGATTTGGATTCCAGAGAGATTAACTAAACCGATTTTTATAGACCAAAAAGAAGATGATTTGGCTCAAATCCATAACAGCTGATATCCAAAACTCCAGTTTGGCTATTTTTACATCTGCAATAGAACCAGGATGCTTTTTTCAATATCTATTTTATTATTACATTTTTCCCACATCATGAAGTTCTATTTTGTTTTTTGAGCTCATACAGACCTAGGTTAATGTTTTGCTGATCAGTTATATTTTTTGACTATAGAGTTTTTAAACATTGCAATGGAGATTTCACCTGTAAAAAGTTATAAGGCCTTTACTATTATGTTATGTGTTGTATGTAATATATTATGTGTGCACACTTGTGTTTTATGTTGTATGTTTGTATGTATGTCCATATATCATATATGATGAACACTCATGAAAAAATGGATCCAAATATTTGTTTTTTATTCACATGATTTAAATGGTTTAATTTAAATTGGGTAAACAGCTGTTGAGGATTGTTTTAATATGTGAACAAAAAAGAAGGTTAACAGATCTGTTTGTTTACTTTCACCTTTCCTTTTCATTATATTTAATAATTCTGTTCAAGATAATGTAAATTGTTCAGAAAATTTTTTTTTTCCTTTAGTGCCTTCTGGAATGTTACATAATTTTTTTCTTTAGCCATTATTGCCAGAATTTCTATCTTCATCCCAGTGCCGGTGAAGACAAAGATAAAACCAATCTACAGCTTCTGCAATAGGTATCACTGAACTGCTTGCAGAACTTGCCTGGACTATGACTCACTTGTATGCATTGTGAACTCACTTGTATGCATTGTGAACTATCTGTTGGTGCAGCGACTTGTGGTAGTGTTGGGGTGTTTTTGCTGATGGTGTCATCAGTGGTACAATTTTTCCAAAAGGAGCCATCACTGAACTGCTTGCAGAACTTGCCTGGACTATGTATCACTTGTATGCATTGTGAACTATCTGTTGGTGCAGCGACTTGTGGTAGTGTTGGGGTATTTTTGCTCATAGTGTCATCAGTGGTACAATTATTCCAGATGGAGCCGTCAATTTGCTTGGTGTATCTTCCTCCCTTGTGCTTGTGATGGTCGTTCAGCTAAAATTTGGGGGCCAACAGAGGTGAGGCAAAGAACCTCATCCCCCTCAGTACAAATACCTACCCACAGGTGTGAATGTATGCTGGACCAGTAGTCAATGAAGGGTAAGATCCAATTGCAATGTACCAACCTAAGACAGGAGGCTGACGCCTTGAGGTCAGCTCATCCAATGACAGGTAAGAACCATATGTAGTATTGGACAACCTAAGGCAGGCACAATCCCTAAGCCACATGTTTGTTGTTTAAACAGAGAAGGGGAGATGTTGAGAGCCACAGCTAAAGGGGCCCCAGCAAACTTCTAGCTGCCAACTGATTGGCTCCTCTGCGGTGATGCTCATTGGGCTGTTTCCCCACCCTTTCAGACCACGTAGCTGCTCATTGGGGGACTTTTTTTGGCTCTGCCCATGTGACCCAGCCAATAGGCCTCAAGAGCAGGAGGGGTGGGGGAGGTGGAGAGGCTTGTGGGAAGCTGGTGGTGTCAGTTGGGCTCTGAGGGTTTTCCTGAGGAGCTGTGTGGTGCAGTGTGTGCATTCTAAAAATAAAGTTCATTTCTTTTGACAAGTGGCTCCTGAATTGTGCCCAGCCAGACTGCGAAATCTTTAAACTTCAGCACTCTCAGTCAGTTATCCCTTGATCTTTTTTTCTTCCACACCAATCCTATCGAAATCTTGTCTTTATTTAGTTTTATTTTTCCAGACTCTGAACAAGGGCAGGTGTTGTCCCTGATGTAACTCTCTAGAGGTATTAAGGAAAGCCCTTGGAGTCAGTGTGATGTCTAAAAGTTAGGAAGGAGGTGCTGGAGTGTAGAATGCACTTTGGTGCACTTAAGAACAGAAGAAGCTTTCACTGGGAACTGCCTTCTGGATATGGCAGAATTTGATATCATATATAGGATTCCTGCAAAATAATTTTTAGATCTTAGCTCTAGTTTTTTTTTTTTTTTTTTTGCAATGGTTTGAAGATTATTTCAGTCTTTATAATTATTTTTAAACAATGGGAAAGAAGTGCAGTGCGAGAGAGATTATAATTATATAAATTAATGTATTTTAATATCAAAACATGAGTGCATAGGTCAGAGTCTGTGGCAAATTGGTTTTTGTCCCACTTCCCTATCTGCCTGTTTCACTGTGAAAAGCATTATTGTGCCACAACGCACAGTAATAGTCAGCCTCATCTTCAAGTTGGAGCCCAGATATCTGCAGAACACCTGCATTGGCTGAGGTATCTTTGGATCCAGAGAAACGATTCGGGACCCCAGAGCCCTGGTGCTTGCCTGACTCTGAGTAGTAGTTCAGGAGATACTTGGGAGGACTCCCTGGTTTCTGCTGGTACCAATATATCCTGTAGTTACCAACACTGAAGCCGCTGCTCAGAGTGCAGGTGAGCTTGGAAGATGCTCCCAGAGTTGCAGAGAGAGATGGCAGTTGAGTCAGCACAGGCTGGGAGAGGGAACCTACAGAGAAAAATGGGGAAGATTGTGTCCATGGTAAAACTTCTCTTAGGTCCATACCTGAAGAGTTGATGCAAACAGTGAATAGAGAACTGCTTACTGAAGGTTTTTCCTACCTATGCAGTGAGAAAACAGCAGGATGAGAAAAGGAGTCCAGGCCATGGTAGGCACAACTTCCTGCATCCCACAGTGGAGGTGAGCTGCCACAGATCTCCTTTTCTTTCCCCCTTTCTGCAGAGGAGGTGCTTTTCATGCAAATGTTTCCATCATGACTGCCCCAGGCAGCCCACTCCACCCCAGCCAGGTGCTGGAGTTCAGCTCAAACTACAGACTAAAGAGAATGAAGGTTTCCTTTACCACTTGTGGGAACCATGGGAGGAAGGACTGCCGAGACAAGACATAGTTCTCTGCACAGGGGACCCTGCTATGCCAGAGTTAACACACTGGTAAGTCTCCTTCAGTTAACACAGGGCCCCTCCTCCAGGCCAGGACTCTTTTGAGTGAATGGTCTTTACTGAGCAGCTGTGTAGGGGCCACAGGATAGCCCCACAGTGTCCCCTGCTGGTCGTAGTGCATACCTTTACATGGCCCAACATCTTGAGAGTCCAACAGGTTTTGGTAGCTCATCAGTAACTGTCTATATATTGAAGGTTGGATTCCTAAAAACTGAAATTTTGATATGCTTCCATTCACTCTCCCTTTCAGAAGTTTTTCTGTATTATGTAAATCACAAAATCATGAATAAAAAAGATAACTTAAGGAGTTAGGTCTCCCATAGAAGAGGCTGCAAACTCCATATGACTTCATGGGCATATAATCTACAATATACATATATTTTTACAGTTTTATAGTATTTGTTTATAAATAAACCTATTCCCATGATTGCTACCTAATTGAACCGCATCACCTACTTTAAGCCCTTTTAACTGTTAAATTAACAATAATGTTAGAAAGCGCAGTGAATCTTAAGACTTACATGTGCAGATCTCCTGTTTTGCCAGATTGTACTAGAATAAAATTCAACCTGGGACTTGCATTCTTGGATACTTAGTAATCAACCTCTTTCATCCACTTCCAATCAGATACATTTTTTTCCCCATGGACTCACAAGAAACCCATCAATATTTCCTCTCCACTTTTCCAACAAGGGTATTTGAGGGATTGAATAGTTGATTAAGGGACTATGCCTGATTGCTTTCTCTATCATATGTGTATCAATCAGATGTTCCACCTCTCTTGAAATTAGGTCTCTGCTGTCCTTCCTCACTTCCACTAAGCCACTCTTTTTATCTCCAAGATCTGCTGTGCTATTGGGTTTCTGTATTCAAAAATGTTGTGCTATACCTTGTGTCCATATTCTTATTCTTTGAGATGAGAGGACTATACTATTTCTTATGCCCTCGTGACTGTATAAAGTGACACTATCTACTATCTAGAATTATTTTCTTAGATTGTAAATCTTTTAAATCTACAATAATATGTCACAAATTTTCAAAATTATTGGTATGGCATACAGTTTCTTACTTGACCCCAAGTTAAATTTAATCCAGAGAACTTTTGCTATTTTTGTTGGCCCTGCCTGTGGTTCTCTGGTACACATAAGCTTTGATTTTTAAATAAGGACCTATAGAGGTAATAAGAGGTAATAAACATGTATAGAGGCCAGCACAAATTCACAGCATATGCTCCTTCAGAGTAGTAGTCCCTTTCAGTTCTTAGTACCTGAAAAATTTTCTGGTGCCAGAAAATGTGTAACTGTGGAAACTCTGATTATAATTTATAAAATTTAATTAGTTTATGCCAATTACATTAAAAAATTCATCAGAGAAGGTATTATATTATGAAGGACTGGAATTTATGGATTGTAACATTTTTAATTTAATTTATTCTTTCTTTTTAAGTATACTTGAAATAGAGTAGTATAGATATTTTGACATATTTATGTAAACATGGAATATGTCTTATTCTAATTAGGATCCCAGCCTTGTGATTTTAATTGATGTGGAGATTCATTGTAATATATAAATAAATAAATATGTGTGTATAAGTATATATATATATATATATATATATATATATATATATATATATATGTGTGTGTGTGTGTGTATATGTATATATATATATATATATATGCATATAATTATATCAGTTATGTAATTTTTGATGAAATATTTATCTTAGGTGATACCTTACTCCACTTGTCCAATTTCTGTCTGTGGAACAAGAAATATAGAGACCTTCCAGATCTATTCTATTTGATACCATCAGGCTAAGGAACAAAGTCAAGACCTTTCTCCCTTATAAGTCTCTGCTGCGTCATCTTCCTCATTCTGGGAAAATAACATTGAAGAAAAAATTTTCCCTTGTTTTCCAGGACAGTAACCCACCAGAGGTGCACAGACAAGTGTCTCCAATTGGCAGCACCCTGGATATAGCACTTCAGTTATACTCAGGACTCAGAGAAGTCCCTCAGTGCTGGAATATGAATCCAATGTTCCCTCAATGATCCCTGGAGCTATGCCTCACCTGATGACGGTCTTCAGATACAAAGAGCAATGTTGTCCATCCATACTGATAGGGCCCAACAGGTTTTCAAACATTGTCTACATAGTGAAGAGAATCAAAGAGAGCACAGCTGATCTCTAACCAATGTTCCCCGCACATTTAAGTATTTGGGGCTTTGTGATACTCAACAAAGACTCATCACTGCCTGGTCAGTTACCATCCCAACAAAATGAGGTGTCCATCAACACAAGGGAGATGACTCCCCATATTTCCTTAGCTGGCCCATCATGTAAAAAATGTATATATTCCAGAATAGTGATTGCCCTTATTGTGTGCCATATACAATGCAAATATCACTGTGTCCTGTTCTTTCCACATTGGTAAGACTTTATAGTTGTATTTACTCAGCAAGGCTAGAAAATTTTCTGTACTCACATCATCCCAATGTGAAGACTAAGGCTGGGCCAGGGAAACTGGGTAAATTGAAGGTATATACTCTAGGTGAAGTCCTTCTCACGTCACAAAAATAGTCAATTTTTTTCTTAAACTAAGTGGGTAAAAGTCCATGCAAGCAACAGTATTGGCTAGGAAGATCCCCAGATGGTTAGGGGAGATACATGGTTCAAGAATGGAATCAGTGTTCATGTCTTTGGAGTCATCGTGGATATGTAAGGTTACTGTATGCCATGATACAAATGTTTGGTTCCCCTCAAAATGTACATATTGTAAACCCAATACAATGACTGATTGCTTTAAGAAAAGGGCCCTTTAGGGGGCAAAACCTTCATGAATTGAATGGGATTAGTGTCCTTAAAGAAGAGGATTGAGAAGGTGGCTATGTACCATGTGTAAATGCAATAAGAAGAAGCCATCTGTGAACCAGAGAGTGGGGCTCCAGCAGACACAAAATATGCATACACTTGGATCTTGGACTTATCAGTGTCCACCAAGAGTAAAAAGTACTTATCCATTGTGTATAAGGACATTAGTTTAGGGTGTCTTGATAGATAAACATGGATAGGATATGATGCTTTTGTAAGAGCACAGGATAGTGCAAAGCATCTTAGGTCAGGGAAGGTACTCCCGATAATGCACATCCATAATCCCATATAGTCAGTCACTTTTGAAGAGAGAAGGGTAAAGGAGGGAGGTCAGACTTTGGCATGGTATACTCAAAGTTAGCTTCCATATCTTCCACCAGGATTAAGACACAGCATCCAGCATCTTTCTGATCTTCCGTCAGTGCTTTTGTAGGATGGATCTTCTTTATTTGAATATGCTCTTTATCAGACTGGAGTCCTGGAATGAGCAGATTATTTATATGCAGAACAGAGATGGTTACTTTAGAGTCTGATTAAGTGTGGTGTCTGTTGCTAAGTGTCTCTGTTCTCACTTTGTACAGACACAGTATTATCTCACTGTCAAAGGAATTGTTTGATCACTATCATTGGAGAAACAGAACTTGATTTTTCTGAGCTTATAGAGAGAAAATAGTTCTCAGAGAGTGACTGGAACTAGAAGGTGCAGGAGAAGGTAACCTCACACTTGGAGCTGGTCAGTAGGGCTGCACTTAGAGTGTGCTACACCTAGTGCTGCCCAGATGCTTTCAGACCCCATATGTTTCTAAGTCAGGTCTAGATTATGGTAAGGAAAACATGGGCCAACCACCTTCTTCCTTATCTGTTTACTCCCTGGAGATAAATTGAACTCTGAGAAATGATATTGTAGGATAGGAAGGTATTACCATTGGAGTAAATCAATTTCTTACAATGAAGAAAAGAGGAAGACATTTCTCACAGATTTGTCCTAGGAAAATCAAATGCTGATTGAAGAAATTACAAGAGCCACCACCTGAGTTAGATGTAGTCCAAAGCAGTGCAACAGAGACTGCACCAAGCAGAGAGAATTCATTGGGGTGTTTAATCTCTCTTCTACATGGGTCTGGAACACTGTGTAAGGCTTAGAGTTGTCATGCCAAATATTTCAATAGTGTCATCTTCATTCTGCAGCTCACAGATGTGCAGAACACCTTCATTAGCTGAGGTATCATTTAGTCCAGAGAAGTGGCTGGTTATCCTCATGCCCTGCTGTTTACTTGAGTCTGAGTAGTAATAAAGGAGATACTGGGAAGGTGGGAAGGGCTTCCTGGCTTCTATTGGTACTAATGTATTCCAAAGTCACCAGCATTGAAGCCAATTCTCAGGGTACATGTGAGTCTGTGGAGAGGGAGAGTGACTGAGTCAGCCTAGACTAGGACAAGGAAACTGCAAACACAGATAACAAGGTTGAACATATCGATCAAGTTTGAGCTGCTGGAAGATCTAAGGTGGTGGGGTCTGACTCTAGCGAGGATGCTGCCCCTTCCTGAGAAATGAGACAAGATCGGGAGTAAATAGTACCCCAGGCCATTGTGGACACATCCTCCCTGAGGTCCAAACTGCAGGTACTGTGACATCTCTTATCCTCTCCACTGGTCTCACAGGGAGGAGTTATTGAGGCAAATGTGGTCCTATCCATTTCCTGTCCTACCCCTCTGCATGTATTCATTCAGGTGCCGGTTGATGGGAGTCTGGCAGAAAATACCTCAGAAGGCAGTGCTAAGACCACCCTCAGATAAAACAAAACTGCTACATCTGCACCACAGTGTGCAGCTCCACTATCCATCCTTGTGCTTGGGAAATGCACAGCTGTGCAGATGGAGACAGTCCCACAGTGTCCCCTGCTGCTCACTGGGCAGATTCACTGTCTTAGAGCAAATTATATTAATGGCATCGACCTGAAAGTCTGATCACTGTCAGTCCACAGATACTCATGACTATGTCTCTGCTCTGTCCCAATGTAACCCAATGTTAATAAAGATATTTTGCCATTGAGGGATTTGGAGTTAGGAGGAGAAGGAAAATATTACAATTGTGTAGTGTAAGAAGAGTGCAGTGTGGTGAGAGTGCAGAGGATTCTGGGAATAAATATTCAATTGGCTCCTCCCATAGGGATCAGAGAGGGAGATGACTGATATCTGAACCTAAATGGAAATGAGGTCCTGCTTGAGAAAAAAACTAAAAACACCACATTCCTCTGGTGGTGTAACATTATCATTAACAAGATAATCATTCTACAAATCAAATAATGTTGGAAAATCTGCACTGAATTTCTCACTGTTAGGGTCTTGCATTTGTTTTGTGATTTTGTTGTCACACTGTGTATCTCTGTTGCTGCTTCCTGGCATAGAGAATCATGGATGGAATAATTAATCACTTACTAATTGCAGGTTCCTGAAAATATAGTGTAACATACGCCCACAATATTGCAGCAAATGAAAGGGGATGTTTCAGGGAGTAGATGAATAATGATCCCATACACAGAGATGGTACTGTTCCATAATAACTGTGAAGAGACATGATTCCTTCCCCAGACCCTGTTCACATAGATTAAACCATGATGTTTGATTAAAAAACAACTTTAATTCATCTGCTTGATCTTGAAATATCAACATTGAAGATGAACCCAGAACAACAAAGTCTGTCAAATTACAAAAGTAGCATGGAAGAACTTCCTGGTTCCCTGATGTAAACATATCAAGGCAAGACCTCATTTTCTGCAATGTTTTGCATCTCTGCAGGACCATACCGAAGAAAAATGCATTGGTAGGCTAGATTATCTCTGAATCTGGTGGCATGTTGTCCACAAACTGCATCCTTTTCTACCATGGATTTTCAGGGAATCAAAATGAAGAGCTCAAAGGCTCTCTCTTATAAACCCAAAAGGCACACCCCCCCCAAGAACTTACTCCCACCAGTGTGTTTTTGAGTTCTTTATATATCCTGGAGATTATGGCTCTGTGTGATGCATGTGTAGCAAAAATTTGCCACCAAAATATAGGCTTCCTTCACCTTATTGTTTCGTTTTCTGAGAAGAAATTTTTAGTTTCAATCCATCACATTTATTAATTCTTGATTTTATTTCTTGCCCTTTAGGAGTCTTGTTAAGGAAGTCAGGGCCCAATCCTACATGATGAAGATTTTGGCTTACTTTTTCTTCTATTTGTGTAAGGGCTCTGGTATAATTCCTAGGTCCTTGATCCACTTTTAGTTGTGTTTTCTGCATGGTGAGAGATATGTGTTTATTTTCATTTTGCTGCATATGAATTTCCAAGTTTCCCAGCACCATTTCTTGAAGGGACTCTCTTTTCTCCAATGTCTATTTTTTGTGTCATATGAGATAACTGTACTTATGTAGCTTTATGTTTCTATCTTCTATTCTGTGGTGGTGTACATGTCTATTTTGGTGCGAATACCATGCCATTTTTGTTACTATAGATATGCAGTACAGTTTAAGGTATAGTATTTTGATGACTTCTGCTTTATTTTTCTTCCTAAGGATTGTGTTGGCTATTCTGGGTCTTTTATTTTTGCAAATAAGTATCATGATTTCCTATTTCTATTTCTATAAGCAAGATGTTGGGATTTTAACTGGAAATGCATTGAATTGGTATAGCTCTTTTAGAAATATGGCCTTTTGATCATATGAATTCTGCCTATTCATGCCTATTGTATGTGCAATCTTTCCATCTTTTAAAGTTTACTTTAATTTCTTTCTTTAGTGTTCTGCAGTTCTCTTGGTAGAGCCCTTTCACCTCTTTTGTTAGGTTGATTCTCAATTTTGTTTGTTTGTTTATTTTAGGCTACTAGGAACAGAGTAGTTTTCCTGAATTCTCTTTCAGAAGATTTGTCACTGATGTTCAGAAATGCATTTGATTTGTGGGTGTTGATTTTATATCTTGCTACTTTGCTGAATTCATTTATTATTTCTAGATGTTTTGTGTGGTGGTATTTTTGGTCTTCTACATATAGAATCATCAAATGGAGATAGTTTGAGTTATTCTTTACCTATTTGTATTACTTCAATTTCTTTGTTCTAATTGCCCTGGTTAGAGTTTCAAGGATGATGTTGAATAGAATTGGCGAAAGAGGGGATTCCTGTGTTGTTCCAGTTTTTAGGGGATATGCTTTCAGTTTTTTTTCTATTTAGAATGATGTTCGCATTAGGCTTAGCATAGATAGCTTTTATATTGTTGATATATGTTTCTATTATCCCTAGTTTTTCTAGTGTTTTGAACATGAAGTGGTGCTGTATTTTGTCAAATGCTTTTTCTTCATTAAATGAGGTGATTATGTGATTCTTATCTTTAAGTATATGGGTGTGAAAATTACATTTATTGGTTTCCATAATGTTAAACTGACCTTACATCCCTGAGATGAATCCTACTTGATAATGGTGCACTATCTTTTGTTATATGTTTTTGTATTTGATTTGCCAGAACTTTAATGAGAATTTTTGCAACTATGTTCATTAGAGATGTTGGTCTGAAGTCTTCTATGCTTGATGTTTCTTTGTCTGGTTTTGATATCAGGGTGATACTGTCCTCATAGAATGTGTTTGGAAGTATACCATCCCTTTCTATTTTATGTAATAATTTTAATACTATAGGTATTGGTTCTTATTTATAAGTCTTGTAGAAGTTTGCTATGTATCCATATGGCCCTGGGCTTTTCTTGGTTGGTAGGCTCTTGATGGCATCTTCTATTTCATTGCTTGAAATTTATCTGTTCAAATTGTATATATCCTCCTGATTTGGTTGGGTAGATCAAGTGACTTTAGAATATCTTAATGTCTTCAAGATTTTCTATTTTGTTGGAGTATAAGTTTCAAAATAATTTCTAATTATCTTCTGTATTTCATTATTGTCTTCCATGATATTTTCTTTTGCATCACAAATTTTAGTAATCTGAGTCTTCTCTCTCCTTTTCTTCATTAGTATAGTTAAGGGTTTATTAACTTTATTTTTTCAAAGAACAACTTTTTGTTTTGTGAGTTTTTCAATTACTTTTTTGTTTCAGTTTCATTGATTTCAGCTCTGATTTAATTATTTGTTGTCTTCCACTACTGTTGGTTTTGATTTTCCCCCCTAGGGCTTTGAGATGTAATGTTAGGTCATTTGTTTTTTGAATTTTTCTTCTTTTAAGAATTGAACTCAGTGCAGTGAACTTTCCTCTTAGTGCCCCAGATATTTTGATATTTTGTATCAGTGTACTCATTTACCTCCAAGAAGTTTTTTGTCTCCACTCTGATGTCTTCTACTATCCATTGTTCATTCAATAGCATATTATTTAGCATTCAAGTTTTGGAGTCACTTGTACTTTTTTCCATTCTATCATTTATTTCTAATTCCATTCCATTATGATCTGATAGAATGCAGGGTAGTATCTCTATTTTTTTTGTATTTGCTAAAAGTTGTTTTGTGGAATAATATATGGTTTATTTTAGAGAAGAATCCATGTGTTGATTAGAAGAAAGAGTATTTACAAATTGATGGATGAAATATTCTGTATATGTTTGTGAAGTCTAAATTATTGATTGTATTCTTGTGTTCTATAGTTTCTTTGTTTAGTGTTTTGGAGGATCTAGCCAGTGTAAAAAAAAAAAAGTTTGTTAAATTCACCCAGTATTATTGTGTTGTGGCCTATCTGATTCTTGAAATTGAGAAGAGGATGTTTGATGTACATAGATTTTCTGTTGCTTGTGGCATATAGATATACAATTGTTAGGTCTTGTTGATGTATGATTCCCTTAAACAGTATGAAATGTCCTTTCTATTCCTTTATCTAATATGAGGAAGGAAACCCCTGCTTGTTTACACAGTCCATATTAGTGGTATGTTATCCCCCCAACTTTTCATCTTCAGTCTATGGATATCTTTTCCCAGGAAATGAGTCTCTAGAAGGCATCATATTGTTAGTTTTTTTTTTTTTTAATTCAATCTGCCAGTCTATATTTTGATTGATGAGTTAGGTCATTAAAATTCACAGTTATTATTGAGACACGTTTTGCATATATGGTCAATCTTGTTTTTTTAACTTGACTTGGTTTCTCTTTTGATTGGCTTTACCTTTAGTATAGTTTCTCCCTTTGATGATTTTTATTGTTATTTTTCACTTCTTTCTCATGGAATATTTTGCCAAAAATGTTCTCTATTTCAGGATTTCTTGTTATAATTTCTTTTAACTTTTGTTTATCATGGAAGGTTTTTATTTCATCAAATCTAAAGATTAGTTTTGCCAGATATAAGATTTTTGGTTGATATCCATTTTCTTTCAGAGCTTTGTATATGTTATTACAGGATCTCCTAGCTTTGAGGGTCTGTTTTAAGAAATCTGATGAGCTCTGAATTTCCCTATATGTCATCTGATTCCTTTCTCTTGCAGCCTTTGAAATTATATCCTTATTCTGTATGCAAGGCATTATAATTTTTCTTGGTGTAGGTCTGTTGTGATTTTGTATATTTGGTATCCTGTAAGCCTCTTGCATTTCATTTTCCAATTCATTCTTCATATTTGGGAAATTTTCTGATTTTATTTTATTGAAGAGATTGTTCATTCTTTTGATTTATATCTGTGTGCCTTCTGCTATCCTGATAATTATTAAATTCTCTTTTCATGTTATCCCATAGTTTTTGGATAATCTGCTTATGGTTTCTTACCATATTTACTGAGAAGAACTTCTGAGTCTGCCACCACGTGTGGGACTGGCCTTTTGAGTCACTGCTGAGGACCTACCGTGGAAGAAGAAATATCTGAGGCACATCAACTGCCTTATAAAGGATGAGGCTCAGTCTAACCAGGACAGGCCCCCCAAGTCCCTGTGAGTGCTATGTGGGAAATAGGCCTCTGGAATCAGTGGTTCTCAGCCAGATCATTCATCACCACCCAGCACCTCCACCATGGAGGCCTCCATCTGGAATTGACTGGGCTCTGCTGTCTCCTCTTAGAGCCACCCTCCCACCTCCAACACTAGTATGACACTTTTCCCCATACAGCCCATTGCAACTTCTGCCTTTCCTCTCAGGCCCTCTCCCAGAATATTTGCAGGCTTGGCTCCACAGTCGGTTTTTCCCCTATGGGGCCATCCTAATGGACATAGATTTGCCTTCCCAGGCCCTCCTCTTGGAGCCTTCACCTAGCTCCTATAGGAGTTTTCTCCACTCTCCCTCAGACTCAAACCCCAATAGGACCTACACAACCTCAGTCATCAACACCTCCAGCCCACCATCTTTCTTTTTTTTTTTTTTTAGATCTTTTGCCCATTTCAAAATTGGCTCATGTGTTTTCTTTGTTTTTTTTTTTTTGTTTTTGTTTTTCTTTTTATTGGTTGGTCAAAACATTACATTGATCTTGAAATATTATATGTCGTACATTTGATTCAAATGGGGTATGAATTCTTATTTTTCCCAGGTATACAGAATGCAGGATCACATCGGTTACACATCCACATTTATACATACTGCCATACTAGTGTCTGTTGTATTCTGCTGCCTTTCTTATCCTCTACTATACCTGCTCCCCTCCTCTCCCCTCCCATCTTCTCTCTCTATCCCATCTACTGTAACTCATTTCTCTCTCTCTTTTCCCCTTTCCACTCATATCCTCTTATATGTAATTTTGTATAACAATGGGGGTCTCCTTCCATCTTCCATGCAATTCCCCTTCTCTCTCCCATTCCCTCCCACCTCTCATCCCTGCTTAATGGTAATCTTCTTATTATGCTCTTCCTCCCTGCTCTGTTTTGAGTCACCCCCCCTTATATCAAAGAAGGCATTCGACATTTGGTTTTTAGAGCTTGGCTAATTTCACATAGCATAATCTGCTCTAATGCCATCCATTTCCCTGCAAATGCCATGATTTTGTCATTTTATAGTGCTGAGTAATACTCCATTGTGTATAAATGCCACATTTTTTATCCATTCATCTATTGAAGGGCATCTAGATTGGTTCCACAGTTTAGTTATTGTGAACTGTATTGCTAAGAACATTGATGTACCTGTATCCCTGTAGAATGCTCCTTTTAGGTCTTTTTGGAATAGTCCAAGAAGGGGAATAGCTGGGTCAAATGGTGGTTCCATTCCCAGATTTCCAACGATTCTCCATACTGCTTTCCAAATTGGCCAAACCAATTTGCATTCCCACCAACAATGTACAAGTGTATTCTTTTCCCCACATCCTCACCAGCACTTGTTGTTGTTTGACATCATGATGACTGCCATTCTTACTGGAGTGAGATGGTATCTTAGAGTGGTTATAATTTGCATTTTTTGATTGCTTAGAGATGGTGAGCACTTTTTGTGTATTTGTTGATTTATTGTATATCCTTCTCTGAGAAGTGTCTGCTCAGATCCTTGGCCCATTTGTTGATTGGGTTATTTGTTTGCTTATTGTTTAATTTTTTGAGTTATTTGTATTCTCTGGAGATTAGAGCTCCATCTGAAGTGTGAGTGGTAAAAACATTGTTCCCATGATGTAGGCTCCCTATTTACTTCTCTTATTGTTTCTCTTGCTGAGAAAAAACTTTTTAATTTGAATGCGTCCCATTGTTGATTCTCAATTTTAACTCTTGTGCTATAGGTGTCCTATTAAGGAATTTGGAGCCCGACCCCATGAGGTGGAGATTACAGCCAACTTTTTCTTCTGTTTGATGCAGAGTCTCTGGTTTGATTCTTAGCTCCTTGTTTCATTTTGAGTTAACTTTTGTGCATGGTAAGAGAAAGGGATTCAATTTCATTTTGTTGCATATGGATTTCCAGTTCTCTCAGGACCATTTGTTGAAAATACTATCCTTTCTCCATTGCATGCTTTTAGCACTTTGTCTAAGATAAGGTAGTTGTAGTTTTCTAGATTGGTCTCTGTGTCCTCTATTCTGTACCATTGGTCTACCCGCCTGTTTTGTTACCAGTACTATACTGTTTTTGTTACTATTGCTCTATAGTACAGTTTAAAATCTGGTATCACTATACCGCCTGTTTCACTCTTCCTGCTTAGAATTGCTTTTGCTATTCTGGGTCTTTTATTTTTCAAGATGAATTTCATGATTGCTTTTTCTATTTCTGCGAGAAATGCCATTGGGATTTTGATTGGCATTGCATTAAACCTATAGAGTACTTTTGGTAATATCACCATTTTAATGATATTAGTTCTGCCTATCCATGAACAGGGTATATCTTTCCATCTTCTAAGGTCTTCTTCTATTTCTCTCTTTAGGGTTCTGTAGTTTTCATTGTATAGGTGTTTCACCTCTTTTGTTAGGTTGTTTCCCAAGTATTTTATTTTATTTTTTTTTTTTTGAGGATATTGTGAATGGGGTAGTTGTCCTCATTTCCATTTCAGAGGATTTGTCACTGATATACAGGAATTCCATCACCACCATCTTCAAGATCTGGCAAAACACTCCACATTTGAAGCAGAAGCAGGTTTTATCCCTGGGGCCACCATCCAGCTCATCCTTGAGGTACTGATTGAAAGAATCCCTGGGCTCTGATTTATGCCATATTTACAGTTTGGACACCTGGAAGCTCCAGGTACAAATTCAGCCCTAATCTTATTCTTGGCAGTGGATTCACCAGACTTGGACAGATCACTCAGCCATTGGGGCTTACACATCCAGATATTCTTTCTTGGATACCCAGAAACTTTCTGCTGTCACCTAGGCTACATGGCCCTCTGGTACATATAGTGCATCTGTCTCTGCCTCTGTAGCTGCCACTCAAAGGCCAGGCCTGTGGCCAGAGTTTAGTTAAAGTATAGGCACCCTCAGTCAACATGGGCCAACCAACATTTATTAACCTCAAGGATGGCAGTGTTGATGACCATAATGTAAATGAAAGGATAGAATTGTCCCTAGATCTGACATCTGCCATAATGGCAATGAGCATATTTTCAAAAAGCAGAGGAACCTCATAAACCAGAAAACTCTATGGGACAAGGATGGACCTGAACACTTATGGTCACCTAACTAGAACACCTCTAAGGGGACCAAAGGACATAAGACAAAGAGCAAACAGGGGCAAGAAACCACTAGTATTCCTACCCTTACTGCCATTCCCTAAAGACTTCCCATGCATAAACCCCAGCACCACCCCTAGAAAAATTTCCTCTAATGTGGAAGAAAAGGTGATCTCATACATTATGGGTGGGACTACAAATTGCTGTAACCATTATGGAAAGCAGTATAGAGATTCTTTAGAAAACTTAAATAAAACCACTATTTGACCCAGTTATCCCACTCCTTGGTCTATATGCAAAGGAATTAGAACCAGCATGATATATTGACAGAGCCAAATCAATGTTGATAGAAGCTCAACTCAAATACTCAAGCTATGGAAACAACCTAGATGTCCTACAATGGATGAATAAATAAAGGAGATATGGCATACACACACAAAGGAATATTACTCAGGCATAAAGAAAAAAATGAAATTATGGCATTTTCCAGTAAATGGAGGGAACTGAAGAATGCCACACTAAGTGAAATATGGCAATCACCTAAACCCAAAGACCATTTTTTTTAATCCTATTTATGGGTGATAATCTCAAACAAGGCAGGCTGGGGAGGAAAATAATACAAATGAATTGGACTAGACAAAGAGTAACGATGGAAAAGAGGGAGGATGGAAATAGGAAAGACAGTAGAATGAATTGGTCATAACTTTTCTTGTCCTGTATTTATATTCATGGACAGGGAAATTCCACATGTACAACCACAGATTGGGAACCTAATAGAATAAGTTATACTTTATGTATCTATATTCTGTCAAAATACATTCTTCTGTCATGTATAACTACAAATAAAAATTTAAAATAAAAGAGATGTCCTCTTTTTTCATGTCTGTGACCATGACACCAATGGGGTCTTTCAGCATGACTTGCCCCTGGATCTGATATCTGTTTTTAGGGCAATGTTCATCTCCTTTCAAGGACCACACAGCACTAGTGGGCAAGCTTGGGCCTGAATACTTGCAGCCCCACTAACCAGAGCATGACCATGGTGACCATGTTACAATGGACAAAGGGCAACTGTGTGCTGGGAGTCATTCCTTTAAGTACCATTGCCAATGGACCACCCAAGCAGAAACCCACAAGTTCACCACAGGGCACCAGCACCTAGGTGCACATAAGTACTGGCCTCTCAGCCTGAATGCTCTGCTTCTCATGTGTCCACAGTGAACAGGAACTTCTCATTTATGGTCCCATTCTCATCTGGCTAGGGCTCTGCTGGATCCAGGAGGACTGGGCCAGCTGCCAGATCATTCTTCTCCAGGTCAGGACCTGCCCATGTGGGGTTCAGGTGAAACACGCTGCCCTAAGACAACATACACCTCTATTGCAGGACCCTGATGAGTAGCATACAACAGAATCCGAAATATTTCCAAACCAGAGAAACATTAAAAAAAATAAAATAAAATAAACTACACGAAGCCATTTAAAATGAACTGATCTCCATCTAATGTGGTAACATGTCCCAGATATTAGGGTCAGAGGATAAAGGAGACACAAAACCACATGTCCAGGGTGAGCCTATGTTTATTCTCTAAAAAAAGAGAAATCAACTGCTGCTGGAACCATTGGGTAAAAGATTAATAGGGAACTTATTTATTTATTTTTGGAACTGGGGGTTGAAGTGGGTGCTTAACCACTGAACCAATCCCCAGACCTTTTTATTTTTTGTTTTGAGATGGTAAGTTAATGCTATGTTGCCCGGGCTGGTCTTGAACTTGCCGTCCTCCTTTTCTTAGCCTCCTGCTGGGAGAGCAGTGCATGCCACCCCACCAGGCTGACAGGGAACATGATAAAGGGTGGATCAAACAACACTCAGCATCACTAGAAATGAGACAGGCACTGTGTGCCTCCTGATAGGTCATCGATGAAATATTCCTATAAAAAAATTAATTAAGCCTCTAATCAGCAGTTTACCAGAAATACATGTTAAAAAATAATAATAATAAGTTAAACCCACCCAGGGAATCAGCCCAATCCAGAATGACCTCTGGGATCCTGGGGTAAATGTGAGGCTCAGAGACACAGCACTCTATTCCCAACTACTTCCTAGGGAATTTCTTCCTGAAACGTGGCTAGTAGGAGGCTGGGATCTTACTTGGGCTCACTGGTTTTTGTTCTCACAAACACAGACAGAGGTCTTGGCCTGGCCCTCTCTGGTTTGCTTGTAGTTTGGAATTCTTTGGAGCTCATTGAGTGTCAGCCATTTTTATGATCAGGGAAATAGAAATTATCAGATTTGTTGTACAGGAGAGTGAGAAGAGCTAGAAGTTAAATGCAGAAAGAAGGCTATGGGGAGATCTCTGTAGTTATTTGTAACTCTGGTCAATGCTTAGCCCACACTATCAGGAAGCTCTCTGGGATGAATTTTCACTGACTCTTCTGCTTGTAGCTCTGAATTTATGAGCAAGAAAAAAGATGACTGCTTACTAAAACATAGCATAGCATAGGTATTATAGAGATAAAGTCATGGGTAACTGAATGATTATTTTGTAGCTTGAATTTTGGGTCAAATATTAGGAAAGTGGGAAGAATATCGTGTTTTAAACTTTCCTACTTTTACATAATCAAGACTCTTCTGATGATGCAAAAGTATTGGACACCAAAAGAGGCCTCTGCTGCACAACAGATATGTTGAAGGGGAAGACAGAATAGTGATAACTGCTTTAAGCTAAGAAGCTCCCAGATTTCAACAGTTCTAGCCTCCCCTCAGTTGGGCCTCAGCCAGCTTTGCCTCCAGTAAACAGAGCCACAGGAGCATCCTATCACCTCTGCCATAGAATGGTCAGTCTAGATTGCTCTTCCCCTTGAAGACTCGTCAGGGCACTCAGTTTGCCCAGGGCACCCACCACAGACTCACAGGGCTGCCCACACTAAAACAATTGCCCCTGGAACCAATACAAAGCTCAGCCAACTGGTTCTCTCTCAACCTATATCCCCCCATCATCTTCCTGTCTGCTAAACATGAAGAACTCTGTTTACTATGATGACCCTCAGAAAAGTTTTTTCCATGGCCTACAACTGTTCCCCATGGATGAGCATTTCTTCCACATTGCTGGCTGCCCCACCCTTTCTTCTGCCTCCTGCTCACCCTGGGCCTTCTTTGAGAAAATCAGTGAGGATTAAGAGTCTCCCAGGCATAGCCTGCAGTTGGTGAGCCTGGAGTCTTCCTCTTTGGAGATGGAAAGGCTCAAGTGGAGCTGTATAAACTGGTAATGACATTGCTCAGGGAGCAGAAGCTCACACAGAAGTTTCAGGAGATCTCAGCTCTATCTGGGGAGCTCTATGTGCCAATATTTCCCTGTGGTATTTCAGACCTGGTCACAAAGAAACATTGGCGTTTGGGGCCATTGAGAGCATAAAAGCAGACTGTGCAACCTCAGTGGCATGGGTAACTACTCTAAAGTTTTCCATAATGTGCCTTGGGCAGTGTTGAGTGCTAATATCAGGGAGCAAGCCAGATCTGTAGCCTGAACTTTTATATCTGATGCTTTATATCTTTAGAGTATTCCATTTTCTCAGCTATGCCTTGGCCACTTAGTCCAGGGTCTCTGACCAGAGTCTTCCCTTTTTAGGGGGCTTGGGTAGGCCAGAGTGATGTAGGCTGCCAAAGAGAAACTTCCTAATTCTGTGCCAAGCAAGGTATCAGTTGGCTGAGTAGGTGGTTTGAACTGCAGGAAGCCTTGAAAAGGGCAATGGACAACATCATTTTCAGGAGACCAGACATGCACAGAATGGAGGTAATGGCCAGTTCTCCCAGAAAGGATCTCTCATAGGACCTGAGATAAGCACCAAGGAGACAGTTTACCCAACTTTTAAGCCCAGTAGTGGGATGCCATCAGGATGACTTGTGAGTGGCCCCCACAGGCCTGGGAAGGTAACAATGGCCACCCAGTGGAGGAAAGCCACTAGGCGCTATGAACAGGCTTCATGTAGGACCCTTCTCTCAGGTGCCTGCCTCCAAGGGTGGGAGCCCAGGGTGAGGTAAAAAGCTTTCCCTGAAAACTGCACATGGCAATGGTTAGGTAAGGTGGGATTTTGGAGTTCCAGAGGTGAAAACAAAGTTCAGCTGCCAATGTGGTTTCAGGCAAAGTGGTAGTCTTAGATATGTTGCCAGGATGCAATTTTGGAAGGTTTGAGCAGAGAATATATTGCCATTCAGAAAACCAGCCATGGCATGAGGCATGGTCATTCCAGGAAGGGACAAAGCCATTAAGGTTCATATGCATTCACCTCTTGTGGGAGGGAGAGGAGTGGGAAATATGTGCCTGGGTGCATGCATGGGGCTGGGAGGAACTGTGGGGCACTGGTGCTCAGGCTGTGGATCCAAACCAGCTGTCCCACCAGCTGACCCAGTGAGGTTTCCAGATCTATTAAGGAGGGAAAGATATTGTGTTTGAATGTCAGCAGGTATTGTAATGAGAGAGATTCATCCACCCATGGCCAGGCTCCAGAGCTTTCAGGGGGTAGTCAGGAATTTTTCATACCCTATGTAGGGGGAGTCATTTGGGAGCAGGGTCCCTAGACCTGCATCAATTGCATCAGGAGGTAGCCTCAGGATCAGGGACTTTGTGTCCTCCTGCCCATATTCTGGGAGCACAACAGAGTATAGCCCCTGAAACAGAAGTGCAGGCACCACCTAGTGTCTGGCTGGGGTGATAGCTGAGTGGCAGATCAGGGCAGGCTAGGAGAAACAGCTGACTACCCTGTGACTCATAAGGTTTTCACGGTTATTGAAGCCAGAAAACCTGAGTTTGTGTTATCACAACCTGGATGTGACAGTTGGAGTCATTTGCTTCCTATCTTCTAGCCACTGAATTCTCCAATTTTCTTTGACTGAAATTCTCTAGGAACAACACTAGGAACCTGAATCAATTCCTAGTCCTATAGAAGGTTCTCTTTGCTGAGGTCAATAAAATACAGAAACCTATACAGATATGTAGCTCGTTTAAATACCCACTTTTCATGTCTTACTTGTCATTTTTGTTTGATTTTCATGAGTTGAAGAACACTCTGTCAGATTTTGTCTTTTTTCAATTTGATGTTTTCCATATTGTGCCTGCAGCAGTGCTGGGTGCTATGTCTGGCTTTTGGGGAATAGGGAAGACCTGTTTCCTGCGCTTCCACATCCAGTTGGTCCAGCATCTCCACTACTATGGGGTAGTTGCCAGGTTGGCTGCACAAGTGGGCTGGCATCCAATAGAAGTGGAGGTGACAGGGGTCAGGTGGCACCAGACTTCCAACCAGCAGTGTAACTTTCCAAGTCACTGGGCAGGTGGGTACTAGGATACCACCTGTGGGTCTTAGGTTCAAGATACCTGCATTTCAGGTGCAGTAACATGTTGTCCTTGCTTTCTCAGGGGCACTTTTCTCTGATACCTTGAGTCTTCATGAGGGCCCCAAGATGAGCACCCTACATGCTGCTGGGAATAGAGCAGGGTGGCTGCTGAGAGCTGCCATTGGGCCTCTGAGGGGAAAATCAACTAAAGGTGATAGGTAATGGACCAACACAGAACCGGTCCTGCAGGTGTTTAGCCAGTGAGCTAGTGTAGATGGTGTCACCAGGGTCTCACCCACTGTACCTGGAACAGCACATTCTGTCCTCTCCTGGCCCAGAAAAGATATGAGCTGTCTCTTCTCTCTAGACTTGCTCCAGAACAAGCAAGAGAGAGGCCTTGGCATACCCTGGTACAGAACTTCTGATGGGGTAGGAAGGCGTTGGGTTTGTGATTAGGAGCTCTTTTGATAGCAGAAATCCCTCTGTTTATGTTGGCGCCCCAGAGCTGTCAGAGAGCTGTCTGCTATCTGAGATGGTCCTGCTCAGACAGAAGGGGAATACCAGGGGAAATGTTCCTGGCTTAACAGAATCTGCAGGTGGTAGTAGCTTTGGGATCAGCCTTCTGTGTCCTCCTGCACTTCCCCTGGGAACACTGGAGTGGACAGCCATTGAGAATATAAGCATGGGCACTATACAGTATCTAGCTGAGGGGTTTAGCATGGTAGCTTCAGTAGGATTGCTTATCCTGTACTCAAAGATGCTTTTCCTAGGTATGGAATCCAGGAAAAACCAAGCTTATATTATCACAAAATCTGGTTTTATTCATGTTTGTGCTGCTTTCTTCAAATCTTGGCATCAAGATTCTACAATTTTTTAAGTGTGTCTATTATTTAGCTCCTCTGGGGACAAATCTAGGCCTCCTACTGGTTCCACAATAAGTGTTCATCTTTGACCAGTTCAATCCAATAGAGAAAACTTACAGACCTAGGGATCCCCTTACTCTTCACTCTCAGAAGGTTCAAGTTTTCACCAGTATTGGCTTTTTAAGAATGGAAGGGCAATCTGCCAGTGTGTGATTCTTCAAGCTCAAGCTTCCCATAACCTGCCCCCAAGCAGCCCTGGGTGCTCCACGCCTGATAACTGTCAACAGTTTCCAATCTAAGATGCAAGTTGTCTCCTGGGTCAGTTTCTGCACTGGGCAAAAGTTTAGGTGAGCAGGGTCCTTGAAGAGCAGAGTGAGAGAGTTCTGTGGCTGGGACCAGCAGCCATTCTGGGTGCCTCTCACACCCTCTCAAAGCCATTCTGGGTCCTCTGCCCCTCCAGGCTCCATTAGACCCATAAACCAGCTATATATGCTAGGGTCACTGTGCCCAATGAGCCTTGTGCAGTTTCCCATGGCCTGCTCATCCTCATGGGCATGGAAGGTGATGATGGCCTGCAAGCAACAGTGTGTTCTGGTATCCTGGAAGAACCCAGACTGCCCCTAGCCCAGATGAACCCTGTGCAGCCCAAAGAGCCCCACTCCACTTCTGGTGTGAAGAAGTTGGGGATGAATTGCCAAGAACATGCCCCTGGGGTTCAGTGACTAGGTCCTCTCCTACGTGCAACACAGCTGAGCAGGTACCTGTCTTGTACCTTCCTCTGAGTCTCCACTGCTTGCCCAGGTGGAGGTGAAGTCATAGTGCTGCCACTTGTTTGTGACATCAGGAGTTACCCACAGAGCAAGGTTGTCATAGAAGGCCCTAAGCAGGACCATTGTTGTCCAAGACTCAGAAGGACCCACAGGGGAGAGGAAAACAAGTACAGTCTTCTTTAAGGGCCTGGGATCACCACACCTTTGAATCCAAAGTTGTTGGATGCCAGCCTTTTCAATTACAATGCCATAGTTGCCAGTTGCTTTGCTGTCATTTCACAGGAGCATTGTTATCACAGTTAGACTTTCATTGAGAAAAATCAAAACAAAGATAACAGGTTTTTCAGCAGAAATAAATGTTGGAATCTTCAACAGAAGTTACTTTCTGGAAGCTAAACTTAGTGTCATGGCTCCTGATGTGAATCACTGAAAAACTAGGACCACCTTAAGGGCTGAAAATTCGTTGAGCTCTTGCGGGTTTTTTAATTGATTTAAAAAAAATAAATGGCAGTGGAATGCATTACAATTCTTACTACATGTATACAGCACATTATTTCATATCTCTGGTTGTATATAAAGTATGTTGGCACCAATTCATGTCTTCATACATGTACTTTGGATGATGATGTCTATCACATTCCACCATTCTTGCTAATCTCCTGCCCCCACCCTTTCCCTCTCTCCCCTCTTCCCTATCCAGAATTCATCTATCCCTCCCATGCTCCCCTGCTCTACTCCACCGAGTTATCCTTCTTATATATAAAAAAATTGGAATTTGTTTTTTTGGGGATTGGCTAACTTCACTTAGCATTATTTTCTCCAATGCCATCCATTTACCTGCAAATTCCATGATTTGTTTTCTTTTTTATTTCTGAATAAAATTCCATTGTGTATATGCCACATTTTTTATCTATTCATCCACTGATGGGCCTCTAGGTTGGCTCCACAGTTTAACTTTTGTGAATTGTGCTGCTATAAATATTGATGTGGCTGTGTCCCTGTGGTATGCTGTTTTTAAGTCCTTGAGGTATAAACCAAGGAGAGGGATAGCTGAGTCAAATTTGGTAACAAAACCCATGTTTCAACCTTTCTGATATTTATGCTTCATAATATATCTGAATTTTTTCACCCACAAAGGTGTAAAATGGTACCTGAATTTCCGAGTGTTTCAAGGCTGAGCATTATTGCATGTACTACTTTGACCTTGAATTTCTTCTTCTGAAAAAAACCTGTGGATAATTTTATATATTTTTGACAAGATACTGTCTTCTCCTGGTTGATTTTTAGTTCTCTCTATATTTTTTAAATTTTATTTTTAGTTGTAAGTGGACAAAATAACTTTTAATTTTATGTATATGTGCTGAGGATTGTACCAGGGCCTCACACATGCAAGCTAAGCGCTCTACCACTAAGCCCCAGACCCAGCTCCTAGTTATCTATATATTCTTGATATTGATGCTTTGTTATTTTTATAACCCAGATTTTGTCTTTCAGCTTGTAGCTTGTCTATTAATTTTATTTAACCAATTATGTCCTGGTATCTCTTATGTAAGGGTTAACATCAAGACATAATTAAATGTTTTTCTGATGAACAAAATTTCTTAAGGGGTTGGGATTGTGTGTCAGTGGTAGAGTGCTTACACAGCACATGTGAATCAGGCTGTATAGCAATACCAGACTTCAAACTATACTACAGAGCAATAGTAACAAAAACGACATGGTACTGGGTTTGATCTTTGGCACTACATAAAAATAAAATAAAGGTTATTGTGTAGACCTACAACTAATACAAATATTTCAAAAATTCCTTTGATTTTAACAACTTTTTCATTATGATCAATATTTTGAGTCTTCAATAACACAATCAATAACCTAGACTTAACCAACATGTATAGAATATATCAACCATCATCAAGTGGATATTTTTTTCTCAGAATCACATGGATCCTTCTCAAAAATAGACCATATATTATGCCATAGGGCAACCTTTAATAAATATAAAGGTGTGGAGGTAATACCATGCATTTTATCTGATCATAATGGAATGAAACTGGAAATCAATGATAAAAGAAGAAAGGAAAAATCCTACATCACTTGGAAAATAAACAATATGTTACTGAATGATCAATGGGTTACAGAAGACATAAAGGAGGAAATCGAAAAAATTTTAGAGATAAATGAAAATACAGACACAACATATCGGAATCTATGGGACACAATGAAAGCAATTTTAAGAGGGAAATTCATTGCCTGGAGTTCATTCCTCAAAAAGAGAAAACAACAGCAAATGAATGAGCTCACACTTCATCTCAAAACTGTAGAAAAGGGAGAGCAAAACAACAGCAAATGTAGCAGAAGGCAAGAAATAATTAAAATCAGAGTGGAAATCAACGAAATTGAAACAAAAGAAACTATTGAAAAAATTGACAAAACTAAAAGTTGGTTCTTTGCAAAAATAAATAAGATCGACAGACCCATAGCCATGCTAATGAAGAGAAGAAGAGAGAGAACTCAACTTACTAACATACAGAATGAAAAAGGCAATATCACAACAGACAGTACAGAAATACAGAAGATAATTAGAAATTATTTTGAAACCCTATATTCCAATAAAATAGAAGATAGTGAAGACATTGATAAATTTCTTGAGTCAAATGATTTGCCCAGATTAAGTCAGGAGGATACACACAATTTAAACAGACCAATATCAATGGAGGGAATAGAAGAAGCCATCAAAAGAAAACCACCAAGCAAAGCCCAGGACTGCATAGGTACACAGAAGAGTTTTACAAAACCTTTAAAGAAGAATTAATACCAATACTTTTCAAGTTATGTCAGGAAATAGAAAAAGAGGGAGCTCTTCCAAATTCATTCAATGAGGCCAACATCACCCTGATTCTGAAACCAGACAAAGACACTTCAAAGGAAGAAAACTACAGACCAATATCTCTAATGAACCTAGATGCAAAAATCCTAAATAAAATTCTGGCGAATCGGATACAAAAACATATCAAAAAATTGTGCACCATGATCAAGTAGGGTTCATCCCTGGGATGCAAGGCTGGTTTAATATATGGAAATCAATAAATATTATTCACCACATCAATAAACTTAAAGATAAGAAACATATGATCATCTTGATAGATGCAGGAAAAGTATTTGACAAAGTACAGCATCCCTTTATGTTCAAAACACTAGAAAAAACTAGGGATAACAAGAACTTACCTCAACATTGTAAAAGCTATCTATTATAAGCCTCAGGCTAGCATCATTCTAAATGGAGAAAAATTGAAGGCATTTCCTCTAAAATCTGGAACAAGACAGGGATGCCCTCTGTCACCAATTCTATTCAATATAGTTCTCGAAATACTGGCCAGAGCAATTAGACAGATTAAAGAAATTAAAGGCATAAAGATAGGAAAAAAAGAACTTAAATTATCACTATTTGCAGATGACATGATCCCATACCTAGCAGACCCAAAAGGTTCTACAAAGAAACTATTAGAGCTAATAAATTAATTCAGCAAAGTGGCAAGATATAAAATCAACACACATAAATCAAAGGCATTCCTGTATATCAGTGTCAAATCTTCTGAAATGGAAATGAAGACAACCACCTCATTCACAATATCCTCAAAAAAAAAAAATACTTGGGAATTAACTTAACAAAAGAGGCGAAAGATTTATACAATGAAAACTTCAGAATCCTAAAGAGAGAAATAGAAGAAGATCTTAGAAGATGGAAAAATATACCCTGTTCATGGATAGGCAGAACTAACATCATCAAAATATCGATATTACCAAAAGTTCTCTATAGGTTTAATGCAAAGCCAATCAAAATCCCAATGGCATTTCTTGTAGAAATAGATAAAGCAATCATGAAATTCATCTGGAAAAATAAAATACCCAGAATAGCAAAATCAATTCCAAGCAGGAAGAGTGAATCAGGCTGTATAGCAATACCAGACTTCAAACTATACTACAGAGCAATAGTAACAAAAACGGCATGGTACTGATACCAAAACAGGTGGGTGGACCAATGGTACAGAATAGAGGACACAGAGACCAATCCACAAAATTACAACTATCTTATATTTCACAAAGATGCTAAAAGCATGCAATGGAGGAAGGATAGCATCTTCAACAAATGGTGCTGGGAAAACTGGAAATCCATATGCAACAAAATGAATCTGAATCGCTTTCTCTCACCAAGCACAAAAGTTAACTCAAAATGGTCAAGGAGCTTGATATCAAAACAGAGACTCTGCATCTGATAGAAGAAAAAGTTGGCTCCAATCTGCATACTGTGGGGTCGCGCTCCAAATTCCTTAATAGGACACCCATAGCACAAGGGTTAAAAACAAGAATCAACAAATGGGACTTACTTAAACTAAAAAGACTTTTTTCTCAGCAACAGAAACAATAAGAGAGGTAAATAGGGAACCTAAATCCTGGGAACAAATTTTTACTCCTCACACTTCAGATAGAGCCCTAATATCCAGAGTATACAAAGAACTCCAAAAAAAATTTTTTTTAAAGAGTGAGTGAGAGAGGGGAGAGAGAGAGAGAATTTTTAATATTTATTTTATAGTTCTCGGCGGACACAACATCTTTGTTGGTATGTGGTGCTGAGGATCGAACCCGGGTTGCATGCACACCAGGCGAGCGCGCTACCGCTTGAGCCACATCCCCAGCCCAAGAACTCCAAAAATTAAACAATAAGAAAACAAATAACCCAATCAACAAATGGGCCAAGGACCTCAACAGGCACTTCTCAGAGGAGTACATACAATCAATCAACAAGTACATGGAAAAATGCTCACCATCTCTAGCAGTCAGAGAAATGCAAATCAAAAGCACCCCAAGACACCATCTCACTCCAGTAAGATTGGCAGCCATTATGAAGTCAAACAACAAGTGCTGGAGAGGATGTGGGGAAAAGGGTACACTTGTACATTGCTGGTGGGAATGCAAATTGGTGTGGCCAATTTGGAAAGCAGTATGGAGATTCCTTGGAAACCTGGGAATGGATCCACCATTTGACCCAGCTATTGCCATTCTCGGACTATTCCCTAAAGACCTTAAAAAAAAGCGTACTATAGGAATACTGGTACAACGATGTTCATAGCAGCACAATTCAAAATAGCTAGACTGTGGAAACAAACTAGATGCCCTTCGATAGATGAATGGATAAAAAAAAAGTGTGGCATTTATACACAATGGAGTATTACTCGGCACTTAAAAATGACAAAATCATGGCATTTGCAGGGAAATGGATGGCATTCGAGCAGATTATGCTAAGTGAAACTAGCTAATCCCTAAAAAACAAATGCCAAATGTCTTCTTTGATATAAGGAGGGCAACTAAGAATAGAGTAGGCAGGAAGAGCATGAGAAGAGGATTACCATTAAACGGGGAGGAGAGGTGGGAGGGAAAGGGAGAGAGAAGGGAAATTGCATAAAAATGGAAGGAGACCCTCAATGTTATAGGAAATTACATATAACAGGAAGTGAGGGGAAAGGAAAAAAGAAACAAGAGAGAGAAATGAATTACAGTAGATGGGGTAGAGAGAAAAGATGGGAGGGAAGGGGAGGGGCGTAGTAGAGAATAGGAAGGGCAGCAGAATACAACAGACACTAGTATTGCAGTATGTAAAAATGTGGATGTGTAACCAATGTGATTCTGCAATCAGCATATGGGGTAAAAATGGGAGTTCATAACCCACTTGAATCAAATGTATGAAATATGATATGTCAATAGCTTTGTAATGTTTTGAACAACTAATAATAATAAAAAAGTTTGCACACAGGAAAAAAATATTTTGAGTCTTAAGAAATCACCTATAAGAAAATATTTATGCACATTTATTATAAATGCACTGTTTTACTTTGGGTACAGTTTTTCATCCATTTTTTCTTTTGCCAATGATGTGAAACAAAGACCCTTTATCAGTCAATGTCTTTCATACATAAAGCCAAGTATTTGTTTTAGTTTTATTTATTAAGCTAATAGATCCACATATGTGTAACAGGTAGTTTGTATCATCACACTTCCAATGTATATTGAACCATTTCTGAGCTCTGCATTTGTAATTGGTCAGTACATCTATCTTAGACCAAATACCCATAAATATCTTTATTTGGTAAAGAATTTTTTTATATTCTCTTTTTTCCAGAAGTGTCTTGAAGGGCTTGGGATGTATTTCAGTGTGTTCTTGCCTAGCACATACCAGGCCCTAGGTTACATCCCTAGAAACACACACATGCACACATTCAAAATGTTCTGGCTATTTTGGGTCTTTTGCTTTTCTATATAAATTTCAGAAATAACTGAATGCAAATTTATCTACACATTTGGTTATAATTAATATTTTTATAATAGGAAGTATCCCCCTGTGAAGGTAGCTCCCTCTGCATTTAGGAAGGCTGTCATTTACTGACCTTCAGTAAGCTTTCTCCCAGATCCTTACTAAATTCAGGTATAAGATTTATTCTAGTCTTTATGACTATTTTTTAAGAGAGCAAATTGTCTATTTGGTTTAGAGAAATTCAACTGTTATATATTGATTCTAAATCTAGCCATACTGGCAGATTTCTCATTTTAAATTTCTGATTTGTCTACATTTTCTTTTGGTTTTGTATGTGAGAAACTTTTCAAAGTACAATAATGTTCTTTCTCCTCTCTTTTCCTGTATTCTACAGTTCTGGCTCTGAGAATCATAATCTTGAACAGAAGTAGTAAGGGAATCAATCCATGCCTCACCACGATTTCAAAGTGTATACTTCTAAGGTAATGGAACAGTGATGTGGCAACTGTGGGTACAGAGGTGAGTAGGGTACAGGTATACAGCAGAGACAATATTTAGATCCTTCAGTTGTCTTCCTCATTGACCTAGATATGTTTAACCAGGATTGTGCCCTTTATTATACCTTATTTTATAGTATTGGCTCTGGTTTAAGGTGAAACATTCTAGAAGAGAGCAGAGGAAGAAAGACCCAATGGAGAATATTTCTGGGAGACTTATGACTGCAGATTAAATAAAAATATTACATTCCTTTTGGGTGGGACAACTGGGTCCATTGAACCTCAGGAATGTTAAGGGTTTCTTAAAAATAGCATAGGGGATTCTGAATCTTTTTTATGGTTTACAAATTTTGGAGGAAAGCCCCTCTGATTGTTGTCACAAACAGAGAGGTAGAAAAAGAGCCCAGTGCAGGAGGAGCAACTCTGAGTTATAGATACATGCTTGGCTATGAACTACTGGATAGGACAAGGAGTCATGCAGCTTCAATTTCTCCATCACAGTGTTAAACATTTTCACTGCATCAGTTTCTCTCCACCCCCTGTAAAAAAAATAAGGTTCTGAGCACACAAAGAGTTGTATTTCTCCAGCTGAGGGAGGATGGGAGGGAAAAGAGGGGAATCATAGTGAAATTAATTTCCATGCATGTGTGCATTTGATAGGATAAACTCAACTACTATGCATAACTGAGAGGTGGGAGGGAAAGGGAGAGAGAAGGGAAATTGCATGGAAACGGAAGGAGACCCTCATTGTTATACAAAATTACATATAAGAGGATGTGAGGGGAAAGGGGAAAAAAACAAGGGAGAGAAATAAATTACAGTAGATGAGGTAGAGAGAGAAGATGGGAGGGGAGGGGAGGGGGGATAGTAGAGGATAGGAAAGGTAGCAGAATACAACAGTCACTAGTATGGCAATATGTAAAAACGTGAATGTGTAACCGATGTGATTCTGCAATCTGTATACAGGGTAAAAATGGGAGTTCATAACCCACTTGAATCAAATGTATGAAATATAATATGTCAAGAGCTTTGTAATGTTTTGAACAACCAATAATAAAAAAAACTCTAATAATTAGATAAAAAACCACACTGCACCTCATAAACATATATGATTATCATCTGTAAAATAGTAATAATAATAAATCAATCTCAGTGTGACACAGTAATGTATGTACTGACTTCCACAGTTGAAATCTAGAAAGAAGAATGGCATGGCATGCCATGTAGGAAATGCACCAGTAGGGGAAGTGTGATCTGTCAGAGTATTGGCACATTGCTACAGATGTCTTCACTCCATAAGAGTCTTGCCCAGTGATCTATTTCCCAGGGAACTTTTGGCAAGAATAAAAATGCATCTGGGTCACTTTTTCTACTATTTTAATGAGCATTTCAGATTCTTTTTACCCAGAAACTTTCTGAGAGCAATGTGGCAGCCTTGCAAGATAGAGAAAAGTTTTTGTCTCACTTCTCCATTGACCTGAGTCACTGTGTTTTACCCAAATGGCACACCAATGCTATGTGATACACCACACAAATAATCAGCTTCATCCTCATTCTGGATGTTGGAGATGCTTAAGTAGCGGTCAGCTCCTGAGCTGGAGCCTGAAAAGCGATCAGGGATCCCGTTCCCCTTGCCATGGCTGCCATCACTGTTAACATACATTACATACAGTGGGGCTTTTCCAGGCTGTTGCTGGTACCAGGAAATGAAGTAGGTGCTGTGCTGACTACTCAGGGTGCAGGTGAGTTTGACTGAGGCTCCCAGAGAGGCAGATACAGAGGGTGACTGAGTCAGCACAGGCTGGGAGAGGGAACCTAAAAACACAGAAATTTATTATATTCTGAAAAAAAAGCACACAAAGAAAGAACATTTATGGCATGAGTCAGGATGCCAAGGACAATGCTGACCTGTGCAGAACAGGAAGAGCATGAAGAAGAGGGCTGGAGTCCAGGCCATGGTATACACACCCCAGAGTTCTCCTGAAGCAAACATGCCCCAGGACTCTCTTATTAACCCTCAAAACCCAGAGGAAAAAAAGGAGGATCTATTCATGCAAATCTGTGCCACTTACCTAGACCAACAAGCCCCTCCCTGTCTGTCTTTTCTGGGGGAAGTATGCATGGAGTGTGCACAGCCTGAGACATTCTAGATGCCTAGAGAAGTCTTTGTTGAAATTATAAGCTCTGTACTAACACCAGGAGTCAGGTGTCAAGGTTCTCACACTTGAGGTCAAAACCTCTCAATGGCAGACCTACATTTTCCACATTGCCCAGATTTAAGTCAGTCCCATCTGTGTCCATGTGACAGGTGGTCCTGACGGAGCTTCTTGCCTCCCAGAAATCCTTTAGCACTGCCTGCTCCCAGCCCAGTATAGGGTGAGGAACAACCTATCTCATCTCAGTTGTTAATTTTCTATTCTCTCCCATATCCCATAGAAATAGTAAACACACTTTCAACAATTTTTTTTATGGTATTTTCAGGGGAAGGGGGCTCTTATATACAAACTCTACATGCAATGAAAAATACATAAGGTGAGAATGAAGACTGCAGACAGGTGCGCTCTGAACCCACTTATGAATCTATTTGTAAAACTAGTGTTCTCTCTTCTACCATATTCCTCCTGAAATTGGTGCATATGGACCTTATGGGTAAATGTTTCCGAATTTAAAATAGTACAGTGTGTGACTCACTGGATTCATTAAAAATGAGGAAAACCCAGGAGATAGAAAACAAAAGAACTGATAGACTTAATGAAGAAGTCAGCAGACCTGGGGCTTTTGTAGTGGGGTTCAAGAGAAAATAAATTATGAATTTTAAAGGAAAGATGACAAAAACATTCCATGACTTTTCTGTTAGAAAGACCTCTACATATTGTTATAGTGTCGTTCCATCCTATGCACAACACCATCTTATGGATATTATGGCTTCCAATGCTGACCAATAATAAATACCAGTGAATACATTAGTTGAGAGATAATATACACCTCAAGGTCTGCTTGAGCTGCATTCTAAGCTTGAGTTGCTTAGTCATGGCTAAAGGCCCACAGTTTTTGGCCCTGGCAGTAGTACATGGATTTCTCATGAAGCAATCCTCTGAGTACACAGACTGCTTTCCAGTCCCTGTTTATGATGGAGCTCACTTGGAAGCATTTCCTGGACTCAGGCATCATTCAGAGGACAGGGAATGAGCTCTGCTTGTTGGGTAGGCACACCACAGAACTATCCTCAACTAAGGGTCCCTCACAATAGTGACAAAATAGAAGATAATGGGCAATTCAGGAAGTGTGTGTCTTTCAGTATATTTTAAAATGTGGTGCCAAGTTCTTGCATTGTACAAAAATTAAGTATAATGAAATGAATTTTTTACTACACAACAGTAGGTCATTTGCTTTGATTGATTGCAAAATGAACATCACTGAAGATGCTAATCACTGGAAGAAATGATTTGACCTCAGTCTTCTGATCAGATTCAGGTGATACCCTTTTGGAAGATAAAATAATTTAATCCCTACTTTATGTAACATTTCCTTAAAAACAACTCACATATATCCTCCATTTTGGATTTAAACATAGAGAGAAATTAACCAACCCCTTACCTTAGCCTTTCTCTAGGATAAGTCATCATTGGGCTGCTATATTTGTCAGTGTCTGGTCTTATGATTTCCATATCCTGTGATCATGTTTCTATCCAGGATAAGTCATGTGCAGGTTTAGATCTCTGTTGCCCACCTGGGACTGACTGTGCTGAGCATAATTGTGATGTATCACACATTGAACCCTATTCACCCTCAGGTGGGCACCTGAGAGGTTTAGGCAGATTTACTCCCAAAAAAGAAGCCTGAGAGCCAGGAAGGTGACCAAGGGTGTATGTTGTTTCTGCTTCAAATCAGGGTCCTGGCACTTGGCTATATTTCTACTACAAGTATGAGAAGTGATCATTGGTGAGCAAAACTTTGTTGGAGCCACAGATAAGAGAGACTGTCCATTCTGAGCAAGTGGCCATAAACGGCTCCCAAGTCCCACAACCTGAGAAGTGGACCCTAAAACCCCAACAAAACATGTCTAGAATAAGGAAGGACAACAGCGAGCCACTACAATGGCTGGAATCCAAAGTCTTCCTTATCCTGAACACTGAGTCAGAAGGAGAAGAAGACATGTCCAGGTTGTGGTATGCATTTTAGAATAATTTCCTGGCCCTGAAATTTAGGCCAAACTTCCTGATGGCCCATGATTTCTCCTTGAACTGTCTGGATATAGGGGGCATGTTTACATGGTATATTATATAAATATGAGCCCTTTACCATCAACTTCTAAAACATGGTCCTATGTCCTAAGAACACTTAGATTTTCAGAATAGACACAGGGTGGCTGTGTTCTGTGGACTTTCCCCATGGGAGGAAGCAGGTGCGCTAGCACTGTGCAGGGTCCATTGAGTAACTGTTCCTCCAATAAATCTAAACCACTTGAATTTCTACCAGTTTTTTAAAAATGTCCACAGTGCCCCCTAGAGGCCTTTTGGTCTAAAACTATAAGGTCCCGTTTTATAAAGAACTGTTGAATTACTTGTATTACATTGCCACTTTATTACCAAGACTGTCTCACATTTATTACTTGAGTTTTTCTCGAGTATTCCTATTTATATCTATTTAGCTGTTTTTATTTGTTGGTTAAAATCATTCTTAATTGTGTGCAATTTAATTTTAGTGTTGCATGGTCTTGAATTATTCAGAATTTTTTTATAATTAACACACTTGTATTTATTTTGTATAATGCTTCATTGGTTTATCATAATTGTATGTTAATAGTGGTGTTCACTGTACACATAATCATACATTCAGGAACCATAATTTCATCCATTTTATTGCCCAATATTCTCCTTTCCCCTCACTTACACCCTCCCTTAAGTCTGCTTCTGTACTCTACTGGTATCATTTCAGTTGTTTTTTAATTGGTGAATTGAATTATTAATAAAATTTGGATTCACTTTTATATATTGGTGCTTGCACATAGCATCATTTATTTGTTGTCCTTTCACAGGACCTGCCTATCACCTCATTTTCTACCTCTCCTGGATCTTCCTTCTCTATTCAACATTTCTCCCTTCAAGGATCCAGTTATTTCTTTCATGAGTGGAAGTTACCAAGAGAAAAAAGTAATAAAGATGGAACCAATGAGTACAGGAATCGATTTCATGACCAAATTGCTGATAAGATTATTGATTTTGAACTTCTCATTGAATGTAGAGAAGTCTTAAGTGAAAAATTATTTTAGTAATCTAATTTTCAGGGCTAAAAAGAAAACAGAAGATGAAATACTCCACATTGGAGAATTAAATTTTCTTTTCTTGCCAGTTTTATTTTTTTATCTGGTTCAGTAAAGATAAAGTCAGTTCTACAGATGTTCAACAAGGTCTATATAACCAAACTACACACACACACACACAAAAAAAAAAAACCACACTAAACTCTGGGCTGAGGTTGTGACTCAGTGGTGGATTGCTTGCCTTGCACATGTGAGGCCCTGGGTTTTATCCTTAGCACCACATAAAAATATACAAGTAAAATAGAGGTATTGTGTCCTACTACAATTAAAAATAAATACTTAAAAAAAAAAACAAGCCTTAATTAGCTATACGTTTTTTTTTTGTTTTTTTTTTTTTTTTTTTTTTTTTTTTTTTTTTTTTTTTTGGTCTTTGTTATTTTGGTATCAGTGATTGAATGCAGAGGGGTTCAATTGCCCCATTCACCTTCACACCAATTTTTTCTTTTTTTAAAAAAGAATGTTTTACTATATTTCTTACATCCTTGCTAAGTTGCTGAGGCTGATTTTAAAATTGTAATTCTTCTGCATTAGCCTCCCAAGCTTCTGGAATTACAGGTGGGCACCGCCACACCCAGCTTTTAGTGTTTCCTTATTGACAATAATGTATGCATGGTAGCACACATTGTTTCTAGGAGATTTGTAAATGTCAGTGACTCTACCAAGAGAGAACAACTGGTCTTTCAGAATAAAGCTAGAATAACTCCATCCTCTTCTATTTTTAAGTCCTGTTATGTGGCCTAACATATAATCTACCCTGCCAATGAATTCCTCTTTAATTAAGAAGAATTTTCCTAAGCTCCAGTGGTTAATGTGAGTGACAGTATCAGAATAGTCTCTAAGTTAAGGCATTATTTCCCACACTGCTGAGTTTGAGAGCAGTTTTCCAGTTGCCTGCTTGTATCTGCCCCTTCTAAAATCAATCTTGCTGATGTACATGCTATAGAGCAATTGGTGTTTTACACTTCTTCACCAGCATGTAGTTTTCTTTTGATTATCCTCTTCTTTAATTTTACCTACAAATACGAACCCAGAATATTTAAACTCTTTACACCAGGCAACATAAAACAAACTATATAAAATTATCAATGTTTCAGAGTGAAAATTGTAGATAGAAAATAAGCACATGATGTTAGAACTGCAAGTTGATGGAATCACTCTGGAAATCAGTATGGAGTTTCATTAGAAAACTTGGAATGGAACCACCATTTAACCCAGTTATCCCATGCCTCAGCATATATTCAAAGGACTTAAAATCAGCATACTACAGTGATGCAGCCATAACAATGTTTATAGCAGTTCAATTCATAGTAGCTATTGAACCAAACTATGGAACCAACCCACATGCTCTCAATACATGAGTGGATAAAGAAAATGTGGTACCTATACACAATGGAATATTACTCAGCCATAAAGACAAATGAAATTACGGCATTTACTAGAAAATGAATGAAACTGGAGACTATCAGGCTAAGTGAAATAAGCCAATCCCCAAAACCCAAAGGCCAAATACTCTCTGATAGGTTGATGCCAACCATAGCAAGAGAGAGTAGGGAGGGGAAGTTTAGAAGTTCATTAGATTAGACAAAGAGGAATTAAAGGAAAGGAGGGGGAATGAGAATAGGGAAGACAGTAGAATGTCAAACATGACTTTCCTGGGGTCAAGTATGAATAAACGACCAGTGTAACTCCTTATCATGTTCAACTACAAGAATGGGATCAAAATTATAATGCGTTGCACTCCAAATATGTATAGTATTCAAAATATACTGTCATGTACATCTAAACACATCAAGTAAAAAAAAAAAAAGAAAAGAAGCACATGAAATAACACTAAATCTAATCTATCCTTACATTGTACATTTTAAAGTGGCAATGAAATGAGCTACACATGTATTGACAGATTTAAATATTGCACAAAGACATTGATATGAAAATGAACATACGCTGGAACTATATGTTCACAGTAAATCTAGATGCCAGAAGGTAATGTGGAAATCAAAAGGAATGATCACATATGCTAAAGCCAAGCTGTGAATTACTGTACAGATGCATGCATATACTGGTTATTCAAAGGAAGAATGAACCAATTAAATGAGGATATTAAGCTACCACTATAATCTCGTTCTTCATTAATTTAAAAACATTTGGAGGTTAAAAACAAATGCAGGTTCTAGGATTACTGAGCAAAAACACTTTAAATACATGAGGATCTTCTCTTGGCCATGTAGCCAGGGATAGATAGGCCTGACTTTGGAAAATTTCTGTGGATCTCCCATGGCAAATAAATAATCTAACATTATATCATAAAGGCCTGGAAAAAGATCCAATCAATGCTAAAGTAGATAGGAAAAAAATTAAAATCAGATTCAAAGTAATAAAATTGAAACAAAACAATTTGAAAAATAAAAAAAAAGTTAGATTGTGGAAAAAATAAATAAAATTGATAAACCCTTTGGCAAGTTAATGAAGAAAGGAGAGAGAAAACTAAAATAATTAAATTTGTGGTGAAAACACTTTTGTGATAAACAGTATTGAAATGTTCATGATAATCAGTAACTACATTTAAAATCTATACCCTAGTAAAATAGAAAATCATGAAGACATTGACAAATTTCTAGATACATTGACTTATCCAAATTGAATAAGGAGGACATCAGAAATTTAAACAAATCATTTCAAGCACTGAAATTGAAGACTCCATCCAAGGTGTACCAACAAAGAAAACCCCAGTATATATGGATTCTCAGCCAAGACTTCCAGTCCTCAAAGAAGAACATCAACCTCCTCAAATTATTTTATGAAAAAGAAAGGACCTTCCAAACACATTCCATGAAGCTAAAATCAACTTGATAACAAAACCAAAGATATATCATGTAAACAAAATTTCACATTAATGTCCCTGATGAACATAGAACCACAAATTCTTCATTAAAAAACTGGCAAAATACATACAATAAACATATTAAAAATATAGAGCATAATGATGAAGTTGAGTTCATCCCAGTGATGTAAGGTTGGTTCAACATATGGAAATCAAATAATGTAATTTATCACTTCAATAGACTTAAGACAAGAATCTCATGATTATCTCAATAGATGCAGGAAAAGACATTGGACAAAATTCAATATCCATTCATGATACTTCCTGTCATATTTATGTGATAGAAAGACCATATCACAACACTGTAAAATCAATATATTCTAAATCCAAGGCTAACATCATTCTAAATGAAGAAAAACTGAAAGCATTTCCTCTAAAATTAAAACAAGCCTGGGATGCCCTCTTTCACCACTCCTATTCAACATAATTCTTGAAACCCTAGAGCAATTAAACAGAAAAAAAAAACATTAAAGGAATATGAATATGAAAAGGAAAGAAGACTCAAACTATCCCTATTTATTGACGACATGATTGTATATTTAGAAGACCCAAAAAACTCCACAAGAAACATTGTAGAACACATAAACAAATATAGCAAAGTAGCAAAATATAAAATTAACATGCATATATCAATTACATTTATATACACTAATGAGCAAATCAGCTATAAAAGAAATTGGGAAAATTATCCCATTCACAATATGCTAAAAAATAAAATGAAATACTTGGAAATAAATTTAACAAAAAAGGTGAAAGATGTCTACAATAAAAAGTCAGAACATTAATGAAAAAAATTGAAGAAGACCTTAAAAAAAGAAAGGACCTTCCATGTTCTTGGATAGGCAGAATTAATATTGTCAAAATGTTCATACTACCTAAAAATCTATAGAGATTTTAAGGCATTGCCTACTAAAATTGCAATTACATTTTCATAGAAATATAAAAAAAGTCATTAAATTCATTTGGAGAAATAAGAGGCCAGAGCAATTCTCAGTGAGAAAACTGAAGCATGAGGCATCACAATACCAGATTACAAATTATTCTACAGAGCTATAGTAACAAAAATTGGCATGGCATTGGCACCAAAACAGACATGGAGACCAATGGTACATTCTAGAACACACAGAGAAAAACCCACATAAATCTAGTTATCTTATACTAGACAAACACACCCTAAACAGACATTGGAGAAAAGATAGCATCTTCAACAAACGGTGCTGGGAAAACTGAAAATCCATATGCAGCAAATGAAACTAAACCCCTGTATTTCACTCTGCACAAAATTTAACTCAAAGTGGATCATGGACCTTGACATTAGGACAGAGACCCTGTGCCTACTAGAAAACAAATTAGGCTGAACTATCCATCATGACACCTGAGGAATCAAATTCCTCAACAAGATTACTGAATCACAAGAAGTAAAATCAAGAATCAATAAAAGGGATGCTATCACTAAAAATCTTCGTCACAGCATAGAAAAAAAAGAACATGAAGAGAGAGCCTAGAGAATTGGAAAAAGTCTTGGCCAACTGTACTTCAGCTAAAGCATTAATCTCCAGGATATATATATATATATATATATATATATATATATATATATATATATATATATTAAGTAACACACACACACACACACACACACACACACACACAATCACCCAATCTATCAATAAGTGGGTAAATGAACTGAACAGACACATCACAGAAGAATATATGTGAACAGGTAACAAATGTATAAAAATGTTTCACATCTCTAACAATTAGAGAAATACAAATTAAAATTACACTGAGAATCTCATTTCAGTCAGAATGGCAATTATCAAGAATACAATAACATTAAATGTTGGCAAGTATATTGAAAAAAAGGGTACACTCATACAGTGCTAGTGGGACTGCAAATGGGTGCAAACACTCTGGAAAGCATTGAAGAGATTCTTTACAAAACTTGAAATCGAACCAGTAATTGATCCAGTTTTCCCACTCCTTGGTCTATACCCAAAGGACATATAATCAGCATACTATAGTGACAAAACCACATCAATATTTATAGCAGGTCAATTAACAATAGCTAAGCTATGAAGTCAACATGGGTGCTCATGAACAATGAATAGATAAAGAATACGTGGCAGAATTTGGGTGTGGTGGTGCACACCTTGTAATCTTAGTACCTTGAGAGGCTGAGGCAGGAGGATCATGAGTTCAAAGCCAGCCTCAGCAAAATTGAGATGCAAAGCAATTCAGTGAGACCTGTCTCTAAATAAAATATAAAATAGGGCTGGAAATGTGGCTCAGTGGTTGAGTGCCCCTGAGTTCAATGATGAGTACCCCACTCACCCCCCCCCCCAAGAAAAGATAAAGGAGGAATAGATGAATTCTAGATAGGGCAGAAGGGTGGGAGTGAAAAGGATGGGCAGGGGATTAGCAAGGATGTTGGAATGTGATAGGTATCATTATTCAAAGTACATATATGAAGACACAAATTGGTGTCAACATTCTGTATATACACCAGAGATAAGAAAAGTTGTGCTGTATATGTGTAATAAGAATTGTAATGCATTCCGCTGTCTGTCATTTTTTCTAAATCAACAAAAAAAGAAAATTTGGTACACATACACAATGGAGTAGTATTCAGAACTCAGCCATAAAGTAGAAAAAAATTGTGGCATTTACTGGTATGTGGATGGAATTGGAGACTATCATGCCAAGTGAAATAATCCAATACCAAAAAAAAATGCAAAGGCTGAATGTTCCCTCTGATATGTGGATGCTAACTCACAATACGTAGGAGGGAGCAGGAGTGGAGATTCACTGGATTGGACAGAAGGGAGTGTCTGAAAAGGATGAGGGATAGGAATGGGAAAGAGTAGAATGAATCTAACATGTTTCCTATGTTCATATATGAATACAACACCTGTGAAACTCCTCATCATGTACAACCACAAATGGGAAGTTAAACTCCATTTATATTATAGGTCAAAATATGTTATACTGTCATTTGTAACTAAAAAGAGTAAATATAAGGAATTATATATTATCATATGTATATATGTGTGTATGTAAAAAATAAAAATAAAAGAATATAATTAGTTGTGGCAGAAATGGTGTCTGGATATAAAGAATTAATTCAGGCCAATTTCCTCTCTATGTTCCCATTTTCTCTTCCACCTGTTATGACACAGCACAACAGAATCTCCAGATGCCAGTGTTATCCTGATGTGCTTTCCCATCCCTAGAATCATGAAACAGATAAACTTTTACTGTGGGGCATGCTTCTAATCCCAATGACTTGGGAGTCTGAGGCAGAAGAACCACAAGTTAAAGAATAGCTTCAGGAACTTAACAACGTCCAAAGCAACTTAGAATGAATGACCTTGTCTCAATATAAAATTTAAAAAGTACTGGTGAATATAGCTCCATGGTAAAGGGCTCTGGGTTCAATCACCAGTATCCTCTAGAAATTAGGAATAAAATTTAGCACTGCTTAAAGGTAAATAAAAACTGTGTAATATGTAAGCAGTTCTGACCATCCATCAGAGAAGGAAGAATAAGTGCCTGGAGGACTGAATAGTTTTAGGGCTCTAAGAAAATATTTACTTTATAACAGAAGAAATATGAATATAATACAGGATGGATTATATTTCCCTCTATTCTTATGAGTCATAAAATATATTTTAATTTACATGTGGATCTGCAAAAAGGGTCCATGAAGAAAGATGCATGCAGGAACCACACAGATCGTGATGTGTCCTCAGTAGGATGAAGTGTAATTCAACTCATCATGGAAGACACTCAAAAGCAGTTTTATAGGGTGGAAGAAGACATTGAGGAAGGAATACCTGCTATATGATTTCATTTATAAAACTTTAAAAAAGTAAAAACTGTCCAAATATCACAGAGAGCAAGCCACTGGCTGCCTGGGAGGTGCTGTGAGACATGATAGATGCAGTATTCCCACAGGGAATAGGAGGCTTGCAGGGTGGGTAGATTTCTTGACCTGATGTGCTGATGTTCCAAAATTTGTGAATATATCTAAATATTTGTATAAACTTTCACTCCTGGGTGGTTCATGTCTGTCAAATATTCCACAATAAGAAAATTTATATAAAAATAGGCTATAACAGGTATCATTGGAGTTCATAATGAGGGCCAAGGAGAGTATAACAGAGCTCTGGAACTCCTGGAAATAGAAAAGATTGGATTCCTCATCAGAGGTAGTCTGACTTGACCAGGATTGGACTGGCTGCCTTATCACCTAAACGTCAATGGATAAAAATCATAGGATCCAGTTGTTCTCGTCAAGTTAAAGAAGAACAGCACTTTCTGTTTCTATGGAGTACATTTCCTAGATACAGGTTACCATGGATGAATCTAGGACAGAGGAGAGAAGGCTTTTCATTTCCAGGCAGTGCCTGGAGATGCAGCTTAGCCCTCAATAATGGCAGTAGAAGAAGTCACAGGCCTGGCCTGAGAAGGAGCTGCTTGCTGAATGTTCATTCTGCTGGCAGATGAAGAAAGGGTTCTTTTGTCTCTTCCCTATGGGTTAGGACCACTGAGGCTCTGGCCATAAGATTGACAGTGGGAGGCAGACTCATAATCAGACTGGAGCTCAGTTATGGACAGCAAACCTGCACTACCAGACTTGGAGCCAAAAGCAGTGATGATAGACCCTTGATTGCATCCTCGGCCCTGGCACAGAACTCTCTAATTGGGGATGTCCTGGGGATGTTTGAGGGTGGGTTTAGGTGAGTAATAGTTTTGTGGGAGGTCACAACTACTATCTCTGAGCAGAAAGCTTTGGGCAGGGCCAGGCAGATTATTACATCTCTGCTTACTTCCTGAAAACTCAACAACCAAACTCAAGCACTCCCTAGTATCTACATCTAAACACAACGTCCTGGGATCTGGTGACCCAAGCACCTCAGAGATAGCCTGCCTCTGAGGCAGTGGTGAATCTGTGCATGGATTACTTGACTGCTTAATGTTCAGTATCAAAGTGTTTTCTGTGATAAAATTCCTCTCAGATCAAGATAAAAAAACAAGAACATAAAGTTTTTGGCTTTATTAGCTTGCACATTATCAGTCATATAATTCCTAATGCAAAATCTTGTTCCAAATACTTTTTTCAACTTGCACTTGGTAAGGAGGTGATTTGCAATATCTTGTGGGTTGCCATTTGGTGCCATTTAGGATAAGATACACGGATACATGCTTTTAGACTTCCTCGTTTGAAACAATCTTAATCTTTTTTATCAGCACGTAACATGTAGGGTTGTGAAAATGAGATAGTCATGGCCATATGCTACATAAGCCACCATTGACTACATGTAGTACCACAGCAGGTAGAGGCCCTGAAAGGACCTCAGGTACCAGAACTCATGAAAGTCTTCAAAAAAGTGCACATGGTTCTAGTCATTTGGTAGGGATGCAAATGACCCCACAGGAACACCAATCTTTTGTTAATGTTTGATGAATAAGTCAGTACATTTCCCAAGAGTTTGTGGTTCTAATTGAAAAAGAGAATAATTTTCTGGATGCTGGGCAGCTCTAGGTGTACCATAGGCCACAATTGCCTGCCTAGAAATTTCATTATTTAAAAATGTAACTTACTTTTTGATGTGTAGTTTTCAACTCCAAAAAAATTTGAAAGAAAATATAGACAGAATTTAAAACTATATAGTCAGGGAATAATGACACATATCTCTAACCATAGCAGGTCAGATGTCTAAAAAAAGGATTTAAAGTTTAAGGCCAGCTCAGAAATGTAGTGATATCCCGTCTTGAAATGAAAAATAAAAAGAAATGAGAATGTAGCTGAGTGGTAAAAATCCCTGAGTTAAATCCCCAGGACTAGAAAATAAAAATAAATATTTAACAACAGTATTCATAGTTTAATGATAAGAAGGATAATGCACTTCAGAATTTAATATAACATTCATATCTATGAAAATTATAATGTACATACAGATGTGAAAACAGAAATTTACCTGTGATTGAGTAATTTATGACTACTTTAAATTGAAATCATTCTTGGATTATATGGATTATTTAGTTATTCCATTTTCTAAAAATTTAATATACTAATTTGTAATATTAATGTATTTGTATTATAAGATATATTAGTAGTATAAAACCCAAATATATTAAATATATAAATACAATTTAAATTTAGAAAATAATCAATTGTCTGAGGCAATTTTTTAAAACACATGTTAAAATTGTTTAGGCTAATTACTACGATTAATTATCACAAATTGGATTTTGAGGACAAAGGAACCTCCTCAATTTACAAAAGCCTAAAATTTTGAAATATAGATGACATGGCCATATTCATCTTTAGCATTAATTTTTACATTCAGTCATGTGCTCTCTACTTAGGCAATAATTTAGGTCTAGTGAAAGAACAGACACAAAGTAACAAGTGGCCTTGGCTGTGGAGAGGTGTGTGATGGTGTAGATTGCTGTGGAACAGAAACACAAGGAAACCATTCCACATGGGCTCACATAAGCCTCACAGATGACCTTATTCTTTACAGGTATATATGAAGACCCCAGAGGTAAACTAAGAAAAGGAAGAGAGTGGTCCCCAGGAAAGATGAACAATGACCATGAAGGAGGTGCCTGACATGGTAGCTCCAGAGTTGACTCTATAGGAGGTGCTACTCCTAGAGGGGCTGGTGTCCTGCTAGGGCCTGACTCTTCCTAGAGCAGGACTTCAGAGCCTGAGGATATAAGGTCCACGGAGATTTTAATCTTGTCAGACAGCTTGTTTGAGCCAGAAATATGATGGCTAAAGTATTATCCAATCAGATAAGAAGATCACAGGAGGTTGTGAAGAAGTATAAGGCAGTGCAATAAGGGAGAATGAAGAGAGGACCTGAGGAAGGGGTTCCATCAACCTGATGATAACCTCTGCTATGAGCACAGGGAAAGGGTTAATAAAGTATGACTCCAAGCTCTCAGGGTTGGATGACTATGAAGAAGCCAGGGGCTCCATGGACTGAGGAAGGAACACAGGGCTAAATCCACTGCCTCTCTTTTTTTTTTTCTCCCAGGTCATGAGGTCTGTCAATGGCATTCAAGGCTAGTCCAGGGATCCTGAGGCCCAGAAGCAGAAACTGCATGATGGTCTTGAAAGACACAGAAGGAACAGCATCACTAGAGAGGACACTTAGGTCAGGAATTATTACTTCAGAGGAAGAAGGAACTAAAAGGAGAGACAATGTTTTCTAGATATAAACAGCTTTTCCCATTCCCTCCCTCCTTCCTTCCCTGTCTTCCATTAGCTATGATACTTAGGTAATGTATATCCTCTTGTGATTTGCTTAATTTTTTAAAAAAATATTTTTATTTGATGTTGATGGCATCTATTTTGTTTTATTTATTTAGTTTTTTGTGGTGCTGAGAATTGAAACCAGTGCTCAAGCCACTTCCCATTTCAGTTTCCTATTAAAACAGCAATGAAATTATCCACTGGAATGATTTAAATAGTCAATGATGATACTGACATCAAAAATAAACAAATTCTGAAGCTGTCATTCACTGTGAGTTCAGGTACCTGAAAATATATATTCAGGCTAGTACATGCTCAATTATTCACTAAAGCCAAGCTGTGATTGCACTGATATGGTCACATACTCTTTCTTGAAAGAAGGGATAATCCATGCAAGTGAGGATATTAGCCTACCATTTTAACCACTTTCTTCATTGAATTAAAGTGCAGTTTCTAAGAACATTGAACGTTTAAAGAGAGTATTGTTTCAATCAGATTTAATATTAGATAAGTAAAATAAGTCTATTTTATACTTCTCATGTTCTGAGGCTTTGGCATATTTAAATATGTTAACACTAGGGTTTGAAAAATTTAAAGAGCAAGAAAACTTATGTTGAAAACTCTTCTTCTTTCTTTGTTACTTTAGAGCAAAGAATTTGGACCAAAACATCTGAATTTTTCCTACATGTATTGTTTGCATGATTGTAAAATTATGGAATTAAAAAAACACAAACACAAATAAAAATCTAAACAAGGCCCTGGGTGTCATTCTGCAGTGGCATCATGACTGTTTACACATTTACTTCTTGGTGTCTTCTTTTTTTCAGAGACAATTCCGAGAATTCATTGTATAATTTACAGAAAAAAATCACTGAGTCCTGGTGGTAGACATTGATCCCCATTGAAATGTTACCACATGTAATATATAGTACATATGTATACCTTACATTTTAAATACATTTTTAACATATAGAGAGATATTGATTATGGCTTATCATTTGAATGAATTTCACTTTCTGTGCCAAAGTTCCTTTACTAGTAGAAATTGGTAAGAAGTGAAAATATTTGTTAGTTTTGAGAATATATTTTTATATTCATTTTTACATTTTAGAGTTTCTATGTGAGTTCATGGAAGACAATTACAGTGTGGCACTATGGAAACCAGATTCCAATATCTTGTGTTATTTTAAAATCAGTGAGGTTCTTATTTACTCTAGTAAAAGTGACATAAGCTCAGAATTTCAGGGGCTGAAGGTTTTTGTCCCACTTCCTCATCTGTCTGTACCACTGTGATACCATTGCTTTGACACACCTGACAGTAGTAATCAGCCTCATCCTCAGGCTGGAGCCTGGAAATGTGCAAAAATGCTTCATTGGTTGAAGCATCTTTGGATCCAGAGAATCTATTGGGTACCCCTGTCCCTAGTTGCTTGTCTGAGTCTGAGTAGTAGTGCAGGTAGAGCTGGGGAGGAATCCCTGGCTTCTGCTGGTACAATACATGTTTCTACCACTAACACTGAGGTCACTGCTCAGGGTGCAGGTGAGTCTGGCGGTTGATCCCAGAGATGCAGAGATGTATGGTGGCTGAGTCAGCACAGGCTGGGACAGGGAACCTGTGAACACAGACACAATATATTGAAGGACAAAGCCAGGGGGCTGTGGCATAGGGATTTCAATCAGAAGATAACAGCCCAGATTATGGGTCTGCCTTCGGCCTCTAAAGACTGTCCCTAACTGTATATTGAGAGAGAAGCAGGAGGAGAAGAGGAGTCCAGCCCATGGTGGATACAGCCCCTTTTTAGTCCTCACCTCTGTGGTTGGGCTCCCTAGACCTCTCTTATAACAGGCCTACTGGTTGTACACAGGAGGGGCAGCTCATGCAAATGTTCTCTCATCATCTGTGTCTCCCACATAGGCACTCAGTGTCTGGGTCCCTGATCCAGGAAAGTTTGCATGGTGCAATAATTTGCCTAGTAAGTGAACTTAATAGGAACCAACTGATGATTCACACCCAGGCTTCTGTGCATGAGAGTCTGCCAGGTCTAGAGGGCCCTGTGTACCCAGTCACCAAGGAACCAAAGGGCCCATCCCTGAGACCTCAAGTCAGTTGAGGACTCCCCAGCTGTGATTTATCTCCTGTGAACCCTCTTGCCCTTGGGATAGTCTCATCTTGCCATCTGCTGGTCTCAAAACAAACATTTCATAATGGACCAAATTTATCTCCACTTTGTTTCTTGAATGCCTGAATGAAATATCTAGCAAGAACAATGGAGGTGTAGTCCTGAGGTAGCCATCACTGACACCTTCTTCTGTGGGTGCTGAACTAGTGAGCAAGGCAAACATAGAAACATGACTCAGAAGAGCCTTCAAACAACTCTGAATCTGAGGACAAAATGCCTGGAGCAGAAATAGAGATGTGTTAATGTGAAGGTCTCTGAGGAAGGGGCATTCTAAGTGGGAATGAAGTTCACTGAGGGTAAAACAGATGTTCATGGGGGAGACAATAATGTACCAGGAATGTACAATCTTTCTAGAGCAACAGGGAAAGAAGATAATGGAATAGAGATGTGGAAACTGTGGGTGCAGAGGTGGGAAGGGCCCAGGGTATAGCAGAGACAAGATTTAGGTCCTTCAGGTGACTTCCTTAATTGGATATGTATAACCAGAACAGTGCTCATTAATATGTCTCAAAGTATTGGCTCTGGTCACTGGAGGCAGGGGGAGCATGGATGGAGTTAGAGAATATAATGCTAAGTGAAGTTAGCTGATCCCCCCAAAAAAACAAATGCTTGATGTTTCACCTGATATAAAAAGTCGGATTCAAGTGGAGTAAGGATGGGGAGCATGAAAGGATTAAATGAACTCTAGATAAAGCAGAGGGGTTGGAAGGAAAGGGAGTGGCATAGGGTTAGAAATGATGGTGAAATGTGATGGACATCACTATCCAAAGTACATGTATGAAAACACGAATTAGTGTGAATATACTTTGTGTATAACCAAAATATGAAAAATTTGTGTTTTATATGTGTAATATGAATTATAATGCATTCTGCTGTCATACATACATTTAAAAAATAATAATAAATATAGTAGTTTTCATAAAAAATAACAATTTAATAAATTCACACCAATAAATTTATAATTATAAAAGAAAATTTTGTAGAGTATGTACTTCACAAAAAGTACACACACACACACACACACACACACACAGGTGAAGAACAAGAAAGAGAATAACAATTAGTTTTATGACTTGTAGGTATTACCATATTCCTTTCTAGGTATTTCTTTCTATATGAATTAATTCAGATCAAATAAATAGTTATCAAAGGCCATTATTGAACTGTGTACTTCTCAAGGGGGCACATAAACAAAATGCATTGCTATATAATATCTTATTACCATTTCATATTTACTCTGTCCTTTGGGTGTAAACTGAGGAGGGGGATAGCTGGGTTAAATGATGATTCCATTCCCAGTTTTCCAAGGAATGTTCATAGTACTTTCCAAATTGGTTGCACCAATTTGCAGTCCCATTAGCAATGTGTGCCCTTTTCCACACATCCTTGTCAACACTTATTGTTGTTTGTATTATTGACCCAGGTAGATCACATCAATGTTTATAACACCTAAATTTAAAGTAGCTGAATTGTGGAACCAACCTAGATGCCCTTCAATAGATGAATGGATAAAAAAATTGTGGTATATACACACAATGAAATATTACTCATCTTTAAAAAAGAATGAAATTATGGCATTTTCAGGTAAATGGATGGAGTTGGAAAATATCATGCTAAGAAAATCCCCCAAAAGCAAAGGCTGAATGTTGTCCCTGATAAGTGGATGATAATCCATAATGGGAGAGGGGCATGGGAACTATGGATGAACTTTGATTGAACAAAGTGGGGGAGGGGAGGAGAGGGAACATGGGAGTAGGAAAGATGGTGGAATGAGATACATATCATTACCCTAGGGACATATATGATTGCACATACGGTACAACTCTACTTTGTATACTACCAGAGAAATGAAAAGCTATGCTCCATTTTTGTATGATGAACAGAAATGCATTTTTCTGTCACCTACAATTAATTAGAACAATTAAAAAACAAAATTTCAAAATTGGGGGGTCATGAACTCAAATTGGTTTCCATGCATGTATGAGTTTGATGGGATAAATCCAACTACTATGGGTAACAACAACTAATAATAATAATAATAATAATACTGTATCATATATATGTATAATTATCATTTGGAAAATAATAATAAATCAAAATCAGTGTGACACAATAATGTATGTACTGGGTTCCACAGTTGAAATTGAGAAAGAATGACATGCCAGGCCATGTAGGAAATTCACCAGTAGGGGAAGTGACGTCTGTCACAGTATTTGCACATTGCTACAGATTTCTTCACTCCATAGGAGGCTTGCCCAGTCACTTATTCTCATGGAATGTGTGGCAAGAATAAAAATACATCTACATCACGTCTTGTAAAATTTTAATCACCAATTTAGATTCTTTGACCACCAGGGACTTTCTGAGAGCCAAGTGGCAACCTCACTAGTTGAATAGAGAGAAGTTTTTGTCTCTCTTCTCCATAGACCTGTGACACTGAGGTTTACCCTAATGGCACACCAATTCTATGTGATAAACTTCAGATATAATCAGTTTCATCCTTGTGCTGTATGTTGGAGATGCTTAAGTACCAGTCAGCCTCTGAGCTGGAGCCCGAGAAGAAATCAGGGATCCTATCCCCCTTGCCATTGTTTCCATCACTGTTAATATACATGGCAAACAGTGGGGTCTTTCCTGGATGTTACTGGTACCAGGAAATTAGTAGCTGCTGTGATGACTACTTAGGTTGCAGGTGAGCTTGACTGAGGCTCCCAGGAAAGCAGATGCAGAGGGTGACGGGGTCAGTGTAGGCTGGGAGAGGGAACTTAAAATCACACAAAAAATAATAATTATATTCTGTAAAAAGCACACAAAGAAATTTTCTGGCATGGGGCAGGATGCAGAGGACTATGCTGACCTGTGCAGTATAGGATAAGGGAGAAGAAGAGGACTGGGGTCCAAGCCATCATATACACACCCCAGAATTCTGCTGAAGCAGTCATGCCTTGGGACCCTTATTCACCCTCAAACCCCAGAGGACAAAAGAGTATCCACTCATGGAAATCTGTGCCACTTACATAGGCCAACAAGCCCCTCCCTGTCAGTGTGTCTTTCTGGGGGAATTATCTATGAGTGTGCCTAGCCTGAGACTTTCCAGTTGCCTAGAGAGGTCCTAGTTGTGGAAAGAATGAGCTCTCTGCCGATACCAGGGAGCAGGTGTCAAGGTTCTTACTTTCGAGCACAAAACTTCTCAATGGCAGACCTACATTTTCCACACTGCCTAGACTTAGGTCCCTCATATCTGTATCCAGGTGACAGGTGGTTCTGACAGAGACTCCTGCCTCCCACAAATCCTTCAGCCATGCATGCTCCCAGCCCAGTATAGATAGAAGAACAACATATCTCACCACAGTCTAACTTTCTATTCCTCACCACACACACCCCATAGTAACAGGAAACACAATTTAACCAATTTTCTTTGGCATTTGCAGGGAAAGGAAGCTCTTCTATACAAACTCTACATGCAATGAAAAATACATAAGCTGAGAATGAAGACTGGGGACAGGTCACCGCTGAACTCCTTCTGAGGCTCTTTGTGCAACTAGGGTTCTCTCTACCTACCTGATTTATCCTGAATTTGGTGCATATAGACTTTATGGATTAGAGTTTGGGAATTTAAAATAGTATAATGTATGATTCACTGAATTCATTAGAAATAAGGAAAGCACAGAAGCTAGAAAGGAAAATTATTAATGTGCTTGAAAGTAAATCAGCTGACCTGAGCCTTTTTTGGTAGGGTTCAAGAAGAAAACAAAAGATTGATTTTCAAGGAAAGATGTCAAAAACATTCCATGACTTTTCTGTCAGAAAGACCTTCTTTATATTGTTATAGTGTGATTCCATCCTATGCTTACCAACATCTTAAGGATTTCCCCAAGTTCAATGGTGACCAATAATAAATGCCAGTGGGTACATTAGTTGAGAGATAATACTTCTATTTAAAAAATGAGCTGTGAGCACACACCACTGCTTGAGGTCATGGCTAAAGGCCTTCAAGATTTGGCCCTGGCAGTAGTACGGAGGATTATCATAAAGCAATTCTCTGGGTACACAGGCTGCTTGAAAGTTCCTGCTTATGATGGAGAATCCTTGGAGGTATTTCCTGGACTCAGGCATCATTCAGAAGACAAGGAAGGCACTGTTATTGTTGTTTATGCACACCACACATAAAACTCAACTGAAGGACCCTCACAATGGCAACATTACAGAAGCTGATGGACAACTCATGAAGCATGTGTCTTTCAGTATGTTTTAAAATGCTATGGCATGTCTTTGCATTGTACAAAAGTTAAGTATAATGAAAGAAATTTTATTTCTACATTAAAGTAGGTATTTTCCCTTTGATTTATTGCAAAATGAACATCATTGGAGATGCTAACCACTGGAAGAAGTGCCCCCTGAAGGCCTTCTGGGCTAAAGCTATAAGGTCTCATTTGATAAAAAAAAAAAAAAAAAAAAAAAAAAAAAAAAAAAACTGTTGAATTTTTTGAAATCAGATTCAGATACTACTGTCCCTTTTGGAAGATAAAATAATTTTATACCAATTTTATGAAACATTCATCAAAAAAATTGACAGATACCCTCCATTTTGGACTTAAACAGAAACAGAAACTAGCCATCCCCTTTTCTTAACCTTTTTCTAGGGTAAATCTTTATTGGCCTGCCAGATTTATCAGCTTCCCATATCCTGTAATCATATTTCTATCCTGGCTAAGTCATATGCAGATTTAGATCTCTGTTGCCTATCTGGGTCTGACTATGCTGAGCATTACTGTAGTGTATCACATACTTAACATGTTTCACCATCAGGTGGGCACCTGAGAGGATCAGGAGGCTTTGCCCCCAAAAAGAGAGTTTGATAACGAAGGAAGATAACCAAGAGTACCTGTTGTTTGTGTTTCAAATCAGGGTCCTGAATGCTTGGCTTGATTTCTGCTGAAACCAGGATAAGTTGATCATTGGTGACCAAAATTGTTCTAGAACCACAAATGAGAGTGATTTTCACTCCTGAGCAAGTGGTCAGTGAAGGTCCCTGAGTCCCACCATCTAAGAAGTGGACACTAAAAGCTAAACAAAACATATCTAGAATGAGGAAGGACAACACAGGGCCACTAAATAGATGGAATTCAAAGTCTTTATCATCCTGAACACTGAGTGAAGAGAAGAAAGAGAAATATCCAGGCTGTGGTATGCATTTTGAAAGGATCCCTGGCCCTGAAGTTTAAGCCAGACTTCCTAATGGCCCATGATTTCTCACTAAACTGCTTGTTTCAGGGGATGTGTTTGTTTGGTGTATTATACCATCAAATTCCAAAACATGGTACTCAATCCTGAGAGCACTTAGGTGTTCAGTGCCGCAGTCTGGCTGGGCACAAAATAATTGGCAGGTCATGAGCCACTTGTATGTTCAAACAGGAACTACTTTATTGCCAGAACCCCACGGGAACTCTCTAGAACTCCCCATAAACTCCACGAGAACCAACGGGAACTCAACAGGAACTCTGAAAGAACTCAACAGGAACTCAAAAGTAGCGGGCACCCGAGGTAGCAGGAGCTGCCTTATTGCTGGACAGCAGAGGTTTATATACACAACTGAATACACAGCTTGTTTCAATTTAGCATCATCCAGTTACAGCAGTCAGTCATTATCTTAATAATTATACACAGCTTAACTTAATTATCATCATCTTAATGGCTCCATGGAGTTACCTCTCAACCACTCCTTCTGGCAAAATGCCAGGTGCCATCTCGACCTGATTGTGGCTCTCAACAGTTCAGAGGTATACCCAGGTGCTGTGGATTTTCTCCATGGGAGGAAACAGCTGCTCTAGCATTGTGCATAGTCCACTAAGCTATTGTTCAAGATCCAATAAAGCTAAACCACTTGAGTTTCTACCAGTTCTCTATAAATATCCACAGTGCCCCCTGAAGGCCTTCTGGGCTAAAGCTATAAGGTCTCATTTGATAAAAAAAAAAAAAAAAAAAAACTGTTGAATTTTTTGTGTGACATTGCCACTGTATTTCCAAGACAGTCTTACTTTTATTACTTGAGTTTTCTTTGAGCATTTCTTTTTATAACTATTTTTGTTTCTTTGTTTGTTAAAATCATTCCCAATTGTGTACAATTCGATTTTAGGGTTGCATGTTCTTAACATCTGGATTTTTATCATAACATACTGTATTTATTTTGTATAATGCATCATTGGTTTATTATGATTCTATGTTAACAGTGGGATTAACTGTACCCATATTCATACATACATTCAAAAAAACATAATTTTATCAATTTCATTCCCCAGTATTTGTTCTTTCCCTTCATTACACCTTCCCCTAAATCTGCTTCTCTACTCAATTTGTTTCATTTCTGTTTATCATTAATTGGTGCTGCTTTGAAGTTATTTATTAAATTATTAATAAAATTGGGATTTACTGTGATATATTGGTACTTGCACATAGCATCATTTGTTTGGTGTCATTCCACAGTATCTGCCCATCCCCTCATTTATTCCCTCTCCTGGATATTCTTCCTCCATTTAACATTTTTACCTTTCAGGATCCAGTTCTTCTTTACATATGTGGAAATTATCAAAATAAAAAGTAATAAAGATAGGACCCTACTCATGAGTGTTTTGAAGACTAAAGGAACTGTTTTCATGACCAACTTTGTGATAAGGTTATTGATTTTGGCCTTCTCATGGGATGTAGAGAAGGCTTAATTTCAAACTGATTTTAGTAATTTAATCTATGGAGTTAAAAAGAAAAACAAAAAAAAAAGTAATGCTCTAAGCTATAAGGTTAAATTTTCTTTTCTTTCCATTTTCACTTTTTTAACTAGTTCAGTGGAAATAAAGTCAGTTATGCAGATGGTCAACCAGGTCTATATGACCACACTACTCAAAAATACGCCAAGCTCACAAGAGCTTTCCAGTTTTTTGTTTTTTGTTTTTTTTCTGTTTTCTTTTGTTGGTGTCAGAGATTGAACCTAGAGGGTCTTAATCACTGAGCCACATCCTAAGTCCCCACTATTTTTAGAGAGAGGTCTTGCTATGTTGCTTAGATCCTTGCTAAGTTGTTGAGGCTGGTTTTGAATTTGTAATCTTCTTACCTCAGCCTCCCAACCTGCTGGAATTACAGGCGTGCACTACCACTCCCATCTTTTAGGGTTTTCCTGACTGACAATAATGCATGCATGATAGCACACATTGTTTGTAGAAGAGTTATTAATGTCAGTGAAACTTAAAGGAGAGAATAACTGGCCTCTTAGAATAATATTAGAAGAACTCCTTCCACTTCAACTTCTTAAGACGTGTTTGTGGCCTAACATAAAATCTACCCTGCAAATGAATCCATGTTTAATTAAAAAGAATGTTCCTAAGCTCCAGTGGCTAATGAGAGTGACAGTCTGAGAAGAGTTCCATATTCCTTAGGACACTGTTTCCCACACTGATGATCAGGATGAGCAGTTTTCCAGTTGTCTGCTTGCATCAGTCTCTCCTAAAATCACACTTGCTGATCTACCTGCTGTGGAGACATTTTCCTAGGAACATGCTGCTGTGAAAGACTCTGAGGACAGAGGACACTCAGTGAAGTGCCAGGAGGTTCATCTGGGGCTAGAGTACTGGTAACAGTAAAAATCAGAGACCAGGCTTGAACAAAACTCCAGGGTGTTTGCCCTCCTGACAGATGGTAAAGAGGTTCTTGTCTTTCTTCCCCATAAGCCTGAAGCACTGTGCTAGCCTTCAGGCTTTTGTCATAAGACTGACAGTAATACACATCCTCACCCTCAGGCTGGAGTCCAGTGATTGTCAGTGAAGCAGAGTTGCCAGACTTGGAGCCGGAGAAGCGATCAGGGACTCCTGAGAGTCAATTACTATTTTCATAGATGAGGAGTTTGGGGACTGTTTCTGGGAACTGCTGATACCAGCTTACATAATAACCACCCCCAATATTGTTACTGCTTCCAGTGCAGGAGAAGGTGACCCTCTGTCCTGGAATCCCAGACAGTGAGGGCTGCTGAGTCAGCACAGACTGGGCCCAGGACCCTGGAAATGAGAAAAACATGGAGAGCATAATTTTTTGTCTAGAAACAAGAGTAGAATCAGGGTCCATATCAGAGGAATCCCACACCCTATCCCTCCTTTATATCTTGTCACTTGTGCAATGAACAGTGAATGTGAAGAGGAGATAGGACCAGGCCGTGGTGAAGGTCATCCTGAGTTCTGCCTTCTGTTCAGGATGCTGAGCAGAGGTTCACCAAAGTCTCTCCCTAGTCCTCTTCATACTCTGAGAAGGGGAGGATCTATCCATGCAAATTAGTTTCCTTCCTGTTTTCTGACTACACCCTGGGTCCTGGTTCAGACTCCTTTACATAAAGATACCAAGTGAGTGTGTAGGGTGGAGCTGGGTCACTTTAGGGGTGGGAGTTCACAGCTGTGAAGCCTAACAAGAGAGCATCAGGCAGAGCCAGGTGGCTCATTACAGTTCTGGTTACTTCCTGACCCCTCTTGACTGGTCTGCAGTGCCCCCTCTTGTCCAAGCCCATACACATCATCATGTGACATTCTGATCAGAACCCTTGAGACAGTCAAGCATCCCCACCGAATCTGCCCAGGGAGGCAGGACAGTGAGCTCCTTTTGTGGCCTCCTCAGTACCTCAGGGTGGCCTTCTTGCTTTACTCAGACTCTTCATAGTGAATTCATGTGTAGTTTACTTGACACCTCACTGTACAGGACTAAGTTGGTGTCTTCAATATAAATTCTTCTCAGATAAAGATTAAGCATAATTAAGAAGTTTCTGATTTTATTAGCTTGCAGGGTACCATTATGTTTATACATAAAACAAAAACTTTGTTTCAGAGGTTCATTCACCTTGGAACTTAGTTGTAAAATCTTATGAGTTGCCATTCAGAAGATACTTTGAATGGATATTTTCAAGCTTTCTCAGTTCACATGTTTTTAAATCATATTGCCAGAAAGTGACTGAAGATTGTGACTCTGTGTCAGTCCCAGCCACATAGCACTTCAGCCACCATTGGCTACATGGAATGCCACAGGAACTGTGGACCCTGAAAGAACTGAGATTGCAGGACTCATGAATGTTTTCAAACGTGGATGAAAATAGGCTGTCTCCTAGCCACTGGTGAAGATACAGGTGGTCTGGGCAAGAAAATCAGTCTTTTCTTCATATTTGTTCAATATGATTCAGTCTGTTTCACAAGGGTGAAAAACTTCTACCTGAAGAATTTTTTAAATATTGCATTTTTTTAAATTTTTATTTGTTTTTATTAGTTATAGATGACAGTAGAATATATTTTGATGTATTATACATACATGGAGTGTTACTTCCAATTTTCCAGTTGTATATGATGCAGAATTACATTGACTATATGTTCATATATGCAAATAGGAAAGTGATATCTGATTCATTCTACTATTGTTTCTATTCTCAATCCCCCTTCCTTCCCTCATTTTTCTTTGTCTAATCCAAAGTACTTTTATTCTTCCTTATCCCCCCACCCTTATTGTGAGTTAACTTGCACATATCAGTGAGAACATTCACCCTTTGTTTTTTTTTCTGTGGAGGAGGGACTGGCTTATTCCATGTAGCACCATGATCTCCAGTTCCTTCCATTTACTGGGAAATACCACAATTTTCTTTCTCATTGTGTATGAGTAATATTTTATTATGTATATATGCCACATTGTCTTTATAAATTTATCTCTTTAAGTGAGACTAGCCTTTTTCCATAGTTTAGATATTGTGCATTAAGCTGCTATAAACATTGATGTGGCTGTCTCACTGTAGTATGCTCATTTTAAGTCTTTTGGATATAAACCAAGGAGTGGGATAGCTGGTCAAATGGTGGTTCCATTTCAAGGTTTTTGAAGAATCTCCATATGGCTTTCCGGAGTGGTTGCACCAATTTGCAGTTCTACCAGTAATGTATGAGTGTATCTTTGCCAAATTTATCATTGCTTGTTTTTTTGATAACTGCCATTGTGACTGCAGTGAGATGGAGCTTCAGTATTGTTTTAATTTTAATTTCTCTAACTGCTAGAGATGTTGAATATTTTCTCAAAATGTTGATTGTTCCAGATCCCAAGATAGGTAACAAGTGTCATTCTAGGGCCCATAAGTTTCCATACTTCAGAATGGAACTCAGGTCATGGTAGGTGGCTACTTTTCAACTCCAAAAAAATTGTAATTAAATATGTAATTAAAATCAAGCAACTATGGCTATTTCTGTGAGAAAAGAAATTATGTACATTGTGAAATCTAATATTTTCCATATTTATGAGAGTGATTGTATAGAGATTGGAAATATAACATTTTAAAATAAATTATTTTAAAATGAATCATACATGGAATGTGCACTTTATCAAGTCTTTTAAATTTATAGAAGTTTAATATATTAAATTTTAACCATTATTTACTCCGTCCTTTCTTTCTTCTTTCCTTTTTGAGGAACAGACAATTGTAGATCCCCTTGAGGTTTTTTGTAGTTTTAATTAAAATTTATTTTTACACCTTCACATTGTTCTCTCAGCTTCAATTACTGTTAATTTCCTGCAGATTCTTTTTTTCAATTCAGAAAGAGAAAAACCAAAAAGTTTTCTTTTCTCTACTAAAGATTAGGACGATTAATTCCCCTCTTCTTCATGAGTGTGCCCATATCTGCACATTCAGAGTTTTTTTTTGTTTGTTTGTTTTTTGATTATCCTTTTCTCTAATTTTATCTCCAAATATGAACCCAGATTATTTGAACTCTTTCCACCACATAACAATAAAAACGTTATATAAAATTACAAATGTTTCAGAAAGAAAATTGCAGATATAAAATAAGCACATAATGGTGCAACTGCAAACAGGTGCAATCACTCTAACAAGCAGTATGAAGATTGCTTAGAAAACTTGGAATTAAACCACATTTTGAACCAGTTATTCCACTCCTCAGCCTGTACACAAAGGACTTAAAATCAGTATACTACAGTGACACAGCCACATCAATGTTTATAGCAGCTCAATTCACAATAGCCAAGCTATGAAACCAACTCAGATACCATTTAACAGATAATTCAAAAGAAAATGTGATATATATATATATATATATATATATATATATATATGTATATAGATATAGATATAGATATAGATATAGATATAGATATACACACACACACACACACACACACATACACACACATATGGTGGAATATTAGCCATAAAGAGATATGAAATTATGGCATTCACTGGTAGATGGATGCAATGGGAACTTATCATGCTAAGTGATATAAGTCAGTCCCAAAAAACAAAGGCCAAATGTTCTCTGTGATATGTGGATAAACCCATAGCAACTGAAAGTAGGGAGAAGTATTTAATTCATTGGATAGACAAAGGGGAATAAAGGGAAGAGAGGTGGGATGAGAAAAGGAAACAGAATAGATGAAATCCGACAAATCTTTCCTTTATTCATATATAAATAAATGACCAGTGTAACTCCACATCATGTTTAACCATAATAGGACCAAATGGTAATGTGTTGCACCCCAAGAATGTATATGTCAAAACATATGTTGTTGTGGATATCTCAAATTAACAAATCATAAAAGAAAATAAGCACATAAAATTACCCTAAATTTCATCTATTATTAGAATGGGCATATTAAAATAGCAATGAAATGAGCTACACACTTATGGGATGGTTTAAATATTACACAAACATATTTTTTGAAAATAAATGTATACTGAAACTGTATGTTCACTGTGAGTCCAGGTGCCTGAAGTTCATGTGGAAATCAAAATGTATGATACTTATGCTCAGCTAGCCTAAGCTCACCCATTTACTGAAGCCAATCTGTGGATTACTGAATAGATGCCAGCATGCACTGGTTATTCATAGGAAGAATAAACCACTTAAATGAGGATATTATCCTACCATTATACTCCTTTTCTTCATTAATTTAAACTCAATCACAGGATCTAAGATTATAGAGATGGAAGATTTTAAATGTACACTATTCTTTCTACTAGAATTGGTATTATAACAAAAATAAAATAAGCCAATTTCATTATTATGTTCTAAGGCTTGGGAACATTGAAATTGGAAATTAAGTTTGGAAAATATTTCACATGGGGCAAGAAAACTTATTTTTAAAACATAATTCTTACTGCTTCTACTTGGAGCAGAACATCTGAATTCTATTATTCATATCGATAGTTTACATGAATCCATAATTAAGTAATTTTAAAAGAAAGCAACTAAAGAGACAAAATAGAACAAGCCCTTACATATCAATCTGCAGATACATCAGGGATGTTTACATGTTCAACTCAATGATACTGTTTTAAAGACAATGCATTTACAGAATTCAGTGTCTAATTTGCAAGGGCAATTTCTGGGCCTGATGGGAAGACACTGATTGATGCTGATATTTACTACCCATACATATAATTGTGTAAGGAAAATAAAAAGAGACACAAAAACAAGATGCAGAGGCAGAAAAAAATGGCTGCTCATCTAAGGAGCTATGTTTCTTTTTACCAGGAGGTTACATTAGGTCATTAGTGTCATAACTACATTATTGTTTATGGTATCAGTTCAGTTGCTTATTCTTCAGTTAAATTCTACAGTTACAATATTCAATGTTAGGAGCTTTGTGAAGCTTTTAAGAAAGTTCCTTGTCTGAAGTTACTATTATTCCAGCAGATCTAGGAGCACAGTAGCTTGGTGAAACATTGTAGTTACCTAGCAAGCAAGTTTTTGTATTCCCAAGAGCACTGTGCCTGAGATAAAACTCTAGCACATAGTCTCCTCATGCAGGGCACTGTCACAGCAGCTGGACATTGCACATGTATTAGTTGTCTTACTAGTTCCTAGGAGAAACTACAGGGCATTCTAAGAATGAGAAAGAGAGTGCCTGTTATGCCTGGGGAATTTGTTCACCAAAGGAATATTTCTCTAGGTATTTCCACAGTCAGAATCCCTATATAATTTTGTATAATTTATAATTTTTTAAAAAATGTTATTCTATATTGAGATATACTGATATTTTGGGTTTCCTCTTGATGGATTTCAACTTCTGTGCCATACCTCCTTTACCAATGATAATTAAAAATTTTAATATTTTTAGTATTAATATAAATTTTTGTGATTTTGTTTTGGTTTTTCTTTTTGCAGTTTGTATAAGCATTTTATAATGGGAGAGAATTATGGTGTGCCACTAATGTAAACCAGAATCTGATGTCTTATTTTATAAACAGTGAGGTTCTTAACTACCACAGTAAAGGGACACAAACCTAGAACTTCTGCAGATGAGGGTTGTTTCACTGTCATAAGTACTAATTCATATACATGAAAGTAATAATTTGTCTTATTCTCAAACTGGAGCCTAGTGATTAACAAGTACACTTCATTGGTTGAGACATTTTTGTATCTAGAAATTCAATTGAGGAACCCAGGTCCCACATGTTTCTCTGATTCTGAATTGTAGTGCTCAGATACAAGTACTGCTAGTACCAATATATGTTTTCTCTACCACCTGTTCAGAGTGCAGGGGAGTCTGGATGTTCACCAAAAGGGGAGTGGTGATGTCAGAATAGGAAAAGAGAGGGAATCTGCAAGCACAGACACATCAGTGTGAAGGGAAGAGGTAAGAGAAAGTAATCTGGGTATTTGAGGCAGAGGGTAATGATACAGGTTAGGTGCCTGCCCTAGGCCTCTGAGGCCTGTACCTACCTGTGCATTGAGAGAGCAGAAGAAGGAAGAAAGGAGTCCAGGCCATGGTGGACACAGCCCCTTCATAGGCCTCACTCTGATAACTCCGGTGCCCCAGGCCTCTTACTCCAGCTCTATTGACCTCCTTGAGTTGGGGCTGCTCATGAAATGTGTCTCTACCACCTGTCTCTACCCCTTGTGTAATCCCAGTGTCTGGGTCCCTTACCAAAGGAGGATGGCATGATGCATTAGCTTACTTAACAATTGGGGCTTAAGAGGAAACTACTTCTAGAAACACACCAATGTCCACGTGCATGGGACTTTACCCATCTGTATATCTCTTTAGATTCCTAGGGTGACTTCTGCATTGACCAGAAATGTTTAACCAGTATTATGCAAATCATTATATTTTATATTAGAGCGTCTTCTCTCAAGAAATTGTAAGATAAAATTGGGACAAAGAGATCAGGCAGAGGATATTTGTTTTCATATGGTGAAAGATGAGAATAGAAGAAATAACAAAGAGGTGAAATGTCAAGTGCCTCTTAGGTGTGAAACCTGGGCACAATGAATGCCTAGTGGGAGAGGAGCAGGTAATCCATAGAACAAGATGAGGGAAAGTAAACACCTGTGTTCTTATTCACACAGTGAGTCCAGGTGGAAAAGCAGGTCAGAGGACAATTTGTTGTACACTTGTCACATCATTACCATGGTATGAAAAGATGGAAAATACTTAGTAATTTCACGGGTAATCCCTGCTGCAGGGAACGATCCCTCTTCCATAGGAACAATGCTGAAGTTAAATTAACATCTAATTGGTAAATTAGATGAGTCACTCATTTCTTTTTTCACTCATTTATTCTTTGAGAATGAAGGAAATGCATCATATGCATCAGACAATTAAGATATAATGAGAATTCAAGGAATGATCCCCGGTCATGGGAGCAGCAGAAGCCAAGCACAGAGGGATGGAATTGCCCCAAAAGATATTCCAGGCCTGAGAAACTCCTCCAACTCATTCAGGTTAGAGAAGAGGAGTATATAAGTAGTGGCAGGGCCTGCAAGTAGCAAAGGATCTAAATCTCTGAAAGACCTCTCAAGTAGGCACTGAGATAAAATATATCATCTTATTATTTCCTATTATCCCTTCCTATTTACCCAGCAACTGAAAGTACTGAAGAAATCATATGTCCTGCTGTTTCATTTACGCAGCCACAGGTGCTCACCATGAATCAGCATCCACTGGATACTCATACTCTTATTCTGTCCTGTTTGTTCCAGAATGCACTGTGTATACCAGGGAACTTTAGGGCTATAAGGTGATGCAACAGATCCCCCTGATGTATTCTATACAATGAGGAAAATCTTTCAGGTTTGCCAGGAGTTTCTCCATTTCAAAGACTGACTGAGAGTGCTACCAAATTTCATTTTTCAAAATAGCAAATATACTGGAGATATTGGTTTGTGCTTTTGCATTATGGCTGGGTTATTTTCCATTCTTACTAATGAGAACTTACAGCAGTTGTATTATTTATTTCAATCACAAAAATTAAACCTAGGTTTCAAAAGGTTAATAACAGCAATAATAAGCTTATATCAGGAAATTTCCTACATAAGGTTTTATTTCCATCTTTTTGTGTTTTACCTCATCATAACAGTTTATAGTATTATTTTCCATTGAAAAATCAGAAAACTAACTCAAACTGCATTTTCACACATTCCTTTTTCACCTGTTCAGCCAGTGTTGAATGCAATGGGACCTGTTCCTATCCTGGTAAAACCTCCAGTCCTACATCTTTGTGTCTTTTTTCAGAAGAGTAAGCTCAGTGGATAGTAGGAGAGTATTTGGAAGTCAGAATTCTATGGGAGTTTCTAGTAATACAGATACTAGGTAATCATATGATGCACTGGAGTATGCAGTTATTCATATTAACCACTGAAAGTATGCATAAAAGGAAGTTTTGCAGAAACCCCTCTTACATTTTAGCTACTGTTTGCAATTAGATACTTGATTTTTGCAATAACTTGATATTTTTAAATTAGTTTCTGAATGTTTTAGGGATTCTTAGTTGAAATATGGGAATAATTTAGAAATGGATGATGAGTGTAATGGCATATTAACCATAAATCCCCACAAATAAGTTCATTACATAATCATCAAACCAAAATTGTGTTATAATCATAACAAAATAAAAATAATTTTGCTTTTATAACTTAAAAGAAAATTAAGTACTAATTTGATCCATAATTAAATCAATGTATGAGAAGAACTAATGGTCATTTGTTCATATTTTAATGAGAAGCATGTTAAAGGTAGGGAATGATGCTCTGAAACTTCCTGATCCTTACTAATTTGGAAATGAGTTCCTCTGCTCCCCATCCCAAAGAAAGAGGGAGAGTGGAACTGAGTGTAGGAGAAGGCACACTGAGAAATGGATATACACTGGGAGAGACAGGATGGGGCACATGGCATGAACCACTGGTAGGACAGAAGTCATGCAGCATCACTTTCACATGAAAGTCTTGATCATTTTCACCACCCCCTGACCCCTGTAAATTATAAGACATTCTGAGCACATGAAGGGGTTTTCGTTGTACCTCTCTATAGGTTTACATTATTGTGTAAATACCATTACCCAACATTTGATGGTGAGGGCAGTTTTTTTACAGGAATGGAACCAGAGAATAGATTATGGAACCTAGAGAGGCAGGTGTTTGTTCTCTAGATAACTGTGCAGGCAGCATGACGTGGCAAATGCTGGTGCTACCTGGGTAGTGCCTTGAAGAGACTAACCCAGAGCTAAGGCCACAGGTGAGTGTCCCAGTCCCACCTGGAGACAGAGAGTGAGGGCACCTGAATTACAGTGATCGAAGAATCCACCACTAAAAGCAATAAGAGAAACAGTTATAGTTATGAAGTAAAAGGTCCCCCTGAGACACTTGCTTTTATGTGAGCATCTCTTTCATTTTAAGACACTTTCACTTTTGAAGATGATTAGAAATGCTAGATGAGGATAATTGGGATGTTCAGAAATGAAAGTCCTTTAATTCCTTTTGAAATTCAAAATTTCAAACTAAAATACAATTTCTAAATTGTTCATAGTTATTTTATTAAATTTTCATTAATATTATTGTTTTCTTTAAAATCTTTCATTTTTTTATGTTTTAAGTCATCCACTCATATTAAGAATAAAGATTCATATTAAAGTATGTTATGGCCAGTAATCTAGTATATCTCATAGTTGTCTGTACATACGTTTGATTTTGTGTGTGTGTGTGTGAGTGTGTGTGTGATATTAGAAAGTGGGCATTTCTTCAAGAAGGTGCTATCACTACTGTATATTGTGGAAAATATGGCAATGATATGGTTTCTCTATGCATAAAAGAATCAAATGCTTGGTCAAGAGTCAGATATTTTGGCTTCTCTGTTTAGAAACAGTTGACTGTGACCTTGACTAGTGGCATGCTCTCATCTTAGTGTTGAAGATGGGGTTCAGGCAGTGTGAGGGCAGTCACTTATGGGGAATATGGACTCCAAGAACAGAGAAGACTTAGGGATACAACACTGGAACCCCTGTTCAATCAAGAAGTAAAGAATAAAATAATTCTGAAAATATTCTATCAGCTAAGGCCAGCTTTCCATTATTTTGTGCATTTTTACTTAATCATTCATGCAGTATGTTTATTAACTAACTAGTACCTACAGATCTGGGCCTCAAATGATATGGTGAATGTAGGTTAAGAAAAGACTAGAACTTCTTTGATTAGACCAAACAGAGATTGCCCGAAGAACTAAAGAGGAGTTCAGATAATTCAATTGTGTGGAATATTTATTTACAAACAATTGACAGTGAACCACAATTTTGGTCTTATACATGAACTGAAATAAACCACCCCCTTTCCTTAGCCTGTCTTTAGGAACAGGCATCATTGGGCTGCAGAGTGGTCAGTGACCGGTCTCATGATTCCCATATCCTGTGATGATATTTCGTTCCAGGCTAGGTCATGTGCAGGTTTAGATCTCTGTTTCCCATCTCAGTCTGATTTTGCATCACAATGTTTGATACATACTGTAATATATCACACATTGAACTTGTTACACCTTCTGGCTGTGCACCTGAGAGGGTCAGATGGCAAAAGAAAGTCTTCCCTGACCAGAAATCCAACTTGGGCCATGGCAGTGAGAGAGCTGAATCCTAACCACTAGATCATCCAGAGCATCTTACTCATACAAATAGATGTACTCTTGAGTTCACACAAAGACCTTCTAGTGGTTCTCATTGGTAGTAATGAAGCTTTTCTTGGATAATTTTACTCTCTAATGTTCACCTTATGTTCAGGGGTAAAAATGCACTCACTTGACCTTTTCTTCCAGCTGTTTGTTGTACAGAGGAAGCTCTGGATGCAGTCTGTTGCCCTCTGACCCTGTAAACCTCATGGTAATCACCCTCTTTCTTTTTTGATTGTTCAAACATCTGATTATTGTTCCCCAAATCTGCAAATGACAATCGGGGCTCCTGTGTATGTCTCTTAAATTCCTCTCCATAGATTTTAAAGTGAGAGAGTGTACATCAGCATAGCAAATAGGGTGGCCCTCAGAAATCCTAGATATTTTTTAAAACTTTTTCTCTCTTAGTTTAAAGCTACCCAAATAAACGTTTTTCCAAGGGAAAGTTTCTCAGATCCAGATCTGGCCATGTTCACCTTCCCCTTAGATGTCCTAGCACATCTCCTTGGAAAATGTGTTTTTTCCAAGATATTGGTTATGAACACTGAGAATATCAGCTCAGATGAGTGTAAGAGGGAAATGTTAAAGGCACTCATTTATTATTTAACTCACTGAAATTCAAAAGCCTGATTTGGACTCTCCAAGGAAGGATGTGTACTAAGGTGCCTTTGAATATTTTCTCATGGGTGCCATAGTCCTGGACACAGCTGGAAATATGCACCTTCAACAACTGTCCCTGTCCTTAACCTCCCTGATGTGTCATTTGTTGTTACCAGCATATGGAGTTTCCACAATTTTTTTAAGAGTATTCATGTCATCAAATGGGCTCTATGAAATGTGCTGCAGTTAGAGAGAGAGGTCTTTGCAGAGATTGTGGTAATATAACAAACATGCTCCAATCTCTCTGACCTAAGCACACAGGACAAGAGCCTTGTCCTCCCAGTGCTCTTCTGCTTTCAAGTAACTCCCTGGGAGTGTTACATGTCAGCCCTCTTGTCTTTTATCTCAGTCCCACCACAATACCTGAATTAGGACAGACACTTTTCTTTTTTCTTTTTTTTTAATTGCTTTTATTTTTTAAATACACGACAGAAGAATGCATCACAATTCTTATTACACATATAGAGCACAATTTTTCATATCTCTGTTTGTATATAAAATATGCTCACACCAGTTCATGTCTTCATACATGTAAAGCTGCTTTTTCCTTTTTTTTTTTTGATAGAATGCTAAATTCAATCTATATTAAGAAAAATCTGGTTTGATATCAAGCTCCTTGATCCATTTTGAGACGAATGGATAAAAAATTGTGGCATTTATACACAATGGAGTATTACTCTGCATTAAGAAATGACAAAATTATAGAATTTGGAGGGAAATGGATGGCATTAGAGCAGATTATGCTAAGTGAAGCTAGCCAATCCCTAAAAAACAAATGCCAAATGTCTTCTTTGATATAAGGAGAGTAGCTAAGAACAGAGTAGGGAAGAAGAGCATGAGAAGATGAATAACATTAAACAGGGATGAGAGGTGGGAGGGACAGGGAGAGAGAAGGGAAATTGCTTGGAAATGGAAGGAGACCCTTAGGGCTATACAAAATTACATACAAGAGGAAGTGAGGGGAAAGGGAAAAATAATACAAGGGGGAGAAATGAATTACACTAGAGGGGGTAGAGAGAGAAGAGGGGAGGGGAGGGGAGGGGAGGGGAGGGGAGGGGTGATAGTAGAGGATAGGAAAGGCAGCTGAATACAACAGACATGAGTATGTCAATATGTAAATCAATGTAAGTGTAACTGATGTGACTCTGCAATCTGTATACGGGGTAAAAATGGGAGTTCATAACCCACTTGAATCAAAGTGTGAAATATGATATATCAAGAACTATGTAATGTTTTGAACAACCAATAAAAAAATACTGGAAAAAAAAAGAATCTTATGTGAGTGGAATCACACAGTATGTAACTTTTGGAGATTGACTTTTTTCACCCAGGAAAATTCTATGGAAATTCATCAGAATTATCGTTTATATCAATGGTTGGTTCCCTTTTAGTGCCAAGTAGTATTTCATAGTATTTTTTTTCAATTCACCTGTGAAGAACATCTGGATTATATCCAATTTGGAGCCATTAAAAATAAAACTGCTTTGAACATTCATGTATAGGAAAAAAAAATCTGGATTACAGAGGTAACTTTCATCCTCTTAAATCAATAACTTATCATTATTTTTTTTGTTGGTCGTTCAAAACATTACATAGTTCTTGATATATCATATTTCACAGTTTGATTCAAGTGGGTTATGAACTCCCATTTTTACCCCGTATACAGATTGCTGAATCACATCATTTACACTTCCATTGATTTACATAGTGCCATTCTAGTGTCTGATGTATTCTGCTGCCTTTCCTATCCTCTACTATCCCCCCTCCCCTCCCCTCCCCTCCCCTCTTCTCTCTCTACCCCCTCTACTGTAAATCATTTCTTCCACTTGTATTATTCTTCCCTTACCCCTCACTTCCTCCTGTATGTAATTTTGTATAACCCTGAGGATCACCTTCCATTTCCATGCAATTTCCCTTCTCTCTCCCTTTCCCTCCCACCTCTCATCCCTGTTTAATGTTAATCTTCTTCTCATGCTCTTTGTCCCTACTCTGTCCTTAGTTACTCCCCTTATATCAAAGAAGACATTTGGCATTTGTTTTTTTAGGGATTGGCTAGCTTCACTTAGCATAATCTGCTCTAATGCCATCCATTTCCCTCCAAATTCTATGATTTTGTCATTTTTTAATGCAGAGTAATACTCATTGTGTATAAATGCCACATTTTTTATCCATTCATCTATTGAAGGGCATCTAGGTTGGTTCCACAATCTTGCTATTGTGAATTGTGCTGCTATGAACATCGATGTAGCAGTGTAGCATGCTCTTATTAGGTCTTTAGGGAATAGACCGAGAAGGGGAATAGCTGGGTCAAATGGTGGTTCCATTCCCAGCTTTCCAAGAAATCTCCATACTGCTTTCCAAATTGGCTGCACCAATTTTCAGTCCCACCAACAATGAACAAGTGTACCCTTTTCCCCACATCCTCGCCAGCAGTTGTTGTTGTTTGACTTTGTAATGGCTGCCAATCTTAGGACAGACACTTTTCAATGTGAGGAAATTAAGGGTCCGGATAGGCCTATCCACAGACCCATTGAGGAGATGTTGAGCCTAGTGAAGAGTGAGCAGATATCAAAAGAAAAGGGCTTTTAATTGTACTTCGTCAACTTTTGAAGGAGAGATCTTAGATCAGGATATCAATAATACAATTAACAGAATAAAGGATGGATTATATTATATGGCTCTCTATACTAATGGAATTATAAAATACAATTTTGATACAAAAGTGATCAAAGTGTCCATCAATACAGAAATATTTAGGGACCTCAAAAATCATACTGAATCCTTAGTATAATCATGGGAAATTCAAAACAATATGGAAGGGTCCAAAAGTGAATTATAGACTGGAAGAAATCATTCAAGAAGGCATATCTGCTGTGCGTTTTCAGATATAAAAGTTATATTAAAGGAAACCTGATGGAAATGCAAAGAAAGAAAGTCAGTGGTTGCCTGGATGATTCTTTGAACAGGGATGGAAGGAGGATTCTGAAAGGGCAAAAGCTTTGTGTGCTGGTGTACAGATTCCTTGGCCTGAGTGCATTGATATTCCCAAATGTGTGAAAAGATCTCACAATCTCTTCAAGTTTTTACTTATGTGCATTTTATTGTCTGTCAAATACTGAATGTTAGGAAACATATAAAATTAGGCTGAAACATGAATCACAGTTATACATAATGAAGGCTAAGGAGAAGACAAAGTTTTAGAATTCATGGAAATAGAAAAAAATGAAGGAGGGAACCACAGGATTCCCATTATAGATCAAGTCTGAGATGACCAGGGTTGCACTGGGTGCCTTGGCACCTGAACTCCAAGGCAAAGGAACTACAACATTCTGTTCAGCTTCTAAAACTAATGAGAAGCAGGAATTTCTATTTTTTTTGGAAGATACTTTCCTAGGAACATGCTGCTGTGAATGACTATGAGGAAAGAGGACAAGAGGCTTCTCACTCAAAGAAGTGCTAGGAGATTCAGCTGGCCCTATAATAATGGTAGCACAAAAAGCCAGAGATCAGGTCTGACTGAAGCTGCAATGTGTTTGCTCTCTCGACAGATGGTAAAGGGGTTTTTGTCTTACTTCCCCATGAGCCTGGAGCACTGTGCGAGAACTGAGGCTACTGTCCAAAGACTGACAGTAATAGTCACCCTCATCCTCAGGCTGTATGTTTGTGATGATCAATGAACCAGAGTTGCCAGATCTGGAGCCAGAGAAGCGATCAGGGACCCCTGAGGGTCGAATACTATTACCATAGATGAGGAGTTTAGGGGCCGTTTCTGGGAGCTGCTGATACCAGCTCACACCATATCTACCAATATTGTTGCTACTTCCAGTGCAGGAGATGGTGACTGTCTCTCCTGGAGTTCCGGACATTGAGGGCTGCTGAGTCAGCACTGACTGGGCCCAGGACCCTGGAAGTAAGAGAAACACAGAGAGCATAAGTTTTGTCTGGAAAGAAGAGTAGAATCAGGACCCATATCAAAGGACTTCCAAACACTATCCTTCCTCCATATTAAGTCACCTGAGCACTGAAAAAGGAATATGAAGAGGAGACAGGACCAGGCCATGGTGAAGGTCATCCTGAGCTATGCCTTCTGTTCCTGATGCTGAGCAGAGGTTCCCCCAAAGCTCTTCCTTTCCTTCTTCATACTCTTGAGAAGGGGAGGGACTATCTATGCAAATTAGAAACCTCTGTGTTTTCTGATTGCACACCGGGTCTTGGTTCAGACTCCTTTACATAAAGAAGCCAAGTGGGTATAGAGGGGTGGATTTGGGTTGGTTTAGGAGTTCACAGCTGTGAGGCTTAACAAGAGACCATCAGACAAGGCCAGGTGGCTCCTTATTGTTCTGGTTCTTTCCTTACACATCTTAATTGGTCTGCAGTGCCCCCTATTGTCCAAGCCCTTACACATCATCATAGGACATTATGATCAGAAACCCCTGAGAAAGTTTTACATTCCCACTGTATCCCCACTGCCTCTGCCTAGTGGCCAAGCCAGTAAGCCCTTCTGTGACCTTCTCATTACTCAAGATGGCCTTCTTGCTTTTCTCTGACTCCACATTGTGAATTTATGCATACTTCACTTCACTCTTTCCTGGACAGGACTAAGATGGTGTCTTTGATATATATTCTTCTTACATCAAAATTAAGCAAGTGAACATAAAGTATCTGGTTTTATTAGCTTGCAGGGTAGCATCTAGTTTATTATGCACAATACAAGTCTTTGTTCCAAAGATTCTATCATTTAGTACTTGGCGAGGAACTCAGTCACAAAATCTTATGAATAGCTTTTTGATGCTATTTAGAAGACACTTGTGTGCATATTTTCCAGCTTTCTCAGTTCAAATGTTTGTAACCCCTATTGTCAGCAAGTGATACTGAGAGTGGTGACTATGAGTCTGTCACACACAAATAGCTACAGTCACCATTGTCTTCATGGAATGCCACAGAGATTGTAGATCCTGAAAGGACTCAGACAGCAGTACTCATGAGTGTTTTCAGACATGGATGGAATACACTGCTGTAGGCAATGGCAGGGATGGAAGTGGTCTGGACATGAATATCACTCTTTTGTTCAAATTTGACCAATAGGTTTCAGTATATTTCACAGTGTATTTCCTGTGGTTACAGCTGAGGAAGTAAATCATATTCTAAATTTTTATAAACTTTTATTTTATTTTTTAATTGTTCTTATTAGTTATAGATGACAAGAGATGGTATTTTGACATATTATATATATGTGGATTATAACTTCCCATTCTTTTGGGTATATATGATATAGAAGTACATTGGCCATGTATTTATATATGCACATAGGAACATATGTCTGATTTATTCTACTATATCTCCTATTCCTAATCCTCTTCCCTTCCCTTCTTTACCCTCTGTAAGATGGTTTCTTTGATATATATTCTTCTTAGATCAAAATTAAGCAAGTGAACATAAAGTCTCTGATTTTATTAGCTTGCAGGGTACCATCTAGTTTATTATACACAATACAAATCTTTGTTCCAAGGGTTCTATCATTTAGTACTTGGAAAGGAGCTAAATCCAAAGTATTTCTATTCATCCTTAAGCCCTGCCCTTATTTGAGTTAGTGCCCACTTTTCAGAGAGAACATGCAACCATTTCTTTGGAGGATTGTCTTCTTTCACTTAGCATGATAGTCTCCATTTCCAATCATTTACTGGTAAATACCATAATTTCATTGATCTCTATGGCTATCTAATATTCCATTGTGTGTATATATGACATTTTCTTTATCCATTTATCTTTTGAAAGGCACCATTTCCAAGGTTGGTTCTCTATTTTAGCTTTTGTGAATTTAACTGATATCAATATTGATGTGGGTGCATCACTGTTGTATGCCAATTTTAAGATTGGGTATAAACCAAAGAGTGGGTTAACCAGAATAAATGGTGATTCCTTTCTAAGTTTTGTGAGGAATCTATACTGCTTTCCAGAGTGATTGCACCAATTAGCAGTCCCACCAGCAATGTACGAGTGTACCTTTTTCCCCACATCCTTGGCAACATTTATTGTTGTTTTTTATTCTTAATAATTTCCATTGTAATTAGTGTAAGATGGAATCTCAATATAGTTTTCATTTCCTTTCTATAACTGCTAGAGATGTTGAATATTTTTTCATAATTTTGACACTTTTGTAACCCAAGATAGGCAACAATTGTCATTCTAGGGCCTAGACATTTCCATACTTAGAAATGTAACTCACCTCATAGTCAGTTGGTACTTATTATCTCCAGCACAATATGTAACTAAATACAGACAGAATTAAAATCAAGCAATTATATTTATTTCTGGGATAAGATAATTTGTGTACATTGTAGAATCTAATACTGGTTACTTTTATAAAATAATAATATATAGATAAAAATATAATTTATACTTTCTGATTAATAGATTATATTTAAATAAGTTATAAATGAACTATGTGCACTGTAAAATCATTCAAATTTTTAAAAGTTTAATACATTAGCTTTTACTCATTATTTCTTTCCTCCTTCCCTCCTTCTTTTCCCTACCTGTTAGGAATAGGCACTGTTGGCCCCTTTGTGAATTTCTGTACTTTTAATAAAAATTCACTTCTTCACTTTCATATAGACCTATATGAAGTGCAATGACTATTAATGTCCTGCAGATTCTTTCTTTCCACAGACAAGCTCCACTTTTTCTTCAATTCAGAAAAAGCAAGATAAAAAAAAAAATCATCACCACTGCATATCAGGAAGTTTAATTCTGCTCATCCTCATAAGTGTAGCCAAATCCACCAGCACATGCAGAGTTTTTATCTCCAAAAATGAATCCAGATATTTGAATTCTTTATATACAGCAAAATGAAGCAAATTATATAAAATGACCAATGTTTCAGAAAGAAAATTTCAAATAGAAAAAAGTATATGATAGTAGAACTGCAAATTGTTCCAACCACTCTTGAAAGACATGGAGATTCCTCAGAAAACATGGGGAATGGAATCATCATTTGACTCAGCTAAGTCACTGTCAGTTTATACTACAAGCACTGAAAATTAACATACTACTGGGATGCAGCCACATCAATGTTTATAGCAGCTCAATTCACAATAGTTAAACTATGGAACCAAACTAGATGCCCTTCAACAGATGAATCAATAAAGAAAATGTGGTATACATACAAAATGGAATATTACTCAGTCATAAAGAGAAATTAAATTATGGCATTTTTGGGCAAATTGATGAAACTTGAGACTGTCATGCTAAATGAAATAAGTCAAACCTCAAAAGCCCAAATATGAGTGCTCTCTGATCTGTGGCTGCCAACCAATAGCAAGGGAGAGTAGGGAGGGCAAATATAGAAGTACTTCAGATTATAAAACGTGTAATGAAGGGAAGGGAGGGGGATAAAAATAGGAATTACAGCAGAATGAATCAGACATAACTTTTCTGTGTTCATTTATGTACATATAACATATATAATGACCAGTGGAACTCACATGATGTTCAATCACAAGAAAGGTAACAGAATTCTAATGGGTTGCACCCAATGTGTATATAAAATGTTAAACATACTCTAAAGTCATGTATATCTAAGCAACAAATAAAAATGTAAAAATTAAGCATGAAATTACACTAAATCTCATTTATCATTAGACTTTGCATATTAAAGTAGCAATGAAAGGTGCTACATGTTAATTGAATGGTTTGAATATTCCACAAAGGTAATGAAGTGAAAATAAACATATACAGAAACAGTATGTTCATTGTGAATCCAGGTGCCTTAATGTCATGTAGAAATCAAAAAGAATGATGACTTATGCTCAGCTGGCATGAGGTCACCCATTCACTAAAGCCAATTTCTGGATTACTGTCTATATGCATGAATACCCTTGTTATTCATAATAAGAATAAGCCACTTCAGTGACGATATTAGTCTATCATTATAAACCCTTTTTTCACTAATTTAAACACAAGTGCAAAGTCTGAGATTACTAACCAAAAGCACTTTCAGTACAGATTATTCTTTCAAGCAGGCTTGATATTATGATAAAAATAAAATAAACCAATCTTATAATATGGTCTAAAGCTTTGAAATATTGAAATTTGAAGTCAAGTTTGAAAAAAAATCTTATACAGGGAAAGAAAACTTGACATGAAAACTTTTATTTTGGTACTGCTTCCACTTGAAGCAGAACATCTGAATCATGTTATTCACATGGGTAGTTTACATGAGTCTATGACTAAGGAGTTTTAAAAAATAAAATAAATTAAAAAAATAAAAATAAAACAAATCCTTACATTCAAACTGCAGATACATCATGGATACTTACATGTTTAATTCAATGATATTCTTTTAAAGACAACGAATTTTAAAAATTCAGTGTCAAACTTGCAACTAAAATTGCTAGATCCTGATGGGTAGACAATGATTGCTGCTGAAATTTTATTACCTGCATATAATTATGCATAATTTAAAATTAAAATAAAATTTTGGTATATACTAAGTTATAATGATATTATGGGTTATCACCTTGATGGGCTTCAACTTCTTTGCCATACCTCCGTTTACTGTTAGTAATTGACAATTTTATTATTTTCAGTATTAGTATAAATTTTTGTAACTTGTATAGTTTCTAAGAGCATCATGTAATGAGAGAATTATGGTGTGCCTCTAATGTCAACTATACTCTAGTGTCTCATTTTATAAACATTGAGGGCCACAGTAAAGTGACATAAACTTGAACCCACTACAAGTGAGGGTCTTGTCTCACTTGTTCATCTGGTTATTTCACTGTCATGAGTATTAGTTTCATAAACAGGAGAATAATAATTGGCCATGTCCTCAAATTGGAGCCCAGAAATTTACAAATACACCTCATTATTTGGGACATCTATGTATCCAGAAATTCAACTGCAGAACTCAGGCCCCAGCTGTTTCTCTGTGTCTGAGTAGTAGTGCTCAGACACAAGTCCTGCTAGTACCAGTACATGTTTCTCTACCAATAATAGGTTCCTATTCAGAGTGCAGGTGAGTCTGACTCTTGTTCCAGTGATGCTGAGAAAGAGCGTGGCCATGTCAGAATAGGCAAAGAGAGAATCTGCAAGCACACACGTATCAGAGTGAAGAGCAAGGGTAAGTGAAAGTAACTTGGGTATTTGAGAAAGAGGGTAATGACACAGGTTAGGGGCCTGCCCTAGGCCTCTGAGGCCTGTACCTACCTGTGCATTGAGAGAAGTGCAGAAGGAGGAAAGGAGTCTAGGCCATGGTGGATACAGCCCCTTCGTAAGCCTCACTCTGATAACTCCACTGTCCCAAGCTTCTTTTATACCAGGTCCACTGTCTTCCCAGAGTTGGGGTTGCTCATGCAAATGGTTCCCTATACCTTATCTCTACCCCATGTGTATTTGCAGCGTCTGGGTTCCTGACTGAGGGAGTCTGTCATGATTAACAAGCTTAGTTAATAATTGGGGCTTAGGAGAAAACAACTTCAGAGACCACACCATGAGCATGGGACTCGTACATTTGTACATTTTTTTAGGTTCCTAAGGTGACTTCTGCATCAACATCAACGAGAACATGTTCAACCAGGTCTGTATAATCATTATATCTCATATTAGAGCATCTGCTCTGGGGAAATTATAAGACAAAATTGGGACAACGTGATCTGGCAGAAAGAATTTGTGGATGTGCACTGTAAGATGAGAACAGAGGGAATAGGGAAGAGATGAAACATCAAGTGCATCTTAGGTGTGATACCTGGGCCCAGTGAATCTCTGGTGGAAAAGGAACAGGTAGTTCATAGAACAAGATGAGAGAAAGGCAACACCTGTATTTTAATTCACAAAGCTGAGACCAGATTTAAAAAACTGTTTGAAGGAGGTTTTGTTGTATATTTCTCACATTGTGAACATGGCATGAAAAGGTGGAAATTATTCAGGAATTTCAGAGACAATCAGTGCAGAAGGAATTCATCTCCCTCCCATAAGAATAATGTCAAATGTAAATGAATTAGTAGTAGGGGAATTATATGAATTATTCATTTCTTCTTTCCTTCATTTATTCTTTAAGAATGAATGAGATGTTTCACATGCATCAGACACTAGAGACATGTAGAGAATTTAAAGAGTGGTCCCAGGTTATGGAAATAGCAGAAGTCAGGCACAGGAGGAGATTGTATTACCCAAAAGAATACTCCAGGCTGGAGGACTTCATTCTCATCCAGGTTACAAAAGAGGGGTATCTCAGTATTTACAGGGCCTGAAGATAGCAAGGGCTCCAAATCCCTGAAATACCTCAGCTTTGGCTTCCTGTTGGGTCCATATAAGGGAGTAGGGTGATGGGTATAGGCACAGCACCTGTCCTGAGGGACAATGCATCACTAAATCTGATTTTAGAAGCCCAGGAAGTACTTGTAATGCCTCTTACAGGGAATCTTACAGGGGAACAACAGTTGATGCCAGCCTTCTGCCCTTTGATGGCTCCAGGCAATGCTTACATCTGCAGTTATCTAGTTCAGGATCTTTCTGTGGAAACTAGTGTCCCAGTTCTGCTGAGCCTGCAGAGTCTCTCTGAGCCCTTCCTATGATCAGAGGATCTTCCTACCCAATCTTTCCTCACCCTGCTCCTGTCACAGTTGTCAGAACTCTGGTCTAAAGTTACCTGTCCTCCTACATCTCCTTTCCACTTTGTCTCCTTCCAAAGTATTTTATTTAACATTTGCATCTGCTTTTCAAAGCCTTCAAACTAAAAAAAATGTCAGTTTAGAGAGAAAAGTATTTTAAAGGAAAAAAAAATTTAATTTTTTTTTAAATTTGTATCAACCAACCAAAAAAAAAAAAAAGAGAAAACTTGTTCTTTTTGGTTGATTGATACAAATTTTTAAAAATGCACAGTATGATTTTGTATAAAAATAATAATCCAAATGTAAGACACATATATGTATGAATAAATTTGAATGTGGTAGGTTTATTTATTTTCACATCTGCTATGCAAACATACATTGATGAGTACATACAGAGAATGAGAAAAAGAAAATAATAGGAAAAGCAATTATTTTTACAGATAACAGGCATTACTATAATTCTTGGTCAATACCTCCTTTATATGAGTTAATTTGGATCCACTAAATATACATCAAATACCAATATTGTATAGACCACATCTCAAGCAGACACTGAAATAAAATATATTATTTTATGATCTTTCTATTATCATTTCATGTTTGCCCAGCAACTGAGGCAGTGAATGAATCATGTGCCCTACTGTTCCATTTATGCAACCACAGGTCCTCACCATGAGTGAGCATCCACTGGGCACACATACCTCCCTCTGATCTGTTTCTCCCAGAATGCATTATGCACACCAGCTAGAATAGGGACGACATAGGGATGCCACAGATTCCACTTGATACATTCTCTACAATGAGGGAAACTCTTCAGGTTTGCCAGGAAATTCTATGCTTTGAAGACTGAGGGAGAACTCCAACAAAGCAACTTTTTCAGACTAGCAAATATATTTTAAAAAATATGGTTTGTGCTTTTAAATTATGGTGGGTTAAATTCCATTCATTCTAATGAGGTCTTTTTAGTAGTTGTATTATTTATTTAATAGACAAAAAGATAAACCTGTATTTTTTAATGTTAATAAAAGCCACATTACATAGCAATAATAAATACGTATCAGGACCTTACCTGAATAGTGTTTTCTTTCCCTGTTGTTGTTTATTACCTCAACATAACAGTTTATAATATCATTTTCTATGGATAAAGCAGAAACTAACTCAAACTGAATTTTCACACATTTCTTTTTCACCTGCTTAGCCAGTATTGAGTGCGATTCGGCCCATTCATATCCATGTATAACCTTCAGTTCTGCACTTTAATGTTCTTCAACAGGAAATTCACCCCAGTGGATGCTGAGAGAGTGTATGGAAGCCAGTCTTGTGAGATAGTTTTTAGTTATGTAGATCTGAGGTATAAATATGACCCCCTGAAAATATGCTTACAAGGAAGTTTTGCAGAGACACCTGCTATCTTTTGGATGCAGTTTGAATTTATATCATTTTTCTTTTCAATGACTTTAAATTTTTAATATGGGAATAATTTAGACATGGATGCATGATTGCATATTAATCATAAATCCACACAAATAAGTCAAAATATAATTATAGAAGCAAAATTGTACTATGTTATAATCATAAAAACATTATCAAAGCAATTTTGCTTTTATAATTTAAAAGCAAATTAAGTAATAATTTTATCTCCATAATCAAATGAATATATAAGAAAAGACTAACCATCATCTGTTAATATTTTGAATGAGAAGAGTCCTAAAGGTACAGGGCATACCTTCAATCTTCCTGACAGTTACCTATTTGAAGATTAACTGCTCTGTTCATTGTCCAAACTGAAAAGGAGGGTGAAAGCCTAGTGTAGGAGGAGGCACACTGAGAAATGGATACACACTGGAGGGAGAAGATGAGGCACATGGCGTGAACCACTGGTAGGAGAAGTAGTCATGCAGCTTCATCTTCACAGGAAAGTGTTGAAAATTTTCAACACATAAATGTCTTTCCACCATGTAACTTAAGAGACATTCTGAACACATAAAGAGGTTTTTGGTTGCACTTTCCCATAGGGTTAGAATACTGTGTGAATACCACTACCCGTATAGAGTGCACAGTAATAATTAGCCTCATCATTAGTCTGAGACTCTGTGATAGTGAGGACAGATTTGCTATCAAGGAAGGAACCAGAGAATATATCAGGAACCCCAGAGGGACAGGAGTTTGTGCTATAGGCAAGTTAGGGGGAAGAATGTCTTGATGTCTGCTAGTGTCAGTTTGGGTAATGACCTGTGGAGACTAAGCCAGAGCTAGGGCCACATGTGTCTCTGTCCTTCCTTGAGACACAGAAAGTGAGGGCTACTAGATCACAACGGTCTGCAAATCTACCACTAAAAGCAACAAGAGAGATAGTTATTGTTATAAACAAAAAGATCTCCCTGAGACACTGCTTTATGTAGGAACTCCATGGATGTAGTTACCCTCCCCTGACCTGAACCAAAAGAGAGGAAAATGAGTAGAAACATCAACCAGGCCATGGTGGGGATCCTCACAAGCATGTAGTGTCATTACATTTCTCACTTTGAGTTTGAAATTTTAATGCCTCTTCAGACCCAGAGAAAGGTTTTGTATGCAAATCAAACTTCCTTTCTCTTCCTGCCTCAGAATTCAGCCTGATGACCCCTGAGGAGATCATGAAAGATGCAGAAACTGGGGAACTCACATAGACCAGTGAGTACAGGGGGCCTGACACACAAGACTTTTAATTGATGACTTTCTCCAGATCAGGTTCCTCACACTTCTTCAACTCAGGCATAAATTTCATCTTTGAAAATCAGAGATGAAATAAAAACAAGGGTGAAGTATTCATGTCTACCTAGTTCATCTATTTTATTGCAAACCCAGACCTTCCTGGTGAACATTTCTTTCCTGTCCATAAATGAGTATTGTTCCCCTTGAGTTAACTGTCAGGCCCTTCTTCCTCAGCATAGATCCAATTTTGAAATTCTAAAGCCAATTGTGGGGAACTCCCTGGAGAGTTCCAGAGACAGGGTTCTCCTACTAACTGAATTCTGGAGATGGTCTCAAGCAGACCCAGTGGGACCTAGGATTGAGATTGCAGATACTGACAGCAGCAACACAAGGTTTGGGATGCCACCCACCTGCCCTTACTCTAAGAAGTCATCAGTTATATGGCTTTAGCACTACTGGAACTGCAGGATTTGAGAGAAAGTGGAATATTTTTTCTAGTATCAAAACTAAGAAAAAAGAAAACCGTGTTCTTCATACTTGAAAATAAAATTAAGAATATTTATGATCAAATTAGTGTGACTATTTCTAACATTTTAAGATACTTTCACTTTTTAAGATGATTGGAAATGCTGGATGAGGATAATTGGGGAGTTCAGAAAAGAAACACCTTTAATTCCTTTGTGAAATAATATTTTATTTAAAAAAATGGTGCTCATAACTTCAAACTAAAATACAAGTTCTAAATATTCATAACTGTTTTCTTATATTTTCATTGTTATTGTTTCCTTCCAAATCATTCATTTTTAAAAATGTTTTAAGAATTCTGCTCATATTAAAATAAAGATTCATATTAAATCATGTTATGGCCAGTAGTCCAATGTATCTCATAGTGGTCTATACATTTGATTATGTGTGATTGTGTGGATATGTATCTTTTATAATAAGATAAAGAAGACGATCTGAAATTTAAGTAAAAAAAATAACGACTATTACCAGTGTTTGTACAACTCCTCAACTAACTGATCCTTGTGAATTTTTCAATCAGAGGAAGAATTCCTAATCAAATTCATTTGTTAAGAGCTCCATAGATTTAAATGGGGGTAGGTTTATAAAGTTTAAGTCTTAAAAAACCTGATATTTATCCAATATCCTTCCTCCTTAAGAATATTGAAGGATAAGCAAACTTTTGAGTTTTAAAAAGGAAAAGAGCATTGGAGGGTCTGAGAATTATGTCCTCAGAGGAGAGATTTCATTCTTTATCAGGTAATCCAAAGCTACATCAGAGGGTAATCTGATGAGAAAATGAAGCACAGCTTCCCTATATTTTTGGAGTCAGGAAAAGATTGACTCAGTCTGGGAAACAATCAGGAGACATGAAATGGGTCGCAGAAGCAACACAGGAGTGTGGGTTGCTCATAGGCAGAGACAAAGCAACCATGGGGCAGACAGGAAGAGTGGTGATTTTCTCTCAATTTAGCCAAGGGTGGAAATCATTTTTGTATTGTTGATATAGCCAAATAATAATGAGAAAAACTGTGTGTTTGTGGGGTGAAAAGTGATAGGCAACCTTTTTTATTTTAAGCCTGATCTTCAGGCTGGAACCTAATGGTACTCAATGAGGCCCTACTGACAAATCTTGGGCCTAAGTTTAGGAATGAATTCTTGATGACTGATCACTTATATCTGAGGACACAGATCTAGGTCTTCTTCCAGAAAATTCTGGGTACCAATTTCCACAGTAACCTCCAATGTTTCTATTGCTCCCTATGTGAAACAAAATGGCCTCAGGCTCTGAGGTACATCATGTGACCTACAGGTATAGTTACACATATATGTACATGTGTAAGGATTTATGCTTCCTGAAGGTCCACATTCCACTCCTAAACTCTGGAATTTTGGAAAGCCCCAATAGTTATTAGAGGAAAGAAAAATGGAAGTCAGTTCCTATGATGCCAGAAAAAGCTACCTAGGAAATTCCACGTTATCCTGACTGCTGTCACTTGAAGAAGAGTGTCATCTTTGGGACTTACCTCACACAAATCCCCAGTATGACCCTCAGTTTTCTAAGCAATAGTTAGAATAGTCACTCAGGTCCCTCAAGAAAGTTTGCTGGTTTCACTCCTAATCTCCTTACCACTTCCCTGCCCCAATGCCTAACACTCAATCCTTGACATCAAAACTGAAGTTGAAGATACACAGCAAGGGAGCCAGGCCATCCCTGTGCCTAAAATTTCTCTGGTGCATCCATCCTCACAGAGCATTTTACATCTTAGTATCTCAATCCCTAAAAGCCTCTTATATCCCTGAGCACAAAAAATTAGAGACAAATTAGGTGCTATCTTCTCTGAATCCTTGAAGAGCCAAGCCTATGCTATAGAGAAATGTCCACCTGCTAGAAGTGTCTCTTGCCCTTGACAAAGAAAAAAGCTGATTTATTTTTTTTAAAGAAAAAATTCTTAACTCTACAGAATATGGTTATAAAATCAGATCACTATATAGATCACAAGAAAAAAGTTGGATGTTATATTTATTTTGGTGTTATTTTAAGTTTTCCTGAGATTTCAAAACTTTGATTACAAAAATTAGAGGGCAGACATCGTGACCCAAAACTTACTTAAACTAATATTTAGTGTACAAGCCTATTCCTTTGAAATTGGTGAAGAGTCATAGTACAAAACCCTGAGCAAGATGATATCTTTGTACCAATTCCCTATCTGCCCGTGTAACTGTGAGACGCATTAATGTGACCAATGACACACTAATAGTCAGCCTCATCCTCAGGCTGCAGCCCAGAAATGAGCAAAATTTATGAATTGATTCTAGTGAATGTTCACCAATATTTTATCAATCAAAAGAATTCAATGTGCCTCTCAAAGTGATACAGATGGCACAAAAATTCAAAACAACTTCTCTCAGAAAAGTCTCAGGGACAATTTTGTATTTGTCCTCAGTTATTCAGGTCTAGTAAATGTCTGATTTATGAAATGCTGTTTTCTACCTTCTCTTCCTTGTCATAATTTAACTTCTCTCCCAAGGCCTAATACTATAGTGATAGAATCAAGATAAGAAATTACCCCATTAATTTATTTAGTATGACTTCTGGATATCTCTTTTCCATTAAAAATGGTCTCTCGTCATCTTAAAGCTTACCTTGGATATCAGTTTAATAATTGTTTCACACTGGGTCTTAATTTGAGATGCCCATTAAAAAGTTCCTGTGGCTAGGCCTTTGAGATAGCTCTATAACTAGACCAAAATACTTGAGAAAAATCATTTCATATTTTTGAAGCAGTTTCCCATGACCTAGCAGAGCAATTACTTTTGAGCCTGCAGCTAGGTAGCACATTATAGCAAGTATGTATATAAGAGAAGAAATATTTAACTCATTGCCCAAAACAAAAAGACAGAAAAAAGAGTAGGCTTGGATTCCAATATCCCCTTGAAGATTATGATGAACAGCCTCCACCAGTCTCTGCCTCTTAAAAGTCCCACTTCCTCCCACTAGCACCATGGACTGGACATCAAACCTTTACCACATGGGACTTAGAGAAAAGATTCCCCAAACACATGCACTAAGATTTATTTGGAATGTGTTAATTTGTGCTTGAAGGAACTGACAGGGAGCAACAGTGAACTATTGGGAGAGAGGCCATGCATAACAAGGAACATCTAAGGTTCACTCTCTATGTACAAGAAGCTAAGTTTTAAGGCACCTCTGAGATATGGTAATAGCGTGTTTCAGATCATTTTGAAGATTTATTCACAGGCCTCCATGTCTTGCTAATGATGGTGACTGCTGGGGGTCCATCCACTGTCTATGCTTATGAGTGGGAGAATGTTGTCCTGTGTAGCTTGGACCACATTTTCAATCAGTTCCATCTCTAGGTCACCTGAAACCTTTGTACAATTTTAGTACATAGAACACTTTAGCCTTTCTCCAAATTATAATAGTTCAGTGTTTCTTCACAATTACTCTGATGGGTCTATTAAGTGTTCCAGCTTCAGCTATATGGTGACTGAATATACCTCATCCTTGTTTGAATTATAAAAATTCTTCATCCTACAGCTCCTAGTTTTCACATTATCAGACTTTATGTAGATTTTCTCTTTGCATATGGATTTACAGATTTTTTGAGGACACCATGGGGTGACACATAAGTTTGTCAAATGATTATCTGAATTTAACAGAAGCCACATGATTCCTAACTTCTTTTATTTCTTCATTGAATTTTTTTATTGGTTATTCAAAACTCTTGACATATCATATTTCATACATTCAATTCCAGTGGTTTATGAACTCCCATTTTTACCCCAAATAAAGATTGCAGAATCACATCACATCGATTACACATCCACATTTTTACACAATTCCATATTAGTAACTGTTGTATTCTGTTACCTTTCCTATCCTCTACTATCCCCCCTCCCCTCCTCTCCCATCTTCTCTCTCTACCCCATCTGTTGTAAATTAATTATTTCCCTTGTTTTTTTCCCTTCCCCCTCACAACCTCTTATATGTAATTTTGTATAACAATGAAGGTCTCCTTCCATTTCCATGCAATTTCCCTTTTCTCTCCCTTTCCCTCCCACCTCATGTCTCTGTTTAATGTTAATCTTTTCCTCCTGCTCTTTCTCCCTGCTCTGTTCTTAGTTGCTCTCATTATATCAAAAAAGACATTTGGCATTTGTTTTTTAGGGATTGGCTAGCTTCACTTAGCATAATCTACTCTAATGCCATCCATTTCCCTGCAAATTCCATGATTTTGTCATTTTTTAGTGCTGCATAATACTCCATTGTGTATAGATGCCACATTTTTTTATCCATTCATCTATTAAAGGGCATCTGGGTTGGTTCCACAGTCAAGCTATTGTGAATTGTGCTGCTATGAACATCGATGTAGCTGTATCCCTGTAGTATGCTCTTTTAAGGTCTTCAGGGAATAGTCCGAGAAGGGCAATAGCTGGGTCAAATGGTGGTTCCATTCCCAGCTTTCCCAGGAATCTCCATACTGCTTTCCAAATTGGCCACACCAATTGGCAGTCCCGCCAGCAATGTACAAGAGTACCCTTTTCCCCACATCCTCGCCAGCACTTGTTGTTTGACTTCATAATGGCTGCTAATCTTACTGGAGTGAGATGGTATCTTAGGGTGGTTTTGATTTGCATTTCTCTGACTGCTACAGATGGTGAGAATTTTTTCATGTACTTGTTGATTGATTGTATGTCGTCCTCTGAGAAGTGTCTGTTCAGGTCTTTGGCCCATTTGTTGATTGGGTTATTTGTTATCTTATTGTTTAATTTTTTGAGTTCTTTGTATACTCTGGATATTAGGGCTCTATCTGAAGTGTGAGGAGTAAAAATTTGTCCCCAGGATGTAGGCTCCCTATTTACCTCTCTTATTGTTTCTCTTGCTGAGAAAAAAAAAAAAAAACTTTTTAGTTTGAGTTAAGTCCCATTTGTTCATTCTAGTTATTAGCTCTTGTGCTGTGGGTGTCCTGTTAAAGAATTTGGAGCCCGACCCCACAATATGTAGATCAGAGTCAACTTTTTCTTCTATCAGGCACAGAGTCTCTGATTTGATATCAAGCTCTTTGATCCATTTTGAGTTAACTTTTGTGCATGGTGAGAGAAAGGGATTCAGTTTCATTTTGTTGCATATGGATTTCCAGTTTTCCCAGCATCATTTGTTGAAGATGCTATCCTTCCTCCATTGCATGCTTTTAGCCCCTTTATCAAATATAAGAAAGTTGTAATTTTGCGGATTTGTCTCTGTGTCCTCTGAGTTCTATTTCATCAACTGACATAGATACTGTACTGTTCTTCAGGATTCTCTCTGCTCTGTGTCCAATGTGGATATCCTGAGCACAATAAGATGATTACATGGCCATTTGATTGCTGAAATTATTTGTTTTCATATATACAGAGAGATAATATTTTCTATAGGTATCATTTTAAATTCACTTTTTAAATTATAAAGTATAATTTTCTACTTTTAGGAGTTTTCTATTTTTAATTTAATTTAATATTTTATTGGTTTATTTAATACATGACAGTAGATTTCATTTTGATATAATTATAGCATAAAAGATATCATTTTAATAAGGACATCATTTCTATTCATGTACATGATGGTGAGATTAACTGTGATATATATGTGTGTGCATAGGAAAATCATGTTGATTTAATCTGGTGTCTTTGTTTTTCCTATCTGTTCCCTTCCCTCCATTCCTCTTTGTTCAATCTATGGAACTTATGTTCTTCCCTTTCTTCCCAAACCCTTATTTGGGTTAGCTTCCTTCCATGTATTAGAGACAACATTCATCCTTTGGTTTTGGGAATTTACTTATTTCAACTAGCATGATAGTCTTCATATCTATCCACTTACTGGCAAATGTCATAAAGTCATTCTTCTTCTTTGCTAAGTTATATATATATATATATATATATATATATATATATATATATATATATATAAATTCATGTGTTTAAAGGCTCAATATTTGTGTCTCTTTGATAAGAAAATGTGTTGGATCTGCCTCCTAGTATTGATGCCCATCCTAAGCCCATTGCAAACAACTTAAGTTGTATTTAACTCCCTTTGAAAAATTTTTATCTATTCACAAAATGTACTTATGTAATCCTCATTAATTGAATGTCCAGAAGCTGTGGAGTTTTGTGGTTAACAAGAGGGAACCATGTGTGAGTGTGTGTGTGTGTGTGTGTGTGTGTGTGTGTGTGTGTGAGAGAGAGAGAGAGAGAGAGAGAGAGAGAGAGAAGAGATGGAATCAAGTATCAATAAGTATCCATCCACAACTTTCTATGCAGTGAAGCTACAGGTGCTAGCCATCAAGAGGCATCATTTGTGTGGTCTTTGTGTTTTTACTCACTGAAGAAGTGATATATTAAGGAAGAGGCTCTAGAGAATGTTTGAAAGCCTAGGTTCACTGTAAGGCTTCAGTTTCATCCATTGACAGATCCCACAAGGATCCTGATCCTGCCATGGGTGGACTGCCTCATTGTGAGTGTTTTAATTGTTCCTGAGAGGAGTTTTATTTTTGTCAAAGAATTTATTCTATGTAGATCTGAGCAGGTGGAGTTAGTGATGTCACCAATGGCTTAGTCTAACATGTCATGAAGTCAATGATTCATGGAAAAGCCTCAAACTTTTGAGTTCTCATAGTATGTTTAGAAACAGTAAAGCTCCTGATTGAATTATTAGTGTCATTATAAATTAAAAGTAAATCCATCATGAAATATAAAATAATTTCCATTTAGGGTGGCTCTATTGAAAAAGAAAGGTAATAATAAGTTTGGGCTAGAATGTGTAGAAATAGGGACACTCACACATTGCTCATGCTAAGGAAAATTGGTTCACCCACTGTAAAAGCAGTAGGAATTTCTTCCAAGACAGTTAATAAATATATAGTCCCCAAATTTCTATATAATACCCAAGAGAAAAGAAAACACATCCACAGAAAAATGTGAAGTGTGCATACCACACAATGTAGCAGAATTACACGTGAATGCCAAAAGGTTTTAAACACTCCAGTTTCCAATGTCTAATAGATGGATAAGCAAAGTAGTTTACCCATATAATGAAATTTTAATTATCACTAAGAAGGAACACAGAACTTATATCACACAATTACATTCTTGTGTGTTAATGTGTCGAAAAGAGTAAACTAATAATCTCTTAATGCATTGATCTATTAAATTATATAAAAATGGAGTTATAAATGAAAGTGATAGTATTATTAGTTTTCAGGTTAAAATTGTTTCTTTGCAGTATGATATAAAGTAATCTAAACTTGGATTAAGTTGGGTTGCACAGCCTTGAAAATATAAAATAGAAACATCCTTTTGCATAGGCACATTGGATGTACTTGATGGTATGCAAATTATATATTAATAATTTTGTCAAACATGAAACACAAGGCTTCAACTTGTTATGGTTTTGATTAAATATCCCCCAATTCTCATGTGTAAAACAATGCAAGAAAGTTCAAATATGAAATACTTGGATTATGAGAACATTAATATAATCAGTGCATTAATCTCTTTATATGGGCATGTTGGTCTTTGGAGAATATATTTTGTCCATATGGAGAAGAGTCAGTCTCTCCAGAGTGTGTCTCTCTCTCTCTCTCTCTCTCTCTCTCTCTCTCTCTCTCTCTCTCTCTCCTCTTTTCTTCCCTTCTCTTCTCTCTTCTCCCTGGTGTGATATCTTATGTTGCTTCCCTCCACCACACTTTTGTCCCTGATGTTCTGCCTCATCTTGAGCCCAAAGAAATTGAGCCTGATGTCTATGGATGTATGAAAATGTGAGTCCCAAATAAACTTTTACCCCTTGAAGTCATTCTTGTCAGGTCTTTTGCTCACAGCAACAACAACAACAAAAAAATCTAGAACATAGCTCTTGATGACCATTTAAAGCTGGTATGTTGTCTGAGAGTCAGGTATTCAGACATGGACACTGTATGTTTCCCATAGTAACCCATGTTTATTGTCACAAGCAATTAGTCATGGGAAATCAGCATATTACTGGAGGATAAGGGCAAAGTTATAAATCAGAACCCCCATGGGTCTGTTTTACCAAATGATTACTGAGGTCTTTCTCCCCCATTGAACAGGAATAATCAACATCACTCTCAGGATGGAGGCCTGAGATACTCAGGGATTCTATGTTGCCAGAAGTGAAACTTGAGAAGTGATCAGAAACACTCAGAGTTAAGAATTTCCAGCCAAAAGTGTTCGGGGTGCAGCACCATAAATCTGTTGGTACCAACCCATAGGATACCTTCCAATGTGACTGCTATTTCCAGTTCAGGAGAAAGTGACTTTCTGTACGACATATCCTGAAACTGAGGTTTCTAGTTCAGCCCAGACATATTACCAGGACCCCAGAACAGAAGAGGCAGAGACATAGAAATTAATTTCCACACCCAGTTTCTAAACAAAAAAAAAAAAGGTAAAATTAGCCCAGGTGTTCCACTTCATCACTTTTTTTTCCACAGTCAGTCTCCTGCAGATTATGTGGAGGATGAAACATCCAGGCCATGGTGGAGATTCCTGCAGATCTCTGATTCCTGATGACCCACAGCTGCATCATAGCCACACAGTGTATTTTGGACTTTTTTGTACACTGAAAAGGACTGACACACCTTAAATTTAACTTATTACCCCCCCCCCCCGTGAATAGTATCACATACCATAACTTCAGAGGTTTTTTTTCTGATTAGGAACCTGTCCTCAGCCTCTCTGAACTGAGGCTCAGTAGATGGGTCTCCCCATATCACCAGGATCACACAGGAATCAGTAATGTATTGCCAATTAGTTAGGCTGACTGCACAACTTTTCCCTTAAGAACTGGACACTCAGATTTGGAGGCACAGCAAGGGGCCCTGTATAGTGATCTTGCTTCTTCACTGTCTTTTCCACCTCACCCTCCTTAGAATGAGGGGCAACTCTTCACTACCCAGGACCCTCCTTCACAGACTGTAGGTTCCTCATTATGGCTAAGCCCTGCCTTCTGTGATGTAGTATCTGAGAAGTTTTATGGTGGTCAGTTCATTCACTAAAAATTTATTCTGGATTCAGCACACAACACAATGACAAAGGATAAGGACTCACAATCTAAGACTTATAAGTGATAAATGGATGGAAATCCAGAATTTTTCTTTTTTCTGCCCATTTTCTATTATAACAAGCTGGTGCTCCTCTCCTTAATCCTCCTGCATTCTTTGGCATAAACATTGAAAGTGGGGGAAGTACATGGTTAGCAAAATAGTCCACACATTAAAGCCTTCCCAGAAGAGACCCTATCTGGTAGTAAGAGAGCGTGGCTTGTTATGTAGGTGCTCAGCTCAGAGGAACACAAGTGATGACCAACCTTTCTTTGACAAAGCCTGGTGTGTTCAGCTGAGATGGAAGAAATGCTAAAACTATCCCTATTTGTCAACACCATGATTCTATTTTTAGAAAGCCTGGAGAACTCTAAAAGAAAGAGTCTAGAACTCATACATGAATTCAGCAAAATGATAAAATATAAAATCACGACCAATATGTCAATTGCCTCAAAAATACTTAATCTATCAATCTAACAAAAGAGGGAAAAGACTTCTATAATGAAAAATACAGAACACTAATGAAAAAAAATTGAAAAAGACCTTAGAAAATAGAAAGATTTCTCATACTGTTGGATAGGCAAAATTAATGTCAAAATGGTCATACTACAAAAACGCTATACAGAGTCAATGCAATTTCTTTTAAAATCTCAATGATGTTCTTAATTGAAATAAAAAAGCAGTCATTAAATTCATTTGGAGGGGCTGGGGATGTGGCTCAAGCGGTAGCGCGCTCGCCTGGCATGCGTGCGGCCCGGGTTCGATCCTCAGCACCACATACCAACAAAGATGTTGTGTCTGCCGATAACTAATAAATAAATAAATATTAAAAATTCTCTCTCTCTCTCTCTCTCTCTCCTCTCTCACTCTCTCTAAAAAAAATAAATTCATTTGGAAAAAATAAGAGACTCAGAATAGTCAATCTAATTATTAAAAAGAAAAGTAATGGAGAGCTGACGCAATCATCCCTGTTTTCTACTGATCTCAGCTCATTCAACTACAGAACAGGTGATTCCAGGCTGGTATCTGCCTGCGTCGCGCAGACAGATCGCTCAGGCTCGGGATTGGAAACTCTGAGGAGAATACTCTTCAGGCCTCACCCCTGGCAAGGCGGGCGCCGGGCTTTGAGCGGCCAGATTCTAGTTCCCCGGGTTGCTTTGGCCCAGGGCGGGAGATCCTTCTTGGCCCGGGGCTACGGAACCTGCGGCGACTGTGTCTTTGACCCTGCCCCTGTCTGAGCGTACACTGAGCTGGGAGAGGTTGGAGCTGCCAGGCCCGGGCGGGGGCCGCCTGGGCCTGAGGCTGGGGTACCTCTGTGGACCCTGCTCCGAGCAGAGTGTGGCAGGGATTGGAGAGGCTGGGTTCTGGCCCTCGTGGCTGCTTGAGCCCAGGGCCGCGGAGCCTGCGGGGACCGCGAGCTGAGGCCAGCCACAAATGAAACTTGCGACGAGGGGCAGCGGGACTCTGTCTCCTGGAACAGTTTTAACCCGGAGCTGGAGAGCCCGCGGGAAGTGCGTCTTAGACTCTGCTCCAAGGGGAGCGTACACCGAGCAGGGAGAGTTTGGTGCGGCCAGGCTTGGGCACCTAGCAGGGAGAGTCTGGTGCGGCCAGGCTTGGGCTCCCGGGGCGGCTCTGGCCTGGGTTTGGGGAACCCGCGGCGGTTGCCCTGAGGAGCCTGCTCCTAGCAGAAAGTGGCGGGGATCGGAGAGACCGGCTCCTGGCTCCCGAAGCGGCTCTGGCTCAGGGTTGGGGATCCTACAGGGACTGCTTCTTGGTCCGGGTCCTGCTGGGTACTGCGGGGGCCTGGAGGGCAGAGTGGAGCTGCCTCCTGTGCCCAGAGCAGGCTAAGGGTCCCGCCGGTGTGGTATCGTGACACCCCAACTGCAGCTGGGACTGAGGAGAGTAGCCGCCCACGCCTGGAACAGGAACAGCGACCCGACGGCAGGGTAGCCAAGTCAACCCACTTGGAGTAGAGGCCGTGAAGAGCTGCCGTCTGACCCTGCAAGGTAGGCAGTCCTGCGTCCCACTGGCAGGACAGGCTCGGCAGCCGGCCAGTGTAGTGGACGAGTAGCATCGAGGCAGTCACGTCACACCAGTTGGAGTGGGGGTTGAACAGAGCCGCCGCCAGCATCTGGAAGGAGCCCAGAGACCCGTTGGAGAGGCAGTTAGGTACCCCCACTGGGAGTGGGGGTTGAGCAGAACTGCAGCCCAGGCCCGCAGGGTGGGCAGATCTGAGACCCACCGGCGGAACAGGCTTGGAGGCCGACCAGCGTGGTAGACACGTCACATCAATTGGAGTAGGGGTGGAAAAGAGCTGCTGCCCACGTCCGGATCAGGACCAACGATCCGAGGACGTGGTAGGAACGTCACCGCAATTGGAGTGGGGGCAGAGTAGAGCAGCCACCCGTGCCCGCAGGGCGGGCAGACCTACGACCAACCAGCGTAGTATATAGATCACCCTGATTAGAGGAGGATCACAGCCACTACCCGCCCTACAAGAGAGATATCCCAAATATACAAGAGCAACAAAAATAAACAGGGGGAAAAATTTCAAAAACACAACAGTTTCACGAAGCAGAAAGAAACGCAAGCAACATGAAAAGACAAGGAAAGAAAGGACCACAAGCAATGCAGGTCAACTCAACCCTAGAAGAGGTAATAGCTGCAACAGATGGAATGTCAGATAAAGAGTTCAGGATATACATGCTTCAGATGATCTGGACTCTCAAGGAAGACATGAGACAGCAAAATCAGACAATGAAAGATCACATTGACAAGGAACTACAGAAACAAATCCAGGAAGTAAAAGATCAATTTCACAGGGAGCTAGAAGTAATAAAGAACAAACAAATAGAAATCCTAGAAATGCAGGAAGCAATAAACCAACTTAAAACCTCAATTGACAATACTACCAGCAGAATAGATCACTTAGAAGATAGAACATCAGACAATGAAGACAAAGTATTTCAACTTGAGAAGAACATAGACAGTTCAGCAAGACTGCTAAGAAACCATGAGCAGAACATCCAAGAGATATGGGATAACATTAAAAGGCCAAACTTAAGAGTCATTGGGATACAGGAGGGCACAGAGCTCCAAACAAGAGGAATGAACAATCTATTCAATGAAATAATACGAGAAAACTTCCCAGACTTGAAGAATGAAACAGAATCCCATATCCTAGAAGCCTACAGGACGCCAAAAGTGCAAAATCATAAGAGATCCACACCTAGACACATTATAATGAAGATGCCCAACATACAGAATAAGGAGAGAATTTTAAAAGCTACAAGAGAAAGAAAGCAGATTACATTTAGGGGCAAACCAATCAGGATAACAGCTGATCTCTCAACACAGACTCTGAAAGCTAGAAGATCCTGGAATAACATATTTCAAACACTGAAAGAAAATGGGCTCCAACCAAGAATCGTGTATCCGGCGAAATTAAGCTTCAGGATGGAAGATGAAATTAAAACCTTTCACGATAAACAAAAGTTAAAAGAATTCGCAGCTAGAAAACCATCTCTTCAAAAAATCCTTGGCAAAACATTACAGGAAGAGGAAACTGAAAATAACATTGAAAACCATCAGTGGGAGATAGGACAGTAAAGGGGGGAAAGTAACCAAAGAGGAAAACTAATCAGGTTTAGTAACATAACTAAACAAATATGACTGGAGGAACAAACCAAATCTCAATAATAACCCTAAATGTTAATGGCTTAAACTCACCAATTAAGAGACACAGGCTAGTCGAATGGATCACAAAACAAGATCCAACAATATGTTGCCTACAGGAGATGCATTTGATAGGAAAAGATATACATAGACTGAAGGTGAAAGGCTGGGAAAAATCATTCCACTCATATGGACTGCGGAAACAAGCAGGAGTGTCCATACTCATATCAAACAAAATAGATTTCAAGCCAAAATTAATCAAAAAGGATAAAGAGGGACACTGCATACTGCTCAAGGGAACCATACACCAACAAGACATAACAATCATAAATATATATGCCCCAAACAATGGTGCACCTACGTTCATCAAGCAAACTCTTCTCAAGTACAAGAGTCTAATAGACCACCATACAATAATCATGGGAGACTTCAACACACCTCTCTCACCACTGGACAGATCTTCCAAACAAAAGTTAAATAAGGAAACTATAGAACTCAACAACACAATTAACAACCTAGACTTAATTGACATATATAGAATATACCACCCAGCATCAAGTAGTTACACATTTTTCTCAGCAGCACATGGATCCTTCACAAAAATAGATCATATATTATGTCACAGGGCAACTCTTAGAAAATATAAAGGAGTAGAAATAATACCATGCATCCTATCTGATCATAATGGAATGAAACTGAAAATCAACGATAAAAGAAGGAAGGAAAAATCATGCACCACGTGGAGAATGAACAATAGGTTACTGAATGACCAATGGGTCATAGAAGACATCAAGGAGGAAATTAAAAAATTCTTAGAGATAAATGAAAACACTGACACAACATATCGGAATCTATGGGACACATTGAAAGCAGTTTTAAGAGGAAAATTCATTGCTTGGAGTTCATTCCTTAAAAAAAGAAAAAAAACAACAAATAAATGATCTCATACTTCATCTCAAAATCCTAGAAAAAGAAGAGCAAAATAACAGCAAAAGAAGTAGAAGGCAAGAAATAATTAAAATCAGAGCTGAAATTAATGAAATTGAAACAAAAGAAACAATTGAAAAAATTGACAAAACCAAAAGTTGGTTCTTTGAAAAAATAAATAAAATTGACAGACCCTTAGCCATGCTAACGAAGAGAAGAAGAGAGAGAACCCAAATTACTAGCATACGGGATGAAAAAGGCAATATCACAACAGACACTTCAGAAATACAGAAGATAATCAGAAATTACTTTGAATCCTTATACTCCAATAAAATAGAAGATAGTGAAGGCATCGATAAATTTCTTAAGTCATATGATCTGCCCAGATTGAGTCAGGAAGATATAGACAACCTAAACAGACCAATAACAATAGAGGAAATAGAAGAAACCATCAAAAGACTACCAACTAAGAAAAGCCCAGGACCGGATGGGTATACAGCAGAATTTTACAAAACCTTTAAAGAGGAACTAACACCAATACTTTTCAAGTTATTTCAGGAAATAGAAAAAGAGGGAGAACTTCCAAATACATTCTACGAGGCCAACATCACCCTGATTCCTAAACCAGACAAAGACACTTCAAAGAAAGAAAACTACAGACCAATATCTCTAATGAACCTAGATGCAAAAATCCTCAATAAAATTCTGGCGAATCGGATTCAAAAACATATCAAAAAAATTATACACCATGATCAAGTAGGATTCATCCCTGGGATGCAAGGCTGGTTCAATATACGGAAATCAATAAATGTTATTCACCACATCATTAGACTTAAAAATAAGAACCATATGATCATCTCGATAGATGCAGAAAAGGCATTCGACAAAGTACAGCATCCCTTTATGTTCACAACTCTAGAAAAATTAGGGATAACAGGATCATTCCTCAACATTGTTAAAGCAATCTATGATAAGCCACAGGCCAGCATCATCCTGAATGGAGAAAAATTGAAGGCATTCCCTCTAAGATCTGGTACAAGACAGGGATGCCCTCTCTCACCACTTCTGTTCAACATAGTCCTCGAAACACTGACCAGAGCAATTAGACAGATGAAAGAAATTAAAGGCATAAAAATAGGAAAAGAAGAACTTAAATTATCACTATTTGCAGACGATATGATTCTATACCTAACAGACCCAAAAGGGTCTACAAAGAAACTATTAGAGTTAATAAATGAATTCAGCAAAGTGGCGGGATATAAAATCAACACGCATAAATCAAATGCATTCCTGTATATCAGCGACAAATCCTCTGAAACAGAAATGAGGACAACTACTCCATTCACAATATCCCCCCAAAAAATAAAATACCTGGGAATCAATCTAACAAAAGAGGTGAAAGACCTATACAATGAAAACTACAGAACCCTAAAAAGAGACATAGAAGAAGACCTCAGAAGATGGAAAAATATACCCTGCTCATTGATAGGCAGAACTAACATCATCAAAATGGCGATATTACCAAAAGTTCTCTATAAGTTCAATGCTATCCCAATCAAAATCCCAACAGCATTTCTTGTAGAAATAGATAAAACAATCAGGAAATTCATATGGAATAATAAAAGACCCAGAATAGCAAAAACAATGCTAAGCAGGAAGTGTGAATCAGGTGGTATAGCGATACCAGACTTCAAACTATACTACAGAGCAATAGTAACAAAAACAGCATGGTACTGGTACCAAAACAGGCGAGTGGACCAATGGTACAGAATAGAAGACACAGTAACCAATCCGCAAAACTACAACTATCTTATATTTGATAAAGGGGCTAAAAGCATGCAATGGAGGAAGGATAGCATCTTCAACAAATGGTGCTGGGAAAACTGGAAATCCATTTGCATCAAAATGAAACTGAATCCCTTTCTCTCGCCATGCACAAAAGTTAACTCAAAATGGATCAAGGAGCTCGATATTAAATCAGAGACACGGCGTCTGATAGAAGAAAAAGTCGGCTATGATCTACATACTGTGGGGTCAGGCCCCAAATTCCTCAATAGGACACCCATAGCACAAGAGTTAACAACCAGAATCAACAAATGGGACTTACTCAAACTAAGAAGTTTTCTCTCAACAAAAGAAGCAATAAGAGAGATAAACAGGGAGCCTACATCCTGGGAACAAATCTTTACCCCACACACTTCAGATAGAGCCCTAATATCCAGAGTATACAAAGAACTCAAAAAATTAGATAATAAGATAACAAATAACCCAATCAACAAATGGGCCAAGGACCTGAACAGACACTTCTCAGAGGAGGACATACAATCAATCAACAAGTACATGAAAAAATGCTCACCATCTCTAGCAGTCAGAGAAATGCAAATCAAAACCACCCTAAGATACCATCTCACTCCAGTAAGATTGGCAGCCATTAAGAAATCCAACAACAACAAGTGCTGGCGAGGATGCGGGGAAATGGGTACACTTGTTCATTGTTGGTGGGACTGCAAAATGGTGCAGCCAATTTGGAAAGCAGTATGGAGATTTCTTGGAAAGTTGGGAATGGAACCACCATTTGACCCAGCTATTCCCCTCCTCGGTCTATTCCCTAAAGACCTAACAAGAGCATGCTACAGGGACACTGCTATATCGATGTTCATAGCAGCACAATTCACGATAGCAAGATTGTGGAACCAACCTAGAAGCCCTTCAATAGATGAATGGATTAAAAAAATGTGGCATTTATACACAATGGAGTATTACTCTGCAATAAGAAATGACAAAATCATAGAATTTGGAGGGAAATGGATGGCATTAGAGCAGATTATGGTAAGGGAAGCTAGCCAATTCTTAAAAAACAAATGTCAAATGTCTTCTTTGATATAAGGGGAGTAACCAAGGACAGGGTAGAGACGAACAGCAGGAGAAGAAGAATAACATTAAACAGGGATGATAGGCGGGAGGGAAAGTGAGAGTTAAGGGAAATTGCATGGAACTGGAAGGTGAGCCTCAGGGTTATACACAATTACATATAAGAGGAAAGTAGGAGTAGGAGAAAAATTATATAAGTGGAAGAAACGATTTATAGTAGAGGGGATGGAGAGAGATTAGGGGAGGGGAGGGGAGGGGAGGGGTGAGGGGACAGTGGAGAATGGGATAGACAGCAGAATACATCAGTCACTAGAAAGGCAATTTGTAAATCAATGGAAATGTAACTGATGTGACACAGCAATCTGTATACGGGGTAAAAATGGGAGTTCATAACCCACTTGAATCAATCTGTGAAATATGGTATAATAAGAACTATGTAATGTTTTGAACAACCAACAATAAAATAATTAAAAAAAAAAAGTAATGCAGTAGGTATCACAATATCAGACCGTAAATTATATTACAGTGCTGTAGTAATAGCATGGTATTGGTACCAAAACAGACATGAAGACCAATGGTACAGAATAGAAGGCAGAGGTAAACCCACATGAATACATTTTCCCATAGTAGGAAAAGGCGCCATAAACATACATTGGAAAAAAAAAAAAAGAAAACCTCTCTGAAAATGATGCTGAAAAAATGGGACATATATATGTAGTAGGATGACATTTCTGTCAGCCTGCACAAAACTCAACTCAAAGTGGTTCAAAGACCTAGGCATTTAACTAGGGATACTGTGCTTACAAGATAAAAAGTAGGCCCAATCCTACATCATGACAGCTTAGGACCAAATTTCCTCAACAATACTCCTACAGCACAAGAAGTAAAATCAGGAATTAATAAATGGGATGGAATCAAATTAAAAATCTTCTACACTGCAAAGGAAGAGAGAGCCTACAGAATGGGAGAAACTCTTTATTGCCTGCACCTCAGATAGAGCATTAACCTCCAGGTTATAAAAAGAACCAAAAAAAATTAACACCCATGGGCTGGGGTTGTGGCTCAGTGGTACAGCACTCGCCTAGCACATGCAAGGCACTGGGTTCTGTCCTCAGAACTACATAAAAATAAATAAATAAAATAAAGATATTGTATCCAAGTATGACTAAAAAATTAATAAAAAATTAACACAAAAAAATCTAATAAATAAATAGAGGAACTGTAAAGACAGCACAGAAGAAGAAATACAAATTATACAAAAATACATGAAAAAAGGTTCAACATCTCTACAGTTAGAGAAATGCAAATTTTTTTTAAAGAGAGAGTGAGAGAGGAGAGAGAGAGAGAGAGAGAGAGAGAGAGAGAGAGAGAGAGAGAGAGAGAATTTTTTAATATTTATTTTTTAGTTCTCGGCGGACACAACATCTTTGTTTGTATGTGGTGCTGAGGATCGAACCCGGGCCGCACGCATGCCAGGCGAGCGCGCTACCGCTTGAGCCACATCCCCAGCCCGAGAAATGCAAATTAAACCACACTGAGATTCTATATGACTCCACTCACCACAGCAATTATCAAGAATACACATAGCAATAAATGTTGACAAGGAGACAAATACACTCACCCATTGCTGGTGGGACTGAAAATTTGGGCAATAACTCTGGAAAGCAGTATGAAGATTGCTTAGAAAACTTGGAATGAAACCGCAGTTCAATCCAGTTTTCCCACTCTCAGTCTATACTGAACAGACATAAAAACAGCATACTTCAAGTGATGCAGCCATACCGATATTTATTGCAACTCAGTTCATAATAGCCAAGTTATAGAAGCAAAAGAAGTTTTTCAACAGATGTATGGATAAAGGAATTTTGGTATATATACACAAAGCCAGAAAGAAGAAAGAAATTATGGCATTTGCTGGTAAATGGAGGGAACTGGAGAATATAATGCTAAGTGAAGAATATAATGCTAACATGCCCCAGACTTCAAAGGCTGAATGTTCAGTTTTATACATGGATACTAACTAACAACAAGGGAAGGTGAGGAGAAGAAGAATAGAAGTCCATTGGATTAGACAAATGAAAACAAAGGGAAGGGATGGGAAAAGGGAATAGAAAGGACTGTGGAATTAATTGAACTTAACTTTCCTAGCTTTGTATTTGAATACATGACCAGGATTACTCCAAAACATGTACAACAAAAGTATATAATTATAATTGAAATAAGTTGTATTCCATGTATGTAAAATTTGACAAAATACATTCTACTGTCATGTATATTTAAAAAGAAAAAAAAACAAAATAATAAAATTAAATTTCCTGATAGTAAAAAAAAGAAAGAAAGGAAATCACAGGGAAAAAATATAATATTTTGTTTCTAGTCCTTCAAGAGTACCAGTGTGGTCTATGTTAAGTAGATATCCAGTAAAATATGTATGCTTTTATTTTCTACTTTAAAATTCAAAAATGTGTTTCAATTCTTGTTTTTTTTTCAGCAAGTAGTAACAAAATTATTGTATTTTTTTCTAATCACTGATAACTTAGTGAACAGTCAATAGTTCCCTTGGATGATATTAGGGGACAAAAGGATCAGGAAAGGGCATCACTGGTGAGCAGGACATTACAAGTTCTAATTCTGAATTCTGCTGCCTGCAGGTGACCACTCAATGTCCTAGGCTCCCAGTCTTTTTTAATCATCATCATCATCTTAGCTGCTCTTCACAAACCAAAACCTCCTCCTTGCTTAAGGACACTTTTCCTAATAAGATCCTCTCCTGCAAGCACGTCTTCCTGTGAAGAAATAATCAGTTTTTGTTTTTTTTTCTCAAGCACTGAAATGAGATATACTGGGGACTTGTCTACAAATATTAAAACCCACCAAGGTCCCCAGTGCTAAAGTCAATAGTGTCTTTAAGGAGTGTTGTCACCTTTAGTGACAAGGGAGACATGAGCTGGGCAGTAGAAAATGGATGATCTGTATCCACATGTAAGAATATTGCTGTCTTCCTCTGAGAAGCAATAAATATCACACAATGGCTCCAGGCTGCTCAGTAAAGCCATGTTTCCAGATCTCAAATGCCAGGATTAGCCTCAGAACTCTGGGAGCAAAGAACTATCAAACATGATGGGTTTTGTCTTTTCTCACTGAGGGATTGTGTTTCCCTGCAGCATAATAACTCAGACTGGTGTTTCTAGGACAGATATTGCCACCAGGGTTTCAGACAGTAGGCATGGATGATATAAATGACCTCATGCAAGTCCTTAGAAATGGGGGAACAATGATAGATAATTATGAAGTTAGACTACAAATGACATGATGCCTATAGATCAAGGGAACATGGCAGTCATCAGTGTCTCATGATGGCCACTTTCTGTGAACCATCAATGACCTAAATATAAAGACACAGATATAAGATATAATGGACCTCAGCCACAGTAAATTCCCTCAAGATTTCTGTCTCTTATAGTTACATCTCAGGAATTGCATTTTAACACCTCACTCCTATAATTATCTGGGGGTGAAGTTTTTGTGGCCCAAATGTTATAATCTTCCTGTTTCTGTTTCTTTGTACATCCACATCCATACTAAGTAAAGACACCATCAGGGTGTGACAGGAATCAACTTAAAGGAGAAAAAAACAGGATAAGGGGCAAGTTTTATATAATGTGCACTGCTTGGGAATTCTATAAAATTAGTTAGCACAGTTTCCAATCTCATGTTACTTAGAGTACTATTAAATTATAATAATCTTTGTTTGAATTCTCTGCTATTGTTTTGATCCACAGATTGTGGACCAAAAGCTCAGGGATATAAAATACAACCCATATGTCCAGAAAGGCATATAGAAGATTGAAAGAATCCAGTTTCATGCAGCTGAGGACATATCTTAACTGAGTAGTTTCACCAATGCTGCTTTTGACTTCTAGAAGGGAACATCTGGCAATCTTTAGGCTTACTTTTGCTGCGGTTCTGGTCACTGATGTGGTCAATTAATTACTTGGCTACCTTGTCACAGGGGATGAGGGGTTGGGGTAGAGATTCGGAATCAACACACAGACTCCAGGATTTGGTGAGAGAACTGGCTGGAGACCCACCTCAAGTTGTCATCCAGTAGCAGTAGCGCAGTTTATTTTTGGAAGGTATACAATTGTTATAGTGTTTGAGTGGGACGTGCCCATCAATCATACACAAGCAAGATAGTATTCATAAGCCAATCATCTTATGCCTAATGTAATCAGACTATGAGGATGCTCTAAATATTGCTATCTTCAGGAAGGGTCTTTGTCCCTAGGGCAGGGGGTTTCTAAGGTAGGAGTTTCATGCCTGAAGCTCCTGGCTATCAGTTTCCTGGCCTGGCAGCTCGTCAATGCTAAGCACAAGTGCTAAGGATGTGATTTCACTAATGGCTCCCTAGAACAGAGCATCTTATCCTGCAGGCATTCCTATCAGGCCAGAACAAGTGTAGATTCTTCAAGCACTCTGAGGTGCTCATAGCTGCTAGCTGCTAGATATAAACTGAAAGTTATTCCAACATTTCTTCCCTTTTTATTAAATTTCTTGCTGAAGCAGAACCATGATGAGAGAAGAAAGGAAAAGAGAAAAGCATAGAAAAAGAGGAAAGAACCAAGAAAGAGAAAGGGGGAAAGATCAAGACATGGCCCATTCCTGTAGCTGCAATTGTTTCCTGCTGTGGTAAGAGGGCAGCCACTGCTGACTAGGTCTCTGTCTGTCACTTGGGTCCTTATCTGAGCTAGGCATGGGGAGCAAAGCAGCCATGGGGGCAGGAGACCTCTCTCAGAAGGGGTAAAAACTTAGGCCTTTGTACAGGTGGGGGGCGGTGAGGTTCTATGCCTCACCTCTGTTGGCCCCCCAGGTTTTCTCCTGATGGCCCCTCTGCAACTGTGCCTGTCTTCGGTTGTTCCTTTCTTGAGGAATCTTACCCATCTTTGACTAACCAGACATCCTCCAGGGCCAAACAGGGTGATGTGGAGTGTGCAAGGCATTTCCCCCAAGAGGGTTCTCTGTCTCCTTCATAGGTAATGTCCCCATGGCCTCCATGCCAGCATTTACCCTGGGATTAGGAAATTCAGGTTTCTTCTCTATGGAGGGCCCAGCTTACAGCACTGGGATGCTGAGGCTGAGTTCAGGAAGTAAGGAGAAAGGCCATAGACAAGCAAACAGTAATATTGTGACAGAGCTGAGAGACACAGATAGATTAAAAGGAGAGCAGTGCTAAGACTCAGGGCATGATCCTTCATAGAAAACTGGATCTTAGTTGGTTCTACTTATATCCTGTCCATAGCCACTATTCATAGAGATGCAGGAGAATTCTTATTTTTCTTTTAACTTTCCTTATATGCATGAACTAACATAGCCTGGTTTGTTTCTACTTTGTGAGCCTTTTTTGGAAACAACTTAAAATAACATATACTAAAACAAACAACAACAAAAAAAAAAAACTATGCCAATAGCAGTGAGGGTCCAATTAGTAGGGTCAATTAAAGCTGACAATTTATCCTTAGTCGCTGTAAGATTGAGGGGTTAAGAATTAGCTCCACTCTGGTTTCATTTAGGCTGAGAATCAGAGCATGCAGTGTCATAGTGAAATTTCTAAAAGTCATATCCAAGGCAGGTAGACCAATGGTACAGAATAAAGGACACAGATACCAATCCACAAAATTACAACTATCTTATATTTGACAAAGGTGCTAAAAGCATGCAATGGAGAAAGGATAGCATCTTCAACAAATGGTGCTGGGAAAACTGTAAATCCATATGCAACAAAATGAAATTGAATCCCTTTATCTTGCCATGCACAAAAGTTAACTCAAAATGGATCAAGGAGCTTGATATCAAAACAACTCTGTGTATGATAGAAGAAAAAGTTGGCTCTAATCTACATATTGTGGGGTTGGGCTCCAGATTCCTTAATATGACACCCATAGCACAAGAGTTCAAAACAAGAATCAACAAATGGGACTTACTAAAACTAAAAAGTTTTTTTTTTTTTTTTTTCTCAACAAGAGAAACAATAAGAGAGGTAAATAGGGAGCCTACATCCTGGGAACAAGTTTTTACTCCTCACACTTCAGATAGAGCCCTAATATCCAGAATATACAAAAAACTCAAAAAATTAAACAATAAGATAACAAATAACCCAATCAACAAATGGGCCAAGGACCTGAACAGACACTTCTCAGAAGAGGACATACAATCATTCAACAAGTACATGAAAAACTGCTCACCATCTCTAGCAGTCAGAGAAATGCAAATTAAAACCACCCTAAGATACCATCTCACTCCAGTAAGAATGACAGTCATTATGAAGTCAAACAACAACAAGTGCTGGCGAGGATGTGGGGAAAAGGGTACTCTTGTACATTGCTGGTGGGAATGCAAATTGGTGTGGCCAATTTGGAAAGCAGTATGGAGATTCCTGGGAAAGCTGGGAATGGAACCACCATTTGATCCAGCTATTCCCCTTCTCGGACTATTCCCCAAAGACCTTAAAAGAGCGTATTATAGGGATACAGCTACATCGATGTTCATAGCAGCACAATTCACAATAGCTAACTGTGGAACCAACCTAGATGCCCATCAATAGATGAATGGATAAAAAATGTAGCATGTATACACAATGGAGTATTACTCAGCACTAAAAATGACAAAATCATGGCATTTTCAGAGAAATGGATGGCACTAGAGCAGATTATACTAAGTGAAGCTAGCCAATCCCTAAAAAAACAAATGCCAAATGTCTTCTTTGATATAAGAAAGGCAACTAAGAACTGAGCAGAGAGGAAGAGCATGGGAAGAAGATTACCATTGTTATACAAATTTACATATAAGAGGACGTGAGGGGAAAGGGAAAAAAAACAAGAGAGAGAAATGAATTACAGTAGATGGGGTAGAGAGAGAAGATGGGAGGGGAGGGGAGGGGAGGGGGATAGGAAGGGGTTAGGAAAGGCAGCAGAATACAACATATACTAGTAGAGCAGTATGTAAAAACATGGATGTGTAACCGATGTGATTCTGCAATTTGTATACTGGGTAAAAATAGGAATTCTTAATCCACTTGAATCAAATGTATGAAATATAATATGTCAAGAGCTTTGTAATGTATTGAAAACTAATAATAATAATAATAATGAAAAAAGGTTAAAAAATAAATAAATGAAAGTCATATCCCAAGGTCCCTTAAGTCTATTTGCTAGTTCAAGCTTCTGTTACATTTCTTACTGAGACAGGGGTTTGACAAACATACAGAAATTGAGGGATGCAGGGTACTCTAACATTCCATTGAAACATCAATTTTTTTTATCAATAAGGTCAATCTGTTGTTGTAACCTTAAGATACCTCCTTGCAAGTGCAGGTTTAGTCACTCCTGGGTAGTCAGGGCTTTCAATCTGTTGTTGTAACCTTAAGATACCTCCTTTCAAGTGCAGGTTTAGTCACTCCTGGGTGGTCAGGGCTTTAGTGAAGCACTGCATTACCTGATTAATGGTTGCAGCATTTGCTGTGGACTGGGTCAGAGCTACACCAGCAGCATCATCTGCTGTGAGCACACCAAGGGAGGCAGCTATAATGGCAGCAGTAATCCTCAAATATCGCCTAAGTCTGGGAGGGAAATATCTTTTGTAAAGTGAACCTCTTGAATGCAGGAGTCATCTCTGTTGGAAACCATAACATGGGGGTTGTTCTTATTAGCACTACTGTCTTAACAGGAATTCCAGCAATTGGTTAACTCACATTGGGATTTGTCACAATTAAGATGACCATTTTTATGATTTTGAGTGGAAGTTGCAAGGAAGAAGGGTGGCTTAACAAATACATGGCCTTTAGTAGCACGTTTAGTGTTTCTCAAAAGAATCATTAAACCAAATGACATCCATGGTGACAATTGTTTGCCTAATTGTAAAAAGTATCCTGACTGTCTTTCTTTTGTATTTTGAGCATTTGTTATCCAATCTGTATTATATTTAAATATTAATGTATTTGTTTATGTTAAAAATTCCATTCTCCATCCACCTTTTCTATAGGGTCTGGACCAACTAATAAGCTCATCAGAAATGAAATGAGGTCTGAAAAGGGAGAGACAATCTCTCCAAGATATAGCTCTTAGAGGTATACCTTCATTGATTAACTTAAAATTTCTCCATGGACATATCTGTAGAAAGGATTGAGGCCATTAACATGAGTCCTTAGTATGAAGGGGCATGGTTTTGCCACTAGGCAGATTACTGACAGAGACTACTTTTGCTTCTCCTTCTAAGGAGAGTGGCCAAAAACCTATAATGCCTCCTATTCCTGGCTCCCAAAGAATATCATTGTGAAGGCAAATTGTAGACTGACACAACCTCTGTGCCCTATAGACACATCCCTTAATGTAGTAAAGGCCCATGAATGACCAAGTGAGAGTGACATATTCCAAGGGTGCCTTGCTATTGGGTCAGATGTAACTGGGCATTGGGAGGAAACATTAGTAGCAAAGAAGAAATGCAATTCAGTATCATCCAAATCAACAGGTAAAAGAATCCCAGGAGATGGAGCCCCCACCCACCAAGCATGTACTGAATGACAGAATGATGCACAATAGCATAAAGGGGGTCCTTTTCTGCATTGATGCAAAAGAAGAGGAAAGTCCATTAAAGTTCCAGCAACAGCATAAGTTGTTTCCAATCAGTTGGGTGTGGTCCTTCTGGTCAGGAGCAGAGAAGCAGCAAGAGCAGCAGTTGCAATTGTAGTTGTGAGGACCACGAGGCTTATGATAATGTTGATCCGGGGCTCCTGTTGTCCTCCTGAGGTTTGTCCTTGGGATGCATTCTGCAAGATTTGAGAGAGAAGTATGTACAACATTCTGATATAATTAATTGAGCGTGGATTGCTTTCAAGGTTTTTTAATTGCAGTGGTATGAGTATTTTGCTTACTGAAGGGTTTTTGCCACCAGATGGTGCTAGAGGCTCTCCGCTAGATGAGAACTGTCCCACAGACAGCTGTTCATGAGTGCTAGCTATCTGCAAACCAATTTTTCCCTCATGGGACATACTTCCAAGTATGTCCTTTTTGCTTGAACAGGCCAGCATAGGACCTTAAGTTATCAGATCATTAGGCAGAGGCCTTTTATACTCCATACTTACCTGTTGTGCACTTACCTGTGAGTTGCAGGTTATAATTACACACATAAGCAAGAAGAGAGTACCAGGGCTCTGATCTCTGGCAGGTGACATGATTTGAGCTTGATCTGATAGGGCTTTGATATCACCCCAGGTTATTTATTTATTTATTTATTTTACCCCAGGTTATCTTGTGAGCCCTACGGTAGGGATCTCTTCTTCTCCTCCTTTTGGTTCAGTTTCCGAGGCCTGGCTATCGGTAGCTGGTCTGACATTTCTTGCTGGTATCCAAATGGGGTGAGAGGTGTCCTCTGGAAAAACACAGGAGAAGCCTCTACCCTGGGTAATCAAAGGGGGTGGCCCTTTCCATGAATTAGTGAGTGGATCTTTCCACCGTACCAGAAGGACTGGAGTCAGGGAGGGAAAGGAGCCCCAGTGCTTGTATGCAGGGCTTATCCTATTTGAGTCAAAGATAAGAAAATTGAGGGCAAAGGGAGCAGGTATCAATGCAAGGTGGGGTTCTAGATATGTATGAGCATTCTTTTGTTTCTGCAATGTTTCCTTAAGTGTCCCATTAGTTCTTTCCATTATACCATGCCCTTGTGGATTATAAGGAATGTCTGTTGTGTGAGTAATCTTCCAGGACACAAGGAAATTTTGAAACTCCTGTGAGGTATAGCTGATACATTGTCTGTTTTTAGAGACCAAGGCATTCCAAGCATTAACATTGCTGCTTTCATTGCCTTTAAGGCATTTGATGCCTTCTCTCCTGATTGTGCATAGCATGTGTACAATTGGAGTATGTGTCCATGATAACATGGACTTATTTGAGCTTACCAAAGGAGGGAATGTGAGTGACACCCATTTGCCAAAGTTTATTAGGGGAGAGGCCTCAAGGGTATACTCCCTGTGGTTGCAGAGGCCCAAGTGGGGCCAGAGGGGCGCAATTCTTGCAAGCCTGGACTAGATGCTTGCATTGTGTCATAGTAAGGTCAGAAAACAAGGCCTTCAAATTATTTGCAGACATGTGAAACTTAGTGTGAAGGATACAGGCTTGCTCCAGCAAGTCCAACACTCAGGACAGCAGGAAATAAATTTGTCCATTTCCTGCAATATAGCATTGTTAGACCCATTGGAGATGAGTTTGTCCACTTGAGAGTTGCCGGTAGCAATGAATCCAGGCAACCCAGTATGGGATCTCACATGTGAGATGAACCATGGATGCTTCCTGTTTTCTGTAAGATCCTTAAGGGTCTGGAGAGCCTGATTAATAAGCTTACCTATGGGTCTAAAAAAATGCACAGGGAATTGCTTTTGCCACCTGGACAGAGTACTTACTATCTGAAAAAATATTGATGGCACAGTGTCTGTGCTCATAAGGAGTGCCCATATTTTTGCCCTAAGTTCTCCCAGTTGCACTGATCCTGAGTGGCGCTCCACATGGGAGATGTCCTGTTTATTGGGAATTTTCAGGATAACACCAAAGGTGTGTTTGTTTGTGTTGGTAAATGCACATGATGCTAATGGAATGGGCTGAGATGCAAGGAATGCATGCTTAGGAGTTGTAATCTCCAGCATTTGAAGTGTTTGGAGCAACTTATCAGGGGGGAGGTATTATCAACTTTTCCAGGGAAATCAGAGAGTAAAGTCTGAAACAAAGTATTATTCTGTAGGAGTGTTGAGACCTCCGTGTGTGTTAATAGTAAAACCAAGGTGTCTGGCTCTGTGTGAAAAATCTTGTTACAGTAACATCTTACTTTTGGCCCCACAATAATTATACCTTCTAGCCTACCTGTGATTTTATGACATTCACTCCAGGCCAGATGCACCCAATTTAGAGGTCCCTGGGCTTGCCATATAATGCCAAGTGGTGCTCCAGAAGTCATTAGTATTATTCCTAACAGGAGTTTTGACTGGTCATATCTATGGGTCTCTAATCTCGAGAGACTGTAATTGATCATTTGAACAGTTGTCTCTGCTTGAGGAGTGAGCCTTATCATGGAAGAAGGATCCTTCCCTTTTTTAAGCAAGTCAAACAGAGGCATTAGTGCATCCAGAAGCAAACAAAAGAAAGGCTTGAGCCAGATGATTTGACTACATAACTGTTGCAACTCATTAAGTGAGTATTGGGGTCTAATAGTCAGAGTAGGTCTAAGGGTTGTATTCTTGCAGTAATTCTGTAGCCCAAAAACTCATATGGGGCAGAATGTTGCACTTTATCAGTGGCTATGTGAAGGCCCAAAGTGTCAAGGTTAGACACCAACTTCTTAAGACAGCCTTGCAATTTATCAGAATCTGCATGAGCAAGTAAAATATCATCCATTTAATGTATGACCAGGAAATGCTGTGTAAGAGGCCTGGTTGCATGAGAAAGAAAGAGCTGACATATTGGAGCCCTATTTTCTTCCCTTATGGGAGGACTGTCCAGCATTATCTCTGGGAAGGTATCGTGGTATTAGGTTTCCACACAGTAAATGCAAAAAAGAGTCTGTCCTGATGGCTATAGGTATGGAAAAGAAGCAATCCTTGAGGTCTATGGCAACAATAAAATAGTTGCTTGGGATGCTAGCTGGATGAGGAATACATGATTGGAATGAACCTTTTTCATATGTTTATTTATTGGCCTTAAATCTTGAAGTAACCTATGTTTCCCATTTTTCTGGGGATTACAATAATAGGTGTGCTGTGAGAGCTGATGGAGGATTCAGAATGCCCAAGATCTAATTGCTCCTGAACTACTTGCTTAAGAATTGTTAATTTGGGGGAAGGCAGTTCCGCTTGTGGTGCAGTCGGCACAGATGGAAGGTGGTCCTGCTTGCAGCCTGGTCAGTGTAGAAATGCAGAGGTCTTCTTCTGGGTCACCAGACTGAGCTTGAACACAGCACAAAAAATGGCAAAATACAGCTCAGGAACCTGCTGCCAATGGGTGGAGTTGAGCACTGTAGAGATATGGCAGTGTAGAGACACAGGCTTACAGATCCTTTAAGATTAGAGTGTGCTAGACTGTGACCCACGTAACTGCAGGGCACCGGACCAAGGACCAAACTTGGGACATAGTGGATGAACAGCCACCACCCCTCCAGACACCCCGGTGTAGAATTGGGCAGTCGCCATCTTGGAAAATCTACCGCATCAGCTTTTGGAGGATGTAGCAGACAGCGAGATTGGCATATGAACAGGTGTGTGAGTCCCAGCACCCCCTTTACCCAGCTGCGATAACTCAAAACATTTCTCGCCAACTCTTAGGCATAAATATCAAAGTGGAGTGAAACTGAAAAGGTGCCTGATCTCCAACTCCCCCTCCTCCCAGCTGTGATAACCCAAAAACTTTCTCGCCAGCTCTTGGTGGATATGGCTATCAGAGGGAATAAGACAGAACAGGTTGCTGATTTCCAACTCCCCTTCTCCACAGCTGTGATGACTTGGTGACTACCTAACAGAGAGATAGCTCTCAGTTGATCAGGAGGATGGGGCAGCCAGGGCACCATAAGCCCAGAGTGAACCTAGGGCTTTGGAAAAGAGTCCCAGTAATTGGGACCTGGTGGGCAGGAGGAGTGAGGGGGATAGAGACTGGGAGCAATCCAAAGAGACCGGGATTGAAGAGGCAGTCAGCAAGGAAGGGAGAGCTGCCTCACTGGGATTGCTTCCCCCACCCTTAGGGCAGTGACTAAACCTGGAATGCACAACGCCACCTGCTGGAAGAGAAGAAAATTGAATTATAAGAGGGCATTTTTCCCTTCTTTCCTTTTTTCTTTTTTTCTTTCTCTTCTCCCTTTCCTCTCTCTTTTTTTCATTCATTGTTCTTCATCTCTTCTCCTCTCTTTCTTATTCTTCTTTTCTTTTAACTTTTCTTCCTCCTTTTATTCCTCTCCCAACCTCCCAAGTGTTACTATTTCTACTATGTGTAAATTGCTAAATGCAAATAGGTGATTGTTTCTATGCTTCCTATTGTCCTCCCATGTACTTAGCCACCCTAAAATACCTCCTGTCTATTCTCCTGTTTATAACTCCCTTTGTTAGATTTCTCTTCCAAAGTAGCTAAAGACCCATACCCTCACATTTTTTCCTCTAAACATTAAGTCCTACACATGACCCTCAGTTCTCTATATGCCACAAGAATCTTTATGTCTTTTATGATGCTAAAATTGAATCCAACATCTCTAGACATTGTCTCCCATCACAAAGGAGAGATCTTGGAACTATACAAGAGCAATACTAATTTATAGGAGAAAAATAATAATACAACAGTCACAGAGAGCTGGAAAGAAAAATGTGAAACATGAAAAAACAAGGAAATAAAGTGCCACAAATAATGCAGGAAAACTCAAAAATAAAGGAGATAATAGCTTCAGCAGAAAAAAAAAATGGCAAATAAAGATTTCAAGATATACATTGTTCACATGATCTGGAGTCTTAAGGAGGACCTTGGACAGCATATACATACAATGGAAGATCATTTTGACAATGAATTACACAAACAAATCCAAGAAGCAAAAGAGCAACTCTACAGGGAGATAGAGGTTATACAAAAAAAAAAAAAAGAAAGAAATCAAACAGAAATCCTTGAAATGAAGAAAATTATAAAACAAATTAAAAGCTCAAATGAGAGTATCACTGGCAGAGTATATAGAAGTCAGAACATCAGACAACTAAGGCAAAGTATATCATCTCAAAAAGATTATAGACAGCTCAGAAAAGCTGATAAGAAACCATGAGAAGAACATCCAAGAAATATGGGATAAAATAAAGAGACCAAACTTAAAAGTTATTGGGTTAGTGGAAGGCATAGAGGTCCAAACCAAAGGAATGAGCAATCTCTTCAATGAAAAAATTTTAGAAAGCTTTCCAGACATGAAGAATGAAGCAGAAATTCAAATCCTAGAAGCCTACAGGATGCCAAATGTACAAAACCACAAGAGATCCACACAAAGACACATTACAATGAAAATGTCCAACATACAGAACAAGGAGAGAATTTTAAAAGCCACAAGAGAAAGGAAGCAGATTACATTTAGGGGTAAACCAATTAGGTTAATGGTGTATTTTTCATCACAGACTATGAAAGCTAGAAATCCTGGAACAGCATATTTCAAATGCTGAAAGATAATGGGTTCCAACCAAGAATATTGTATCCAGTAAAATTAAGCTTCAGGTTTGAAGATGAAATAAAAACCTTCCATGATAAACAAAAGTTAAAAGAATTTTCAGCTAGAAAACCAACACTTCAAAGCATCATTGGCAAAACACTACATGAAGAGGAAATGAAAAATAACAACAAAAATCAGCAGTAGGATGTATTACAGTAAATGAAAAACTAATCAAAGGGGAAAAACAAATCAACTTAAATAATAAAAATAAATAAACATGGCTGGAAGTACAAACCATATCTCAATAGTAACTTTAAATATTAATGGCTTAAACTCACCAATCAAAAGACATAGGCTAGCAGACTGAATTAAAAAAAAAAGATCCAACAATATGCTGCCTACAGGAGACTCATGTGATAAGAAAAGACATACACAGACTGAAGATGAAAGGTTGGAAAAAATCATACCACTCACATGAACCTCAGAAGCAAGCAGAGGTGTCCATACTAATATCAAATAAAATTTACTTCAAGCCAAAGTTAATCAAAAGGGATAAAGAAGGACATTACATACTGCTAAAGGGAACCATTCACCAACAAGACATAACAATCATAAATATATATGCCCTAAACAATGGTGCAGCTATGTTCATCACTTAAACTCTTCTCAAGTTCAGGAGACAAATAGACCACAACACAATAATCATTGGTGATTTTAACACACCCCTCTCACCACTGGACAGATCTTACAAACAAAAGTTGAATAAAGCAACTATAGAACTCAATAACACAATAACTTAGACTTAATTGATATATATAGAATATATCAAACAACATCAAGTGGATACACTTTTTTCTCAGCACCACATAGATCCTTCTCAAAAATAGATCATACATTATTCCATAGGGCAACACTTATCAAATATGAAGGAGTAGAGATATTACCATGTATTATATCCAATAATAATGGAATGAAATTGGAAACCAATGATAAAATAAGGAAGAAAAATTCCTACATCACCTGGAGAATGAACAATATGTTACTGAATGAACAATGGGTTACAGAACATATCAAGGAGGAAATTAAAAAATCCTTAGAGGTAAATGAAAATACAGACACAACATATTGAAATCTTTGGGACACTATGAAAGCAGTACTAAGAGGAAAATTCATTTCATGGAGTTCATTCCTTAAAAGACAAAAAAAGCCAACAAATAAATGACCTCACCCTACATCTTAAAGCTCTAGAAAAAGAAGAACAAATCAAAACCAAATACAGTAGAAGGCAAGAAATAATTAAAATCAGAGTGGAAATCAATGAAAAAAGTTGAAAAAATTGACAGAATTAAAATTGGTTCTTTGAAAAAATAAATAAGATTGACAGATCCTTAGCCATGCTAATGAAGAGAAGAAGAGAGAGAAACCCAATTATTAGCATATGGGATGAAAAAGGCAATATCACAACAGACACTTCAGAAATACAGAAGATAATTAGAAATTATTTTGAAAACTTATACTCCAATAAATTGAAGATAGTGAAGGCACCGATAAATTCATTAAGACATATGATCTGCCCAGATTGAGTCAGGAAGATACACACAACTTAAACAGACCAATATCAAATAAGGAAATAGAAGAAGGCATCAAAAGATTACAAACCAAGAAAAGCCCAGGACCAGATGGATATAGAGTCAAGTTTTATAAGACCTTTAAAGATGAACTAATACCAATACTCTTCAATCTATTTCAGGAAATAGGAAAAGAGGTAGTACTTCCAAATTCATCCTACGAGGCCAATATCACCCTGATTACAAAACCAGAGAAAGACACTTCAAAGAAAGAAAATTTCAGACCAGTATCTCTAATGAATATAGATGCAAAAATTCTCAATAAAATCTTGGCAAATCGGATACAGAAATATATCAAAAAGATCATGCACCATAATCAAGTGGGATTCATCCCAGGGATGTAAGTTGGTTCAACATACAGAAATCAATAAATGAAATTCATCATATCAATACACTTAAAGATAACAACCACATGATAATCTCAATAGACACAGGAAAAGCATTTGACAAAATACAGCACCTTTTTATGTTCAAAAAACTAGAAAAACTAGGGATAACAGGAACATATCTCAACATTGTAAAAGCTATCTATGCTAAGCCTTAAGCCAGCATCACTCTAAATGAAGAAAAACTGAAGGCATTCCCTCTAAAATCTGGGACAAGACAGGGATGCCCTCTGTCACCACTTCTATTCAACGTAGTTCTTGAAACACTGGTCAGAGCAATTAGACAGTTGAAAGAAATTAAAGGAATAACTAAATGAAAAGAAAAAATTAAACTAGCACTATTTGCTGATGGTATGATTCTATACCTAGAAGACCCAAAAAACTCTACCAAGAAACTTGTAGAACTAGTAAATGAATTCAGCAAAGTGTCAGGATATAAAATCAATACCCATAAATCAAAGGAATTCCTGTATATCAGTGACAAATTCTCTGAAAAGGAAATGAGAAAAACTACCACATTCACAATATCCTAAAAAAAAAAAAAAAACCATGAGAATCAACTTTAAAAAAAAAGAGGTGAATGATCTATACAATGAATACTATAGAACCCTAAAGAGAGAAATAGAAGAAGACCTTAGAAGATGGAAAGATCTACCTTGCTCATGGATAGGCAGAATTAATCTTATTTAAATAGCCACATTACCAAAAGCACTATACAGATTCAATTCCATTCTGATTGAAATGCCAATGGCATTCCTCACAGAAATAGAAAAAGGAATTTGAAATTCATCTGGAAAAATAAGAGACACAGAATAGCCAAAACAATTCTAATCAAGAAGAGTGAAACAGGTGGTATTGCTATAACATATCCTAAACTATACTACAGAGCAAGAATAACAAAAACAACATGGTACTGGCACCACAACAGGCTGGTAGATCAATGCTACAGGATAGAGGACACAGAGACTAACCTACAAAACTACAACTACCTTATATTAGACAAAGATGATAAAAGCATGCACTGGAGAAAGGATAGCATCATCAACAAATGGTGTTGGGCAAACTGGAAATCCATATGCAACAAAATAAAATTAAATATCTATCTCTCACAATGCACAAAAGATAACTCAAAATGGATCAAGGATCTAGGAATTAAACCAGAGCATCTAATAGAAGAAAAAGTAGTCCCTAATGTCCATCACATGGGGCTAGGCCCAATTTCTTTAAAAATACACCTATAGCACAAGAGTTAAATCCAAGAATCAACAAATGGGATGAATTCAAACTAAAAAGTTTTTTCTCAGCAAGAGAAATAATATGTGAGGTAAATAGGGAGCCTACATCCTGGGAACAAATTTTTACCCCTCAAACATCAGATAGAGCTCTAATCTCTAGAGTATAAAATAACTCAAAAAGTTAAACAAATAATAAATAACCCAATCAACAAATGGGCCAAGGATCTGAACAGACACTTTTTAGAGGAGGATATACAATCAATCAACAAATACACGAAAAAATGCTCACCATCTCTAGCAATCAGAGAAATGCAAATTAAAACCACTCTAAGATACCATCTCACTCCACTAAGAATGACAGCCATTATGAAGTCAAACAATAACAAGTGCTGGCGAGGATGTGGAGAAAAAGGTACACTCATACATTGCTGGTGGGACTGCAAATTGGTGCAGCCAATTTGGAAAGCAGTATGGAGATTCCTTGGAAAACTGGGAATGGAACAACAATTTGACCCAGCTATTCCCCCTCAGACTATACCGAAAAGACCTAAAAAGAGCATACTACAGGGACACAGCCACCTCAATGTTTATAGCAGTGCAATTCACAATAGCTAGGCTGTGGAACCAACCTAGATGCCCTTCAATAGATGAATGGTTAAAAAAATGTCACATTTATACACAATGAAATATTACTCAGCACTAAAAACTAACAAGATCATGGCATTTGCAGGAAAATGGATGGCATTAGGGCAGATTATGCTCAGTGAAGTTACCCAATCCCTGAAAAACAAATGCTGAATGTCTTCTTTGATATAAGGAGGGTTACTCAAAATGGGATAGGGAGAAAGAGCATGAGCAGAAGATTACCACTAATTAGGGAAGAGAGGTGGGAGGGAATGGGAGGGAGAAGGGAAATTGCATGAAAGATGGAAGGAGACCCTCATCATTATGAAAAGTACATGTATGATGGTATGAGGGGGAAAAATGTGCCACATTAGATTGGGTAGAGAGAAGTGATGGGAGGGGAGGGGAGGGGAATGGGAGATAGGAAGGGCAGCAGAATAAAATAGACACTGGTATTGCTGTATGTATATACGTGTCTGTATAACCAATGTGATTCTGCAACCTGTACACTCAGAAAAATGAGAAAATATACCCCTTTTGATTCAAATGTATGATATGTTGAGATCATTGTATTGTCATGTGCAACTAATAAAAAACTTTGGCATATATACACAATGGAATATTACTCAGCACTAAAAAATAATAAGATCATGTCATTTGCAGGGAAATGGATGGCATTAGAGCAGATTATGCTAAGTGAAGTTAGCCAATCCCCCCAAAAAAAACAAATGCCAAATGTCTTCTCTGATATAAGGCGTGTGACTCAGAATGGGAAAGAGAGGAGGAGCATGGGAAGAAGATTACATCTACATAGGGAAGATGGGTGGGAAGGGAAGGGAGGGAGAAGGGGAATTTCATGGAAAAGGGAAGGAGACCCCCTTTGTTATACAGAATATAGGTAAGAAGATGTGAGGGAAAAAAAAACAAGTATGTCACATCAGATTGGCTAGAGAGAAGGGATGGGAGGGCAGGGGAGGGGTTGGGGAGTTAGGAAGGATAGTAGAATGAAACATACATTATTATTACTGTGTGTATATATGTGAATGTATGACCAATGTGATTCTGCAACCTGTATACTCAGAAAAATGAGATCTTATATCCCATCTCAAACAAATGTATGATTTGTCAAGGTCATTGAACTGTCATGTGTAACTAATTAAAACCAAAAAAAGAGGAAACATAATAAACTTTAAAAAAACTTATAAACTATATATTGTAGTATGAGATTTTGTAAAAAAGGAAGTCTTTTTCAGTTCACTTTACCTTTCATGTCCTGCCTTTTGTCTTTGGGGGAAGTTACAAGAGTCCAAAGGTTAATTTCATCACAAAATAGACTGAATACCAAAATTTCTAGAGCCCTGGGCTTGAAATTATGAAAAAGTTAAAGTCAATAATAATATAAATAATTTTAGTTGGGTTCATTTTTTCTCAAATATATTTTTGGAGGTCAAAATGAAATCATATACATTTTTGTTGATCTAATGAATATGTGTACTTTAAAATAATTGTCATTTAAAAATATGCAGTTCATTCATCTTTTACCCTTTCTACCATGAAAGCAAAAATATGATAAATTAGACATGGAAACAATGTCACTGAAACAATAATAAATGTTTTGCAACAAAGCTGTAAATAATTGAAAATGTAGACAAGTTATGAATACTGAGATTTCAACTCATCCGTATTCTGGTTTATTTTATGGAAATAAATTAAATTGGTTTAAAGTTTGGTTAATGATTTGACAATAAATTGATCATGCAAAAAATGTTTTTTTTTTGCCAAAAAATGTTAATTTGGGTTCTAGGATAGGCCACTGTTCCACCCAGATATGATCTGTGGTATCCCATTCCAGGTGTATGGGATCTGGCTTAGTCGTCAGTGGAACAGTGGACCCTAGAATTGGGGGAGCATGGTCTCCCTAACAGTCCTATTTTGTCATGTATTACAATTTCATTGTAAAGGCCTTTATCATCAGTATTTACAACAGCATCCATTTCCCCCAATGTGTCCCTTACTCATAAGTTGTTAGGGACTTATGCAATCAAAGGATAAAAGGCACCTTTCTCTCCATCAGTGTCCTGCCAGATGACAGGTGAGACGACTCTCCTGGTGGCTTGTTACCCACCAACACCCTGAATTTGGGGACCCGGTACTGTCTTCCACTTCATCATCTTGGATGCTGAGTTGGAATCTATTATAAAAACATCCCACTGTGTCCACTATGCCCTTAACAGGGACATTATCAAGCACAAGAGTCATTCTGGGCTTTGTGTCCAAAATGGGCAGCGTCCAATGGATTTGAGGATGTTTCTTCCCTCTTACTGGCCGGGCTGAGGGTTGCCCTGATGGGAGCTTAAAGGCCTGGCTCTGCAATCTCTTGCCCAGTGATAACCCTTCTTACATCTAGGACAAAGAGTCATGGAATGCGGGGGGCCTGGGTGACTATCATTCCTGGGACAGAATCTTCTGATCTCATTGATTGCAGCCAAAGAAAATGAGATCAGACCTTTGCCATGAAGGCCCATTATTTTTGTTAGCTGCTAGTATGTGAATGGCAGCTGTCAATGCCTGGATGGGTCCTGAAGAGGGAGCTAGCTTCTTTGTAGCAATGATCCATTTAGAGAGAGATTCGCTGTATACTGGGGCAATTGCAGCACTAGTCTCAGCATTGGCTCCCTCCCATGATAATTGCTTCACCATTGAGTCTTGGATGGGCCCAGGCTGGATATGCTTCCCAACTGCCTTAGTAACTCGGGACAAAAAGTCAGGGAACCATTCCTGGGGACTTTGGATCAGGTTTCTGAAGAATTCATCATATTTTGGAGGTGCAATATTTTTAAGACTCTTCATGGCAATGTCTCTAACTTGGTCAAAGTAAATGAGATTGCCAATCTTTGTTCCTACTGGCTCACATAGGCACCATAACCCAGTAACATATCTAAAGTGATGGAAATGTTATAGGAGAGATTATTCCTTGCCATTTTCTCTGCTTCCTCCTCAAAGGAAGCTTTCCATTGGAAAAATTGTGGGCGAGTTAAGCATGCCTTCAGAAGGTTCATCCAATCATAGATGGCTTGTAATTGGCCTGACCATTGTCTTAATATCTCTTCAAAGTAAGGAAAATCAGGTACAGACTCCTGAGAAGACTTCTTCAATAATGCCAGATCTGGTAAGGGGGTAGGCACCCAGGGTCTACTTTCTGCATCCGAAGCAAAATTCTCAGAAAAGGCAAGGAAAGGGTTACAAGGAGAACATAAGGGTTGACAAGGAGCAGAGGGCCTTACAGGTGGTGCCTCCTTGGCAGAGGAGTGTTAAGGATCCAAGGGTCTTACAGGGTGTGCCTCCTCAGCATAAGGGCGTAAGTCTGCAGATGGATATTTAGGAGGAGGGGAGTCAGATAAAGAAGCAGAGGGAGCTGCGGGATGCTATGAAACATCAGGCTCATCCTCATTCAAATTATTGTTCTCATCTGAATCAATAACACTTGAGGCAGAGGCCTGAAGAGTCATTTCTTTGTCCTCTAAAGACTCATTATGCTTTTTGATGACCTCTTCTGCAGAAGAGCCATGAACACTGGCAATGATGGCAAGAAGGATTGGGATGAAAGAGGCATGGGGAATGTGTCCCTCCCTTTTTTCTTGCAGAGTATAAGACTCTCATCCAAATTTGTAGATCCCATATGTTTTCAGGGTGTGAAAAAAAGGACAGCTTTCTGCAGAACTGATCAATGTCTTTATGTTTCACTTTGAGTCCACACTGAGAAAGCAGTGCTTTCAGTGCAGCTAATTTTGGGACTCTTCAAATGGGGAAGTGGGGGGGAAGGTTGCCCATGAATGATTGGTGGACCTCTCAGAGGCCTCCTGAAGTCTCTCAAGGATAAACAAAATCACACTAAACTAAGCATTGATTATGAGGAAGGTGCCCAGCACACATGCAGGAGCAATAGATCAGAATGGAAGACCCTAAGTAGGACAAAAAAGAGTGTTTTTAGGGTCCGCTGTCTTGTGCTTATTGGGGGGCTTCCTTGACTTGTTAGATCAAGGCTGAATGCCCACATGGTGTCTCCAGAGTGGAGTTCACTTTAACAGAAAAAAATCGAGGTTCTAAATTCTGGGAGGACCAGTCCTTTATGTGAATTCCTTTAGTGAACCAGGGGAAAGGAGGGGTCATAAGGTGATGCCAAACCTTATGACGGTGTGTGCCTCTACTCAGGGTACCAACAGTACAACAAGGACAAGGAAAGGAGGTAGAGAAAGGGTTCCTTGCTCACCTTCAAGGAACCGACAGCACACAGAACACAAATAGGGTCTACTACCCAAAATCCTACCTGAAATCAATGGGATGGCCAGTCCCGAGGAGCATGGGTGCAAGCAGACATGTTGAGGTACCAAATTGCTGTGGTTCTGGTTACTGATGTGGTCAATTAGTTGCTTTGCTACCTTGTTATGGGGGGTTGGGTTGAGACACGGAATCAACACACAGAATCTGCAAGCTGGTGAGAGAACTGGCTGGAGACCCACCTCAAGTCATTATACAGTAGCTCAGTTTATTTTGGAATGCATAAAATTGTTATAGGGTTCAAGTGGGGCATGCCCACCAATCATACACAAGCAAGATAGAATCCATAAGCCGATAATCTTATAACTAATGTAACCACACTCTGAGGATGCTCTAAATATTGCTATTATCTGAAAGGGTCTTTCTCCCTAGGGGAGGGGGTTTCTAAGTTAGGAGTTTCATGCGTGAAGCTCCTGGCTATCAGTTTCCTGGCCTGGCAGCTTGGCAACAACTAAGCACAAGTGCTAAGGATGTGGTCTCACTAACGGCTCACTAGAGCAGACCATCTCATCCTGCAGGTGTTCCTATCAAGCCTGAATGAGTGTAGATTCTTCAAGCACTTCAAGGTGCTCATAGCTGCTAGCTGTAAACTGAAAGTTATTCCAACATATTTTGTGGTCACAATCAAGGAAAGAATGTTAATAGAATGGAGTGTTTATAGGGCAGTGATTATGCTGAACATTTTACCAGGGGCTAATGGAACTAGATGGGGCTAAAGAAGGAGCTGAGGGTTAGCTGAATGTTGCTGCCACCTCTAAATAAAACAGGTATTATATCCCAACAGTGTCTTGCATCTTTTTCAATTTCCAGCATTCTGAATCAGTTTCCCAGGGTCTGAGTCTCAGACTCACCTTGACAATTAGCAGAGTTGGCAGGGTTTTTTAGAGATAAGAGATACATTGATCCCAGCAAACAGGATGGGCCTATGGCCATCCAGTAGCGTGCATCACATGGTGCCAAGGCTCTATTAGCATAAACTCTGGTTACAGTTGTGATATGGTGGATGGGTTCATTGTGAGCATAGTGAAAACTTCCGGTTGCCCTGTCATGAACATGGACTTGGAAGAGCACAATGTGAACTGAGCTGCTAAGCCTGAGGAGCAGAGCCAAGACACTAGCCTTTGACCTAGGACATAAATATCAGTAGCAGTGCAGATGAGATGAATAAACAGCCTGAGAAGCTGCTCATGAAGCCCCTGGGGCTGTGAGCTCGAAGGTTCTTACAGCATTGAATGATAAAACTGATGCCATTCTACTAGCAACTGCTAAGATGAGGGGGTTGCAAGATAAGAAAGAAGATTTGGAAGCCAGAGTACTGTCACTATAGGAGAATTTCTGTACCTTGAAAATTTATCCCCCATAGTGCTGATGGATTCCAAGGAGAACAAATAGAAAGATTAACATCTGCAAGCCCAGACAGTAGGAGCCAATGGCTCTGATTGGCTGCCATCAGCAGTGCAGCGCAGGCAGAAAAGTTCACCGTGTTCCACTTGTCAAGCAGAGATGGCAGACTTGGGAAAATAATCCAAGAGAGCCTCTCATGGCTTTGTTGTTATGAATGTGAGAATTAGGGGTGCTGGGAGCCAAAAGGGGCAAGACACACCATTAGGCACATGTTATTACTTCTGTACAAAATTGTACCTTAGATGTCCTAAGAATTGGCCAAAATGAAGCCCAGATGTGCTAAAAACAGGGACTAAGAAAGCCCAAGTGTATTAGGAGTAAGAGGCAAGAGACATTTAAAGGTCCTAAGGCTTATTATTTATGTAAGTGAACCAGAAACAAGCTCAGACCTTGAAGGTAAAATACTTATACTTTCCAGTTTTTAGCACACTTATGACTCCAGCCATGGACAACTTCCACTTGGATAGCAATGGCTTTGGAACCAGAGACATGTATTTGTTTTGGTATAAGTACCAAGACAGCATAGCCAGTGAACTGAGCTGATGCATTCCACATATTGATTTATAGTGAATATTGTGCTATGTACTGGAAGCAAGATCTGTGGTGAGAACTCTGGGAGATAAGCCACTAGGAACAGGTAAAAGGGCATATTACTGGTCATGCCCTCTGACTATCCCAGGGAATGAAGAAGAAAATTCCTTGAGTAGGGTGCATTGTTTAGTATGAGTGCCTCCAGCCTACTTGATGGCTTGATTGCATCACTGCTTACATCATGGAGGTGAGAAAACTATACAGAATGTATCTAAATAATGGAGTTTGCCATTCAAGTGGGATTCTCTAGTAGGGACCTGCCAGACACAAGTTGTTTGTGCTCAGGAATATCCACAACACCTACCCCTTGGAGCCCCAGTTGGTCAAGAACTGCATGGATGTGTCCCTTTGAAATCATGTCCATTTGACATAATGTCAGGTTGACTGCATTGGTCCTTTACTGAGGTAAGATAGAGATGTTTTGCTTGACAGCAGTGGATACAGCTACACTTTTTGTCAGCAGTCAAGTAAATCAATGTTGACAATTTGGATCTGAACAGTTTTGACAGTGTTGTATGGCCAGACCATTACAATAGAATTTGATCAAGATATTCATTTTGCAGGTCTATATGTGTAGCAATGGGCACAGGAGGATGCACTTCCCATACCACCCACAGGCTGTGGGCATGATAGAAAGATATAATAGCCAGCTTAAGCAAAGACTGATGTATGTAGTCAATCTATCTTCAATGAATGGATATGTATAGAAAATATGAGCAATGGAGAGCTCCAAATGAGCATCTACAATGAGAGAAACAGTTCCTGTGCAGGCTTTTCCACATGGCACAGTGTCATCAAAACAGATCCTGGTGACTACAAAAGATGTTATAATTCAGTATGCTTTAGGGAAGCAAGGAAATGTGGTTTTTACCTGTCCCCACTGGATTGAATAGGGGGAAATTGTGGATGCACACGGCCCTGGACATTAAACGCTTCCAAATTTTTGTTGGACATCTTTTAGCCCATTGGGGAAAAGGTTTAGAGTGTGATCTCATTATGACACCATGGGTGACTATCAAATGACTCTTCTGGGTACATGTAACTTGGCTGACTCTTACATACCAAACTCAGATTTTAAAGGGAATTTTTGTTATTTGTCATTGGTTGAGAATAAGTTCCCCAATGATGGTGAACACTGAGCCTGCTGAAGTTCAGGATCAAGCTGTACAAACATGGTGTCACTGCCCAGGGAAGCCACATCACACAGTCACTGTGCTTTCCTGGGACTCAAAACTGGAATACATTCCCCTGGATGGATGTGAATTACCTGCACTAAATCCTGTAATTGCATAGCCCTTTGGTCTACAACTCTGTTTTTTGCAAACACCATTGTGAACTGGAACACAGCAAACCCAGAGTAGCAAACATGTTTGCCTACTGAGTATGCATTATAGTGCCTGTGATTTCTAGATTATGTCCCTGAGCAAATGGACATGACTGGGAAAGACTTTTATTGCTACCTCAATATGTGATAAAACTTGTAATGATTTTTATGAATCGTAGGTAATAGGACTTGTTTTTGGATTGTATATTGTTGCAGCTTATATTATCATTGTAGCCTATGGATATATGGCTCTGTCATCCTCACTAAGGGATCATTAAGGAGATATGGCTTGTATGGTGAGGAATCCTACAGCAGAGAAATCTAATGCAATCTCCAAATGGCTGTGGTTAGGCTCTCTTCTGAGGCTTCCAGAAGGTTAAGTTTTCACTTTGTCATCTAGGTCATGAAACCATGATTCAGTTTATGACCTCAAGGTCATAAACATTTACTCTGAGCATGTACTCACTTATGTTAACTGTTGGCAATGTGCATTTTTTGTCTAGCCTGCATATAAAAAAGCCCTATGGAAATGGCTCAGGGGGTCAAAACAAATGGCTAGGGTCTCAAGCTAGAGCTGAAATTAGCTAAAGATTGCTGCCACCGTTGAATAAAGCATGCCTATTGTTTCAAGTACATATTGCATCTACTTCCATCTGCCAGAATTCTGAATCTCTTTCCCCAGGTCTGAGACTCAACCTCAGCACAATACTTTATCTAAACTTTCAGTGACTACTGCTTGGAGTTTTCTAATATGTCAAGTTCATTATGCAAAAAGGATCTGGGCAGCATATTCCTGAAGTAATCCTACTTTGTTCTTAAGGTTCAATCACTAGGTGAAGGCTCAATTGTTCACGATTTAAAAAAATTGTGAGCATCCCTATTTTCTTTAGAATTTTCCAAGGTCCTCTGAGAATCACAGCCTATATTCTTTGGGAATGCTGAAAGTGAGAACTAGGTCCTAAACCATGAGAGCCCTCCTTGAGAAGTGCAGAGATTTCATAATCTCCACTTTGAATCAATAATAAATGATGAACAATCTTTGCAATATTTTAAAATGTTGTTTTCTCATTTCTTTCCACAGTTATTGCCTTCTCAAATAATTTTATTGATGTTAATTGAAATTTTAGACATTTATACTAAAATTTTCAAAAATATGTGAGGGGATCCTGGGTCATATTACAGTGTCATGCAGAATCTCTGTAAAGGAAATGAACTATGTACAGACAGGCCAGGGTTTTCCTTCTGTACCTTAGAAATTTTACACAGTTTGGGTGAACAGAAGAAGCAAAAACAGTGATTGCATTACTTTGTAAAAAATTTCTTAACACAGAACTTCATATTTATTTTGATATTTTCAATAGGAGTTAACTCTATTCTTTTTAGATTTTATTTTTAGAGTCTTAGTTTGCTGATAGAACTGAGATATTGGAGTTTTTTATGGTCTCACTTGAGAGTATCTAGAAAGAACATTTAATAAAGTGCACACCTAGATTCATGTTCTGTTCATTATCACTGGATCAGATGGTTGGTGTCTAGCAGGATCCAGAATCACTCTAGAATTTACATTTGAATGGAGTCTAGCTCCCTATTTCTCTAGAACCCTAAGGAGATATGTTGTGATTTTGTAATTAAAGTTTGCCAAATACTGCAAACAATGTTTATTTTTGCTTTTCCTGGTAAGTCACTCCTGATAGACCAGTATTTGACAAATAATGATTGACAGGAATGCTTCTGCTATACAGAGCATGCAGAAATGTGCTCTGGAACTTTGAAATCTGTTTTCTTTTGTCACCTTGAATAAGGGTAAAACCAGTTCTTCCAACTAAAGAACATGTACTTCTAGGACCAAAATGGATGTATTGCAGTGTAGTGATTTCTTTTTGGAAATAAAAATAGTGAGATGAAATAAGTTTTCTTTTAAATTGAAAGGGATTTCCATATATGCTATGGACTAGGGGATCCCTAGTGGATTCATGAGCTCACTGATATTATGGGCCTTTAACACTTCAAAGGAAACCTATCTCCTATCATCTGGAGTTGTGCGTATTACTAAGAACTCTGAAATATATTCCATTCTGCTATTTTTTCCTTCAAGCAGTTAAATTTCAACAACATAATGTATTCATGTGATGTTCTGTGGAATGTGCAGAGGCTTCAGGTTTTTCCAGATTTGACAAAAAGAGTTTTAACATAATCTTTTCACAACATTTTTTATTGTACACCTAGTTGAATACATTAATGTTTACAAAGTAGATGCGGTTTTCTACTGAAATTTTTGTGCTTCCTCAAAACTAAGCTAGAAAGAGCAGAAAATTATGTATAGAAACCTTACTTATGGATTTAAAGATTCAGTTTGTGAGTTCATGAGAGATGGATAAATACTAGTGAAAGATTATTGCATCTTTAAAAATTGATGCTTATTAAAATCTGTAAACTTGGACTGTAAGACACAATTTTCAAAACCCACAAAACTTCTCAAAATAGGTTACATTACAAGAAATGTTTCATGAAACAACCGAGATAGTAACCAGTGCTATGGCTAATATTAAAACTGGAACATTCTATTTAAATTGTACTCATACTAGTTCTACACACAGTGAACAATACAACCACAATAATCAACCTAACAACAAAGTTGCAAGGTCCATAAAAATCTTCTTCAGTGGGAAAAAATACTATGGTACATTTAAAACATTTAGAAAGGGGAAAAAGCCTTTTAATAGTATAAAAGTTTTTATTGGTGTTTTCTACCATAAAGCTCTTGTACAAATCAAAATTTTTAAAAGCAATTATATATGTGACAGTGGTCAGAGTCTACAATGCAGACATTTTTTCTAACATTGGCTGACAAATTTTAGTATAACAGATTATGACAATATTTGTTATACCTTTATGATTTAAAACAGAACTAAAAATAGAAAGACATATACTCCATGTCCATATACTCTTCTCAGAGTATACTCTTCTCAGCAATATCTGGGTTTAGATGAATCTGTAAGAAATAGGTAAACTGTCAAATATCTTCTCATCAATCAGGAGAAAAGATGGATATTGGCAAGTGTTGGATTTTCCTTTTTTATTCTTTAATACCCACTATGGATTCAAATGTGAAATTCTACATGCATGCCAATACATTATAAACTTCTTTTTTTGAGAGAGAGAGAGAGAGAATTTTTTAATATTTATTTTTTAGTTATCGTTGGACACAACATCTTTGTTTGTATGTGGTGCTGAGGATCGAACCCGGGCAAGTGCACTACCTCTGAGTCACATCCCCAGCCCACATTATAAACTTTTAATAGTGAGTATGAACACACAGTCTACTAATTAAATTGGGAAAATTAAAAATATACTTTCAATTCAAAAAGAATTTTACAAAAAAAACATTCAAAAATTTGAAAGGTGTACAAAAATGAAATTGTAAAATAAATAACAAAGCTGTCAACTGAACTTCCATAGAAATATGCCTGAAATATGGATCAGTAGCTCCACACTTGTGATACTTGGGTGGGAAGACATTTCCCAGTGAGAGCCACCAAGTGTGACTTCTATATACAGAGAAGAATTTCTGAATATAAAATCTAACAGTGTATTATACCCTCTGTTAAGTCACCACCTTTTTCACATTTAGTGTTAATGTACTACATCTTAAGCTATTTAACACATTCTATAACACCAATATTTAAATCAAGGGTTTTAAATATTAGTTCACTTTTTTCAATTTCTGTCCGAGGAATAGCTTCCTATACTTGTTACATCTTAAATAGCAATTATGGAATCCAATCTGGGTCAACTGTAAGAAAGAATTTCTACTCTGTTGCTCATCTTTTTAACTTTTCTCTAATTAATTGCATAAATGTGCACTCTTTAAAACAGCAAAAATATTATTAAATAAATGCTTTACATTTTCAGGTAAACAAAGTATTTATACACAATATTTTCTTTGGCTTAAATTGAGAATTTGCTTTTCACTTCAATAGTCATTGCAGCCTTGTCAATAACTATATTACCTAATCTTTCTTTTTACAACTCAAAGATTCAAAACCTTAGTAATAATATTTATGCTAAATACACGTAAAGTAGACAATAAAATTTCAAGCAAAATAAACTGTATCCACATCTATTAGATCAAACAGGTCTCAACATCTAGATTTTACTCTATAAATTACAAAAATACATTATACATTCTAAAATAATGAATGCTTTCCAGATGAAATGACATACAGGAATGTGAATGGATCAATATTGCTGATATAAATTGCAACTCTCCCTTGATTTTTCTTTTTTGTTACTGTTGTGTTTTTCTTCCCAATTTCCACTGCTGTAAGAGTTCTTTTGCTTTTGCTATGAAATCAGTTTTTGCTAAATGAGACAACATTTGTTACTAAGGCTTATTTCTATAATGAAGCATTATCCTTAAATCTGATGCCATTTCCAGAAAACAGTAGGAGAATCACAGCTATCTTTAATCTTCAGGTTTTGTTTTGATGACTTTCTTATCCAAGGTAAAAGCTAAGTGAGGGTAGTCTTTTAAAATCCCAAGGATCTCTGAGGAGTAGGACTTTGTCTTACTTGAGTAATTTCTCTACTCAACTCCCCATCGACAAAATGATTGGGCTATCCATTCTGCAAATTATTCTGGAGAGTAATTTCAGTGCCTCACTAAATGATGCACTTAAATTTAATATATGCAAAAATCATACACACACACACACACACATACACATATCTTTTAAAATTCTAACTTGCTAACTTGCAGGGCATGGCAGAAGACATAGTTTCAGCATCTGATATTTGACTTTTTCTTTTTCCATATGTCTGTTACTCCATGGCCTGGTTAACAGGGTAAATGAGGTATATTGAAGATTCTTCCAAGTAACAATAATGATAAAATATCTGCATGATTCTATACCTCAAAATAAATAGTATGAACTGAATCTCAACAGAGTCAGGCAGGCATTTATTCTGGTTGAACATTTTAAACAGTTTTGTAATCATATTATTCAATCCCATCCCATTGATTGAATTATTTGATCTGAAATAACAGAAATTGGAGTTTTTAAAATATTCCCATGGTTTTCTGTATCAGTATCAGGAAACCATGTGTTTTCAGGATTTTATAACATTGTAAATCAAAATGAGTTATTTTTTCCTGGATAAAATTTATTAGATAGGATGACAGGAGCCATCTCTTGACTTATCCACTGTCACATATCATTATGATTGTGGAATATATTAAAACTACTAATAATCTGGGTATAACCAAAAATTCAGTGGTGCTTCTTCAAAAGATATAGCCTAGAAAATAATAGTCTAAAAAAGAAGGCATTTACATTCCATTTTTGGCTGGATGGTTTTTGCATTGGAATTTAGAAAGAAGATGAAAAATGAGCTTTGGAAATATTCACATAGAAACAATGTAGTCAAGTTTAAAATGTCATGAGCTTCTCTCAGAGCTGTACATGGTCATGTGGCCAAGTATCAGTTGAGGAGGGAAAACTCAGGAAGTGATGCACTGGACATGAGAAGAGAGGAAAGGCCAAGAGAGTTTGTGTGTGCACAGGTGGCCTCTCTGGCTGGAATAGGTCTATCTGAAAACACAAGAAACTCCTCACATTCAACCTCAGAATATTCAAGGCAGCTTTAGTGCCTTTTCTCTCAATCTTTCATGGTTATTGAGGTGCATATTGACTGCCATCTTCACTGTCAGGTGGTCAGTCCTATCTCCATGTTGCTCCAACAAATCCCAGGTTGTGAGCACTTGACATAAATTTCCCCATGACTTCAGAAAGAGCCAAAATTTGTAAGAGCTTTTAGTCTCAGTGTGCTTGTTTGTTCTCTCCCTCTGTCCACCCACCTTATTTACTTAATTTATTTTTTACCTTATGCTGTCTATCAATTTCCTAAAATCTTTATATCTTTAGTTCATAAATTAAGGAAGTTATCATCCGAGGGTGGGCATTAAAATAAATTTGGATAAGTAAGGTAATAATGAGAGCCTAAGCCCTACTCTTCCAGTCTGGAAAGGAGGCAATTTTTACTTCTCCACATAACAATACTGTATTCATATACAACTGGTTTTTCATATATTCATCATTTCCATGGAACAATACATTATGTACAATTCCAGTCTGGCCACTTACTTCTCAAGAAGTTCATTACAGAAATCCATTTACCCATGGCTCTGCTTTTGAGAAACAAAAAAGAAACATTCAGCAAGTGTTGATGGTTCAGGGTGACAAGACATTAATGAACCTCATTACAATCTTGGTAACAAGGGAGAGAAAATAGTTATTGACCCACTTTCTCATTCATCTGGGTCTCAGGGCTTTTCCCATATGGTTCAACAATCTTACAATTTACACCAGAGATATATTCATCTTCTTGCTCAGAGTAGTTGTTGGAGATGCCTAAGTAAGTAGCAGTCAGCCAGCAAGTTGGAGTCTTGGAAACAATCAGAGATAATGTCTTCCTTGTTCTGCCTTTCATCGATGTGGAGATGCATCACATACAGAGGCACATTCCTTGGCTGTTTTTGATACCCTAAAATGTAGAAGGTGTGATGTTTACTGCTCAAGTGCAGCTGAGTTTGGCTGAGTCTGCCAGGAGTCAGATATGGAGGGCAACTCTGTCAGCACTGGCTAGGAGTGGGACCTAATAACACAAACACCTTATATCCTGGAATAAGAACAGAATAAGAGAACATTAATGGCAAATAGTTTCAAGGTGTTTTGAGTGAGCTGAGGAGATGGATGCTGCAGAACTTTCCTGAGCTGTAAAGTGCAGGAGGAGGGTGAGAAAGAAAAGTAGGTGAATGTCATAGTGCAGAAACCCCAGAGGTCTGCTGAGCCAGATATACTGAATGTCTCTCTGAATACTAGGCCCAATAAGTCTTCATCAGATACAAGGAGGCAAATTCATAGCTAACAGCCCCCACAGGCCCCTCTGTACCATTTCCACAGAAATTCCTTCTGCCTGGATCAAGGTCATCATATCTGTGAGCACATGACATGTGGTCCTGACAAAATCTTCTGCCTCCACCAGGGCCTTTGCCTCTACCCTCTCATTACCCAATGGCTGAGTAAGTCTTCTTTGCTGGAGCAGCCTCTGACTCCACCTCAGTGTTTAGTTTTCTATTGGATCCTGCTTAATAAGAAGAGGACACATGAATGATTTCATATTAGAAGACAACCTGGGGTAAAGGGGTGTCTCATATTCAAACACTACTGAGCAAAGAAGTCCAAAAACGGAGTCTTGAGAGAATTCTATAATGATTTCTCAGGCTCCTAATGAACTCTGATTTTTTCTCTTTCTACTTGATTTCTCACAAGATCATGCCAATAAGTGAGTGAATTGGAAGATAAATTTGTACAGTCTATAATTCAGCAACACAGTGCAAAAGAAGAAAACATGAAATTAGAAAGCCTACACATGAGTCGAAAATTAAAACCATGAGCTTAAGGATTCATATGAAGCTAGGGATTAGAAAGTTTTAAGAAACAAGAGATGTGAGTGTCAACTTCCAAAGATAGACATCAAATGCTTTCCCTGGATCTTCTGGTATAAAAATCTTGCTATAAACTTAGGAGGTCACAGCAAAGAAATGGTAAGAAAGAAATAGAGAACCAAGAATGAAGTAGGGATGTGAAGAATAATGACTAGATGTGACAGTAAATGGGAGATGATGCAAAAGCTAGAGGAAAATCATGTCAGTATGAAGTTTGTTCTGTGTTTGATTTCTGTTTTGCATCTAATTTTCAAAGGAAACCTAGTCTCTCCCAGACATTTCCTGTACTTTTTGTTGTCTCCCAAAATGACTCAGTCAATTTTTCTTTAATCAAAACTATGGTTTAGGGGCTGGGGCTATAGATCAGTGGCAGAACTCTTCATTAAATGCATAAGGTACTGGCTTTCATCCTCAGAACCACAAAAAATAAATAAAGATATTGTATCCTTCTACAACCAAAAAATATACCCCCCCACACACACACAAAAAAAAAAAAAAAAAACATTTGGTTTATTGTGTGAGAGATTGTTCTTGGGTTTATGTTTGCTAAAGTGTTCTCTTCTTTTTAACACCATTGTTATAAATTTGGTGACAGGAAAACATAAGTATTCATTTTAGAAAAGCCAAGGCTGGACAGATACACATCTGTGTTCAGCAAGACCTTTAAAGAAGAACTAACAGGAATACTCTCCAATTTATTTCAGAAAATAGAAAAAGAGGCAACACTTCCAAACACTGATTCAAAACCCCAGAAAAGACACATCAAAAAAAAAAAAAAAAAAAAAACTTCAGACCAATGTCTCTAATGAACATATATGCAAAAATTCTCAATAAAATTCTGGCAAATCGAGTACAAAAACATATTAAAAACATCACGCACTACGATCTAATGGAATTCACCCTAGGGATGCAAGTTTGGTTCAACACTCAGAAATCAATAAATGTAACTCATCCCATTAATAGACTTAAGGATAAGAATGATATGATCATCTCAAGAGATGCAGAAAAACCATTTGAAAAAGTACAGTACTGCTTTATGTTCAAAACACTAGAAAAACATATCTCAAAATCATAAAGGCTATCTATCTAAGCCCCAGGCCAACATCATTCTAAAAGGAGAAAAATTGAAGCCATTCTCTCCAAAACTGAAAGAAGAGAGGGATGCCCTCTTTCACCATTTCTATTTAACAGTTTTTGAAATAATTGCCAGAGCAATGAGACAAAGGAAAGACATTTTTAAAGGGATACATAGGAAAAGAAGAACTCAAATTGGCACTATTTGCTGATGTTATGATTCTATACTTGGAAGACCCTAAAAGTTCCACCAGAAAACTTATAGAATTAACAAATGAATTCATGAAATAGCAGGATATAAAATGAACACCATAAATTAAAGGCATTTCTGTATATCAGTGACAAATCCTCAGAAAGGGAAATGAGGAAAACTACCCCATTTCAATAGCCTTCAAAAGATAAATAAAATAATTGGGAATCAACTTAATGAAAGAGGTGAAAGATCTATGCAATGAAAATTACAGAACCCTATAGAAAAAATCAAAGAAGATGTTAGAAGATGGAAAGTTCTACCTTGCACTTGGATAGACAGAATTAATATTATCAAAATGACCATACTTCCAAAAGCACTATACAGACTGAATGCAATTCTGTTAAAATTATAATATTTCACATAGAAATAGAAAAAAGCAATTATGAAATGCATCTGAAAAAAATAAGATACCCAGAATAGTTAAAGCAATCCTTAGCTGGAAGAGTGAAACAGGTGGCATCACTATACTAGAACTAAATTATACTACAGAGCAATAGTAACAAAAACAGCATGGTATTGGCACCAAATCAGACTTGTAGGCCAATGTCACAGAAAAGAGAACACAGAGACTAATTTACAAAACTACAAATATCTTATATTAGACAAAGCTGCCAAAAACATGGAAAAAAGATAGCCTCTTCAACAAATGGTGCTGGGAAAACTGGAAATCCATTTGCAACAAAATGAAATTAAACACCTATATCTCACCAAGCACAAAACTCAACTCAAAATGTATCTAGGACTCAAAATTACAACCAGAGACCCTGTGTCTAATAGAAGAAAAAGTAGGCCCTAATCTCCAACGTGTGGAATTAGGCCCAAACTTTTTAATAAGAATCCTGTGGTGCAAGAATTAAAATCAAGAACCAATAAATAGGATGGAATAAAACTAAAAAGTTTCTTCTCAGGGAAAAAAAAAACAATCTGTGAGAGGAATAGAGAACCTACATCTTGGGAGAAAATCTTTACTCCTCACACATGAGATACAGCACAAATCTCTAAGGTATAAAAAGAACTCAAAAAGGTAAACATCAAAAAGGCAAATAACCCAATCAATAATAAGCTAAAGACCTGAGGAGACACTTCTCAGAAGATGGTGAACAATCAATCAAAATATACATGAAAAAAATTTTCACCATCTCTAGCAACTAGAGAAATGAAAATCAAAACTACTTTAAGATTTCATTTCACTCCAGTCAGAATGGCAGCTATTATGAAGAGAAACAACAATAAGTGTTGGCAAGAGTGTGGAGAAAAAGGTGCACTCATATATTTCTGTGGGATTACAAACTGGTGCGGCCAATATGGAAAGCTGTATGGAGATTTGTTGGAAAATTGGGAATGAAACCATCATTTGACCCATCTATCACTCTTCTTGTTTATATCAAAAAAAATTAAAAACAGCATATTAAGAGGCACAGCCCCACCAGTGTTTATAGCAGCACAATTCAAAATAGCTAAACTGTGGAACTAATATAGATGTCCTTCAGTAGATGAATGGGTATAAAACGTGTCATATATGCACAGTGGAATTTTACTCAGCAATGAAAGAGAATAAAATCATAGAATTTTCAGATAAATGGATGGAGTTAGAGGAGATAATGTGCCACAGTCTGGCTGGGCATAAATCACGAGCCACTCAAGCAGGAACAAACTTTATTTCTGAACTCCCCCGAACACCACCCACGAGGTCCTTCCAGCGACACCACACACCAACCGGAACTCCCCCACCAGAACTTCACCAACCAACTCGAACTCCCAAGGAATCCCCGAGGGAACTCCAAAGTAGCAGGTGCCCGAGGCAGACAGTAGGGATCTATATATAATTGAATACCCAGCCTGTTTCAATCCAGCATCATCTTAATGGCTAGCCTCTCAACCATTACTTCTGGTAAAAAGCCAGGGGCCATTCTGACTTGGCTGTGGCTCTCAACATCTCCCCCCTTATGTTTCATTAAACAACAAGCATGTGGCTTAGGGACCATGCCTGTATTAGGTTGCCCAATACTACATATGATCCTCACCGTCATCAGATGAGGTGACTTCAAGATGTCAGCCTCCTGCCTTAGGTTGGTCCATTGCAATTGGATCTTACCCGTCATTGACTACAGGTCCAGGATACAGCCATAATGTGGATAGGCCTTTGAACCAGTGTGTGTGGGGTGGTGAGGTTCTTTGCCTCACCTCTCTTGGCCTCCAAATTTGGCCTTACAAGCAGAAGGGAGGAGGATGCAAAATGCCACGACGCCAAGCCCATTTATGGCTCCTTTTGGAAAAATTGTACCATCAATGACACCATCAGCAAAGATACCCCAGCACTACCACAATTCACTGCACCAACAGATAGTTCACAATGCATACAAGTGATATATAGTCCAGGCAAGTTCTGCAAGCAGTTCAAAGCAGAGGAATCTATTAATATGGCCATTTCCTCCCAAAGTAAATCAACTTCTTGATTGAGCATCACTTGTTGAGTTACATTATTCATTGATGCATCAGTTTATACAGTTTGTTGTGATAGCTATTGCAGAAGCTGTAGTTTAGTTTTATCTTTGTCTTCACCAGCACTGGGATGAAGATAGAAATTCTGGCAATGATGGCTAAAAAAAAAAATACATAACATTCCAGCAGGCACTAAAAGAAAGCAATTTTCTAAACAATTTAGTATCCTGAATAGAATTAGATATAATGAAAAGTAAAGGTGAAAGTAAACAAATAGATTTGTTAACCTCCTTTTTTGTTCACATATTAAAACAATCCTCAACAGCTGTTGACCCAATTTAAATTAACCCATTTAAATCAAGTGAATAAAAAAGTATTTGAATCCATTTTTTATGAGCACATACAGACATACAACACAAAACACAAGTGTGCACACATAACATACAACACATAAGACATAGTAAAGGCCTTGTAGCTTTTCACAGGTGAAATCTCTATTGCAATGTTTAAAAACTCCACAGTCAAAAAATAGAACTCATCAGAAAAACATTAACCTAGGTCTGTATGAGCTCAAAAAATAAAATAGAAATTCATGATGTGGGAAAGGGCAATAATAAGATAGATATTTATTGAAAAAAAACATCCTGGTTACCACCTAGGATTGACTCTTCTTTGGATATTCCATCCTTCTTCCTGTAACTTGCATAATGGGTCTGAAGATATTCCTACAAGCAAGCCCCAAGGTTTTTTACATTTGAAATAGGCTTTAATGGTGTTCATTATTCATTAGCCTCCAGATGTGGGGGAACCACTGTCACAGATATTAGGATATCAGCTGTTATGGATTTGAGCCAAGTCATTTTATTTTTGGTCTCTAGAAATCGCTTTAGTTAACCTCTCTGGAATCCAAATGGGCTGGTGTTCTCCCTGTGGAAACACACAAACAGACCACCAACTCCAGACAATCACTGGTTAAGGACCTTTCCATTGTCCTGTTAGAATATCCTTCCAAAGTACCTTGTGCTTATGTACATTTTTTGGACACATATGCCTTTCTGCAGCACTAAGCTCTGACTAATCCAAATTTTAAAAATTTAGAGTAAAAAGGGTTATTTTAAGTTTATCTTTAGGGGGTATATACCCCTTCCCAATACCCTCTTTTTGCTTTAAAGTACATTTTAATAGTTTGATGAGCTCTTTCAACTATGCATTGTCCCTGTGGATTGTGTGGGATTCCTGTTATATAAGTAATGCCAAATGATGAGCAAAATTGTTTAAAAGAGGTAGAAGTATAACCAGGGGCATTATCTGTTTTTAACTGTTTTGGAACGCCCACAGTGGCAAAATTTTGTAAGCAATGAGCTATAATATCTTTAGTTTTTTTCTCCAGCATGAAGGGAGCCCATCAAAAATCCGAAAGAAGTATCAACTGTAATATTTGAATTTCCCAAATCCTGACAAGTGTGTGATGTCCATCTGCCAAATATGGTTAGGTATCAGTCCTCTAGGATTGACTCCAAGATTAACTTGAGGTAAGAAGGTCACACAATTTTGACATTGTTTTATTAGTTGTCTAGCTTGTTCCTTAGTTATTTTAAAATGCTTTTGTAAAGTATTAGCATTGACATGGAACCTTTTATGAAAATTTGTAGCTTCTTCTAGTGCAGAGAAAATATGTATGTCATGTGTAGTTTTATCGGCTAAATCATTGCCCAAACTAAGAGCTCCAGGCAATCCTGTATGTGCCCTGATATGTCCTATAAAGAATGGATCTTTTCTGTCCCAGATTAGACTTTGTATAGTGGAAAACAAAGAGAAAACAGTAGAGGAAGGGGAAATCCTACCAGCATCTTCAAGGGATACTATAGCATTAACTATATACTGATTATCAAAAAATAAATCAAATACAGAATCTTTAAACATCACAAAAGCTTGTAATACTGCATTAATCTCTACCTTTTTTTAAATTTTTTTATTGGTTGTTCACAACATTACAAAGCTCTTGACACATCATATTTCATACCTTAGATTGAAGTGGGTTATGAACTCCCAATCCTACCCCAAATGCAGATTGCAGAATCACGTCGGTTACACATCCACAATTTTACATAATGCCCTATTAGTAATTGTTGTATTCTGCTACCTTTCCTATCCCCTACTATCCCCCCTCCCCTCCCCTCCCAACTTCTCCCTCTACCCCATCTACTGAAATTCATTTCTCTCCTTGTTTATTTTCCCATTCCCCTCACAACCTCTTATATGTAATTTTGTATAGCAATGAGGGTCTCCCTCTATTTCCATGCAATTTCCCGTTTCTCTCCCTTTCCCTCCCACCTCATGTCTCTGTTTAAAGTTAATCTTTTCTTCCTGCTCTTCCTCCCTACTCTGTTCATAGTTGCTCTCATTATATCAAAAAAGACATTTGGTATTTGTATTTTAGGGATTGGCTAGCTTCACTAAGCATAATCTTCTCTAGTGCCATCCATTTCCCTGAAAATTCTATGATTTTGTCATTTTTTATTGCTGCATAGTACTCCATTGTGTATAGATGCCACATTTTTTTTTATCCATTCATCTATTGAAGGGCATCTGGCTTGGTTCCACAGTCTAGCAATTGTGAATTGTGCTGCTATGAACATCGATGTGGCAGTATCCCTGTAGTGTGCTCTTTTAAGGTCTTCAGGAAATAGTCCCAGAAGGGCAATAGCTGGGTCAAATGGTGGTTCCATTCCCAGCTTTCCCAGGAATCTCCAAACTGCTTTCCAAATTGGCCGCACCAATTTGCAGTCCCACTAGCAATGTACAAGTGTACCCTTTTCTCCACATCCTCGCCAGCACTTGTTGTTGTTTGACTTCATAGTGGCTGCCAATCTTACTGGAGTGAGATGGTATCTTAGGGTGGTTTTGATTTGCATTTCTCTGACTGCTAGAGATGGAGAGCATTTTTTTGATGTACTTGTTGATTGATTGTATATCCTCCTCTGAGAAGTGTCTGTTCAGGTCCTTGGCCCATTTGTTGATTGGGTTATTTGTTATCTTATTGTCTAATTTTTTGAGTTCTTTGTATACTCTGAATATTAGGGCTCTATCTGAACTGTGAGGAGTAAAAATTTGTTCCCAGGATGTAGGCTCCCTATTTACCTCTCTTATTGTTTCTCTTGCTGAGAAAAAACTTTTTAGTTTGAGCAAGTCCCATTTGTTGATTCTAGTTGTTAACTCTTGTGCTATGGGTGTCCTATTAAGGAATTTGGAGCCCGACCCCACAATATGTAGATATGAGCCAACTTTTTCTTCTATCAGACGCAGAGTTTCTGATTTGATATCAAGCTCCTTGATCCATTTTGAGTTAACTTTTGTGCATGGCGAGAGAAAGGGATTCAGTTTCATTTTGTTGCATATGGATTTCCAGTTTTCCCAACACCATTTGTTGAAGATGCTATCCTTCCTCCATTGCATGCTTATAGCCCCTTTATCAAATATAAGATAGTTGTAACTTTGTGGATTAGTCTCTGTGTCCTCTATTTTATACCATTGGTCCACCTGCCTGTTTTGGTACCAGTACCATGCTGTTTTTGTCACTATTGCTCTGTAATATAGTTTGAAATCTGGTATCGCTATACCGCCTGATTCACACTTTCTGCTTAGAATTGCTTTTGCTATCCTGGGTCTTTTATTTTTCCATATGAATTTCATGATTGCTTTATCTATTTCTACAAGAAATGCCGTTAGGATTTTGATTGGCATTGCATTAAATCTATAGAGAGCTTTTGGTAATATCTCCATTTTGATGATGTTAGTTCTGCCTATCCATGAACAGGGTATATTATTCCATCTCCTAAGATCTTCTTCTACTTCTCTCTTTAGGGTCATGTAGTTTTCATTGTATAAATCTTTCACCTCTTTTGTTAGGTTGATTCCCAAGTATTTTATTTTTTTTGAGGATATTGTGAATGGAGTGTTTTTCCTCATTTCCATTTCAGAAGTTTTTTCGCTGATATACAGAAATGCCTTTGATTTATGCGTGTTGATTTTATATCCTGCCACTTTTCTGAATTCATTTATTAGTTCTAGTAGTTTCTTTGTAGACCCTTTTGGGTCTTCTAGGTATAGAATCATGTCATCTGCAAATAGTGATAATTTAAGTTCTTCTTTTCCAATTTTTATGCCTTTAATTTCTTTCGTCTGTCTAATTGCTCTGGCCAGTGTTTCGAGAACTACATTGAATAGAAGTGGAGATAGAGGGCATCCCTGTCTTGTTCTGGATTTTAGAGGGAATGCCTTCAACTTTTGTCCATTCAGAATGATGCTACCCTGAGGCTTAGCATAGATACAATGTCAAGGTAAGTTCCTGTTATCCCTAGTTTTTCTAATGTTTTGAACATAAAGGGATGCTGTACTTTGTCAAATGCTTTCTCTGCATCTATCGAGATGATCATATGGTTCTTATCTTTAAGCCTATTGATGTGGTGAATAACATTTATTGATTTCTGTATGTTGAACCATCCTTGCATCCCAGGGATGAATCCTACTTGATCATGGTGCACTATTTTTTTGATGTGTTTTTGTATTCGATTCGCCAGAATTTTATTGAGGATTTTTGCATCTAGGTTCATTACAGATATTGGTCTGTAGTTTTCTTTCTTTGAGGTGTCTTTGTCTGGTTTCGGAATCAGGGTGATGTTGGCCTCATAGAATGAATTTGGAAGAGCTCCCTCTTTTTCTATTTCCTGAAATAACTTGAAAAGTATTGGTATTAATTCTTCTTTAAAGGTTTTGTAAAACTCCGCTGTATACCCATCCGGTCCTGGGCTTTTCTTGGTTGGTAGTCTTTTGATTGCTTCTTCAATTTCATCCATTGATATTGGTCTGTTCAGATTGTGTGTATCCTCCTGACTCAGTCTGGGCAAATCATATGACTTAAGAAATTTATCGATATCTTCACTATCCTCTATTTTATTGGAATATAGGTTTTCAAAATAATTTCTAATTGTCTTCTGTATTTCTGTAGTATCTGTTGTGATATTGCCTTTTTCATCCCGTATGTTAGTAATTTGAGTTCTCTCTCCTCTTCATTAGCATGGCTAAAGGTCTGTCGATCTTATTTATTTTTTCGAAGAACCAACTTTTAGTTTTGTTAATTTTTTCTAAAGTTTCTTTTGTTTCAATTTCATTGATTTCTATTCTGATTTTAATTATTTCTTGCCTTCTGCTACATTTGCTGTTGTTTTGCTCTTCCTTTTCTAGGGCTTTGAGTTGGAGTGTGAGCTCATTTATTTGTTGGTTTCTTCTTTTTTTGAGGAATGACCAACAGGCGATGAATTTTCCTCTTAAAACTGCTTTCATTGTGTCCCATAGATTCCGATATGTTGTGTCTGTATTTTCGTTTATCTCTAAGAATTTTTTGATTTCCTCCTTTATGTCTTCTGTAACCCATTGATCATTCAGTAATCTATTGTTCATTGTCCATGTGATGTAGGATTTTTCCTTCCTTCTTTTATCATTGATTTCCAGTTTCATTCCATTATGATCAGATAAAATGCATGGTATTATCTCCACCCCTTTATATTTACTGAGGGTTGCCCTATGCCAAATATATGGTCTATTTTTCAGAAGGATCCATGTGCTGCTGAGAAAAAAGTATAGCCATTTGATGATGGTTGATATATTCTATATAAGTCAGTTAAGTCTAGGTTATTGATTGTGGTATTGAGTTCCATAGTTTCTTTATTCAACTTTTGTTTGGAGGATCTGTCCAATGGTGAGAGAGGTGTGTTGAAGTCTCCCATAATTATTGTGTTGTGGTCTATTTGATTCTTGAATTTGAGGAGAATTTGTTTTATGAATGTCGCAGCACCATTATTTGGTGCGTAAATATTGATAATTGTTATGTCTTGTTGGTGAATGGTTCCTTTCAACAGTATATAATGACCTTCTTTATCCCTTTTGATTAACTTAGTCTTGAAGTCGATTTTATTTGATATGAGGATGGCCAACCCTGCTTGCTTGGGAGGACCGTGTGCGTGGTATATTTTTTCCCATCCTTTCACCTTGAGCCTGTGTATGTCTTTTCCAATCAGATGTGTCTCCTGGAGGCAGCATATTGTTGGATTTGTTTTTTTAATCCATGATACCAGCCTATGTCGCTTTATTGGAGAGTTTAAGCCATTAACATTCAGAGTTACTATTGATATATGGTTTGAACTTACATCCATGTTTGATTGTTTATCCTTTTTTAAAAAAAAAAAATTAGTTTGTTTCTCCATGTTTGTCTTTCCCCTCACCCTCTGTCTTTACTGAGGCACTTCTCACTGATGGTTTGGTTATTGTTTTTCATTTCTTCTTTGTGTAGTGTTTTGCTCAAAATGCTTTGCAATGCTAGTTTTCTGGCTGCAAATTCTTTTAACTTTTGCTTATCATGAAAGATTTTTATTTCGTTGTCATACCTGAAGCTTAATTTTGCTGGATATAGAATTCTTGGTTGGCATCCATTGTCTTTCAGTGTTTGAAATACATTGTTCCATGACCTTCTTGCTTTCAGTGTCTGTGATGAAAAATCCGTTGTTAACCGTATTGGTTTACCCCTGAATGTAATCTGTCTCCTTTCTCTTGTAGCTTTGAATATTTTCTCTTTGTTCTGTATATTGGATATCTTCATAACAATGTGTCTTGGCGTTGGTCTACTGTGATTTTGTGTGCTCGGTGTCCTATATGCATCTTCAATTTGTATATCTGTTTCCTATTTTATTTCTGGAAAGTTTTCTGTAATTATTTCATTCAGCAGGTTTCTCATTCCCTTGGTTTGAATCTCTGTACCTTCTTCTATCCCGATGACTCGTAAGTTTGATTTCTTCATGTTATCCCATAACTCTTGGATGTTTTTCTCATGATTTTTTACCAGCCTTTCTGAGTTGGCTAGACTCTTTTCAAGATGGTATATTTTGTCTTCATTATCTGACGTTCTGGTTTCTACTTGCTCCACTCTGTTAGTGATACTCTCAATTGAGTTTTTAATTTGGTTTATCGTTTCCTTCATTTCTAGAATTATTGTTTGATTATTTTTTATAATCTCTATCTCCTGATAGAGATGCTTAACTTCTTCTTTTATCTGTTTATGTAATTCATTCTCAAAGTGTTCTTTCGCTGCTTGAATTTGCTGTCTTGTATCCTCTTTAAGATTCCATTCCATCTGTCTAAGGTGTTCCTTGAATTCTTAATATGACCATTTTTCTGATGACTCTAGGTCCTCCTGAATATTTAGGCTGTCCTGCATTGTTTGTACTCCTTTTCTTTCTTGTTTTTTGAAGCTGCTCATGTTGCTTCTTGTTCTGTTTGACTGCTGGGTTACTGTTTACTCCTATAAATTAATTTGATGCTTGGGAGGAAAGGTATTTGAAGGGAAGGGATGAAGTCACTAAAGAGAATGAGAGTAGGCAGGTAGAATTCAAGGAAAGGGGGGATAAGAGAAATGAAAAGACTAAAGAAGAAAAAAATAGGAACTAAAAAAGAAAAAAATTAAAAAAAATAATAATAATAATTAAAAAAAATTTAAATTAAAATTAGTAGGAAAAAAATTAAAAAAAATATTTTGTAAAAAAAAATTAATTAAACAACAAGAAAGAAAAAAATGAAAATGAAAGAAAAACCCAAATCAAAAAAAAGAGAAAAGAAAAAGGAAAAAAAAAACCTAATAAATGCCGTCTTAGAGTTTGATTAACTTCTCTTCCAGTAGATCGCGTTGTGCCCACCAGGTCAAGTTTCTCCTGTCAATACGCGGGAACCAATCACTGTGCAGCAGCTCCTCCCAGACTGGGCGAGTCTCCAATCCCGAGTGTCTAGGGCCTCCTCTTGTGTCTAGTCACTTCCCACTTTTTCTCTAGCCAGGCCCCTCTCACCACAATCCTGGCTACATGCCAGGTCTGCTGCTCCCAGGAGCCCTGTTTTCATGAACGACTGGGCACACTCTTCCAGTTTGCCATTCCCTCAGACCCTAAGTTTGTAGAGATTGGGGCTGAGAATCCTCAGCAATTTTAATTGCCCTCCGGTGTCCACTTCCCCGTAGCTGGTGCAAGAGACCTCAGCAGTCAGCCCTGTTGGGAGCGGTAGTTCAGCGCCGCGGGACCCGCACAACCTCTGATTCCCTCGGGCTGGCTGTAGCACTCATAGGAGAGCTGGGAGGGGCCCTTACGGGAGAGCTGGGAGGGGCCCTTAAGGTTTTCCCGATGTGTGGAGAGGGAAGGCTGTGGGATCACACACCTGTAGCTGTCGGTTTCAACGAAGTTATCTCCTCCACAGCAGTCTGATGACGTTGTTTCACTTTGCAGGGCGACCAATGCAACGGGTGGGTCCTTCTCTCCCAAGCCCTGTTTCAAACCTGTGGCCACTACTTATGAAGACTCGGTAGGCATTTACCTTCGTATGATGAGAAGGGCTGACCAGTTGTTTCAGCCGGATGGATTAATGCCGAGTCATAGCTGTTTGTCTGCGGGAAGCAGGTGACCAGGAGTTTGAATTCAGCGGATCAGGGCTCAGTGTGTGTTCTCGGATCACTTGGATTTTAAATTGTCACTAATCTTATCAGCTGTTTCATTTAATTTGGCAGCTCATTCGTGCGGTGAAGAGTCTGCTCTATGGTGCTCTGCGGGAGGCGGCGCCGGCAGCGGCAGCGGCGGCAGCCTTCGGGACCCCCGGGGAGGGGGTGCGGGTTGGGGGAGGGGAGGCGGCGCCTCGGGGCCATGGGGGCTGGGTACCGGACACGCGTGAGAGCAGGCGGGGTGGGGGAAAGAAATTGAGATCTAGATTTAGAGACTGAGCTTGGGAGGAGAGACAGCTGGGGAGAAGCAAGGCGGAGAGGTGGAGAAGAGAAGGAGATGGGGCCGATAGAGCCGTGCAGCTGGGGCTACAGCCTTACTGCTTGCGCTGAAGTCGTGATGGACTCCCTCCAACTTGGCTCATGACTTGATGTTTTGAATCATAGGCCTGGGCTCCGTCCCCGGCGGCGGCTCCGCGGGGCTCCGGCGGTGTGGGCCTGGCGGCGGCGAAAGTGCACTTGGCCGCCCAGGGACCTCGGGGGCGCGCGAGCGGCGGGGCCCGCTCAGCGCCAGCGGGCGGACTGGGCTCCCGACGCGGGTGGCGCGGACGGGTGGCCGGCGGCGCGTCCCGGCAGGTCCAGGTCCCACACCGGTGAGGTGCCCTCCTCCTCGCGCGCGGCGGGACGCGGCTTCGGCACGGCCCGGTCCGAGGCGCCGGCAGCGGCGGCGGCGTTCGGGGCGCGGGGCCGCTCCGCTCCCTCCGCCTCCGGCTCCGGCTCCGGCGGGCCTGTGGCGGCGGTGGTGGGAGCGTGGAGGCGCGGGGTGGCCTGTCACCAGGCGGCAGGGAGGGACCGGCGGCGCTCAGGGCAGCACGGCGGCACGGCCGGCGGTGGCGGCTGCGGCTCCTCTTCTTGTTTCCAAGCAGGCACTGTGATTTCTTCCAGTCCCTGGGGACCCTCAGTCTTCAGCTGAAATTGGGGCAGATGCTGCTACAGGAGCTGTGGAAAGGCTGATCTAAGCTTTCCGCCGCTGCCCACTGCATTCAAGCCGCCATCTGGCCGCCACTTCCGTGTATACTGTCGTAATCTCTACCTTTTGAGCTTATTTTTTGGGGTACTACAAATGTAAAAGTTTGATCAGGGGTAACTACTGCTGCTGTACCATTATTTGACCCATCAGTGAATATATTTAGAGCATTCATGATAGGTGTTTTTCTTGTCATTTTTGGAAAAACTACAGTGTGAGAAGACCAAAAAGAGAACAAAGGATTAGATTTAACTCATTAGCTAACTCATCAATTTGATCCATTGTATATGGAGTAATAATTTTATTGGGAGAAATTCCAAACACTCCCTTTGCTGCTTTTATTCCTTTGAGTATTAATTGTCCTACAGCCTCAGGATACCTAGTAAGAATAGTGTTAGGAGAATAAGATAAATGTATCCACATTAATGGACCTTCTTGCCAAAATACTCCTGTAGGAATATTATTTTTTGTTGGTAGTACAATAAATAATAAAGGCAAACTTATATCAATTCTATCCAAATACATATTTTCCATATATGTTTCAATGATTTTTAATGCCTTTCTTGCTTTAGGCGTTAACATTCGGGGTGAATTTGGATCTGATGGACCTTTTAGGATATCAAATAAAGGTTCCAACTTTCCTGTTGGTATGCCTAGATAAGGCCTTATCCATTTTATGTCTCCTAATAACTTTTGAAAGTCTTTAAGTGATTTGAGTTGATCTACTCGTATTTGAATTTTTGGTGGATGGACCATGGTTGAGGATAATAGAACTCCTAAATAATTAATTGGAAAATTTAATTGTACTTTATCTATTGCTATCTCTAGATTATAATTTTTAATAAGTTTGTAAGTGTGGCATAACATTCTAGCAATGTGTTTTTATCTTTGTGTGCTAATAATACATCATCCATATAGTGAAATATTTGTAGTTCAGGATTTTGATTTCTAAGTGGCTGGATTGCTTTGTTAACATAGATTTGACACATAGTTGGACTGTTAGCCATACCTTGAGGGAGTATATTTCATTGGACTATCCTCAGGATGAATTGGAATTGAAAAAAAAAACAATATTTAATATCTATAACTAAAACATACCAGGTTTTTGGCAAAGCAGACAATTGAGGAATCACCGATTGAGCAGGTCCCATAATAACCATCTCATTATTAATGGCTCTTAAATCTTGCAACAATCTCCATTTACCAGATTTCTTTTTGATGACAAAAATGGGAGTATTATGGGGAGATATGGAAGGTTGTATATGTCCCTCTGCTAATTGTTGTTTGACCAAGTCATGGGCTGCTTGTATCTTTTCTTTACTCATGGTCCACTCAGGAAACCATACTGGTCTTTATGATTTCCAAGTAATTTTTATTGTCTCAGTGTCCCCCCCCCTGAAAACCCAGTCCATGTCTGTATGTTCCTTGATCTATTTGTATTGGTGCTGCTATGCCTTGTTCTTGTTCTCCTAATTTTTTCCTTTCCTAAAACCTTGTCTAGACAAAATAGTGGGTGCATTTGGATTGATGATATTTGTTAATGTCAAACCTAATTGATCTAGAACATCTCGTCCCCATAAATTTATAGGAAGATGATCCAATACATATGGCTGTATAGTTCCTTCACATTATTCAGGATCATTCCAATCTAATACCATTGCACTTCTATGGGGATAAGTTGCCACTCCTAGGCCTCGAACAGTTTGAGTGGCTTGTTGTAATGGCCAATGTTTTGGCCATTCTTGATGAGAGATGATGCTAAGGTCTGCACCTGTATCCAGTAGCCCATTAAATTCATGTCCTTGAATATTTAGTTTTAGCATGGGGCAAGAAGCTAAATTTAAAGAAAGCATAGCCCATTCTACACCTGTGGAGCCTAATTCCCTGGAACCTCTTTATATAGTACGGTTGGAAAATTTATCATGTAGGCTGGGTATTATTAATCACTGTGCTATTCTATCTCCTGGTGAAATTACTGATATACCCCTTGGAAAACTGGCTATAATATTTATTTCACCTTCATAATTGGGATCAATTACTCCAGGACTTATCATAAGTCCTTTTTACAGTAGAAGAACTTTATCCCAATAATAAGCCTACTGTTTCTTGGGGAAGAGGCCCTTTTACCCCTGTGTGAATGATTTGTACTCCCATATCTGGAGTTAGTACCACTCTGGTGGAGGCGCAGATGTCCAATCCTGCGCTCCCTCTGGTTTGTCTAATTAGGGATCTAATGGATAATATGTCCTGGGAACTACCCTGATGGTGTTGCTGGGTTCCTCCAGTGCCCCGTATATTTGTGGTCTTGGGCCCCAGAGCATTGTGTCCCCCTGTCTGTTTTTTGCCAATGGAGCCTAAAGCTTTTCTACATGATATTGTGGGTAAACACCTGGTCCTTGTGCGTTTTTTGATAATGGAGTACCCTCTATGATGGTTTGAGAACGGCATTTATTAGCCCAATGACTCCCTCTATGGCATCATGGGCAAATACCCGTTATTCTACCCCTTTGATACCTAGTTTTGTTAATCCCTCCTCCTATGGGGCTATTCCTTTTAAAATGTCCTGTTTGTTCACAATTGTAGCATGTTTTTGGCCTGGCATCTAAAGCCTGTTGTACTACAGCTGCCAAGACTTGCCCTTGTTCATTAATGTCTCTACATAATTTAATATATGTGTTTAAATCTGCATGTTTCCATGGTCTAATGGCCTCTCTGCTCCATTCGTTTGCTTGCTCATAGGCTAGCTGTTTGATTCATGGCATTGTTTGCTCTGTATCCCCCAAAACTCTGGTAGCTGTTTGAATAAGCCTATCTACAAATTCAGCATAAGGTTCATTAGCTCCTTGTATTACCTTAGATAATTGACCCTGTAAATCTCCATGTCCTTGTACAGTCTTCCATGCCCTAACTGCATCTGTAGCAATTTGTGAGTATATGGCAGGATCACATGCAAGTTGTTGCAGCTGACCCTCACAAGGTCCCTCTCCTAACAACATATCTAGATTTCTCTGAGGATAACTGGCTGCTGCATTTCACTTAGTTGTCTCCGTGCAAAATTTCTCATTGTCAACCTTCCATAACAAGTATTGTCCTCCATTTAGCACAGCTTTGCACATACTAGCCCAATCTGCTGGTGCCGTGTCCAAGTTGGTAATGGATTTGACCATGCTTACAGTGAAGGGTGGTTGAGGGCCATAAGTTGTTAGCTGCATCACTGTTTTGAAATCTAGAGCATGGTGAATTCGCTGCCCTCCTGCCTGCTCAAATACAGAGCATGCCAATCTTTGAGGTCCTATCTCAGGATCCCATCTATCAACTACGGGGGTTGGGGGCCCCCTAGCATATGTTGTCTCCATAGGTGGAGCTGTTGGTTGGACACTTACACCCTCTGGTGATAGAAAGGTGTTAGTAGCAGCCTCCTGTTGTAACTTCTCCCCTGATAGCCCTTCCTCCTCTAAACCTTTTTCCTTTGTCTGACTAACCCAACTCAAGAGACTTCCTCTTTTACTTGATGTAAGATGTCTTCTCCTAGACTAAGCAAACAAGATTGTACCAACATCCATAATGGGAATGTGCTAACTGGTAGAGTTCCTGGGCTTTCCTTTTGTATCATTTTTAAATCTTCACCATGATTGTTCCATTGTGATATATTTAACATCCTCTCTTTAATGAACCATGGGCTACACCTTTGTATCGTCTTAACATATGCCCTAACTATCTTGATTTTACTGAGATGCCTCCTTCCTCTAGCACTTTACTTAATGCCCTTTCAGTTTGGTTCTTTTTAATTTTTAATTCCATATTCCCATGACGAAGATACCCCTCACTAAGATAATGCAAAGGAAAACTGAGACAAAATGAACAAAAATTCATTATATCAGCCTTTCTATCCTCTTAAAATGTCCATCCATCCTTTCTCCCTATCTGTTCCTCAGACACAAATAGTTTTTCCTCAGATGTGAGAGGTTTTTATTCTGTCCCTCTCATCTCCAGGGACTGGCAACTTAAAACAAAAGTGAAACAAAATGAAAGAAGAATCTTTAAAAGGTTACCCATCCTCTTGCACTGCCCTCAGGAGCGAGCAGTTTACCTTATCACTAACCCTCAGACATTCCCTGCACGGGCCACCAATTGCTGCAGTCTGGCTGGGCATAAATCATGAGCCACTCAAGCAGGAACAAACTTTATTTCCGAACTCCCCCGAACACCATCCATGCGGTCCTTCCAGCGACACCACACACCAACAGGAACTCCCTCCACCAGAACTTCACCAACCAACACGAACTCTCCAGGAATCCCTGGGAGAACTCCAAATTAGTGGGCACCCGAGGCGGACATCAGGGATCTATATACAATTGAATACCCAGCCTGTTTCAATCCAGCATCATCTTATTGGCTTGCCTCTCAACCATTACTTCTGGCAAAAAGCCAGGGGCCATTCCGATTTGACTGTGGCTCTCAACAATAATGCTAATGAAGTTAGCCAATCTCGAAAAACAAATGCTGAATGGTTTCTTTGGTGTAAGGAGACTGACTCATAGAGGGTTAGGGAGAGGGAGCATGGGAGGAATAGATGAATGCTAGATAGGGCAGAGTGGTGGGAGGGGAAGGGATGGGGCAGGGAGTTAGCAATAATTGTGGAATGTAATGGACATCATTATGCAAAGAACATGTATGAAGACATGAATTGGTGTGAACATACTTGATATACAGAGATATGAAAAATTGTGTTCTATATGTGTAATAAGAATTGTGATGCATTCCTCTGTCATGGATTTAAAAAATAAAAGCAATAAAAAGCATATTAAGTTGTCTACCAACTACAAGAGATATATATCCATGGAAGAAAATGTAGAAAATGCACATTGTGCACATGTACTAATATGTAACAATGAATCCCACTTTTGTGTATAATTATGCACAAATACAAATATAATAATAAAAGAAAAAATTATACATTATTTTTTAGTGTACATGGATACAACACTTCTATTTTGTTTATCAGGACTCCAAGGATGACCTCAAAGGTGGCTCAAGGGATAAAAAATCACTTCAAATGTGGAGTATATTGCCAGTCCCTTTGAGCTAGTGGGCTGGAGGTGTCCATGCTGAAGTTGTGTGGGTAGTCTTGGGGTTTGAGCCTGGGTGAGCAGAGGAAGATCCTACCTGAGCTAGGTGGAGGCCCCAAGAAGAGGGATTGGGAAGGTAAAGTGTAAATCATGAGGGTGACCCAAAAGAAACCACTAGCTCTGGAACCAAGCCTGCAAATATGCTGGATGAGGGCCTGGGAGGAAGGGCAGTAGCAGCAATTGGAAGTCTGGGACAAGGGAACATTAGGGTTTGGGAAGGGAGAGGGGCTCTGGGAGGAGAGCAGAGCCCACCCACATCTGGGTGGAGGCCTCCATGGTGGAAGTACTGCAGTGGAGGTGAACATTCTGCCTGAGGACCTGTGATGCCAGACAGCTGGTCCCTCTCATGGACAGGAACCCCTGAAAGGGAGTTGGGGAGCATTCTACAGCTAGCTGTCTGATTGGACTGAGCCTCACTCAGCAATGCAGTTGATATGACTCCAGATTTTTTTCCCGGTATAGATCCTTAGCAGTGACTAGAAAGGCCAGTTCTACAGGTGGTGGCAGTCTCAGAGTGTCCCTCAGAATCATGGAAGCAGATGAATCTTTCTTAACATGCCTACAATTGCCCCCCCCCATAAATAAGCATTACTTCCAGGCTGCTGGTTGCCCCACCATTGCTTCTACCACTTTCTCAGACTGTCCTTTATTCAACAAAACCCCTGGGCTACAGAATATCACAGGGGAAGCCCACAGTTGGATGAGCCTGGGGCCCTCCTTTTCAGAGATGGGAAATCTTAAGTGGAGCTCTATAAGCTGGTGTTGGAATTTCCTTGGGTAGGATCTCACATAGGAGGCCCAAGAGGTCTCAGCTCTATTTTGAGAGCTCTGGGTGCCAAGGTTTCCCTGTAGAACCCTAGATGTGGGCACAAAAGAAGATGGACATTTACAGGCCCCCAGGAGCCTACATAGCAGGCTGTGCACACCCTGTGACCTTTCTAAATATTCTCAAAGTGGACCTGGAGCAATTCTGGGCATTCTTTCTGGCTGATTTCAGCGAGTAGGCCATATCAGTTGCCTGAACTTCCATATAAGATGTTATCTATTTGCAATGTTTTGACTTTTCCAGCCATGTCTTGGCCACTCTCTCCAGGGACTCAGAACACAGACTTCCCTGTTTAGGGATCCAACCCTCTGACCTATTGAGGTTTCCTGATCTCCTGAGGAGGGAGGAAGATGTTGAATTTGAGTGTCAACAGGTACTGCAATGGCAAGAATTCTTCCATTCATGGCCAGGCCCCAGAGCTGTCAGGGGGCAGTCAGGAATGACCCACTCTCTTCCTAGAGGCAGCTTTTTGGGAGGAGGGTTTTTAACCTAGCAGCAACTGCATTAGGAGGTAGCTTCAGGATCATGGACTTTGTCCACTCCTGGGAGAACAAGAGAGGACAGACCCTGGGAACAGAAGTGGAGGCACTGCCCAATTTCTGGATGGAATGACAGCTAAGCAGTGGATCTGGGAAGGCTGGAAGGGAAAGATGACTACTCTGTGACCCATAATGCCTTTCCCAGTTATTGAAGCCAGGAAAACCACACTTGTATTCTCCTGACTCAGAAGTTGACAGTTGGAGCCATTTGCTTCCTATTATCTAGCCACTAGGCTTCTCTAATTTTTCTTGAGTGAAATTCTCTAGGAACAATACTAGTAATCTGAATCATTTCCTACTCGTGTAGAAGGACTGGTTGCTGAGGTCAATAAAATACAGAGACCTATACAGATATGGAGTTCATTTTAGTACTGTCTCTTCATCTCCTTGTTATTTGTATTTGATTTTTATGAGTTGAAGAACATTGTGTCAGATTTTGTGTCTATTTTAACTCTAAAATTTTCCATTGTGTGCCTGGGGAAGTGCCTGATGTTATCTATGTCTGGCTCATTTTGTGGATAGAGGCAGACCTGTTGCCTGTGTTTTCATATCCAAAAAGCCCAGTGCACCCACCCCTCCAGGGTGGCAGCCAGCATGGCTGCATATGTAGGCTGGCATTTGGTTCAGTGGGAGTGGAGTCAGGAGGATAGGTGGCCCATGCTGGCTGCCTTTGGGCCTCTTAGGGAAAATCATCCATAAGTGATAGGTGCTGGGTCATCACAGGACTGGTCCTGCAGGTGTTTATCCAGTGAGCTGGTGGGGAAGGCACAACCAAGGTCTTGCCCACTGGGCCTTGCAAAATACACTCTGTCCTCTCCTGTACCAAAGAAGGCATGTGTTGGCACTTTTTTCTAGCCTTGCTGAGGAACAAGCAAGAGGAATTCCTGGTTACTTCCCTGGTACAGATCTTCTGGTGAGGTAGGGAATTTGGGTTGGTGACTAGGAGCCCTTGCAGAAATCCCTCTGCCCATGCCTCAGAACTGCCATAGAATTGTCTGCTGTCTGAGATGGGCCTGGCCAGAGAGAAAGGGAACTACTGGGGAAAGGTTCCTGGCTGAACAGAATCTGCAGTTGGTTGTAGCTTTGGGATTAGGCCTGTGAGTCCTCCTGCACTTCCCCTGGGAACAATGGATTGTACAGCCTCTGAAAACACAAGTGTGGGCCCCACCCAGTGTCTGTCAGAAGGCTCAGTAGGTTTGGCAGGAAGGCATTGCTTACCCTGTGCTCCATTGCCGCAGTCTGGCTGGGCACCAAATCACGAGCCACTCAAACAGGAACAAACTTTATTTTTGAAACTCCCGCCAGTGCCCTGTGTGTTCCCGGGAAATATGCCAACCCACAATGCGGCATTCTCCCGGACCCACACATCAACAGGAAATCCCTCCTCCGGAATTCCCTCCTACCACACTTCCCCAACCAATGGGAACTCTCCAGGAGTCCCAGGCAGAGGTAGACAGCAGGGGTCTAATATCCATTTGAATGCAGATCTTAACATAATCATGTCATCTCAATGGCTTGCTGGCATCACCTTTCAACCAAAAATGCCATGCATCATTACTACTTGGCTATGGCTCTTAGCACTCCATAATGCTTTTCCTATGTATGGAAACCAGAAAAACCAAGCTCATATGCTCACAAAATCTGGTTTTATTCATGTCTGTGCTGCTTTCTTCAAATCTTGGCATCAAGATTCTGCAATTTCTGCTGGAGTTGTAGCTCAGTGGTTGAGTGCTTGTCTCAAATGTGTAAGGCGCTGGGTTTGATCCTCAGCACCACATTAAAAAAAATAAATAAAATGAAAATATTTTGTCCATCTACAACTAAAAAATATTTTAAAAAGAAAAAGAAAAAAAGTCTCTGCAATTTTTTGTTTGTTTCTGTATACTTTAGCTGTTCTGGAGACAATACTAAGCCTCCTCTTGGTTCCAGAGTATAAGAAGTGTCCACCTTTGACCTGTTTAATCCAATATGGAAATGTTATAGATGTAGAGATTCTCTTATGTTCACTCTTGGAAGGTTCACATTGTCACCAGTATTAGCTTTTTATGAATGGAAAAACACCCTGCTAGAGATTGATTCTTTAAGTTCAAGCTTCCATAACCCTGCCACAAGCAGCCCAGGATGCTACACCCAACTTGGTTGTAATAAGCCTCAACTCTGTAATGCAGTAGAGTTTGGGCAAATTTCTAAACTGGGCAAAATCTCGGATGAGCTGGGGCCTCGAGGGGCAGAGTAGGAGGCCTCTGTTTCTGATCCTGTTGTCCCCTATGGGTGTTCTTTGAGCCCTCCCATTGCCCACTGTCACCCAGGTTCATTAGCTCGGTGGGGACCCAGAAGCTGATCACAGGGTTCTTCAGTCACCAGGCACACAGCAGGCTTCCTGCAATTAATTTACTTAGGGCATCATCATCCTTCTAGACATGAAGGGTGGTGCTGGCATTCAGTCTGGGGCCATAGAAAAAGCCAGATCACTTCTAGGCCAAATGGACCATGTGCAGCCCACAAAGCCCCACTCCACTTCTGGCAGGTGAAGAAGATGGGGATGAGTTGTCAAGGACATGTCCCTGGAGTTCAGTCACATGCTGAGTTGGTACTAGTCTTGAATCTTCATCTGGGCCTCCTCTGCTTACCCGAGTGAGGTGAAATCACAGTGCTGCCAGTCCACTTGTTTGTGACATCACAAGTTACCCAGAGAGCAACACAGATGTCATAGAAGGCCCTAAGCAGGACTATTGGTGCCCAAAGCTTAGAAGGTAGAGAAAGCAAGTATAGTCTACTACCAAGGCCTGGATCCACCAGGATTTTGAATTCAAACTTTCTGCATGCCAACCTTCTCCACTTAGAATATCATAGTTGTCAATTGCTTGGCTGTCATTTTCCAGAAGCATTTTAACACAGGTATTACATTGAGAAGAATCATAACCAGGATAACAGAATTTTCAGCAGAAGGGGATGTAGGGATATCAATACAAGTGACTTTCTGGAAGTTAAATTTAGTGCCATGGTTCCTGGTGGGAATTGTTGAAAAATTAGAACCATCTGCAGGACTGAAAATTTTGTGAGCCTTTGTTATACTTCTTTGTTTTTCTTTTCCCTTCTTGGGTATCAAAACCTATGTTTCAACTTTTCTGACATTTATAGCGTAGTACTTGTGAAATTTTGTGACTCACAAAGTTGTAAAATGGTACCTGTTGTAGTTTTCCTGAATTTTCCTGAGGATTTCAAAGCTGAGTGTCATTGTGTATACTATCTTGACCTTGAATTTCCTCTTCTGAAAAGTACCTGTTGATAATTGTATCTATTTTTTGACAAGTAGTTGCCTTATCCTGGTTAATATTTAGTTCTTTAGATGTTCTTATTTATTTATTTATTTATTTATTTATTTATTTATTTAATTTCTTACATACATGACAATAGTGGAGTGTATTACATTCATAATTATCAATTCACAGCACAATTTTTCATATCTCTGTATATAAAGTATGTTCACACAAAATTATGCCGTTATATATGCACTCTCTCTTTTATTAATTACAATTCTTAACACACCTTTATACCACAATTTATCATATCTCTGTTTGTATATAAGGTATGTTGACACCAAATTCACATCTTCATACATGAATTTTGTATAATGATGACCGTCTCCTTCCATTATTCTTGCTATTCCCCTTCTCCCTCCCTTTCCCTCCCACCCATATTCCCTATCAAAAGGTAATTTTCCAACCATGCTCTCCCTCCCTACCCCACTTTGAGCCACTGCTTTATATTAGAGAAAACATTCAGCATTTGATTTTTTGGGATTGGCTTAATTAACTTAGCATAATTTTCTCTAATGTCATCCATTTCCCTGCAAATGCCATAAACTTATTGTTTTTTAGTGCTGAGTAATATTCTATTGTGTATAAATGCCACAGTTTTTTTTTTTTTTTTATCCATTCATCCATTGAAGGGCATCTAGGTTGGTTCCACAGTCTAGCTATTGTGAATTGTGCTGCTATAAACATTGATGTGGCTGTGTCCCTGTAGTATGCTGTTTTTAGGTATTTTGAGTAGAGTCTTAGAAGAGGAATAGTTGCATCAAATGGTGGTTCCATTCCCAGTTTTCCAAGGAATCTCCATACTGATTTCCAAATTGGCTGCACCAATTTGCAGTCCCATCAGCAATGTATGAGTGTATCTTATTCCCCACATCCTCACCAGCACTTGTTGTCGTTTGTCTTCATGATGGCTGCCATTCTTATTGGAGTGAGATGGTATCTTACAGTAGTTTTAATTTGCATTTCTCTGATTGCTAGAGATGGTGAGAATTTTTTCATGTATTTGTTCATTAATTGTATATCATCTGAAAAGTGTCTGTTCAAGTCCTTGGCCCATTTGTTGATTGGATTTTTTTTTTTTTTGGTGTTTAGCTTTTTGAGTTCTTTGTATACCTTAGAGATTAGACTCTCTGATGTATGAGGGGTAAAAATTTGTTCCCAGTATGTATGTTCCCTATTCCCTTCACACATTATTTCTCTTGCTGAGAAAAAACTTTTTAGTTTGAGTTCATCCCATTTGTTGATTCTTGGTTTTAGTTCTTGTGATATAGGCATCTTCTTAAGGAACTTGGGGCCTAACCCCACATGATGGAGATTAGGGTCAATTTTTTCTTCTATTAGATGCAGAGTCTCTGGTTTGATTCCTAGATCCTTGATTCATTTTGAGTTAACTTTTGTGCATGGAGAGAGATGGGGATTCAATTTCATTTTGTTGCATATGGATTTCCAGTTCTCCCAGCATAATTTGTTGAAGATGCTGTTCTTTCTCCATTGCATGCTTTTTAGCAAATTTGTCTAATATTAGGTAGTTGTAATCTTTTGGGTTGGTGTCTGTGTCCTCTATTCTGTACCATTGGTCTACCAGCCTGTTTTGGTGCCAGTACCATGCTCTTTTTGTTACTCTTGCTCTGTCGTATAGTTTAAGATCTGGTATAGCAATACCACCTGTTTCACTCTTCCTGCTTAGAATTGCTTTAGCTATTCTGGTTCTCTTATTTTTCCAGATGAATTTCATAATTGCTTTTTCTATTTCTGTGAGGAATGCCTTTGGGATTTTGATCGGAATTGCATTGAATCTATAGAGTGCTTTTGGCAATATGGCCATTTTAATAATATTAATTTTGCATATCAATGATCAAGGTGTATCTTTCCATCTTCTAAAGTCTTCTTCTATTTCTTCCTTTAGAGTTCTATAATTTTCATTGTATAGATCTTTCACCTCTTTTGTTAAGTTGATACCCAAGTGTTTTATTTTTTTGAGGATATTGTGAATGGGGAAGTTTTCCTCATTTCAATTTTCAGGGGATTTGTCACTGATATACAAGAATCCCTTTGATTTATGGGTGTTGATTTTATATCCTGCCACTTTGCTGAATTCATTTACTGGTTCTAAAAGTTTCTTGGTAGAACTTTTTGGGTCTGCTAGGTATAGATCATATCATCAGCAAATAGTGCTAATTTAAGTTCTTCTTTTCCTATATTTATGCCTTTAATTTCTTTCTTCTGTCTAATTGCTCTGGCTAGTGTTTCAAGAACTATGTTGAATAGAAGTGGTGAGAGAGGGCAACCCTGTCTTGTTCCAGATTTTAGAAGAAATGCCTTCAATTTTTCTCCATTTAGAATGATGCTGGCCTGAGGCTTAGCATAGATAGCTTTTACAATGTTGAGATAAGTTTCTGTTATCCCTAGTTTTTCTAGTGTTTTAAACATAAAGCGATGCTGTATTTTGTTGAATGGTTTTTCTGCATCTATTGAAATGATCATATAGTTCTTATCTCTAAGTTTATTGATGTGGTGAATTACATTTATTGATTTATATATCTCGAACCAGCCTTGCATCACAGGGATAAAACACACTTGATTATGGTGCATGATGTTTTCCATATGTTTTTGTGTCTTGAGGATTTTTCATCTATATTCATTACAGATATTGCTCTGAAGTTTTCTTTCTTTGAACTTTCTTTCTCTGGTTTTGGAATCAGGGTGATATTGGCCTCATAGAATGAGTTTGGACGTACTTCCTCTTTTTCTATTTCCTGAAATAGATTGAAGAGTATTGGTATTAATTATTCTTTAAAGGTCTTGTAAAACTCTGCTGTATATCCATCCACTCCTGGGCTTTTCTTGGTTGGTAATCTTTAGATTGCTTTTTCTATTTTCTCACATGATATTGGTTGGTTTAAGTTGTGTATATCTTCCTGACTCAATCTGGGCAGATATGACTTAAGGAATTTATCGATGCCTTCACTAACTTCTATTTTATTGGAGCATAAACGTTCAAAATAATTTCTAATTATCTTCTGTAACAGACTGTTGTAATATTGCCTTTTTCATCCAGTATGCTAGTAATTTGGGTTCTATCTCTTTTTCTCCTCATTAGCTTGGCAAATGGTCTGTCAATATTATTTATTTTTTCAAAGAACCAACTGTTAGTTTTGTCAATTTTTCAACCAAGGCTTGTATATCTTGAAATCTTTATCTGACATTTTTTATGCTGTAGCTAACAACTCCTCTATGTTGTTTCTGCTCATTTCCCCCCTTGTTTTTCCATGATGCTCACGTTTTTTTTTTTCCCTGCTCTGTGTGAGTGCTCTGTTATTATTTACTTGTATAAATTTGTGTTGCTTTTGTATAGTTCTGGAGGTCTCTTCTTTGTGATGGGAGACAATGTCTAGGGGTGTTGGGTTCAATTGAAATTTAAAGTAAATTCATTAGATACATAAAAGGCATACAGGTTCTGGTGGTGTTTGAGAACTGAGGATTGGAAGTAGGACTTTATGTTTAGGAGGAATGATGTGAGGATATGGGGGTTAATATATCTTAGCTACTTTGGAGGAGAGCTTTAATGAAGGGAATTATTAACAGGAGAAGAGACAGGAGTATTTTGGGGTAGCTAAGTACTTGGTAGGACTATAAGAAGCATATAAACACTCACCTATTTGCATTTAGTAAATTACTCCTAGTTGAAATAGTAAAGCTTAGGAGGTTGCGAGGGGAAGAGAAGGAGAAAGAAAAGTAAAAGAAAAGAAAGTGAAAGAAAAAAAATGCACTCTTAGAGTTCTGTTTTCTTCTCTTTCAGTAGGTGGCATTGTGCATTCTCTGCCCTCAGGATATAGGAAGCAATCCATGAGAGGCGGTTCTCCCTCTCCTGCTGGGTGCCTCTCCAATCCCGGTCTCTTTGGGTTGCTCCCAGTCTATATCCCCCTCACTTCTCCTGCTCACCAGGCCCCAATCACTGGGGCTCCTTTCCACAGCCCTGGGTTCATTCTGGGCATGTGGATCCCTCGTCACCCCATACTTTGTGATCATCTGAACACTCTTTGTTGGGAACTCACCAAGTCATCACCATTGATCTATCACTAATCTTGCTGTCCATGAGATCTGCCCAAAGCTGATGAGGTAGATTTTTCAAGATGGTGATCACCCATTTCTGTGCTGGGGTGTCCAGTGAGGGGGAGGGAATTGAGTTGTTTCTCCTTTAAGTGCAAACTTCAGTCCTTGGCCTGAAGCCCCATGGAACTGTGAGATGCAGTCTGGCATGTTCTCTCTCCAAAGGATCCAAAACTCTGCAACATTCAATTCCACTGGCCATTTTCCACGCATGAGCAACTCTGAGTTTCTCATGTTCTGGACTGCATTTGTGACCAACCCCTGTTTATAATCCTGTCACAGGCTCCATAAAGTTTAAATTTGTGGTTGAAGGCTCCCTATGATGGGGAGCATGTGCCCACCAACTCGTGGTCATGTAATGAGTTCTCCTCTAATGTGCCATCTTGGATCACTCTAATATATTATTATCACTAGAAAATCTTTAAAATAAACAATAAACCCACTTGAATCAAATTGTGAAATTTATATATATATATTAAGAACTTTGTAATGTTTTGAACGACCAACAATAAATTAAAAAATAAAAAATAAATAAACAATAAACTAAATAAATAAAAAAAATGACATAGAACTAAAATGAAATCTCAATAACAACATTGAATTCATCCATCAGAAGCCAGACTGGCAGATTAGATTAACAAAGAAAACCCAAATATATGCTGTATCCAAGGGCTCACTACATAGACAAATACATCAAGAGACTGAAGTAAAAAAAAAAAAATATATATATATATATATTGTTCCCATGGATCATGTAAAAAAGCTGGGGTTTCTAACCTTGTATCAGATAAAGTGGAATTCAATCCAAAGATAATCAAAGAAACCAAAACATAATTATACTATGTTATTAATATTATAATATGTAAGGGAAGTATACATCAATAAGACATAAAAACTATAAATATTTATGCCACAAACACTGGAACACCTATGTACATCAAATAAACATTTCACAATTTCAAAACTCAAAACTCAAAAAAAACAAACAAACAAAAAAAAAAAAAAACACAAGACAACAATACTGGATGACAGTAACACATCTCTCCCACCACTGAAAAGATCCTTAAAATAAACTAAATTAAAAAGCTACAGAACAAAAGAATAAATTAACAATTTATACTTAATGGACATATATAGAATATTTAATTTATCAATAACTGAATACACTTTCTTCTCAGTGGCACAAGTATCCTACTCTAAAATATACCATATCTTAGGCTACAAAGCAACTCAACAAATACCCAAAAAAAGATATAATACCTTCATTCTATCAGATCATAATAGAATAAAACTAGAAATCCATGATAAAACAAAAAATAGAAGCTACTCTAACAACCAGGGACTAAATATTATGTTATTGAATGACTAAAGGATGGTAGAAGAAAATATAGGAAATACAAAGACTTAAAGATAAATGAGAATTGTGACACAACTAATCAAAATTCCTTGGAAACAATGAAGATGATTCTAAGAGAAAAGTTTGTGGCATTAAGCATATTCTGTAAAGAAACAGAAAGTCACTAAATAAATGATCCAACATTACATCATGAAACACTTCCCAGAGTTTCCACACTAACAGCAATAGAAAATTAAAAAAAAATAATTAAAGTCAGATTAAAATTAATAAAATTAAAACAAAAAATAAAAAAATAGAGAAAATAAAAAATTAGATCTTGGAAAAAGTAAAATTGATAAACCTTTGGCACGCTAATGAAGAAAATGAGAGAAAACTAAAATAACTAAATGTTTTGATGAAACACTGTAGTGATGGACAATGATAATCAGAAAGCTCCCTTTAACATCTATGCCCTAATAAAATAAAAAAATTATAAAGACATTCACAAATTTCTAGATAATATGACTTAACAAAATTGAACCAAACAACATAGAAAATTTAAACAAATCAATGCCAAGCAATGAAATTGAAGACACCATCCAAAGCCTACCAACAAAGAAAAGCTCTCAGCCAAGACTTCCAGACCTCAAACAATAACATCAACATGCTGAAATAATTTTATGAAATAGAAAGGAAACTACCTTCCAAACAAATTCTAGGAAGATAGAATCACCCTGATAACAAAACCAGAAAAAGTCACATCATGTACAGAAAATTTTATACCAGTATCCCTGATGAACATACAAGCACAAATCCTTCATTAAAAATCTGGCAAAATACATTAATAAAACATATTAAAAAGATAATACACAATGATGAGGTTGGGTTCATCCCAGGGATGTAAGGTTGGTTCAACCTCTGGAAATCACTAATTTAATTTATCCCATCAGTAGACTTAAAGACAAGAAGAACATGATTATCTCAATAGTTTCAGAAAAGGCATTGGAAAAAATTCAGCATCCAGTCATGTTTAAAGCACTATGAAGACTACGAATAGTAAGACCATATCTCAATATTGTAAAAGCAAGGCTAACATCATTCTAAATGAAGAAAAACTGAAAGTGTTGCCTCTAAAAACTGAAACAAGGCAGGAATGCCCTCTTCCACCACTTCTTTTCAACATGGTCCTTAAAACCCTAGCCAGAGCAATTAGAAGATGAAATTAAAGGGATATGACAAAGAAAATAAGACTCAACCTATCCTTTTTTGCTGAAGACATGATTGAATATTTAGAAGGTCCCAAAACCTCCACAAGAAATCTTCTAGAACTCAAAAAATTAGCAAAGTAGCAGGATATCAAATAAACATGCATAAATCAATTATATTTCTGTACACTAATGACAATTTTGCTGAAAGAGAAATTGGGAAGGTTATCCAATTCATAATATTCTAAAAAAATAAAATACTTTCAAATAAATTTAACAAAAGAGGAGAAAGATGTCTACAAAGCAAAATACAAGGCACTAAAGAATAAAAATTGAATACCTTAGAATATGAAAAAAAAAATCACCTGTGGTCTTGGATGGGCAGAATTAATATTGTCAAAATGGCCATACTACCAAAACAGCTTTAAAACTCTTAAGGCATTTCCTATTAAAATTGAAATTATGTTCTTCATTTCTATTAAGAAAAAAATGTAGAAAAAGCAGTCATTAAATTCACTTGAAGAAATAAGAGTACTAGAATAGCCAGAGCAATTCTCAGTGAGAAAATTGAAGCATGATATATCACAATACCAGTCTAAGCTATTCTAGAAAGCTACAGTAACAAAAATGGCATGGTATTGGCACTAAAAGAGACATGAATACTGATAGTACAGAAAAGAACACGCAGAGAAAATCTCAAGTATAGTTATCTTATACTATCCAAAGACACCCTAAATATACATTGGACAAAAGATAACATCTGCAACAAATGGTGCTGGGAAAACTGAAAATCTATATGCAGCAAATTGAAACTAACCTCCTGTATTTCACCATGCACAAAACTCAACTAAAGTGGATCATGGACCTTGACATTAGGAAAGAGACCCGGGGCCCACTAGAAAACAAATTAGGCCCAACACTCCATCATGTCACCCGAGGAATCAAATTCCTCAACAAGACTCCTAAAGCACAAGAAGTAAAATCAAGAATCAATAAATGAGATGTTATCAAACTCAATATTCTTCAATAAGAAAAAAGATCATGAAGAGAGATTTTAGAGAAAATCTTTGAAATCTGTACCTCAGATGGAGCATTAATCTCCATGATATATAAATAACTATATATATATATATATATATATATATATATATATATATATATATATATATATTATGATTGCTGTATGTATATAGGTGACTCTATGACCAGTGTTATTCTGAAATGTGTACAATCAGAAAAATGAGAAATTATACCCCAATGAAATGCCAAGATGATTGTAATGTCATGTGTAGCTAATAAAAAAAAAAAACACAAAACAATATACAAATAAAAAATGTAACACACACAAAAATAAATAAATAAATAGCCCAATCAATAAGTGGTTAATGAACTGAATAGACATCACAAAAGAAAAAATGTGATCAGGTAACAAATATATGAAAAAATGTTCCACATCTCTAACAATTAGAGAAATACAAATGAAACCTACACTGAGATTTCATCTCACTGCAGTGGTGAGAATGGCAATTATCAAGAATACAATAGCATTTAATATTGGTGACGATGTTAGGAAAAGGTATACTCATGCAGAGCTAATGGGACTGCAAATGGGTCCAAGCATTCTGGACAGCAATGTAGAGATTCTTTAGAAAACTTGAAATCAAACCACCATTTGACAGAGCTATCCTACTCCTTGGCATATACCCAACGGATGTGCTTTCAGCATACTACAGTGAAACAGACACATTAATATTTATAGCAGCTTAATTCACAATAGCTAAGCTATGAAATCAAATGGAAACCCATCAGCAATGAATGAATAAAGAACATATGGTAAAATTAGTTGTGGTGGTGCACACCTATAATCCCAGCAGCTTGGAAGGCTTAAGCAGGAGGATCACAACTCCAAAGTCAGCCTCAGGAAAATTGAGTTAGTAAGCAACTCAGTGAGACCCTGTCTCTAAATAAAATACAAAATAGGACTTGGAATGTGTTTTGGTGGTCAAGTGCCCCTGAATTCAATGCTCAGTACCCCCCCCCAAAAAAAAAAAAGAAAATCAGAAAATGTGGTACCTATACCCAATGAAATATTACTCGGCCATAAAGTAGAACGAACTGAGTATTTACTGGTACATAGATGTAATTGGAGACTATCATGCCAAGTGAAATAAGCCAATATCAAAACACCAAAAGCTGAATACTTTCTCTGATATATGGATGCTAACACCCTGTAGGTAGAGGAAGTTCACTGGATTGGACAGAGGAAGTGAGTAGAAAGGATGAATAGAAATTGGAAAGACAGTAGAATAAATCAGTCAAACTTTCCTGTTTATATATAAATACACAACAAGTGTAACTCCTCATCATGTACAACCCCAAAATTAGATGTTAGATTCATTTATGTATGATACATAAAATATGTTATACTATCATGTATAACTAAAAAGAACAAATAAAAAGAATTATAATCAAATTGTATGTGTGAGTGTATGGAAACAAATAAAAATAAAAGAATGTGATTAGTTATGGCAGAAATGGTCTCTGGATATAAAGAAGTAATTCAGGCCAATTTCCTTTCAGTGTTCCCATTTTCTCTTCCCCTGTTATAACACAGCACAACAGCATCCCCAGATGCCAGTGTTATGTTGATGGGCTTCCCAGTCTCTAGAATCATGAAACATATAAACTTATACTGTTTAATATTTACACCTCCTGTGGTATTGTCATTTCAGTTCTAAAATAAATAACACCTGACCTCTAGCTCAAAATGATAGTGCATGCATGTAATCCCAGTAACTTGGGAGTCACCAGTATCCAAAAAATTACCTCTAGAAATTAGTAATAAACATTTAGCACTACTTAATAGTGGATACAGATAGTGTAGTATCTAAGCAGTTTTGAAAAGCCATCAGAGAAAGAAGAACAGGTGCCTGAAAGACTGAATAGTTTTGGGGCTCTAAAAAATATTTATTTTATAAGAAGCAATATAAATATAATCTAGGATAGATTATATTTTCTTCTATTCTGATGAGTAATAAAATATGTTTTAATTTACATGTGACCTGTAAAAAGTATCTCTGAAGGAAGAAGCATGCAAGGACCACAAATATAATGATGTGTCCTCAGTAGGATGAAGTGCAATGCAACTCATCATGGAAGACACTCAATAGCAGTTTTATAGGGTGATGAAGACATTAAGGAAGGAATACCTACTGTATGATCCCATTCATAAAACTTTACAAAAGTAAAAACTGACCAAATACCACAAAGAGCAACTAAAAACTGACCAAATACCACAGAGAGCAACCACTGGTTGCCTGGGAGGTGCTGTGAGAAGAGATAGAGGAAGTATTCCCACAGGGCACAAGAGGTTTGTGGGGTGTGATGGGTTTCTTGACTTTATGTGTGGATGTTCTCAAATGTGTGAACATATCTCAATATTTATATAGAATTTCATTCCTGGGTAGTTAATGTCTGCCAAATATCCCACAATAAGAAAAGTTATAAAAAAATTGGCTACAATAGGAATCACTGGAGTACATAATGAGAATCAAGGAGAGATGACACAGCTCTCTGGAAATAAGTAAGAATAGATAAAGGAACCACAGGATTCCCCATCAGATGTCAAAACTGAGATGATCAGGGTTGCACTGGCTGCCACATCACCTAAACTTCAGGTAAAGGAGACCACAACATTCTGAATGTTCAGCATCTCAAGCTAAAAAGGAGAAATGATTTATGTTTATATGGAGACATTTTCCTAGGAACATCCTGTTGTGAATGAGTCTGAGGAAAGAGGTCAAGAGGCTCCTCACTCAAAGAAGTACTAGGAGATTAAGCTGGGCCTATAGTACTGGCAGCAAAAAATGTCCAAAATCAACCTTGAGCAAAGCTGCTGGGTGTTTCCCTTCCTGACAGATGGTAAAAGGTACTCTTGTCTTACTTCCCCATGAGCCTGGAGCACTGTGCAAGCACCAAGGCTGTAATCATAAGACTGACAGAAATAGTCAGCCTCATCCTCAGGCTGAATCCCGGTGATGGTAAGTAAAGCAGAGTTGCCAGACTTGGAGCCAGAGAAGGGATCAGGGACCCCTGAGGGTCGAATACTATTACCATAGATAAGGAGTTTAGGGGCTGTCTCTGGGAACTGCTGATAACAGTGTGCATCAGAGCCACCCCCAATATTGTTGCTGCTTCCAGTGCAGGAGATGGTGACCATCTCTCCTGGAGTCCCAGACAGTGAGGACTGCTGAGTCAGCACAGACTGGGCCCAGGACTCTGAAAGAGAGAGAGACACAGAGAGGGTGATTTTTGCCTAGAAACAAGAGTAGAATCAGGATCCATATCAGAGGACTCCCACACCATATCCCTCCTCCATATCATGACACCTGTGCACTGAACAAGGAATGTGAAGAGGAGACAGGACCAGGCCATTGTGAAGATAATCCTAAACTCTGCCTTCTGTTCCTGATACTGAGCAGAGGTTCCCCTCAGCCTCTCTCTTGCTCTCTTTATACACTGAGAAGGGGAGGGTTGATCTATACAAATTAAATGCTCCAGACTTTCTAATTGAACCTTGGGCCCTGGTTAACATTTCTGTAAACAGATGCCAATTGGGTGTGCAGGGGTGGAGTTGGGTTTGCTCAGTGGTGTGGGAGATCACAGCTGTGAGCTCTCTCAAGAGAGCACCAGGCAGAGCCAGGTAGCTTATTACAGTTCTGGTTCCTTTACAAACCCTCTTAACTGGTCTGCAGTGCCCCTTATTGCCCAAGCCAATACAAATCATCATGTGACATTCCAGAACTCCTGAGAAAGTCTTGCATTCCCACTGAATATCAGGTGTGTGAGCCCCTTCTGTGGCCTCCCAGTACCTCAGAGAGGCCATCTTGCTTTTCTCAGACTCCTCATGGCAAACTTATGCATAGTTCACTTGACACCTCACTGTAAAGTTCTAAGATGGTGTCTCTGATATAAATTCTTCTCAGATCAGGAGTAAGCAGGTAAACATAATGTTTCTGGTTTTATTAACTTGCAGGGTACCATCATGTTTATCTAACAAAAAACTTTGTTTCAGGGGTCCTTTACCTTGGACTTGGCAAGAAACTGAGTTGTAAAATCTTATGAATTGCCACTCAGAAGGTACTTGTATGCATGTTTTCAATCTTTCTCAGTTCATGTTTGTAATCCTTATTGCTGGAATGTGACTGAGGGTTGTGACTATCAGTCAGTCCCAGCCATATAACACTTCAGCCACCATTGGCTACATGAAATGCAACAGGGACTGTAGACCCTGAAAGGGCTGAAATTGTAGGACTTGTTAATGTTTTGAGTCATGGATGAAAATGTCTTGTCTCCTAGCCAGTGGCAAGGATGCAGGTGGTCTGGGCATGAATATCAGCCTTTTCTTCATATTTGTTCAATATGATTTAGTGTATTTCACAAGTGTGAAAAAATTCTACCTAAAGAATTTTTTATAATGTTTCATTTCCTTTTTTATTTTAATTTTTAAATTTTTATTTACTATATACTTTATTATTATTTGTTCTTACTAGTTATAGATGACACTAGAATGTATTTTAACATATTATACACACATGGAGTATAACTTTCAATTTTCCAATTGTACATGATGTATAATTACATTGGTCATGTGCTCATATATGAACATAGGAAAGTAATGTCTGATTCATTCTACTATCTTTCCTATTCCCAAACCCCCTCATTTCCCTTCATTATACTTTTTCAATACAAAGTACTTTTATGCTTCCTTATACACCTGCCCTTATTGTGAGTTAACATGCACATAAAAGAGAGAATATTCACCCTTTGTTTTTTTTTTTTTTTTTTTTTTGGATTGGCTTATCTCATGCAGCATGATAGACTTCAGTTCCATCTACTTACCAGCAAATACCACAATTTTCTTTCTCTTTATGTCTAAATATTCTTCCATTATTTATATATACCACATTTTCTTTATCCATTTATCTATTTAAGGGCACATAGGCTTTTTCCATATTTTAGACACTGAGAAATAAGCTGCTATAAATATTGATGTGCCTGTCTCACTATAGTATGCTCTTCTTAAGTCCTTTGGGTATAAACTTAGGAGTAGAACAGCTGAGTGAAATTTTGGTTCCATTGCAAGCTTTCTGAGAATCTCCATATGGCTTTCCAGAATAGTTGCACCATTTTGCATTTCTACTACCAATGTGTGAGTATACCATTGTCAAATTTATTGTTGCTTGTATTCTTGATAATAGCCATAGTGACTGGAGTGAGATGGTATCTCAGTGTATTTATAACTTGAACTTCTCTAACTGCTAGAGATGTTGAATATTTTTTCATGATTTTGATTGTTCCAGACTCATGGTAGGTTGGTACTCTCAATTCCAGCACAATTTAAATACAGACTGAAGTAAAAATCAAGCAGCTATGTTTACTTCAGTGAGAAGAGAAATTGTGAACATTACAAAATCTAAATTTTTTATATTTATGAAAGTGATGGTATAGAGATTAGAAAATATAACAATTTAAAATGCATTATTTTAAAATGAACTATATGTACATTACCAAGTTATTCAAATTTATAAAATTTTAACATATTAAATATTAATCATTATCTACTCCTTTCTCATTCTTTCTTTTCTCTGTAAGGAACAGACAATTATATGTCACCTTGAGATATTTTGTTGTTTTAATTAAAATTTATATTTCCACCTTCACATGTTTCTCTCAACTGCAATGAATGTTAATGTTCTGGAGATTTTTCCTTTACACAGAACAAGCTTCACTTGCCCTTCATTTAAAAAAGAGCAAGACCAAAAGATCCTTCTACATACTGCAGATCAGAAAGTTTAATTATCCTCTTCTTCATGAGTGTACTCATCTCCACCAGCACATACAGAGTTTTCTTTTAATTATCTTCTCTATTTACCTCAAATTATAAACTCAGAAAGTTTGAATTCTTTACACCAAGAAACATGAAACTAATTATATAAAATGACTAATGTTTCAGAAAGAAAATTGAAGATGGAAAATAAGCACATGCTGGTGCAACTGCAAACAAGTGTAATCACTCCACAAAGCAATATGAAGATTCATTAGAAAGTTTGGAATGGCATATAATTTGACCCAGTTATCCCACTCCTTGGCCTATACCCAAAAGACTTAAAACCAGAATACTACAGTGACACAGTCACATTATTTTTTTTTTGTTTTATGCAGATTTTTGGGTTTTTTTTCTATTTTTTTTTTTATTGGTTGTTCACAACATTACAAAGCTCTTGACATATCATATTTCATACATTAGATTGAAGTGGGATATGAACCCCCAATTTTACCCCAAATGCAGATTGCAGAATCATGTCGGTTACACATCCACAATTTTACATAATGCCCTATTAGTAATTGTTGTATTCTGCTACCTTTCCTATCCCCTACTATCCCCCCTCCCCTCCCCTCCCATCTTCTCTCTCTACCCCATCTACTGTAATTCATTTCTCTCCTTGTTTATTTTCCCATTCCCCTCACAACCTCTTATATGTAATTTTGTATAGCAATGAGGGTCTCCCTTCATTTCCATGCAATTTTCCTTTTCTCTCCCTTTCCCTCCCATCTCATGTCTCTGTTTAATGTTACTCTTTTCTTCCTACTCTTCCTCCCTGCTCTGCTCATAGTTGCTCTCATTATATCAAAGAAGACATTTGGTATTTGTTTTTTAGGGATTGGCTAGCTTCACTAAGCATAATCTGCTCTAGTGCCATCCATTTCCCTGTAAATTCTATGATTCTGTCATTTTTTATTGCTGCATAGTACTCCATTGTGTATAGATGCCACATTTTTTTTTATCCATTCATCTATTGAAGGGCATCTGTGTTGGTTCCACAGTCTAGCTATTGTGAATTGTGCTGCTATGAACATCGATGTGGCAGTATCCCTGTAGCATGCTCTTTTAAGGTCTTCAGGGAATAGTCTGAGAAGGGAAATAGCAAGGTCAAATGGTGGTTCCATTCCCAGCTTTCCCAGGAATCTCCAAACTGCTTTCCAAAATGGCCGCACCAATTTGCAGTCCCACCAACAATGTACAAGTGTACCCTTTTCTCCACATCCTCGCCAGCACTTGTTGTTGTTTGACTTCATAGTGGCTGTCAATCTTACTGGAGTGAGATGGTATCTTAGGGTGGTTTTGATTTGCATTTCTCTGACTGCTAGAGATGGTGAGCATTTTTTCATGTACTTGTTGATTGATTGTATGTCCTCCTCTGAGAAGTGTCTGTTCAGGTCCTTGGCCCATTTGTTGATTGGGTTATTTGTTATCTTATTGTCTAATTTTTTGAGTTCTTTGTATACTCTGGATATTAGGGCTCTATCTGAAGTGTGAGGAGTAAAAATTTGTTCCCAGGATGTAGGCTCCCTATTTACCTCTCTTATTGTTTCTCTTGCTGAGAAAAAACTTTTAAGTTTAATTAAGTCCCATTTGTTGATTCTTGCTATTAACTCTTGTGCTATGGGTGTCCTATTAAAGAATTTGGAGCCCGACCCCACAATATGTAGATCAGAGCCAACTTTTTCTTCTATCAGACACACAGTCTCTGATTTGATATCAAGCTCCTTGATCCATTTTGAGTTAACTTTTGTGCATGGCGAGAGAAAGGGATTCAGTTTCATTTTGTTCCATATGGATTTCCAGTTTTCCCAACACCATTTGTTGAAGATGCTATCCTTTCTCCCTTGCATGCTTTTAGCCCCTTTATCAAATATAAGATAGTTGTAACTTTGTGGATTAGTCTCTGTGTCCTCTATTCTATACCATTGGTCCACCCACCTGTTTTGGTACCAGTACCATGCTGTTTTTATCACTATTGCTCTGTAATATAGTTTGATATCTGATTCACACTTCCTGTTTAGAATTGCTTTTGCTATTCTGGGTCTTTTATTTTTCCATATGAATTTCATGATTGCTTTATCTATTTCTACAAGAAATGCCGTTGGAATTTTGATTGGCATTGCATTAAACCTATAGAGAACTTTTGGTAATATCGCCATTTTGATGATGTTAGTTCTGCCTATCCATGAACAGGGTATATTTTTCCATCTTCTAAGATCTTCTTCTACTTCTCTCTTTAGGGTTCTGTAGTTTTCATTGTATAAATCTTTCACCTCTTTTGTTAGGTTGATTCCCAAGTATTTTATTTTTTTTGAGGATATTGTGAATGGAGTGTTTTTCCTCATTTCCGTTTCAGAAGTTTTGTCGCTGATATACAGAAATGCCTTTGATTTATGCGTGTTGATTTTATATCCTGCCACTTTGCTGAATTCATTTATTAGTTCTAGTAGTTTCTTTGTAGACCCTTTTGGGTCTTCTAGGTATAGAATCATGTCATCTGCAAATAGTGATAATTTAAGTTCTTATTTTCCAATTTTTATGCCTTTAATTTCTTTCGTCTGTCTAATTGCTCTGGCCAGTGTTTCTAGAACTATATTGAATAGAAGTGGTGATAGAGGGCATCGCTGTCTTGTTCCGGATTTTAGAGGGAATGCCTTCAACTTTTGTCCATTCAGAATGATGCTAGCCTGAGGCTTAGCATAGATAGCTTTTACAATGTCAAGGTAAGTTCCTGTTATCCCTAATTTTTCTAATGTTTTGAACATAAAGGGATGCTGTACTTTGTCAAATGCTTTCTCTGCATCTATCGAGATGATCATATGGTTCTTATCTTTAACTCTATTGATGTGGTGAATAACATTTATTGATTTCCGTATGTTGAACCATCCTTGCATCCCAGGGATGAATCCTACTTGATCATGGTGCACAATTTTTTTGATGTGTTTTTGTATTCGATTCGCCAGAATTTTATTGAGGATTTTTGCATCTAGGTTCATTAGAGATATTGGTCTGTAGTTTTCTTTCTTTGAGGTGTCTTTGTCTGGTTTCGGAATCAGGGTGATGTTGGCCTCAAAGAATGAATTTGGAAGAGCTCCCTCTTTTTCTATTTCCTGAAATAATTTGAAAAGTATTGGTATTAATTCTTCTTTAAAGGTTTTGTAAAACTCCGCTGTATACCCATCCGGTCCTGGGCTTTTCTTGGTTGGTAGTCTTTTGATGGCTTCTTCAATTTCATCCATTGATATTGATCTGTTCAAATTGTGTGTATCCTCCTGACTCAGTCTGGGCAAATCATATGACTTAAGAAATTTCTTGATGTCTTCACTATCTTCTATTTTATTGGAATATAGGTTTTCAAAATAATTTCTAATTGTCTTCTGTATTTCTGTAGCATCTGTTGTGATATTGCCTTTTTCATCCCGTATGTTAGTAATTTGAGTTCTCTCTCTTCTTCTCTTCGTTAGCATGGCTAAAGGTCTGTCGATCTTATTTATTTTTTCGAAGAACCAACTTTTAGTTTTGTTAATTTTTTCAATAGTTTCTTTTGTTTCAATTTCATTGATTTTAGCTCTGATTTTAATTATTTCTTGCCTTCTGCTACATTTGCTGTTGTTTTGCTCTTCCTTTTCTAGGGCTTTGAGATGAAGTGTGAGCTCATTTATTTGTTGTTTTTTTCTTTTTTTGAGGAATGACCACCAGGCGATGAATTTTCCTCTTAAAACTACTTTCATTGTGTCCCATAGATTCCGATATGTTGTGTCTGTATTTTTATTTATCTCTAAGAATTTTTTGATTTCCTCCTTTATGTCTTCTGTAACCCATTGATCATTCAGGAACATATTGTTTATTTTCCATGTGATGTAGGATTTTTCCTTCCTTCTTTTATCATTGATTTCCAATTTCATTCCATTATGATCAGATAAAATGCATGGTATTATCTCCACCCCTTTATATTTACTGAGGGTTGCCCTATGGCATAATATATGGTCTATTTTTGAAAAGGATCCATGTGCTGCTGAGAAAAAAGTATATCCATTTGATGATGGTTGATATATTCTATATATGTCAGTTAAGTCTAGGTTATTGATTGTGATATTGAGTTCTATAGTTTCTTTATTCAACTTTTGTTTGGAGGATCTGTCCAATGGTGAGAGAGGTGTGTTAAAGTCACCCATAATTATTGTGTTGTGGTCTATTTGATTCTTGAACTTGAGGAGAATTTGTTTTATGAATGTCGCAGCACCATTATTTGGTGCATAAATATTGATAATTGTTATGTCTTGTTGGTGAATGGTTCCTTTTAACAGTATATAATGACCTTCTTTATCCCTTTTGATTAACTTAGTCTTGAAGTCGATTTTATTCGATATGAGGATGGCCACCCCTGCTTGCTTACGAGGACCATGTGAGTGGTATGATTTTTCCCATCCTTTCACCTTCAGCCTGTGTATGTCTTTTCCAATCAGATGTGTCTCCTGGAGGCAGCATATTGTTGGATTTGTTTTTTTAATCCATGATACCAGCCTATGTCACTTTATTGGAGAGTTTAAGCCATTAACATTCAGAGTTACTATTGATATATGGTTTGCACTTCCATCCATGTTTGATTGTTTATCCTTTTTTTAAAAAAATTTAGTTTGTTTCTCCATGATTATCTTTCCCCTCACCCTCTGTCTTTACTGAGGCACTTCCCACTGATGGTTTTGGTTATTGTTTTTCATTTCTTCCTCGTGTAGTGTTTTGCTCAAAATGCTTTGCAATGCTGGTTTTCTGGCTGCAAATTCTTTTAACTTTTGTTTATCATGAAAGATTTTTATTTTGTTGTCATACCTGAAGCTTAATTTTGCTGGATACAGAATTCTTGGTTGGCATCCATTGTCTTTCAGTGTTTGAAATACATTGTTCCATGACCTTCTTGCTTTCAGTGTCTGTGATGAAAAATCCGTTGTTAACCGTATTGGTTTACCCCTGAATGTAATCTGTCTCCTTTCTCTTGTAGCTTTGAATATTTTCTCTTTGTTCTGTATATTGAATATCTTCATAACAATGTGTCTTGGCATTGGTCTACTGTGATTTTGTGTGCTCAGTGTCCTGTATGCATCTTCAATTTGTATATCTGTTTCCTTTTTTATTTCTGGAAAGTTTTCTGTAATTATTTCATTCAGCAGGTTACTCATTCCCTTGGTTTGAATCTCTGTACCTTCTTCTATCCCGATGACTCGTAAGTTTGTTTTTTTTCCCATAACTCTTGGATGTTTTTCTTGTGATTTTTTACCAGCGTTTCTGAGTTGGCTAGACTGTTTTCAAGATGATATATTTTGTCTTCATTATCTGACGTTCTGGCTTCTACTTGCTCCACTCTGTTAGTGATACTCTCAATTGAGTTTTTAATTTGGTTTATCATTTCCTTCATTTCTAGAATTATTGTTTGATTATTTTTTATAATCTCTATCTCCTGATAAAGATGCTTAACTTGTTCTTTTATCTGTTTATGTAATTCATTCTCAATGTGTTCTTTCGCTGCTTGAATTTGCTGTCTTGTATCCTTTTTAAGGTTCCATTCCATCTGTCTAAGGTGTTCCTTGAGTTCTTTATATGACCATTTTTCTGATGACTCTAGGTCCTCCTGAATATTTAGGCTGTCCTGCATTGTTTGTACTCCTTTTCTTCCTTGTTTTTTGAAGCTGCTCATGTTACTTCTGGTTCTGTTTGACTGCTGAGTTACTGTTTACTCCTATAAATTTATTTGATGCTTGGGAGGAAAGGTATTAGAAAGGGAGGGAAGAAGTCACTAAAGAGAATGAGAGTAAGCAGGTAGAATTCAAGGAAGGGGGGGTAAGAAAAATGAAAAGACTAAAGAAGAAAAAAATAGGAAATAAAAAAAGAAAAAAAAAATTTTAAAAAATAATTAAAAAATTAAAATTAAAATTAGAAGAAAAAAAATTTAAAAAAATTTTGTAAAAAAAATTTAAAAAACTACAAGAAAGAAAAATGAAAATGAAAGAAAAACCCAAATCAAAAAAAAAAAAAAGAGAAAAGAAAAAAGGAAAAAAAAAATAAATGCAGTCTTAGAGTTTGATTAACTTCTCTTCCAGTAGGTGGCGTTGTGCCCACCAGGTCAAGTTTCTCCTGTCAATATGCGGTAACCAATCACTGTGCAGCAGCTCCTCCCAGACTGGGCGAGTCTCCAATCCTGAGTGTCTAGGGCCTCCTCTTGTGTCTAGTCACTTTCCACTTTTCCTCTAGCCAGGCCTCTCTCACTGGTGCTGCTCATCACAATACTGGCTACACGCCAGGTCTGCTGCTCCCAGGAGCCCTGTTTTCATGAACGACTGGGCACACTCTTCCAGTTTGCCATTCCCTCAGACCCTAAGTTTGTAGCGCTTGGGGCTGAGAATCCTCAGCGAATTTTACTTTCCCTCCAGTAGCCACTCCCCCAGTAGCTGGTGCAAGAGACCTCAGCAGTCAGCCCTGGTGGGAGCGGTAGTTCCGCGCCGCGAGTCCCGCGCCACCTCTGATTCCCTCGGGCTGGCTGTCGCACTCACGGGAGATCTGGGAGGGGCCCTTACGGGAGAGCTGGGAGGGGCCCTTAAGGTTTCCCCGATGTGTGGAGAGGGAAGGCTAGGGGATTACACACCTGTAGCCGCAGGTTTCAATGAAGTTATCTCCTCCGCCGCAGTCTGATGACGTCAGTTCTCTGCCATAGTGGTGTCTCTTGCAAATGGCAACAGTTCGTTTCCCTTTGCCGGGGGACCAATGCAACGGGTGGGTCCTTACTGTCTCTCCCAAGCCCCGTTTCAAACCTGTGGCCACTACTTATGAAGGCTCGGTAGGCATTTACCTCTGTAGGATGAGAAGGGCTGACCAGTTGTTTCAGCCGGATGGATTAATGTTGAGTCACAGCTGTTTGTCTGCGGGAAGCAGGTGAATGGGAGCTTGAATTCAGCCGATCCGGGCTCAGTGTGTGTTCTGAGAGGCCCAGACTGTTCGCCCCAGATCCACGTCAGCTCAGCATTGCCTAGTGATCCTGAGCAAACAGATTTAGGTTGTTTACGACTCCCTATGCCCGCACAGCTGAAGAGGCCAGAGACTTGATCTCTCCGCGCCCGCCGCCATGTTGGAATCCTCAGATTTTTGGTCACAGTAGAAATATTTAATTGTTTTCCTTCTTACATTCTTTCATAGCACCTTTATTAAGATCCTTCCTCTTCCCGGTGCAGCCTGCCACCAACCCGCTGGCCACCATGTTGGTGGAGGAGGCCCTAGTCACAATAATTTTTATAGCAGCTCAATTCACACTAGCCAAGCTATGAAACCAACTCAGGCACCTTTCAAAAGATGAATCAAAAAATTATGATATATATACACAATGGAATATTACTCAGACTTATAGAGATATAAAATTATGGCATTTGCTGGTAGATGAATGCAACTGGAGACTATCATGCTAAGTGATGTAAGCCACTCCCAAGACAACAAAGGCCAAATGTTCTCTGTGATTTGTGGATAAACTTATAGCAACTGAAAGTAGGGAGAAGAATTGAAGTTCATTGAATGGACAAAGGATAATAAAGGTAAGGGAAGTGGATTGAGAAAAGAATAAAAAGTAGATTGAATTGGACAAATCTTTTATTTCTTCATATATGAATAAATGACCAGTGTAACTCCACATCATATTCAACCATAAGAATAGGAAAAAAACTGTAGTGTGCTGTTCCCCGTATGTATATGTCAAGATATATTGCCACAGTCTGGCTGGGCAAAATAACTGGGAGGTGACAAGCAACTTGAAGGTTGAAGCAGGAACTGCTTTATTATGGAACAACAGCGGTATATATACCAAACTGATTACACACAGCTTGACTCAATTAGCATCATCCAGTTACAGCAATCAGCCAATAAGTAATCCCTACCATCTTAATGGCTCGGTGGCGTTGCCTCACAAACCACTTCTCCTGGCAAACTGCCAGGCGCCATCTTAACTTGATTTGTGGTCCCCAACAATATATGTTTTCAGACATATGTAAACACAACAAATAAAACAAAGAAAATAAGCACATTCTAATAATAGATTGTTTAGTGTAATTTCACTAAACTTAATCTATTATTAGAATATGCATATTCAAGTAACAATGAAATAAGATACACATTCATGGGATGATTTAATTTTCCACAAACATATTTTTGTGAAAATAAACATATACTGAAACTGTATATTCACTGTGAACCCAGGTGCCTGAAGGTGAAGTTGAAATAAAAATGAATGGTGACTTATGCTCAGCTAGCATAAACTCATCCATTCCCTAAATCCAATCTGTGGATTACTGCATAGACACAGGCATACACTGGTTATTCATAGGAAGGATAAACCACTTAAAAGAGGATATTAGCCTACCATTATACTTCTTTCCTTCATTAATTTAAACTCATTTAAAGATCTATGATTATGAAGATAAAGGATTTTAAATGCACACTATTCTTTCAACTAGGCTTGATAATATGTCAAAAGTAAAATAAATCAATTTTATTGTTATGTTCTAAGGCTTTGAAATATTGAAATTGGAAATTAAGTTTAGAAAATATTTCACATGGGGCAAGACAACTTATTTTTCAAACATTATTCTTACTGCTTCCACTTGGAGCAGAACATCTGAATTCTATTATTAGCATGGACAGTTTACATGAGTCTATGAATAAGTAGTTTAAAAAAAATGCAAATAAAGAGACAAAATATAACAAACCCTTACATATCAATCTGCAGAGTCATCACAGATGTTTACATATTAAACTAAATGATAGTCATTTAAAGAACATGCATTAACAGAATTCAGGTCTAATTTACAAGTACAATTTCTGAGCCTAATAGGTAGATATTGATCAATGCTTAAATTTATTTCATATACATATATAATTATGTAAAGAAAATAAAAGGAGACACAGACACAAGATGCAGAAGCAGGAATGATGGCTGCTCATCCATGTTACAACATTTATTTATACCAATAGGTTACATTAGGTCATTAGTGCCATACTACATCATATTGTTTATGATATCAAGAAGGTTGCTTATTCTGCAATTACTTTCTATAATTACAATATGCAATGTTAGGAACTTTGTGTAGCTCTCAAAAAAGTCCATTGTCTGATGTTACTGTTAGGTAGGCAGATCCAGGAGCACTGGGGCTTGGTGAAACATTGTATTTATCTATCAAGTAAATTTCTTTATTCCCAGGAGCTATGTACCTGAGATTAAGGTCTAGGCTGATAAGAATCTAGCACAGAGCCTCCTTATGTAAGGCATTACTACAGTAGCTACACATTTCACATGTATTAGTTATCTTACTAGTTCCTAGTAGAAACTACAGGACATTCTAAGGGTGAACAAAACAGTACCTGTTGTCCCTCAGGAGTTTTCTCATCAGAGGAACGCTTTCCTGTTTATTTCCATGGTCAGAATTCATACATAATTCTGTATAATTTATAATTGAAAAAAATGTTGTTATATATTGAAATATATAGATATTATGGGTTATCCTCTTGATGGGTTTCAACTTCTGTACCATATCTCTTTACTAATGACAATTTACAATTTTATTATTTTTAGATTTAATATATATTTTTGTAATTTTTTTGGTTTTATTTTTTACAGTTTCTATGAGTATTATGTAATTGGAAGGAAATATGGTGTTCCACTATTGTATACTAGAATCTGATGTTTTATTGTATAAACAGTGAGTTTCTCAACTACCACAGTAAAGTGACATAAACTTGGAACCATTATAGATGAGGGTTTTGTCCCAATTGCTCACTTGGTTGTTTCACTGTCATAAGTACTAATTACATATACAGGACAGTAATAATTGGCTTGTCCTCAAACTGCAGTCTAGAGTTTTACATTGAGACACCTATGTATCTAGAAATTCAATTGAGGAACTCAGGACCCACGTGTTTCTCTGATTCTGATTAATAGTGCTCAGATACAAGTCCTGCTAATGCCAGTACATATTTTCTCTACCAACTGTTCAGAGTGCAGGGGAGTCTGGGTGTTGATCCCCAGATGCAGACAAGGGGAGTGACCAAGTTGACTTAGGCAAAGGGAGTTAATCTGCAAGCATAGACCCATCACAGTGAAGGGCAGAGGCAGGGGTCATTGACTTGGCTATTTAAGACAGAGTGTAAAGACTCAGGTTAGGGATCTACCCTGGAATTCTGAGGCCTGTACCTACCTATGCTTTGAGAGAAGAGCAAAAGGAGGAAAGGAGTCCAGGCCTTGGTGGACACAGCCACTTATTAGGCCTCACATGGATAGATCCACTGCAAACCTCCCTAACCAGTTCTATTGGCCTCCCAGAGTTGGGGTTGCCCATGAAATATGTTTCTACCACCTGTGTAGGGCATGGCTGCCTGCTTCCTGGTTTTGGGGCCTGTGCGTGTGGCTGGGATGGCTCCTGGCAATCAGCCAGGAGGCAGTGCTATGGGCGGTTGTAGGGTGAGGCTGCCTGCTTCCTGGTCTTGAGGCTGCACATGTGGCTGGGATGGCTCCTGGCGATCAGCCAGGAGACAGTGCTATGGGCTGTGAGGGAGGAGGCAGACCACCTCCAGGATAGGTCCAGGATTCTTCCAACCTCGTGGACAGCTCATGCCTTCCCTTACAGACTATGAGGTGGGTGTATATGTGAACTTGCTCCACACCTCTAACCTTATTGGTTCTTGTGTAGTATATAAGCTGTGTGTACTTCCTTATTAAACAAGATCCTGCTTTGACTGTTTCTCCCTGGCACATCTGATTGTCCTCCCGGGAGGAAGGACTGGGGTGGGCGGCCAGTCGACCTACCTTTCTTGACTTGTCCTGGTTATGGCGTGCTTTTCCCGCTTCTCCCACTGGTCAGGCTAAAAACCCTGAAACACCTGTTTCTACCCCATGTGTACTCCCAGGGTATGAATCCTTTACCAAGGGAGGGTGGCATGATGAACTAACTTACTTAATAGTTGGGGCTTAAGAGGAAACTACTTCTAGGACCACACCAATATCTATGTGCAATAGGACTCTACCCATGTGTACATCTGTGTACATTCCTAAGGTGACTTTTGCATTGATCAGAACATGTTTAACCAGAACTGTCCCTATATATCTCATATTAGAGCATGTGCTCTGGAGAAATTGTAAGACAAAATTGGGACAAAGATATTGGGAAGAGGGTATTTGTAGGTGTATAATGAAAGATGAGAACAAAGTAAATAGAAAAGAGGTGAAATTCCAAGCACCTTTTAGGTAAAAAACCTGGGCATAAAGAACCTCTCTTATGGGAGAGGAATAGGTAGCTCAGAGAACAAGATGAAGGAACAGCAACAGTTTAGTTCAGGTTCACACAGTGAGGCCAGGTGGAAGAGCAGGTCAGAGGACAATTCGTTGTACACTTGTTACATTGTGACCATGGTATAAAAAGGTGGAAATTACTTAGTAATTTGAGGGACAATCCCTGCTGGGGGAATCATCCACTTCCAATAGGAATAATGCTGAAGTTAAATTAACCTCTAATTAGGGAATTAGATGAGTCACTCATTTCTTTTTTTTTTTTTTACTCATTTATTCTTTAAGAGTGAATGAGATGCTTTATATACATCAGTAAATAGAGATATGAAATGAATTTAGAGAGTGGTCCCAGGTCATGGGAGCAGCTGAAGCCAGGCACAAGAGGGGTGGAATTGCCCAAAAGGATACTCCAGGCCTGAGAAACTCCTCCTCATACAGGTTGGAAAGAGGGGTATCTCAGTAGTTGCAGGGCCTTCAAGTATAAAGACCTTCAAAGCCTTGAAAGTAATCAGCTTTGGCTTCATGTTGGGGCCAGGTATAGGAGTAGAAAGAGGGGAATAGGCACAACCCCTGTCCTGAGAGTGAATGCATCACCAAAGCTGGTTGCAGCAACCCAGGAAGTACCCATCACACATCTTACAGGAAACCTTATTGGAGATTTGATGTCTGGCTTCTGCCCTTGGCTGGCTCCAGGCAAACATGACTTCTGGGGTAACTAGTGCAGGGTTCTTCTGTGGGAACTAGTAGCCTTCTAATTGGCACCCAGGTTCCAGGAGCCACTCAGCCTGCAGATTCTCTCTTAGCTCTGCCTGTGGTCAGAGGATCTTCCTACCCAATTGTTCCTCCCCCTGGTCCTGTCACAAGTGTCAGAACTGTGATCTGAAGGTAATATTCCCCCAACAGATATTTTTCAATTTTTCTTTTCCTTCCAATCCATTATATTTTTTAAATTTTTTTTGTAGTTATAGATGGACATAATGACTCATTTTATATGTTTATTTCTATGTGGTGCTGAGGATCAAACCCGGTGCCTCACTCATGCTAGGCAAGCACACTGCCACTGAGCTACAGCCCTAATCCATTATTTTATCTAACTTTTGCATCTTATTTTCACAGCTTTCAAACTAGAAAAAAAATTAGCTCAGAGAGAAAAATAACTTAAGGGAAAAAACAGGAAAACTTATTCTTGTTTCCTTGATTGATATAAATTTGTACAAATTAGGTGTAAGATTTAATAAAAAATAATAATTCAAATATAGCATCAGATATGTATGTGAATATATTTAAATGTAGGTAGGTAAATTTACTTACTGCATGTGTCATATAATCATGCATGTGTAAGCACATATACAGAATGAGAAAAAATAAAGAAAAAAGCAATTTGTTTTACATATAACATGCACTACTATATTTCTTTGTAGATGCTTCCTTCTATATGAGTTAATTTAAAAATCAAATAAATATATCTAAAATACCAGTATTATAGAGATAAAATCTCAGGTAGGCATTGAAATAATGTATATTATCTTAGAATTTTCTATTATTCCTTCATGTTTACCCAGCAACTGGAGGCACAGAAAAAATCATGTGCCCATCTGTTCTATTTATGCAGTCCTAGGTCTTCACCAGGAATCAGCATCCACCAGGCATACATACTCTTCCTCCGTCCTGTTTGCTCCAGAATGCATTGTGCACACCAGGGAACTTTAGAGCTATATGGGGATGTCACAGATCCACCTGATGTAGTCTCTACATTGAGGAAAACCCTTCAGGTTTTCCAGGAGTTTCTCTGATTAAAAAAAATAGCAAATATACTGGAGATATTGGTTTGTGCTTTTGCATTATGGCAGGGTTATTTTCCACTTATACTCATGAGGACTTTTTAGCAATTGTATTATTCATTTCAATCACAAAAATTTAACCTAGATTTCAAAAGTTTAGTTAAACAACCTAACATCACAAAAATAAGCACATATCAAGAAATTTCATACACAAGTTTTATTTCCTTCTTGTTGTGTCTTAACTTCAACATAACAGTTTACAATATTTTTTTCTATTGATAAAGAAAAAAAAAATAAAACTAACTCAAATTGAATTTTCACACATTTCTTCTTTACCTGTTCAGCCAGTGTTGAATGCAATAGGACCTGTTTCTGTTCAGGTAAAACCTCTAGTCCTGAACATTTGTGGCCTTCATCAGGAGAGCCAACTCAGTGCATGGTATAAGAGTGTTTGGAAGTCAGAATTCTATGGGAGATTCTAGTAATGCTGATACTGGATAATCATATGACACACTGAAGTATGCAGTTACTTATAGAACCATGGAAAGTATGCATAAGAGGAAGTTTTGAAGAAGTCTCCCTCATTTTTGGCTAATGTTTACAATTAGATAATGTTTTTTGCAATGACTTGATATTTTCAAATAATTTTCTGAATGAGCTAGGGATTCTTAGATGAAATATGGGAATAATTTAGAAATTGATGATGAGGGTGACTGAATATTAATCACAAATCCCCACAAATAAGTTTATTATATGTATTTATAAAACCCAAATTGTATTATGTTATAATCATAACAAAATAAGAAGGGCAATTTTTCTTTTATAACTTGAAAGAAAATTAAGTACTAACTTGAGCCATAATCAAATCAATGTATGAGAGTATAATGATTATTTGTTAATATTTTAAATGAGAAGCATCTTAAATATAAGGGATCATTCTCTGAATCTTCCTGATCATATTGGAGAAGAGTTCTCTGATCCTTGTCCCAACCAAAGAGGAGAGTGGAAGCCTGGTATAGGAGAAGACATACTGACAAATGGATACACACTGGGAGAGACAGAGTGAGGTACACAGTATGAACCACTGGTAGGACAGAAGTCATGCAGCATCACCTTCACATGAAAGTGTTGAACATTTTCACCCTCTCACTCTCTTTCTACCCTGTAAATATGAGATATTCTGAACATGCAAAGAGGTTTTGGCTGTACCTCCCTGGAGGTTTAGATTACTGTGTGAATACCCATATTGAGGGTGCAGTAATAATCAGCCTCATCATTAGTCTGAGCCCCTGTGATGGTGAGGGCAGCTTTGTTTGCAAGAATGGAACTAGAGAATAGATTATGAAACCCAGAGGGGCAGATGTTTGTGCTTGAGATAAGTGTGTAGGAAGCATGTCTGGAAAATGTGGGTGCTACCTGGGATAGTGACTGAAGAGACTAACCCAGAGCAAAGGCCACAGGTGAGTGTCCATGTCCCACCTGGTGACACAGAGAGTGAGAACTCATGGATCACAGTGGTCTGATAATCCACCACTAAAATCAACAAGAGAGGCAGTTATAGTTATGAAGAAAAAGGTTCCCCTGAGACACTGTTCTTATGTAGGCACCCCAAGGATGCATTTCACCTCCCCTAACCTGAATCAGAAGAGAAGAAAATCACTTAAATCATCCAGTCAATGATGGAGATCTTCCAATGAATTTGGTGCACTCACACTAGTCACTTTAAGTTTGGTGTCCTCAGGACACTTTAATGCCTCTTCAGACCCAGAGGAAGGTTCTTCATGCAAATCAAGCTTCCTTTCTCTTTCTTCCCCAGAATTCAGCCTGATGTCCCCTGGAGGAGATCATGAAGAGTCAGATCCTGGGAATTCACATAGATCACTGAGTACAGGGGGCCTGACATGAGTTTAGTTGATGACTTTCCCCAGATCAGGTTCTTTACACTACTTCAACTCAGGTATAAATTTCACCTCTAACAATTCAGAGATGGAATAAAAACAAGGGTGAATTCTCCAGGTCTACCTAATTCATCTACTTTATTGCAAACCCAGTCCTTCCTGGTGAACATTTATTTCCTGTTCATAAATAAATATTGTTTTCCCTTGAGTTATCTGTCAGGACTTTCTTCCTCAGATCTAATTGTACAGATGGCAGAATCACACTGGTCATAGAGTCATCTATATACATACAGCAATCATGTCTATTCTATTCTGCTGCCCTGCCTATCCCCCCTACTCCTCCCCTCCCCTCCCATCATTTCTCTCTATCCAATCTAATGTGACACACTTTTTTTTTCTTTTTCTCCTCACAAAATTATACATGTATTCTGTATAACGATGAAGGTCTCCTTCCATCTTCCGTGCAACTCCCCTTCTCCCTCTTTATCCTTCCCACCTCTCTTCCCTATTTAGTGATAGTCTTCTTCTCATGCTCTTCCTCCCTATCACATTTTGAGTCACCCCCTTATATCAGATAAGACATTTGGCATTTGATTTTTAGGGGTTGGCTAATTTCACTTAGCATAATCTGCTCTAATGACATCCATTTCCCAGCAAATGCCATGATCTTGTTAGTTTTTAGTGCTGAGTAATATTCCATTGTGTATAAATGCCATAATTTTTTAATCCATCATCTATTGAAGGGCATCTAGGTTAGTTCCACATACTAGCTATTGTGAATTGTGCTGCTATAAACATTGATGTGGCTGTGTCCCTGTAGTATGCTGTTTTTAGGTCTTTTGGGTGTAGTCCAAGAAGGGGAATAGCTGGGTCAAATGGTGGTTCCATTCCCAGCTTTCCAAGGAATCTCCATACTGCTTCCAAATTGGCTGCACCAATTTTCAGTCCTACCAGCCATTTATGAGTGTGCCTTTTTCCCACACATCCTGGCCAGCACTTATTGTTGTTTGACTTCATAATGGCTGCCATTCTTATTGGAGTGAGATGGTATCTTAGAGTAATTTTAATTTGCATTTCTCTGATTGCTAGAAATGGTGAGCATTTTTTCATGTATTTGTTGATTGATTGTATATCCTCTTCTGAGAAGTGTCTGTTCAAGTCCTTGGCCCATTTGTTGATTGGGTTATTTGTGGTTTGTTGTTGTTGTTGTTGTTGTTGTTTAACTTTTTGAGTTCTTTGTATACTCTAGAGATTAGAGCTCTATCTGATGTTTGAGGGGTAAAAATTTGTTCCCAGGATGTAGGCTCCCTATTCACTTCACATATTATTTCTCTTGCTGAGAAAAACTATTTAGTTTGAATTCATCATATTTGTTGATTCTTGGTTTTAACTCTTGTGGTATAGGTGTCTTATTACGGAATTTGGGGCCTGTACCCACGTGATGAAGATTAGGGCCAACTTTATGTTTTATTACACACAGAGTCTCTGGTTTGATTCCTAGCTCCTTGATTCATTTTGAGTTGATTTTTGTGCATGGTGAGAGAAAGAGATTCAATTTCTTTTTGTTGCATATGGATTTCCAGTTCTCCCAATACCATTTGTTGAAGATGCTATCCTTTCTCCATTGCATGCTTTTAGCACCTTTGTCTAATATAAGGTAGTTGTAATTTTGTGGATTGGTCTCTGTGTCCTCTATTCTGTACCATTGGTCTACCGCCAGTTTTGGTACCAGTACCATGCTGTTTTTGTTACTATTGCTCTATAGTATAGTTTGAAATCTGGAATCACGATACCACCCGTTTCACTCTTCCTGCTTAGAATTACTTTAGCTATTCTGGGTCTCTCATTTTTCAAGATTAATTTCATGATTGCTTTTTCTATTTCTGCAAGGAATGACCCTCTGAAGCCAGGTTTGTGGGGAGCTCCCTGAAGAGTTCCAGAGACAGGAGTCTCCTACTAATTGAGTCCTGGAGACTCTCTCAAACAGCCTCAGTGGATCCCAGGATTGAGAATGCAGACACAGACAGTAACAGCACAAAGTTTGGGAACCAACTGTATTCATCAGTTATGTGGCTTTAGGACTAGTGGAACTGCAGAATTTGAGAGAATGTGGGATATTCTTCCCAATATCAAAAAAATAATAAAATCATGTTCATCATACTTGAAAATAAAATTAAGAATATTTATGATCAAATTACTGTGTACATCTCTAACATTTTTAAAACAATTTCACTTTTTAAGATGATTAAAAATGCTAGATGAGGAAAATTGGGGAGTTAAGAAATGAACTCTTAATTTCTTTGTGAAATAATATTTTCTTTTAAAAATATGGTGTTCTTTATTTCAAACTAAAACACAATTTCTAAACTGTTCATAATTACATTATTAAATTTTTATTTTTATTATTGTTTCCTTCCAAAATTTTCTATTTTTAATGTTTTAAGGGATCTACTCTTATTAGGAATACAGATTCATATTAAACTATGTTATGGCTAATAGTTAAGTGTATCATATAGTTGTCCATGCATACATATGATTATGTGTGTATGTGAGTTGTGTGTGTGTGAGAGAGAGAGAGATAATTCAAGATAAAGAGTGTGATCTGAAATTTAAGTGAGAAAAAAATAGAAATCCTAATTTTAATACATAAAATTATGTCAGTTTTTATTCTTTTCATTAGAACTTACTAAAAATGACAACAAATTATTCAGATGCAATAAAAACAGGAAAAATAATGGGTTCAAGTGTTTATCACACATTTAAATACAGATGAATTGGGAAATTATAATGACCAGAAAGTAATCCTAACCTCTGCAGTGATCCCTGTTTTACCTCTGAAGTTGTCTCAGAAATTCTCATGTTTAGAACCATGAATCAACAGTTTTTCTCCTGGAATGTCTAATGGCAGTAAGGAACCAAAGGAAAAAGGAGGAATAGGAAACTTGGAAGAAAGAAAATCTCAGGGTACTGTGGGAACAAGTGCGTGTAGTACTGCATACATGGCATACATTACAGGTTTCTGAGTTGCAAATCACTCCCCTGCGCCAGGTGTGTGAGCAACAAAATTCTTACCCCATAGGCTCAGCTCTGGGCATGAGGCTGCGTTTTTCAGTCCCTGTGTTTACTCCATTGTCCACTCCTTGATTGGTCACTGCAGAGACAGTTCACCAGAAATTGTATTGGTGGCTGCCTGAAATCTGCTTAGCTAATGCCTGAATATATATGCATGGTAACTGTGCAATAAAAGCAGATCTGCTTCCTGCTTAGTCTCTGAAGATCTTTATTTGTGGTTTGCAGCCACATTCCCCTTACTCTGTTCCATGTACCTCCTCACTGGATGAGAGAGAGCCCACACTGGGTACTAGGAGCTCATGTCAGCAAAACAAAATCAGCTCCATTGTGGATGGAGATGGTACTGCTTGATCCTGGTAAGAGTTTAAATTGAGCTGTGTATTTTATCCCTGAACGATTGTACTGATAGATGCTGCACACTGTAGAAATTCATATTGATTAGTTCCATTGAAATTCCAGTGAAATGGGTCCTATGATTCAATCTTTCTACCCTAGGTGACTCTAGTCCCAATGCTGAGACCTCAGAAGTGATCACTCTGATTGTGACATCTGACATTGTCTCATAAGTTTTATACTTGCCCCTTCACAGTCCATGTTCAACATCCTTCATAGACATTAAAAAAAAAAAATCCTCCTATTTTTAACCCAAATTCTTCCTATTTGTCAAGGCAAGTCTTTCTCAGTCTAACATGAATTCTACTTCCTAACATACTGCTAAACTGTGCGGGCAGTGTCTGCCAAAGTTCTATACATAGTGACATTCTCCCAGGGTAGTAATACCAGGAGTTACTACCTGATGATAGTACTGTGTAAAGATATTAGGGCCTTATTAGAGAGCCTTCAGCCATTGGAGGCATGTCCACAAATGTAGTGCTTATACACCCCATTTTTCCCCCCACCTCTCTCTAGTTCTCTCAACTTCCTAAAATAAGAGGTGACCATTCAGCTTGGCTCATCCTTCCTCATCTTACTGAAGCCAGAATAAGAGAAGCAGTCAGTATAGATAGGTAAATGAAGTCAGGTCAGATAGAATCAGGCCCATTTTGAGTGAGTTTGGCAAGTTGGGGACTCTCCCCTGAGGGATTGAAATGTTAATTCCTTTAGAGCCCTTCCTCCTCCCTTATCAAGAACCTGCCCCTGCTCCATCCTGTTTCCAAGGTAACCTGTCCCAAGGATTGCCCCTCCCTACAGGGAGCTATAAGGTTGTAAATGTGTCCTTGACTGCTCCATCCTGCCTTCCCCTTTCAGCCCACCTGTTTCTACCTTTTGGGCATCCCACGCAGCATTCCTGGGCCTAGTCACATACAAAGGAAGGAGAAAGATAAGGGGAAGAGGGCAAGAAAACAAAGGAAGCCTAGGACACATAAAAAGGGCAGAAAACCTTGCTTTTTGGGATACCAGGATACCAACTATGGCCATATTTTTCCTCCTGGTGGAAGTCTTTGACACCCCTCTTTAAATAAACCCTGCTTTATATGCTTGCTTCAGCATGCTTCTCTAATGTTCTAACTTCAACATGTGAGGAAGCAGGACTCATCACCAATAACAAGCAGAATCATTATTGTACCTTCACGAGTGTCCCAATCATTTGGAACTAATAATTCCAGTCTTAAACCTCTATATTCATGAATCAAAACAAAGCTCTCTTTATCTTATATGTATCCTGCATTGTCTATGTTTTTTAAATTAAAACCAAGTCAACTAATACTGAAAATCTTTTGCATTTTTGTTAATAAATTAAAGAGTCTCTTTGACTTCTTATTTTCAGTATTGAGATCTACACTTGTCTGATTTTTTGTCATTTTCTCTCCAGACAGTTTTCTTGTTTATTTCATCTAAATTTGTCTCTGCTCTGTGACTATTGTGCCATCCTGCCTGGACAATAGGCCTAACCAGTCAAAATTATGAGATAATAAAATAGAAAGCAAGGGTATGTGTTAGATCTCAGTATTCATGTGATTCCTGGGGGCCCAGGTTCAGAAAAGTCACACTTTGGTGAGGATACCTTTTGCACAGGGCTGTGAAGCCAGTACTTCCTTGTGTGGCCTGGTACAGAGCCTTGTCATGAGTGGTCCAACATTGTCCCCTGCTGGCCTATGATCCCTCTCAGAGATTCTGGAACGATAACCTTCCTATAGTACACAGATGTCTTTGGTTTAATTTCCCTGGTGTTTTGTTGTGAGACCCCCTTTTTTTCCTAATGATCTTCAGAACTCTAAATGCATTGTATATGATTGCACATAGTTCATAATTACCTGGTATTAGACTTTGCTTCAGGCAGGTATTTGGGTTATTCCCAGTCTATGAATATTTTGAACAAAATTTAAAGGCTAAAGTTCAGGAGAAGTCACAAGTAGCAGTGTTACTTCCTGTATTCCTAATGCAGATTTATTTTTTATCAGGTTGCTGCTTTTCTGAGTCTCCTGTTGTGTTTTCCCTCACACTACTCTTCAGGCCTTGCCTTCACATGTCAGTTTTCCTTGTGAGAATATAAGATTGTCAGGGGATGAGTGTTTTCTGCTTTGACATGGTTCTCTGTTCTCCAATTGACCCTTAATTGTCTACCTGAAAAAAAAATATTTTGATTCTGATATGTTTATCTTATTCTAGTTTATATTTTTCCATACGAGTATTGTATGAAATAACATTGCTATAAATATAAATTACCGTTACACTGGTGTTCTTTTCAACATTTCAACTAAGTGACTCTTGTGAATATATCAAAGAAAAAATTTCTAATTACTTTAAGTTGCTAAGAGATTCATGGATTTAAAGTGCGTAGGTTTATAAAATCTAAGTCCAAAAACCAGATATTCCTTTGTCTTCTACAATTAGACATTTATTTCATTCACTTTCTAACCTACAGAAACATCCAGAGAATGCTGTGCTTGCCTTTTACTATTAACTTTTCACAACATTTCAAAGCAAAAGCTCCTCTGTTAGGGCATGCATTACTCACTTCTTTGCCAAGCCAGGCACTAGATTCTGGGAGAAAAAGATATCTGTTGAATGTTTGCATCTTAAATCCAAAAAAATAAAAAAAATGTACTCCATATGTCACAGTCAGCCTCAGATCACAGACACATTCTTCTATGGTTTCTGAATGGAACAACTTGTCTCTTTCTGCTGCTTTATAGGCATAGAAAAAAAAAAAAAAAAAAAACAAATACTCAAGATTTTAGGTAGGTCATAGGCAAACGCTTATATAGTGTTTTGCATCTTGTGACTGTAAACATTCACTCTGCTTTCCTTTCTTCTCTCTCTGGCTTTTGCAAAAATTAGAGTATTTCTGAGAACACAATGATGTTTAGTAATATCATCGTTCATCTAATACTTCTCTAAGAGATGCCAGTTGCCATATTGGGATGTAATAGTGGAGAATTGGTGTGATGTTGATGCAGGGCACACAGACTTTGTTCCAGGACTGTCTCTACTATTCATTTTCTGGCCTCAAACCAATCACCTCACATCTCTGGATTTGGTTCTGTACTATATAAAATGAGATGGTGTTTTTGGTCAGCTTTTAATCAAAAATACCTGACAAGAACATCTTAGAGAAGGAAAAGTTTATTTTGGGTTCATGGTTTCAGGGTTTCAGTTCTTGGATGGCCCACTCCATAGCTCCAGGCTCAAAGTGAGACATACCATCAAGGCTGAAGGGTCCAGCAGAGGAAAGCTGATCAGGTCATGGCAGAGTCAGAAAGCAGGATGGAGTTGGCTGCAGAAAGAACATCCTTTCCAGGGCACACTCCCAGTGACCCACCTTGAAAAACCAGGTATTTTTTACAAAATTCTTCCATGTGAGGAATATGTAGGGAAAAGCATTACGTTAGGGTTTTACTGGGAAAAATGAACACAGGAGTTTGGAGAGGGTTTATTCTTCATTAGAGAATCCAAAGCTACACCAGAGTGTAATCAAAAGCAAAAATGCACAGTGTCCCTAAGTTCTTTGAGCTCAGGGAAGATCAGCAAAGCCTGAGAAAGGTTCAGGAGATATGAAGGGAGTAGCAAAAGCTAAACTGGAGTGTGTGTTGCTCATAGGCAGATACAAAGTAATGGGGAACAAAGAATGGTGATTTTTTTCTCAGTTCATTCCACATTGGAGATCTCATTGGCACTAATGATGTACCCAAATGAGAATAAAGAAAAAAGTGGGTTGAGTATGGGTTGGAAAGTGATAATCAGCCTTTTTTTTATTTTAAGCATGTTTTTAGTCTGGAATTTAGTGTACAAAATGAGATCATACTGACAAAATTTAGGCCTGAATTTAGACTGAGTCCTTAATGACTGATCACTTATATATGAGGTCACAGATCTACGTCTTCTTCCATAAAATCCTTGGTACCAATTGTCACAGTAATCTCCAATGTTTCTATACCTTTCTGAGTAAAACAAAATGGCCTCAGGCTCTGAAGCATATTATGTGATTTTCAGTTATACATTTATGTACATATGTGGGAAATTATGCTCCATGAAGGTTCACAATCAACTCTTAAAACTCTGGAACTTTGAAAATCCCCAATGGGTATTAGATGAGAGAAGGATGGAAGTCAGTTCCTACTGAAGCCAGATTTAAAGATAGGTAGTTAGTGTAGTTAGGTAAATTGGGTCTGATATTGAGTCTAATAGAGTAAAACAGAGTTGAGTCTGATAAAGAGAATGGAGATTCATCTGAGTCTGGGAAATCAGAAACCACACTTGGGAGATTGAAATGTTAACATCCCCAAGTCCCTAGACCATGCTAAAGAACAGTTAATGAAGCAGCTCCCAGGAAATAGGAAGGCACTAATCAATTCATCCTAAGCCCTTCTTGCCTGGACCACTCCTTCCCTGCCCCATTGGTCTACCTGTTTCCAACCTTTTGGCCTTCCCAACTGCATCCTCCATCCCATGAATGATAAATTGAAATAAGAAAGATAAAAAACACAAATGTAGAAGGAAAAAAAATACCTTAGAATTAAAAGGGATGAGAAAGTCTCATCCCATGGGCTCCATCTGCCTTTTAGATCCCCTTCTTCCTGGGGGGAAATCTGTAGTGCTATGCTTTACTAAAGCCTTTTACTTTCTAAACTAAACTTGCCTTGGTGTGCTTCTCTGGTGTTATACTTCAGCATTCAGGGGAAGCAGGACTCATCATGTTAATGATGGTATCACTATGATGCCAGAAAAACCTACCTATAAAAGTGCACATTATCCTGAGTGCTGACACATGAAAAAGAGTGTCATCCTTGGGACTTACCTCACTCAACTTCCCAGGAAGACTCTCAGAGTTTTCTAATCAATGGTGGAAAATCTCCTTCAGTCACTCATGTCCCTCAAGAAAGTTTGCTAGTTTTGCTCATAAACTTCTTGTCACTTCCCCTCCCCAATACCTAACATTCTCTACTTGACATCAAACCAAAGTGCAGATACCCAGCAAGGGAGCCAGGCCAGCCATGGTCCTAAAATTTCTCTGATGCCTCCATCCTCTAAAAGCATTTTGCTTAGTGTCTCCATACCTGAGAGCCTGTTAAAGCCCAAAGCACAAACAACTAGAGACAAACAGGTAGAATATTATCTGAATCCTTGAAGAGCAGAGAATGTGCTGTGGAGGAAGTTCCATCTGCTGGAAGGGACTCTGAATCTTGGCCAAGAATAAAGCTCATTTGCTGCTTTTTTTTTTTTTTCAGATAAAACAATCTAAATCTACAACATCTGATTGTAAAATCAGATCACTAAATTGATCACAAGAAAAAGTTTGGATGTTATCATATTTATTTTTGTTGTTATTTGGTTTTATGGTGATTTGAGTGTTTATTTATTTTCAGTTTTACTGAGATATCAGAAGCTTTGATTACAAAATTTAGAAGACATAAATGTATATTTACTTAATGGTATATTTACTATATAATCATATTATTTTAAAGTTGGGGAAGAGGTAAAGCCCATAACAACAAGCAGGCTGATAATTTTGTATCAATTCCCCATATGCCTGTGTCACTATGAGAAACATCATTGTGGCCAATCACACAGTAAGAGTCAGCCTCATCCAAGATGCAGCCCAGAAATGAGAGAAAGTGATGAATTTATTAAGATATTTTTGAATCAAGAGAAGAAGCCAGGTACCCCAGAGACAAGTAGAATATCCAAATCTAAGTAGTTTCTAAGATAAATTCTAGAATTATTCCAAATCTTGTGCTGATTTAACTGTCATTTTCCGGCAACACTGAAGATATTGCTCAGGATGCAGGTGAATCTGACAGATGCTTCAGGAGGTGCAGAAAGGGAGGGTGGCTGTGTCAGCAGAGGCTGGGCAGAGAACCTGAAAACACAGACAATCATGGGTGCTGGAGTCCGACCATATCTAAAATACTGCTCAACTAAACTAAAAGAATTTATATAGGATGGGAGCTGTCCTGGGTCTCTAAGACCTGTCCCTACCTTGTAATGGGAAAGTAGCAAGAGGAATGAGGATACAGGCCATGGTAGACTGGTACTTGATCCCCACAGAGAGACTTTGCTAAATCAGGCTTGTCTTATTCTCTCTGATCCTTTCAGAGAAAAGTAGTGGTTGTTCAGATTAACTGAACTCCTTCCTTCCTGCTTTCTCTGATTACATCTGATCTCTGATTCCTGAGCCATAGAGAGGATCTGAAGGAAAGAACACTGAGGGAGATGCCCATTCAGAGTTTCACCATAGAGTATGTCATAGACAGAGCATCTATTGGAAACCTTGCATAAGATCCTCCTTGGGAGTCATCACCAGGCCCTGAGAGCATTGGGGTCACGATCCCATTGGGAAACACAGGAGGCAGCTTAGCCTTTACTACATCTGAGGCTAGTGGGCTCAGCCAGTTGTGAGAAACATCATAAAAGCCTTCCCACAGCTCTTCTTTGACACCTACTGCCACATGTCAATCTTTAGGATCCTAAGACCTGAATGCTACAGAGTTTTCCACCATCATTGGACACATTGCTTCACCTGGAATGCCTAGTAATGAGTTGCATATAAGCACAATGTTATCAATATTAGCATGCTGCTTGTCATTTTAAAATTATTCAATATAGAGAAGAAAGAACACAATGTTGTGAATGTGATAAGCTCTACCAAAATTCTAATCCTCAACAATTAAAATTCTCCATCTGGGACATTAAGGGGTCTTCTCAGAGGAACTGCACTTTGAGTTGAGTCTATATAATTGAATGAGGATAGTTTGGAATGTTGCACTGTGGGGAGTGCTAGCTTAGCATGTGGGAGGCCCACAGTTGAATCTCTAGCAGTTACATATATGCATACACTATATATTTAAATTACATATTTTGTATTACATATGATATTGCACTGCTGAATATTTTCACAAGATTTCTGAAGAATCAATGGCAATGGAAAACAGGGAGATTCTTCAGACCTCTGTTTAAAGACAGAATTTTCATAACTTGTTACACACAAGGACCTATGGGTAGAAAAGGAAGAATATATTAGAAACTGGACATTTCTTGTTTCAATAACCAAGCAGGTGCTATCACTGTTGTATAGTATGGAAAATATGACAATGAGATGGTTTCTCTATGCATAAAACAATCAAATACTTGGAAAGGAGTCAGATATTTTGGCTTCTCTGTTTAGAAACAGTTGACTGTGACCTTGACTAGTGGCATGCTCTCATCTTAGTTTTGAAGATGGGGTTCAGGCAGTGTGAGGGCAGTCACTACTGTGGAACAGGGACTCCAAGAACAGATAAGACTTAGGAATACAACACTGGAACCCTGTTCAATCAAGAATAAAGAATAAAATAATCCTGAAAACACTCTATCAGCTAATGCACATTATTATGTGCACTTTATTTAATCATTCTAACAGTGTGTTTATTAACTAACTGGTACCTTCAGATCTGGGCTTCAAATGATATGATGATTGTAGGTTAAGAGGAGACTAGAACATCTTTGTTTGGCCCAAACAGAGAATGCAGGAAGGACTAAAGAGGAGTTCAGATAATTATGTGGAACATTTTTTCACAAACAATTGACAGTCAACCACAATTTTCAACTTATACATGAATTGAAATTAACCAGCCCCTTTTCTTAGCCTGTCTTTAGAGACAGTGATCATTGGGGTGCAGAGTGGTTGGTTTCCAGTCTTATGATTCCCATATCCTGTGATCATATTTCTATCCAGGCTAAGTCATGTGCAGGTTTAGATCTCTATTCCCCATCTAGGTCTGACTGTGTTGAGCATCACTGTAATGTTTCACACATTGAACCTGTAACACCTTGAGGCTGTGGACTTGAGTTTATCAGGCAGCGTTGCCCACAGTAAGGGAGCCTGAGAACAGGGAAGGTAACCATGAGTGTCTGCTGTTTGTATTTTGAATCTGTGTTCTGGGCATTTGGCTCAACTTCTGCTGCAACCAGTATGAGAAGTGATCATTGGTGACTGAAACTGTTCTGGAGCCACAGATGAGAGTGACTGCCACTCCTGAGCAGGTGGTCAGTGAGGGTTTCTGAGTCCACAATTTAAAAGTGGACCCTAAAACACAAACAAAACATGTCCAGAAGGAGGAAGGAGAACACAGGGCCACTATAACACCTGGAATCTGAGCACTGAGTAAAGAAAAGGAGGCAAGTCCAGTGCGGTATTCATTTTGGTAGGATCCACTTGCTTTATGGATTAAGCCAGATTTTCTAATGACCCATGATTTTTCACTAAAATGTATGAATGAAGGGGGCATATTTGTGTAGTGTATTATATAAATATGAGTTCTTTACCATTAACTTCCAAAACATGGTACTCAGTCCTCAGAGCACTTAGATTTTCAAAGGAAGACCCAGGGTGGCTGTTTGCTATGATTTTCCCCATGGGAGGAAGGAGCTTCTCTAGAACTGTGCATGGTCCACTGAGCAACTGTTCATGATCCAATAAAGCTAAACCACTTGAGTTTCTATGACTTTTCTAGGAATATCTACCGTGCCCACTGGAGGACATTTGGCCTAAAGCTAAAAGGTCTCATTTCATAATTAACTTTTGAATTATTTGTATGATATTCTTGCTGTATTACCAGGATGCTCTCTCATTCATTACTTGAGTTTTCTTTGAGGATTCCTATTTATATCTATCTATCTGTTTTTGTTTCTTTGTTTGTTGAAATCACTCCCAGTTGTGTGCAATTAAATTGTAGTGTTGCATTTTCTTATACTTGCCTGAATCTTTTATCATTAACATACTTGTATTTATTTTGTATAATGCCTCATTGGCTTATTATAATTGTATGATAATAGTGGGATTCATGGTACATATAACCTTACATACATGAAACATATTTTCATCATCAAATTAATTCCCCAGTATTCTCTTTCCCTCACTTACACCCTCCTCTAAGCCTCTTTCTCTATTATACTGGTCTCTTTTCACTTTTTCTTTACTTGCTGCATTAATATTGTTAATAAGATTGGGATTCACTGTGATATATTTCTACGTGCACATAGCATCCGTGGTTTGGTATCCTTCCACACGACCTGTGATCCCTTCTTTTTTTCTTCCCTGGATATTCTTTCTTTATTCAATACTTCTTTCTTCAAGGATCCAGTTCTTTCTTTCATAAGTGGAAGTTACCAAGAGAAAAATAAAGAAACATGGACACTGACTCATGAGGGTTTTGAATGAGGTAAAGTATTGCTTTTATGACTGACTTGCTTATAAGGTTGTTGATTTTTAGTTTCTCATTGAATATAGAGAAGGCTTGAGTAACATTATTTTTGTAAATTATTTCATAGGGTTAAAAAAGAGGAAATGCTCCAAGTTAGAAAATTAAATTTTCTTTTCATTCCATTTTTAGTATGATTGTTTTATAAATAGTTCAGTGGAAATAAGGTCAGTCAGGCAGATGTTCAACAAGCTCTACATGACCACACCAAAAAAAAAAAAAAAAAAAAACCACCTCAGATGGACATTCCTTTTTTTTGTTCATGTTTTGTTATCTTGGTATCAGGGAATGAATCCAGAGGGGCTTTATCACTGAGCCATACCCCCAGCCCCAACTGTTTTTATCAGAGAGAGTGTTTTGCTAAGTTTCTTAGGTCCTTGTTAAGTTGCAAAGGCTGGTTTTGAATTTTTTATCCTTCTGCCTCAGCCTCCCAAGCTATTTGAATTTCAGGTGTGCACCACCACAGCCAGCTTTTAGGATTTTCCTGTTTGACAATAATGTATGCATGATAGCATACATTATTTCTAGGAGAGATAGCAATGACCATAATTGTATCAGGAGAGAAAACTATCTTCTTAAAATAAGATTAGAAGTACCTCCTTTTCAATTTCTGAAGACTTGTTTTGTGACCTAATATACAATCGATCTTGCCAATGGATCCATGTTTAATTGCAAAGAATGTTTCTGTGCATGTTCCACTGTTCAGAGGCTAATGTGGGTTCCTGTCTGAGAAGAGCCTCATATTACTTAAAACATTGTTTCCCACACTGATAATCAGGGTGACCAGTTTTCCAGTTGTAATTGCATCTATGTCTCTTAAAATCAGTCTTGCTGACCATCCTGCTATGGAATAAGAGGAGCTTTATACTGAATCAGACAACCACAGAAGACACATTCTAAATTAGCATTGAAATGCATAGTCAGCGATTTTATTTTGTATCAGACTGGATAGTCTGTCATTCTGGATGAACACTATTGCAACCCTTGAGGTGAAATAACATGGCCAAATTCTTGCTCACAAATCTTTCCTACTACATGAAATGAATAGTGATTCTTCATGCGTTCATTTCATTCTTTCACTAACTCAATACAGAATCACTCATTGGAATGATTCTTGTCAGCCTAAAGAAGGAAACATGCATGGGAGAAGGAGAGTAGAAGCTCTTTAACTTATCATACTATTGTCCAAATGTAGCACAGGTCTCCTCTGATTCTACTTTATTGATCAAAACAATCCTCAGCCAAGGCACTCTTCATGGAGGCAGAGAAGTATATCTGGCAATCAAAAGGACCAGGAAACTTGGAAACCATGACACCACATGTGCCCAAATCTGTTGAAGCGTCTCATGTCCAACCAATTCCTGGACACCTTTTAAGTTGCTCACCAAAGCAATGTTCATAGCCTTTATGATAAGAAACAACTTCAATATTTCAAGTTGAGTATTAGAATAAATAGCTTCTCTGTGACATTTTTCTTGTGGTTTTGTATTGTTTTGTTTTGGGGACAGATTGTCTCTCTGTTGTTGAAGCTTGCCTTCACTTCCCACTGGCTCAGCCACCTACGTTTCTGGTATTACATGCATTCACTACCACAGATGGCAAAAGAAAGTCTTCCCTGACCAGAAATCCAACTTGGGCCATGGCAGTGAGAGAGCTGAATCCTAACACTAGATCACCCAGAGCATCTTATTCATACAAATAGACCTACTGTTGGGTTCACACATGGACATTCTGGTGGTTCTCATCGGCAGTAATGAAGCTTTTCCTGGATAATTGTGCTTTTCCATGTTCACCCTATGTCCAGGGCTGAATATGCAATCACTTGACCTTTTCCTCCAGCTGTCTGTTGTACAGTGAAAGCTCTGGATGCAGCCTGTTCCACTCTCACTCTGGAAACCTTATTATAATCACCCTCTTTATTTTTTGATTGTTCAAAATTCTGATTATTTTGCCCCAAATCTATAAAAGACAATGTAGACCCCCATGTGTGTCCCTTGAATTCCTTTCCATAAGTTTTTAAATGAGAGAATGCACAATAGCATTGCAAATAGAGTGGCCCTCAGAACTCCTAGTTTTTTTAAACTTATTCTCTCTTAGTTAAAACTAACCAGATAAACAATTTGTCCCTGAATGAATCTAAAGGAAAGTTTCTCAGATCCAGATCTTGCCATGTTCACCATTCCCCTTAGATGTCTTAGCACATCTCTTTGGAAAAGGAGGTGTTTCCCAGATATTGGTTATGAACACTGGGAATCTTAGCTGAAATGAGTGTAAGAGGGAAACATTAAAGGCACTCATTTATTATTTACCTCACTGAAATTCAGAAGCCTGATTGGATTCTCCACAGGAAAGATAAGTACTAAAATGCCTTTGAATCTTTTCTCACGTGTGCCATAGTCCTGGACACAGCTGGAAATATGTACCTTCAACAACTGTCCCTGTCCTGAACTTCCCTGATGTGTCATTTGTTGTTATCTGCATATGGAGATTCAACAATTTTATTAGGAGTATTTATGTCATCAGATGGGCTCCAGGAAAAGTGATGCAGTTAGAGAGATCTTTGCAGAGATTGTGGTAATATAACAGACATGGTCCAGTCTCTCTGACCTAAGCACAAGGACAGGAGCCTCGAATTCCCAGTGCTCTTCTTCTTCCAAGTAATTCCCTGGGAGTGTAGCATGTCATCCCTTGTGCTTTTTATCTCAATCCCACGACAAGCCCTCAATTAGGACAGTCACTCTTCAAAGTAAGAAGATGAAGTGCTTTCCTAGGCATATCCACAGGCACATTGAGGAGATGTTGATCCCAGAGAAGAGTGAGCAGATATCAAAAGTAAAGTGTTTTAATTGTACTTTGTAATTTTTTAAAGAAAATATCTTAGATCAGGATGTCAATGATATAATGAACACAATAAAGGCTGGATTATATAGCTCTCTATACTGATGTAATTATAAGATTTTGATGCAAAAGTGATCAAAGTGTCCATCCATATAGAAATATTTAGGGACCACAAAGGTCATGCTGTATTCTTAGTATAATCAAAGGAAACTCAACACAATGTGGAAGGGTACAAAAAGGAATTATAGACTGGAAGAAATCATTCAAGAATGTATATCTGTTGTCAGTTTCCAGAAATAAAAGTTATATTAAAGGAAACCTGACCAATATTCAAAGAAAGAAAGTCAGTGGTGCAATGGATGGTACTTTGAGCAGAGATGGAGGGAGGATTCCAAAAGGGCAAAGGGGCTTTGTGTGCTGGTGGACAGATTCCTTGGCCTGAGTGTGTTGATATTCCCAAAGGTGTGAAAATATCTCAAAATCTCTCAAAGTTTTCACTTATGTGCATTTTATTGTCTGTCAAATACTGAATGTTAGGAAACTTATGTAAAATTAGGCTAAAACATGAATCACACATTTACATAATGAAGGCAAAGGAGAAGAAACAGTGCTAGAATTCGTGGAAGTAAAAAAATAAATGGAGGGTGGAACCACAGGAATCCCATCAGAAATCAACTCTGAGATGACCTGGGTTGTGTTGGTTGCCTCATCACCTAAACTTCAAGGCAAAGAGACTAAAACATCATGTTCAGCTCCTCAAACTAATGAGAAGCAAGATTTTCTGTTTTTTAGAAGGCATTTTCCTAGGAATATGCTGCTGTGAATGACTGTGAGGACAGAAAAGAAGAGGCTCCTCACTCAAAACAGTGCCAGGAGATTCAGCTGGGCCTACAGTATTGGTAGCAGAAAAAGCCAGAGACAAGGTCTGAGCAAAGCTGTGGGTGTTTGTTCTCCTGACAGATGGTAACAGGGTTCTTGTCTTACTTCCCCATGAACCTGAAGCACTGTGTGAGAATTGAGGCTACTCTCATAAGACTGACAGAAATAGTCAGCCTCATCCTCAGGCTGTAGCCTAGTGATGGTCAGTGAACCAGAGTTGCCAGATCTGGAACCAGAGAAGCGATCAGGAACCCCTGAGGGTCGATTACTATTACCATAGATGAGGAGTTTGGGGGCCGTTTCTGGGAGCTGCTGATACCAGCTCACACCATATCTACCAATATTGTTGCTGCTTCCAATACAGGAAATGGTGACCGTTTCTCCTGGAGTCCCAGATATTGAGGGCTGCTGAGTCAGCACAGACTGGGCCCAGGACCCTGGAGGTGAGAGAAACATGGAGAGCATAAGTTTTGTCTAGAAAGAAGAGTAAAGTCAGGGCCTATCAGAGGACTACCACACCCTATCCCTCCTCCATATTATCTCACCTGTGCACTGAACAAGGAATGTGAAGAGGAGACAGGACCAGACCATCATGAAGGTCATCCTGAGCTCTTCCTTCTGTTCCTGATGCTCAACAGAGGTTCCCCCAAGTCTCCTTCTTGCCCTCTTCATACTCTGAGAAGGGGAGTGTCTGTCTATGCAAATTAGGTTCCTCTGTGATTTCTGATTGCAAACTGGGTCCTTGTTTAGACTCCTTTACATAAAGATGCCAAGTGGGTGTGCAGGGGTAGAGTTGGGTTGATTTAGGGGTTCACAGCTGTGAGGACTAACAAGAGAGCATCAGGAATGGCCAGGTGGCTCATTATAGTTCTGGTTCTTTTATGACCTTTCTTGACTGGTCTGCAGTGCCCCCTGTTGTCCAAGCCCATACACATCATCATATGACACTATGATCAGAAACCCTGAGAAGTCCAACAATTCCACTGCATCCCAACTGCCTCTGCCTAGTGGCCAGGCCAGTTAGCCCTTCTGTGGCCTTCTCATTACCTCAGGATGGCCTTCTTGCTTTTCTCTGTCTTCACATGGTGAATTTATGCATACTTCACTTGACTCTTTTCTGGACAGGACTGAGATGGTGTCTTTGATATAAATTCTTTGATAAATTCTTTCATAGATCAAAATTAAGCAGGTGAACACAAAGTCTCTGGTTTTATCAGCTTGCAGGTAGCATATATGTTATTATACACAACAGAAATCTTTGTTCCAAAGGTTCTATCACTTAGTACGTGGTGAGAAACTCAGTTGCAAAATTTTATGTGTAGTCTTTGGAGGCCATTTAGAAGATACTTTTATGCATGTTTTCAAGCTTTCTCAGTTCACATGTTTGTAATCCTTATTGTCAGCAAGTGATACTGAGAATGGTGACTATAAGTCCACTACAGCCATTTAACTACAGCCACCATTGTTTACATGGAATGCAATGCCACAGGGACTGTAGATCCTGAAAGGACACACACAGCAGGACTCCTGAATGTTTTTCAGACATGGATGGAATGCACCATTTTAGGGATGGAGGTGGTCTAGACATGAATATCAGCCTTTTGTTCAAATTTGTTCAATAGATTTCAGTGCATTTCACCAGGGTTTCTGTGGTTGCTGCTGAGGAAGTAAATTATATTCTGAACTTTTAAAAACTTTTATTTTATTTTTTATTGTTCTTATTAGTTACAGATGACAAGAGATATATTTTGACATATTACAAATATGTGGATTATAACTCTCCACTCTTCTGCTTGTATAATGGTATAGAATTACATTGGTCATGTATTTATATATGCAGATAGGAAAATTTGCCTGATTTATTCTACTGTCTATTCCTATCCCTCCTACCTTCCCTTTATTACCCTCTGTCTAATCCAAAGTATTTTTATTCATCCTTAAGCCCTGCCCTTTTTTGAGTTAGCACCCACTTTCAGAGAGAACATGCAACCTTTGGTTTGGGGGATTGGCTAATTTCACTTAGCATGATTGTCTCCAGTTCCATTCATTTCCTGGCAAATACCATAATTTCATTGATCTTTATGGCTATCTAGTATTCCATTGTGTATATATAGGACATTTTCTTTATCCATTTATCTGTTGAAGGGTACTTAGACTGGTTCCATACTTTAAATCTTGTGAATTTAACTGGTATAAATATTGATGTGGGTGCATCACTGTACTATGGCACCTTTAAGACATTTGGGTATAAACCAAAAAAGTAGCTAACTGGAACAACTGATGATTCCTTTCCAAGTTTTGCGAGGAATCTCCATAATGTTTTTCACAGTGGTTGCACTAATTTGAAGTCCCACCAGAAATGTATGAGTACCTTTTCCCCCACATCCTTGGCAAAATTTATTGTTGCTTGCATTCTTAATAATTTCTATTGTAACTGGCTAATTTCCATTGAAATTGGGTGCTAATTTCCATTGTAACTGATGGAATCTCAATGTAGTTTTAATTTCCTTTATCTAACTGCTAGAGATGTTGAATTTTTTTTCATAATTTTGACACTTCTGGATCCAAATATAGGCAACAACTGTCATTTTAGGCCCTAGAAACTTGCATACTTAGGAACAGAACTCACTTCATAGTAGGTTGTACTTTTTATCTTCAGCATAATTTATAATTAAATAAATACAGAATTAAAATCAAGCAATTACATTTTTTCTGGTATAAGATATATTGTTCACATTGTGGAATCTAATAGTTGTTACTTTTATAAAGTAATAATATAGAGATTAAAATATAATTTAAATTTTCTGATTAATAATAATAATGAATTATTTTAAAATAAGTTATACATGAAATGTATGCACTATAAAATCATTCAAATTTTTAAATATGAATACATTAAATTTTAATCATTGTTTCTTTCTCCCTTCTTTCCTTCTTTCCTCTACCTGTTAGGAATAGACACTGTCAGCCCCTTTGTGAATTTCTGTAGTTTTAATGAAAATTCACTTCTTCACAATCACATAGAACTCTGTGAACTGCAATGACTGTTAATGTCCTGAAGTTTCTTTCTTTCCACTGAATTGCCCTTCAATGCAGAAAAATCAAGACCAAAAAAATCATCTGTACTGCAGATCAGGAAGTAAAAGTCTTCATAAACAGCAAAATCCACCAGCACTTACAGGGTTTTCTTTTTGTCATCCTCTTCTCTAATTTTATCTCCCAACATGAACCCAGATATTTGAACTCTTTACATCCAGCAACATGAAACAAATTATATAAAATGACCAATGTTTCAGAAAGAAAATTGCAGATAGAAAATATGCATATGATAGTGGAACTGCAAATTGTTGCAACCACTCTGGAAAGACATATGGAGATTCCTCAGAAAACTTGGAATGGAACCTCAATTTGACTCAGCTTTGTCACTCAGTTTATACCACAAGCAATTAAAATTAACATACTATGGTGATGCAGCCACATCAATGTTTATAGCAGCTCAATTCAAAATAGCTAAACTATGGAATCAACCTAAATGCATTCAAGAGATGAATCAATAAAGAGAATGTAGTATACATACAAACGGGAATATTACTCAGCCATAAAGAGAAATTAAATTATGGCCTTTGGGGGAAAATGAATGAAACTTGAGAGTATCATGCTAAATGAAACAAGCCAAAACTCAAAAGCCCAAGTATGAGTGTTCTGTCTGATCTGTGGGTGCTAAACCATAGCAAGAGAGAGTAGGAAGGGTAAATATAGAAGTACTTAAGATTTTAAAAAGTGGAATGAAGGGAAGGGAGGAGGATAAGAATAGGAATGACAATAGAATGAATCATACATAACTTTTCTGTGTTCATTTATGTACAAATAACATATAATGACTAGTGGAATAGCACATCATGTTCAACCAAAAGAACGGTATCAAAACTGTAATGGGTTGCACCCAATGAATATATAATATGTTAAATATACTTTAATGTCATGCATATCCAAGCAACAAATAAAAAAATATAAATGAGCACATGAAGTAACACTAAATCTCATTTATCCTTAGACTGTGCATATTAAAGTAGCAATGAATGGTGCTACGCATTTATTGAATGGTTTGAGTATTCCACAAAGGCAATGAAGTGAAAATAAATGTATATAGAAACAGCATGTTCACTGTGAATCCAGGTGCCTAAAAGTCATGTGGAAATCAAAAAGAATGATGACTTATGCTCAGCTAGCATGAGCTCACCCATTCTCTAAGCCAATCTGCGGATTACTGCATAGATGCATACATACACAGGTTATTCATAAGAAGAATAAACAACTTCAGTGAAGATAATAGTCTACCATTATAATCCCTTTCTTCATTAATTGAAACACAAGTGTAGGGTCTAAGATTACAGACCAGAAGCACTTTAAATACAGGTTATTCTTTTAACCAGAATTGCTAGTATGATAAAAGTAAAATAAATCAATTTTATCATTATGATCTAAGGCTTTGGGATATTGAAATATGAAATCAATTTTGAAAACAATCTTATACAGGGCAAGAAAACTACTTATGAAAACTTTTATTCTTTTACTGCTCCAACTTGAAGCAGAACATCTGAATTCTATTCATATGGATAGTTTACATGAATCTATGACTAAGGAATTTTTCAAAAGCAAATAAAATAAAAAAATAAAACACACCCTTACATGTCAATGTGCAGAGACATCATGGATATTTACATGTTAATTCAATGACACTCTTTTAAAGACAATGCATTTACAGAATTCAGTGTCTAATTTGCAGTAACAATTGCTTTGTCCTGAAGGGTAGACACTGATTGCTGCTGAAATATTATGAAATTTATATAATTATGCATAATTTATAATTAAAGTAAAATGTTGTTATATACTGAATTATACTGATATTATGGGTTATCTTCTTGATGGGCTTCAACTTCAGTGCTGTAACTCCTTTACTAGTGATAATTGATAATTTTATTATTTTTAGTATTAGTATAAATTTTTGTAACTTGTACAGTTTCTATGAGCATTTTGTAATGGGAGAGAATTATGCTGTGCCACTCTAGCATCTTATTTTGTAAACATTGGGGGCTTCAGCTGCCACAGTAATGTGTCATAAACTTGGACCCTTTATAAATGAGGGTCTTGTCTCACTTGCTCTTCTGGTTGTTTCACTGTCATAAATATTAATTTTATAAACAGGAGAGTGATCTCTGGCCATGTCCTCAAATTGGAGCCCAGAGATTTACAAATACACCTCATTAGTTGAGAAATCTTTGTACCAGAAATTCAACTGTAGAACTCAGGCCTCAGCTGTTTCTTTGAGTCTGAGTAGTAGTGCTCAGATACAAGTCCTGGTAGTACCAGTACATGTTTCTCTACCAACAGTAGGTTCCTATTCAGTGCAAGTGAGTTTGACTCTTGATCCAGGGCTGCAGAAAAGGAGAATGGTCATGTCAGAATAGGAAAAGAGAGGAAAGCTGAAAGCACAGACACATCAGAGTGAAGGGCAGAAGTAGGGAGAAGTGACTTTGGAATTTGAGGAATAGGGTAATGACTCGGGTTAGGGGCCTGCCCTAGGCCTCTGAGGCCTGTACCTACCTGTGCATTGAGAGAGCATCAGTAGGAGGAAAAGAGTGTAGGCCAGGGTGGACACAGCCTTTTGATAGGCCTAACTCTGATAACTCCACTGCACCAGGCCTCTGTTATACCAGCTCCACTATCCTCCCAGGGTTGGAGCTGCTCATGCAAATGGGTCCCTACACCTTGTTTCTACTCATGTGTATTTGCAGTGTTTGCATCCCTGACTGAGGGAGGGTGGCATGATGAACTAGCTTGGTTAATAATTGGGGCTTAGGAGAAAACAACTTCAGAGAACACACCATGAGCATGGGACTCTGTACATCTGTACATCTCTTTAAGTTACTTAGGTGACCTCTGCATTAACCAGAACATGTTCAACCAGGTCTGTGCCCATCATTATATCTCATATTACACCATCTTCTCTGGGAAAATTGTAAGACAAAATTGGAACAATATGATCGGGCAGGACAAATTTTGGGATGTGCAGTGTAAGAGGAGATCAGAAAAAATAGGAAATAGCTGAAATATCAAGTGCATCTTAGGTGTGTACATCTGGTGTGAGAGGAGCAGGTAGTTCATAGAACAAAACAAGGGAAAGGCAACACCTGTGTTCTAATTCAGAAAGGTGAGGACAGATTTTAAAAATCTGGTCAGAGGAGGTTTTGTTTTACATTTATCATATTGTAAACATGGCATGAAAAGGTGAAAATCATTCCAGAATTTTACAGACAATCTGTTCAGAGTGGATTCATCCTCCTCCCATAGAAATAATGTCAAAAGTAAATTAACCACTAGTAAGGGAATTGGAAGAATTATCAATTTTTTCTTTCATTGATTTTTTTTTCTTCAAGAATGAATAAGATGCTTCACATGCATCAGACCCTAGAGATATGTACAGAATTTAAAAAGTGGCCCCAGGTTATGGGAGCAGCAGGAGTCAGGAACAGGAGGGTATTGTATTGCCCTGTTGGTAAAACTTTCAGCTGCAGCTAGCAGCTATGAGCAGCGTGGAGTGCTTGAAGAATGTATGCTCATTCAGGCCTGATAGGAACGCCTGCAGAATGGGATGCTGTGCTCTAGTGAGCTGTTAGTGAAACCATATCCTTAGCTCTTGTGGTTAGCATTGCCAAGATGCCAGTCCAGGAAACAGATAATCAGGAGCTTCAGGGAATGATACTCCTAACTTAGAAAGTCCCCTCCCCTAGGACAAAGACCTTCCTGATGATAGCAATATTTAGAGCATCCTCAGAGTGCAGTTACATTAGGCATAAGATGATTGGTTATGGATATTATCTTACTTTTGTATGATTGATGGGCGTGCCCCACATGAACCCATAACAATTGTATGCATTCCAAAAATAAACTGAGCTACTGGACATCAGCTAGGTTGGCACCAGCCAGTTTTTCTCACCAGCTCCCAGTGTCTGTGTATTGACTTGGCATCTCTACCTCCTGCGACTAAGATAGCCGAGTGACTAGCTGACCACATTAGTGACCAGAACAATAGCATTGTCCCAAAGAATACTCCAGGCCAGAGGACCTCCTCCTCATTCAGGTTAGAAAAGAGGTATATCTCAGTATTTGCTGGGCCTGAAGTCTGCAAGGCTCCAATCCCTGAAAAACCTCAGCTTTTACTTCCTGTTGGGTCCATATAGAGGAGTAGGATAATGGGAATAGTCTCAGCACCCATCCTGAGGGTTAATGCATCACTAAAGCTGGTTGTAGAAGCCAAGGAATTACCAGTAACATCTCTTACAGAAGACCCTGAAGGGGAACAACAGTTTATATTAGCCCTCTGCCCCTTTGATTGCTCCAGGAAATGCTGACATCTGCAGTAACTAGTGCAGGGTCCTTCTGTGGGAACTAGTGTCCCTTTGATAAGAGCCCAGGCTCCTGGAGCCACTCAGCCTGCAGATTCTCTCACAGGCCTGCCTATGGTAGACAATCTTTCTACCCAGTAATTCCTCTCCTTGCTCCTGTCACAGGTGTTAGAACTGTGGTTGGAAGGTGCCTGTATTCCACTAGGTCCTTTCCATTTTGTTTCCTCCCCAAAATTATCTTATTTGCATATTATTTTCATAGCCTTCCAAAAAAATGCCAGTTTACAGAGAAAAGTTGTTTAAAGGAAAAATTAGGAAAACTTTTTTCTTATTTGGTTGATTGATATAAATTGTAAAAATTCACAGTATGATTTTGTATAAAATTAATAATCCAAACTTAATGTACATTTATGTATGAGTAAATTTAAATGTAGGTAGGTATATTTACTTATCACATCTGCCATACAAACATACATATGTGAGCACACACAGAGAATGAGAAAAAGAAAATAATAGAAAAAATATATTTACAGATAAAGGAATTACTATATTTCTTCAAAGATACCTCCTTCTATATAAGTTAATTTAGATTAGGTAAACATATATCAAAGACCATTATTAAATAGACCACATCTCAAGCAGGCATCAAAATAAAATATATTATTTTAGTATTTCCTATTATCACTTCATGTTTACCCAGCAACTGAAGGCATTGAAGGAATCATGTGTCTTGCTGTTCCATTTATGAAACCACAGGTCCTCACTGTGAATCAGCATCCACTGGGCACACATACTTCCCTCTGACCTGTTTCTCCCAGAATGCCTTATGCACACCAGCTAGAATAGGGATGACATGGGGATTCCACACAACACATTCTCTACAATGAGAGAAACACTTCAGGTTTGCCAGGAAGTTTCCCAGGGAAGACAAAGGGAGGACTCCAACAAAGTACCACTTTCAGAACTGGCAAATACATTGTAGAAATTGGTTTGTGCTTTTGAATTATGGTGGGGTTAATTTCAATTGATTCTCATGAGTTCTTTTTAGCAGGTGTACTATTTATGTAAACCACAAAAAGTTATAACTGGATTTTTAAAACTTAATAAGAGCAATAGCTTTTACTTGGTGCAGCCAATTTGCAAAGCAGTATGGAGGTTCCATGGAAAGCTGGGAATGGAAGCACAATTTGAACAAGCTATTCCCCTTCTCGGGCTATACTCAAAAGACCCCAAAATAGTATACTACAGGGACGCAGCTACATCAATGTTCAAAGCAGCACAATTCACAATAGCTAGACTGTGGAAACAAACTAGATGCCCTTCAATAGATTAATGTATAAAAAAATGTGGCATTTATACCCAATGGAATATTACTCAGCACTAAAAAATATCATGGCATTTGCAGGTAAATGGATGGCATCAGAGCTGATTATGCTAAGTGAAGTCAGCCAATCCCTAAAAACCAAATGCTGAATGTCTTCTCTGATATAAGGTGGGTGACTCAAAACACAGTAGGGAGGAAGAGCATGAGAAGAAGATTACCACTAAACAGGGAAGAGAGGTGGGAGGAAATGGGAGGGAGAAGGAGAATTGCATAGAAGATGGAGGAGACCCTCATCATTATACAAAATACATATATGATGGTGAGAGGGGGAAGAAAAAAAAAGAGAGAGAGAAATGTATCACAGTAGATTGGGTAGAGAGAGGTGATGGGAGGGGAGGTGAGGGGGGGGGTAGGGAAGGCAGCAAAATACAACAGACACTAGTGTTGCTGTATGTATATATGTGGCCGTATAAGCAATGTGATCCTGAAATCTGTACAGGTGGAAAAATGAGAAATTATACCCCATTTGAATCAAATGTATGATATATCAAGATCATTGTATTGTCTTGAGCAACTAATAAAAAAAAGTTGAAAAAATAAGAGCGATAGCTTTTATTATTACATAGCTTTTAATATTATGTATAGCTTTTAATATTACGTATATGTGTATAAACACATATCAAGACATTGCCTACATAGTGTTTTCTTTCCCTCTTGTTGTGTATTACCTCAAATAACTGTTTATAATATTATTTTCTATAGATAAAGCAGAAAACTAAATCAAAATGAATTTTTACACATTTCTTTTACACCTGCTTATCCAGTATTGAGTGCAATAGAGTCTGTTAATGTCCACATGTGTCTTCAGTCCTGTACCTTTATGTTCTTCAACAGGAAAGTCAACCAAGTGGATGATAAGACAGTGTACAGAACACAGTCTTGTATGATAGTTTCTAGTTATGTATATACTAGGTATTCATAAGACCCATTAAAATATAATTACAAGGAAGATTTTCAGAAATACCTACTATATTTTGGCTGTAGTTTGAATTTAGATCATTTTTCTTTACAATTACTTGATATTCTAATATGCTAATAATTTAGACACAGATGATGATTCTGATTGCATATTAATTATACATCCCACAAGTAAATTCATAACATAATTATAAAAGCAAAGTTATATTATGTTATAATCATAAAAATATTATAAAAGCAATTTTCTTTTAAAATTTAAAAGCAAATTAGTACTAATTTGATTTCCATAATCAAATCAATATATAATAAAAGACTAACCATATTTTTAAAAATATTTTGAATAAGAAGAGTCTTAAAAGTATGGGGCATACCCTGAATCTTCCTGACAGTTACCTATTTGAAGATTAACTCCTCTGCACATTATCTAAACTGAAAGGAAAAGTGAAAGCCTAGAGTAGGAGGAGGAACACTGAAAAATGGACACACACTGGGAGGGAGAGGATGAGACACATGGCTTGAACCACTGGTAGGAGAAGTAGTCAGCCTTATTTTCACTTGAAAGTGTTGAACATTTTCAACCTATAAACATGTCTTCATCATGTAAATTATAGTCATCTGAAGATGTAAAGAGGTTTTTGGTGTGCTTCTCCATGGGATTACATCACTATGTGAATACTAGTACCCATATAGAGTGCACAGTAATAATTAGCCTCATCATTAGTCTGAGCCACTGTGATGGTGAGGATGACATTGTTTCCAAGGAAGGAACCAGAGAATAGATCAGGGATCACAGAGGGACAGGAGTTAGTACTATGGATAATTCATTGGGAAGCATTTCCTGGTGTCTGCTAGTACCAGCTTGGGTAGTGACTTGTGGAGACTGACTTGGAGCTAAGGTCACAGGTGAGTGTCTCTGTCCCACCTGTAGACACAGAGAGTGAGGGCTCCTGGATCACAATTGTCTGAGAATCCAATACTAAAAGCAAAAAAGACAGTTATTGTTATGAACAAATGGTCCCCATGAGACACTGCTTTTTTGTAGGGACTCAAAGGATGCTGTTACCCTCCCCTGACCTGAACCGTAAGAGAAGAAAATCAGTATAAACATCATCCAGGCCATGGTGGGGATTCTCACAAGCATGTAATGTCATTAAACTTATTACTTTAAGTTAGGTATTATAATGCCTCTTCAGACCCATTGAAAGGTTTTTCATGCAAAGCAACCTTCATTTCTCTTTCTTCCCCAGAATTCAGCCTGATGTCCCCTGGAAGAGAACATGTAAGAGGCAGAAGCTGACAGCTCACTTATACCAATGAGGGCAGGGGGCCTAACACACATGAGTTTTAGTTGATGCCTTTCCCCAGATCAGGTTCCACACACTTCTTCAACTCAAGCATAAATTTAATCTCTTGAAAGTCCAAGATGGAATAAAGGCAAGGTTGAATTCTCCATGTCTACATAGATCATTTATCTTATTTCTAACCCAGTTTGTCCCAGTGAACATTTCTTTCTTGTTCAGTAAATGAGTATTGTTCCCACTTGAGTTAACTGTCAATCCCTTTTTCTCACCATAGAGCTCATTTTCATACTCTGAAGCAGGTTTGTGAGGAGCTTCCTTGCTAGCTCTGGATATATGGGCACCTACTAATTGAATCCTGGAGACTGTCCCAAGCATCCTCAGTAGAGCCAAAGATGGAGATTGCAGACACAGATAGCAACAGCATAAGGCTTGAGATGCTACCTGCATTCATATAAGAAGTCATCAATTATATGGCTTTAGCACTAGTAGAACTACAGAATTTAAGAGAATGTGGGATATCCTTCTCAATATAAAAAATAAGAATAAAAGAAAACCATGTTCATCATACTTAAAAATAAAATTAAGAATATTTATAATCAAATTAGTCACTTTCACTTTTGAAGATGATTAAAGATGCTAAATGAGGATAATTGGGAAGTTCGGAAATAAAACTCCTTTAAATTTTGTGAAATAATGTTGTCTTTTAAAAAATGGTGTTTGTAACTCAAAAAAAATTCTAAATTATTCATAATTATTTTATGAAATTTTCATTGATATTTTGTTTCCTTCAAATTCATTCATGCTTTATATGTTTTTAAGTGATCCACTCATATTAGGAATAAAGATTCATATTAAAGTAGGTTATGGCAAGTAGTCAAGTGTATCTCATAGTTAACTATCCATACATTTGATTGTGTGTGTGTGTGTGTGTGTGTGTGTGTGTCTGTGTGTGTATCTAATAATACTAAGATAAAAAGATGATCTGAAATTTAATTGAAAAAGAAATAGAAATGCTAATCTTAATACTTAAAATTCTTATTGTCAGTTTTTAACTTTAACATTAAAACTGACTGAAAGAAAAAAAAACACATTATTCAGATCAAAAAATAAAAACAGGGTTCAAGTATTTATCACATATTAAAAGACAGATGAAATAGGAAATCATATTGACCAAAAAGTAATCCTAACGTCTGTGGTGAGTTCTGTGTTACCTCTGAAGTTCTCTCAGATATTCATTAGGTACCATGAATCAACAGTTTTTTTTTTTTTTTTTTTTCCCCTAGGATATCCAGAAGGCGTTATGGAGCCAAAGGCAAAATGAGGATATGAAGCCTAGGAACAGAGAAAATCTCAGGGTACCAGAAGCTCATGTCAGCAAAGCAAAAGCAGCTTCATTGTGGATGGAGGTGATACTGCTTGATCCAGGTAAGAGTTTAAATTGAGCTGTGTATTTTATCACTGAAGGATAGTACTGATACATGCCGCACACTGTGGGAATCCATACTTATTAGTCCCACTGAAGTGGGTCCTGTGATTCCATCATTCTCCCCTTCAGTGACTCAAATTCTACTGCTGAGAGCTTAGAGGTGTCTCCCTAAGACATTGTCCCATAAGTCTTATACCTACCCACCCTTCAAAATCCGTGTTTACCATCCTTCATAGACCTCAAGAAACAAAAACATGTCCTATATTCAGCCCAAATCCTTCCTGTTCAACTAGGTAACCCTTTCTCAGTCTATCATGAATTCAATTGCCTAACATACTAGTAAACTCTGGGTTTCATTTTAGTATCTGCCAAAGTTTCATATATAAAGACTTCTTCCCAGATTGGTAGTATCAGGAGGTACTACCTGTTGATAGTATCTTGTGAGAGGTTGTAGGGCCTTGTGAGAGAGAGCCATAGTTCATTGATGTGATGTCTATAAAATGGTGATTTAACACCACCCTGTCTGTCCTCTCTAAACTTCCTGGATAATGGTGTGACCATTCACAGTAGCTCACACTTCCCATTTTATCAAACCCTCACCAGTGTCCCAAACATATGGAACTAAAAATCCCAGGCTTAAATCTCCATATTCATGAGCCATAATAAACCCCTCTTTACTTTATATGTACCCTGTGTTTTCACTGATTTTTTTGGTACATAAATTCAATAGGCTTGCTGATTTCTTATTTTTATGTAAATTGTTTTATTTATATAGATGACAGGAGAAAGCATTTCAACTCTTATTACACATATAGAGCACAGTTTTTCATATCTCTGGTTGTATACATACTATATTCATCCCAATTCATGTCTTCATACATAAACTTTGATTATTTAGGATTATGAAACTACACCATCATTAATTACTCTATGCCCCCTCCCTTCCCCCTCCAACCCCTCTGCTCTATCTAGAGTTCATCTATTCCTCCTATGCTCCCACTCCCTATCCCACTATGAATAAGCTTCCTTGCATCAAAGAAAACATTCAACATTTGGTTTTGGGGGATTGGCTAACTTCACTTAGCAATATCTTCTCTAATGCCATCCATTTACCTGCAAATGCTATGATTTTATTCTCTTTTATTGCTGAGTAAAATTCCATTATGTATATATGCCACATTTTTTTATGGATTCATCTACTGAATGGCATCTAAATTGGTTTCCCATTTATAGAATCGTGCTGCTATAAACACTGATGTGGCTGTGTCCCTGTAGTATGTTGTTTGTAAGTGCTTTGGGTATAGATCGAGGAGGGGAATAGCTGGGTGAAATGGTGGTTCCATTCTCAATTTTCCAAGAAATCTCTATACTGCTTTCCATAATGGCTCCACCAGTTTGCTGTCCCAGCAGAAGTGTATGAATGTACCTTTTCCCCCACATACGCACCAACACTTATTGTTGTTTGTATTCATATTAACTGCCATTCTGACTGGAATGAGATAAAAACCTTAGAGTGGTTTTGATTGGAATTTCTCTAATTGCTAGTAATGATGAACATTTTTCCATGTATTTGTGGATTAATTTTACATCACCTTCTGAGAGATGTCTCTTCAGGTCCTTGGACCATTTATTGACTGGGTTATTTGGATTTTAGTGTTTCAGTTCAGTGAGCTTGCAGATTTCTTATTTTCAGTATTGACATTTACACTGGTCTGATTTCTTCTCAGTTTCTCTCAAGACATTCTCCTTGCTTGTTTCCTCACTGAAATTTCTTCCGGTTCTGTGACCATTCTTCCATTCCACCAAGAAAACACACATAAACAATCAATCCATGAGGATGGGAGGATGAAATAGTAAGCAGGGGTGTGAGACAGATTCCTGTCTTCATATATGTACTTTGGATAGTAATGATTATGACATTCCACCATCACATCCCATCCACTTATCACATCTACTACAGGTGCAAGAAAGTCACAGTTTGGTGAGCACACCTTCTGCACAGAGGTGTGAATCCAGTATTTCCCTTTCTGACCTGGTGCAGAGCCCTGTCCTTTTGTAAGTAGTCCAACATCACCCCCTACTGGCCTCAGATGCTCTATCTTCAAACCATTTCATATCTTGGCAGAGACTCTAGAATGACAACCTGAGTATAATAAATGGAACTTTTTAATTTTATTTCCCTAATGATAATACTTCCATGGTCTATTTTACTGAGTCATTTTGTTTTTTCAGTTTCTATTGATTTCTTGCACTCTAAATACACTGTTTATTGTCCCGTATATTTCAGGATTATCTGGTATTTTACTTTGTTTCAGACAGGTACTTTGGGTTATTTCCAGTCTATGAACGGTTAAAAGAAGTTTAAAACTGAAATCTAAGAGGAGATCACAAGTGTTAGCAACTCTGCCTGTATTCCTTTTACAGTTTTACTTATTTTCAGGTTGCTGATTTTCTAAGAGTCTCCTGTTGTTTTCTGCTTCACTCCACTCTATAGGCCTTGGCTTCAGATGTCTGTTTTCCTTTTGAGAATATAATACTGTCAAGGAATGAGTGTTTTATATTTTGATTTGCTTCTCTTTTCTCTAATTTGCCCTTGAATGTCTACATAAACAATATTATTTTGACTCTGATGTATGTAAGTTATCTTCTTCTAGTTTTACATTTTTTCATATAAGTATTTATGTAAAATAGAATTGCTATAGATATAAATTGCTGTGATATTGGTGTTTCTACAACTGCTCAAATGACCAACGCTTGTAAATTTTTGTATCAGAGAAAAAGTTCCTACTCAGGTCCATTTGTGAATACCTCCATAAATTTATATGTCGGTAGGTTTATATAGTCTGTGTCTAACTAATAAAACCTGATATTAACCCAACACCCTTCCACTTGAGAAATATTGAGGGTAAATCAGAATTATGAGGTCTAACAGGGAAAAGAACACTGGGGGGTCTGAGAGTTATGTACTTAGAGGAGAGATTCATTCTTCATCGGGAATCCAAAGCCACATCACAGTGTAATCTGATGAGAAAATGAAGCAGAGCTTCCCTATGTTTTCAGAGTCAGGGAAAGATTGGCACAGCCTGGGAAACAATCAGGAGACATAAAGGGGGTTGAAGAAGCAACACAGGAGTGTGGGTTGCTCATAGGAAAAGACAAAGCATGATGGGGCAAACAGGGTGAATGGTGATTTTGTCTAAATTCACCCTAGAGTGGAGATCATTGTGGCATTGATGATGTAGCCAAATGGGAATGAGGAAAAATGTATGTGTGGTGGAAACTGATATTTATCCTTTTCTATTTTAATCCTGATTTTCAGGCTGGAACCTTGTGGTACTCAATGAGGCCCTACTGATAAACCTTGGGCCTAAGTTTAGGACTGAATCCTTCATGACTAATCACTCACATCTCAGGTAAAGTATCTAGGATTTCTCCCAGGAAATCCTGGGTACCAACACCCACAGTAACCTCCAATGTTTCTATAGCTCCCTGTGTAGAACAAAACGGCCTCAGGCTCTGAGGCACATCATGTGACTTACAGGTATAGTTACACATATATGTATATGTGGGGAAATTTCTGCTCCCTGAAGGTCCACAATCCACTCCTCAACTGTGGAATTTTGAAAAGCCCCAATGGGTATTACAGGAGAGAAGTTACTTCCTATGAGGCCAGAAAAACCTACTATGAATGTCCACATTATCCTGAGAGGAGAAGAGTACCATCCTTGAGACTTACTTAACTGAACTTCTGAAGAGGAGTCTCAAGAGTTTTCTAATCAAAGGTGGAGCCTCACCTTTAGTCACATCCATTAAGAAACTTTGCTGGCTTCAGTTCTAAACTCCTTACCACTTCCCTACCCCAATGCCTAACATTCAATCCCTGAAATCAAAACTGAATGTGCAGAAACCCAGCAAGGAAGCTAGCCTTGTACTTAAAATTTCTTCATTCTTTATCCTTACAAAGTATTTTATATCTTAATCTCTCAATCCCTGACAGCCTGTTACAGACCTGAGCACAAAAAATGGACACAAATTAGGTGATATCTTCTCTGAATCCTTGAAAAGCAAGCTTATGCTGTAGAGGAATGTCCACCTCCTGGAAGGGTCTCTTTCCCTTGACCAAAAAAAAAAAATTCAGAGAAAAAAATCTAAATCTACATGATATGGTTATAATTAGATAACCATAAGGATCACAAGAAAAATGTTAGATGTTATATTTATTTTGGTGTAATTTTCAGTTTTCCCAATATTTCAGAAACTTTGACTAGAAAAATTAGAAAACAAGCATTGTGACCCAGAACTTACTTAAATTCATATTTAGTGTAAAAACATATTAATTTCAAGTTGATAAAGGGTAATAGTCCAAAACCCAACGTCATTTGATACATTTCTGTTCCTGGAATGCCTGTGTGATAAGTTGCACTAGATACAATTTCATCAATATTAGCTTATTTTTGTCACTTTAGAATTATACAATACAGGGAAAAAAGAATACAATGTTGTGAATGTGAAGAGCCAAGCTTATGCTGTATTTGTACCAAAATACAAATCCCAAACAATTGAAACTCACTATTTGGGACATTATGGGGAACTTCTATTGCACTGTGAGTTGAGTCTAAAATTGAGTGAGGGTGCCTGGGAATATTGCACAGTGGTAGAGTGCTTGCATAGCATGTGGGAGGTACTCTGTCAAATTCCCAGCAATTATTTATATATGTAAATTAATAAATATTATATTGCATTACTGGGGATTCTCAAAAGGTTTCTTATGAAATTAATTTGTCTATATAAAAGCAATGAGAAGGGAAAAAGGATGGGAAGATTTATGGGAGTTCTGTTCTAAGATGGAATCTTCATAACCTATTAACTACAAGGAGTTGTGGTGTGAGAAAAGAAGGATATTTTAGGAAATGAACATTTCTTATTTGAATAACCAGGCTGTTGCTATCACTGTTCAGTACTGTGGAAAATATTGCAATTAGATGGTTTCTCTATCCATAAAAGAATTATACATTTGGTAATAAATTTCAAATTTTGGCTTCTCAGTTCAGAAGCAGTTGACTGTGACCTTGACTAGTGGCATGCTCTCACTATGGTGTTGAAGATGGGGTCCACACAGTGTGAGAGCATTCATTAATGCAGAATGTGGATGCTAGGAAAAGAGAGGAGCAGGAGATAGAATGTTTAATGAGAGATTAGCAAGAAGAATGAGGGTACATGCCATTATCCCCTATTCAACCAAGGAGTAAAGGGTAAAACAATCTGGAAAAAAATGTTATCAGCTCAGCCTGGTTGTCCATTATGTGTGCATTTTTATTTCATCATTCATGCAGCATGTTTAATTTTATTTTTTGGACACAATACCTTTATTTTATGGAAAGTACTCCCTCAAGGGATGGCTAACAGTCCAACTATGAGTCAAATCTATGTTAATAAAGCAATCCAGTCACTTAGAAATCAAAATCCTGAACTACAAATATTTCACTATATGGATGATGTATTGTTAGCACATAAAGATAAACACACATTGCTGGAATGTTATGCCACACTTACGAACTTGTTAAAAAATTATAATTAGAGATAGGAATAGATAAACACAATTAAATTTTCCAATTAATTATTTAGGAGTTCTATTATCCTCAACCATGGTCCGACCACCTAAAATTCAAATACGAGTAGATCAACTCAAATCACTTAACGACTTTCAAAAGTTATTGGGAGACATAAATTGGATAAGGCCTTATCTAAGCATACCAACAGGAGAGTTGGGACCTTTATTTGATATTCTAAAAGGTCCATCAGATCCAAAATCACCCCGAATGTTAACTCCTAAAGCTAGAAAGGCATTAAAAATTATTGAAACATATATGGAAAATGTGCATCTAGATAGAATTGATATAAGTTTGTCTTTATTATTTATTGTACTACCAACAAAAAATATTCCTACAGGAGTATTTTGGCAAGAAGGTCCATTATTGTGGATACATTTATCTTATTCTCCTAACACTATTCTTACTAGGTATCCTGAGGCTGTAGGACAATTAATACTCAAAGGAATAAGAGCAGCAAAGGGAGTGTTTGGAATTTCTCCCAATAAAATTATTACTCCATATACTATGGATCAAATTGATGAGTTAGCTAATGAGTTAAATACTTGGGCAATAATCATGTGTAAATCTAATGTTTCATTTGATAATCATTTACCATCTAATCCTTTGTTGTCTTTTTGGTCTAAGCATCCTGTAGTTTTTCCTAAAATGACAAGAAAAACACCTATCATGAATGCTCCAAATATATTCACTGATGGGTCTAATAATGGTACAGCAGCAGTAGTTACTCCTGATCAAACTTTTACATATTTAGTACCCAAACAATCAGCTCAAAAGGTAGAGCTTAATGCAGTTTTATAAGCTTTTGTGATGTTCAAAGATTCTGTATTTAATTTATTTTCTGATAGTCAGTATATAGTTAATGCTATAATATCCTTTGAAGATACTGGTAGGATTTCCCCTTCCTCTACTGTTTTCTCTTTGTTTTCCACTATACAAAGTCTAATCTGGGACAGAAAAGATCCATTCTTTATAGGACATATTAAGGCACATACAAAATTGCCTGGGGCCCTTAGTTTGGGCAATGATTTAGCAGATAAAACTACACATGACATACATATTTTCTCTACACTAGAAGAAGCTATACATTTTCATAAAAGGTTCCATGTCAATGCTAATACTTTACAAAAGCGTTTTAAAATAACTAAAGAACAAGCTAGACAAATAATAAAACAATGTCAAAATTGTGTGACCTTTTTACCACAAGTTAATCTTGGAGTCAATCCTAGAGGATTGATACCTAACCATATTTGGCAGATGGATGTCACACACTTGCCAGAATTTGGAAAATTAAAATATTTGCATGTTACAGTTGATACTTCTTCTGGATTTTTGATGGGCTCCCTTCATGCTGGAGAAAAAACTAAAGATGTTATAGCTCATTGCTTACAAAATTTTGACACTGTGGGCGTTCCAAAACAGTTAAAAACAGATAATGCCCCTGGTTATACTTCTACCTCTTTTAAACAATTTTGCTCATCATTTGGCATTACTCATATAACAGGAATCCCATACAATCCACAGGGACAAGGCATAGTTGAAAGAGCTCATCAAACTATTAAAATGTACTTATTAAAGCAAAAAGATGGAATTGGGAAGGGGTATATATTCCCCAAAGATAAACTTAAAATAACCCTTTTTACTCTAAACTTTTTAAATTTGGATTCATCAGGACTTAGTGCTGCAGAAAGGCATATGTGTCCAAAAAATGTACATAAGCCAAGGTACTTTGGAAAGATATTCTAACAGGACAATGGAAAGGTCCTGACCCAGTAATAGTCTGGAGTCGGGGGCCTGTTTGTGTGTTTCCACAGGGAGAACAGCAGCCAATTTGGATTCCAGAGAGATTAACTAAAGTGATTTCTACAGACCAAAAAGAAGATGATTTGGCTCAAATCCATAACAGCTGATATCCAAAACTCCAATTTGGCTATCCTTACATCTGCGACAGAACCAGGATGCTTTTTTCAATATCTATTTTATTATTGCCCTTTCCCATATCATGAAGTTCTATTTTTTTTTGTTTGTTTGTTTGAGCTCATACAGACCTAGGTTAAGTTTTGCTGATCAGTTCTATTTTTTTTTTTACTATAGAGTTTTTAAACATTGCAATGGAGGTTTCACCTGTAAAAAGTTATAAGGCCTTTACTATTATGTTATGTGTTGTATGTATTATATTATGTGTGCACAGTTGTGTTTTGTGTTATATGTTTGAATGTACATATGTCCATATATCATATATGATGAGCGCTCATGAAAAAATGGATCCAAATATTTTTTTATTCACATGATTTAAATGGTTTAATTTAAATTGGGTAAAAAACTGTTAAGATTGTTTTAATATGTAAACAAAAGAGGAGGTTAACAGATCTCTTTGTTTATTTTCACCTTTCCTTTTCATTATGTTTAATAATTCTCTTCAAGATAATGTAAATTGTTAAGAAAATTGTTTTCTTTTAGTGCCTTCTGGAATGTTACATAATTTTTTCTTTAGCCATTATTGCCAGAATTCCTATCTTCATCCCAGTGCCAGTGAACACAAAGATAAAACTAATCTACAGTTTCTGCAATAACCATCACTGAACTGCTTGCAGAACTTGCCTAAACTATGTGTCACTTGTATGCATTGTGAACTCACTTGTATGCATTGTGAACTATCTGTTGGTGCAGTGACTTGTGGTAATGTTGGGGTATTTTTGCTGATGATGTCATCAATGGTACAATTTTTCCAACAAGAGCCATCAATTGGCTTGGTGTATCTTCCTCCCTTCTGCTTGTCATGACAAAGACTTCTCCACAGGTGTGGCTGTATACTGGACCGGTAGTCAATAATGGGTAAGATCCAATTACAAAGGTACCAACCTAAGACAGGAGGCTGAAGCCCTGAGGTCAGCTCATCCGAAGATGGGTAAGGACCATATGTAGTACTGGACAACCGAAGGCCGGCACGGTCCCTAAGCCACATGCTTGTTGTTTAAACAGAGAGGGGGAGATGTTGAGAGCCACAGCCAAAGGGGCCCCAGCAAACTTCCAGCTGCCAGCAAACTTCCAGCTGCCGGCTGATGATTGGTTCACAGCGGCCTCAGCACCATCTTGCTGATTGGCTCCTCTGCGGTGATGTTCATTGGGCTGTTTCCCCGCCCTTCAGACTGCAAAGCTAATGATTGGCTCACAGCGGCCCCAGCAACATCTAGCTGATTGGCTCCTCTGCGGTGATGTTCATTGGGCTGTTTCCCTGCCCTTTCAGATCACGGAGCTGCTCATTGGGGGACTTCTTTGGCTCCGGCCACGCGACCCAGCCAATCGGCCTCAAGAGCAGGAGGATTGTGGGAGGTGATGAGGCTTGTATGGGTGAGAGTTAGTACTGATCTGGCGGAGGCGCAGATGTCCAACCCTGCAGCTCCCTCTGGTTTGTCTGATGAGGGATCTGATGGACAAGGTGTCCTGGGCACTACCCTGATGGGGTTGCTGGGTTCCTCCAGTGCTCCGTATATTTGTGGTTTGGGGCCCCGGAGCATTGGGGCCCCCTGTCCATTTTTTGGCAACAGAGCCCGATGCCTTTGTCCACGATATTGTGGATAAACACCTTGTCCTTGTTCGTTTTTTGATAATGGAGTACCCTCTATGGTGGTTTGAGAACGGCATTCATTAGCCCAATGTAATGCAGTACCCTCTATGGTGGTTTGAGAATGGCATTCATTAGCCCAATGTCTCCCTCTACGGCATCGTGGGCAAATACCCGGTATTCTACTCCTTTGATACCTAGTTTTGTTAAAGCCTCCTCCTATGGGGCAATGCCTTTTAAAATGTCCTGTTTGTTGACAATTGTAGCATGTTCTTGGCATGGCATATAAAGCCTGTTTTACTGCACCTGCCACAATTTGCCCTTGTTCATTATTGTCTCTGGCATCTAAAGCCTGTTTTACTGTAGCTGCCATGACTTGCTCTTGTTCATTAATGTCTCTACATAATTTAATATATGTGTTTAAATCTTCCTGTTTCCATGGTCTAATGATATCTCTGCACCAATGATTCGCTTGGTCATAAGCCAGTTGTTTTATTAATGGCATTGCTTGTTCTGTATTCCCAAAACTTCTGGTAGCTGTTTGAATAAGCCTATCTACAAATTCAGCGTAAGGTTCATTAGCTCCTTGTATTACCTTAGATAATTGACCTTGTAAACCTCCATGTCCTTGTAAAGTCTTCCATGCCCTAATCGCCTCTGCAGCAATTTGTGAGTATACGCCAGGATCATATGCAATTTGTTGCTGCTGATCCTCATAAGGTCCCTTTCCTAACAACATATCTAGATTTCTCTGAGGATAACCAGCTGCTGCATTTCGCTTAACCGTCTCCTTGCAAAATTCCTCATTGGCAACCTTCCATAACAGGTATTGACCTCCATTTAGCACAGATTTACACATATTAGCTCAATCTGCTGGCGTCATGTTCAAGTTGTTAATGGATTCGACCAAGCTTACACTGAAGGGTGCTTAAGGACCATAGGTTGTTACAGCCTCTTTTAGCTCCTTCACTGTTTTGAAATTTAAACCCTGGTAAATTCGCTGCCCTCCTACCTCAAAAAGGGCATGTTAATACTTGAGATCCTGTCTCAGGATCCCAACTATCAACTGCGGGGGTTGGGAGCCTCCTAGCATATGGAGGTGGTGCTGTTGATTGGACACTTATGCCCTCTGGTGATAGAATGCTGTTAGTAGCAGTCTCCTGTAGAGGTGGTGCTGTTGGTTGGATACTTACGCTCTCTGATAGAAAGGTGTTATTAGCAGTCTCCTGTTGTAACTTTTCCCCTGAGGGCTTTTTCTGCTTTACACTTTCTTCCTCTGTCTGACTAGTTCGAAAGACCTTCTCTTTTACTTGAATCTTTTCCTCTGTCTGACTAACTTGAGAGACCTTCTCTTTTACTTGAATCAATATGTCTTCTCCTTCCTTTACCATTGTCTGAACTGAAGGCTTTGGACTAAGCAAACCAGATACGAATGTCCACAATGGCAATGTGCCAACTGGCAGAGTCCCTGGGTTGTTCTTTTCTATTCTTTTTAAATCTTCACCATGATGGTTCCATTGTGATATATTTAACAACTCCTCCTTAAAAAGCCATGGGCTACATTTTTGTATTGTATCAACGTATGCCCTGACTGTTCTTGATTTTACTGAGATGCCTCCTTCCTCTAACAATTTACTTAACAGTCTTTCGGTTTGTTTTTTACTAATTTCTGTTCCCGTATTTCTATTATAATACAACCCAACAAGATGACGCCAAACAAAACCGAGACAGAATGAAATAAAAATGGAACAACAAAAATTCATTATAGCCTTTCTATCCTCCTGACCTGTGCATCCATCCTTTCTCCCTATCTGTTCCTCGGACGCAAATTGTTTTTCCTCAGATGTGAGTGGATTTTCTTCCGTCTCACTCATCTCCAGGGACAGGCAACTTAAAACAAAAATGAAGCAAAACAAAAGAGGAAACTTAGAATGGCTACCTATCCTCTCACCCTGCCCTCAGGGGCGAGCAGTTTACTTACCCTCAGTTGCTCCCCGTGTGAGCCACCAAATGCTGCAGTCTGGCTGGGCACAATTCAGGAGCCACTTGTCAAAAGAAACTAACTTTATTTTTAGAACTACAAAGCCAAACAAAACAGCTCCTCAGGAATAAACACTCAGAGCCCAACTGCCACCACCGGCTTCCCACAAGCCTCTCACCCACACAAGCCTCACCACCTCCCACAATCTTCCTGCTCTTGAGGCCGATTGGCTGGGTTGTGTGGGTGGAGCCAAAGAAGTCCCCCAATGAGCAGCTCCGTGGTCTGAAAGGGCAGGGAAACAGCCCAATGAACATCACCGCAGAGGAGCCAATCAGCTAGATGTTGCTGGGGCTGCTGTGAGCCAATCATCAGCTGGCAGTCTGAAGGGAGGGGAAACAGCCCAATGAACATCACCGCAGAGGAGCCAATCAGCTAGATGGTGCTGGGGCCGCTGAAAACCAATCATCAGCCGGCAGCTGGAAGTTTGCTGGCAGCTGGGAGTTTGCTGGGGCCCCTTTGGCTGTGGCTCTCAACATTTTTAAAAATTTATGTATCACAAAAGAATGCATTACAATTGTTATTACATATATAGAGCAAAACTTTCATATCTCTGGTTGTATACATAGTATATTCACATCAATTAATGCCTTCATAATTTACTTTGGATAGTAATGATTATGACATTCCACCATCATTAAATATCCCATGCTCCCTCCCTTGCCCTCCAAACCCTCTGCCCTATCTAGAGTTCATATATTTCTCCCATGCTCTTGCTCCCTATCCCATTACAAATAAGCTTCCTTATATCAAAGAAAACATTCAACATTTGTTTTTTGGAGAGTGGCTAAACTTCATTTAGCATTATCTTCTCCAACGCCATCCATTTGCCTACAAATGCCATGATTTTATTCTCTTTTATTATTGAGTAAATTTTCACTGTGTATATATGCCACATTTTTTGTCCATTCATCTACTGAAGGACATCAATGTTGGTACCACAGTTTAGCTATTATAAATTGTGCTGCTATAAACATTGATGTGGCTGTGTCCCTGTAGTATGCTGTTTTTAAGTCATTTGCTGTTTTAAGTCATTTGCTGTTTTTAAGTCATTTTAAGTCTATAGATAGAGGAGAGGGATAGCTGGGTCAAATGGTGGTTCCATTCCCAATTTTTTGAGAAATCTCCATACTGCTTTCCACAATGGCTGCACCAGTTTGAAGTTTAACCAACAGTGTATAACTCTGCCTTTTCCCTCACGTCCTCGCCAACACTTATTGTTGTTTGTATGCATAATAACTGCCATTTGACTGGAGTGAGATGAAATCTTAGAGTAGATTTAATTTGCATTTCTGTAATTGCTAGTGATGATGTATATTTTTCCATGTATTTCTAATTTGATTTTACACCATCTCCTGAGAGGTGTCTCTTCAGGTCCTTGGCCCATTTATTGATTGGGTATTTGTTGTTTGGTGTTTCACTGGGCTTGTTGATTTCTTATTTTCAGTATTGAGATATACTTTTGTCTGATTTCTTCTCAATTTCTCTCCAGACAGTCTCCTTGCTTGTTTCTTCCCTGAAATTTCTTCCTGCTCTGTGACCATTCTTCCATTCTGCCAGGAAAACACACCTAAACAATCAATCCATGAGGATGGGAGAATGAAATAGGAAGCAAGGGTATGGGTCAGATTCCTGAAGGTGCAAGAAAGTCACAGTTTGGTGAGGACACCTTCTGTATAGAGGTGTGAAGCCAGTATTTCCCTTTGTGACCTGATGCAGAGCCCTGACCTGTCATAACTAGTTCAACATCACCCCCTACTGGCCTCTGATGCTCTATCTTCAAACCCCTCTCATAATTTGGCAGTGACTCTAAAAGGATAACTGGACTATAGTAAATGGACCTTTCTGATTTTATTTCCCTGATGATAAAACCCCCATGGTGTATTTTACTAAGTCCTTTTATTTTTTTGGTTTCCAATGATTTCCTGAACTCTGTTTATGTTTTCCAATACACTGTTTATGGTCCCTCATATTACAGAATTATCTGGTATTTGACTTTGCTTCAGCCAGGAAGTTTGGGTTATTCCAGTCTATGAACTGTTAAACAAAGTTTAAAGCTGATTTACATATTGTCAGGTTGCTGCTTTTCTAAGAGTCTCCTGTTGTGTTGTTTTCTGCCTCACCTCACTCTATAGGCCTTGGCTTCAGAAGACTGTTTTCCTTGTGAGAATATAATATTGTCAAGGAATGAGTGTTTTCTATTTTGACTTGCATCTCTGTTCTCTAATTTGCCCTTGAATGTCTACTTATTTTGACTCTGATTTATGTCAGTTATCTTCTTCTAGTTTTACATTTTTCCATATAAATATTTATATAAAATAGTGTTGCTGTATATATAAATTACTGTTATATGGTTGTTTCTAAACTGCTCAACTAACAAACCCTTGTAAATTTAAGTATCAGAGAAAAAGTTCCTAATCAGTTTCATTTGTGAATACTTCCATGGATTTAAATGTTGGTAGGTTTATAAAGTCTATGTCTAATAAAGCCTGATATTTATCCAACACCCTTCCACTTGAGGAATATTGAAGGTAAAGCATCACTTTTGAGATCTAACACGGAAAAGACCATTGGAGGGTCTGAGATTTGTGTGCTTAGAGGAGAGATTTCATTCTTCATCAGGGAATCCAAAGCCACATCAGAGTGTAATCTAATGAGAAAAATGAAGCACAGCTTCTCTATGTTTTCAGAGTCAGGGAAAGATTGGCACAGCCTGGGAAATAATCAGGAGACATGAAGGGGGTTGAATAAACAACGCAGGAGTAATGGGGCAAACAGGGTGAGTGGTGATTTTGTCTCAATTTACCCAAGAGTGGAGAACATTGTGGCATTGATGATGTAGCCAAATGGGAATGAGGAAAAGTGTATATTTGTGGAGTGGAGACTGATAATCATCCTTTTTTTATTTTAATACTTATTTTCAGGCTTGAACCTAGTTGTACTCAATGAGGCCCTACTGAAAAACCTTGGGCCTAAGTTTAGGCCTGAATCCTTGATGACTGAGCACTCATATCTGAGGTCACATATCTAGAATTTCTTCCAGGAAATCCTGGGTACCAATAGCCACAGTAACCTCTATAGCTCCCTGTGAAAAATAAAATGGCCTCAGGCTCTGTGGCACATCATGTTACTTACTGGGATATATATATATCCCCGTGAAGGTCCACCATACACTCCTAAGCTCTGGAATTTTGAAAAGCCCCAATGGGTATAAGAGGAGAGAAGACAGTTCTATGAGGCCAGAAAAACCTACCTAGGAAATTCTACATTATCTTGAGAAGTTTCACATGGAGAAGACTGTCATCCTTGGGACTTACTTCACTGAACTTCAAGGGAGGACTCTCAAGAGTTTTCTAATCAAATGTGGAGCCTCACCTTCAGTCACACCCCTCAAGAAAGTTTGCTGGCTTCAGTTTTAAAATCTTTACCACTTCCCTACCCCAATGCCTAACATTCAATCCTTGACATCAAAACTGAATGTGCAGAAACCCAGCAAGGAAACCAGGCTAGGCTTGGGCCTGAAATTTCTTCATCCTTCATCCTCATAAAGAATTTCATATCTTAGTGTCTCAATCCCAGATATCCTGTTACATCTCTGAGCACAAAAACTGGATACAAATTAGGTGATATCTTCTATGAATCCTTGAAAAGCCAAGCTTATGCTGTAGAGAAATGTTCACCTCCTGGAAGGGTCTTTTGCCCTTGGCCAAGAAAAAAACTGATGGTTTATTTTTTGTTTGTCCATAGTAAAAAAATCAAAAACTACAGGATATGTTTATAAAATCAGATCACCATAAGGAACACAAGAAAAAAGATTGGATATTATATTTATTTTGGTGTTATTGTAATTTTTCCTGAGATTTCAGAAACTTTGATTAGAAAAATTGAAGGTCAGACATTGTGACCCAGAACTTGCTTAAATTCATATTTAGAGTTAAAAGCATATTAATTTGAAATTGTTGAAGAGTTATAGTCCAATACCCTGAGCAGGCAGGGTTTTTTTTGTAACTATTCACCATCTGCCTATGTCACTGTGAAAAGCATTAATGTGGCCAGTGACACAGTAATAGTCAGCCTCATTCTCAAGTTGCAGCCCAGAAATGACCAAAAAAGATGAATTGAATGGGACATCTTTGGATCCAGAGAAGAGGCTAGGAACCCTAGAGCCATGTAGAATATCAAAATGTGAGTAGTGTCTCAGAAAAAAAAAAATCTAAAAATGGTTCCACATCTTGTCCTGGTACCATTGTATCCATTTTTCAGCAACTCTGAAGGTATTGCTCAGGGTGCAGATGAATCCAACAGATGCTTCAGGAGGTGCTGAAAGGGAGGGTGGCTGAGTCAGCAGAGGCTGGGCAGAGAACCTGAAAACACAGACAATCATGGGTGCTGGAGTGGAACCATATTTAAGATAGTGGTCATCTGAACTAGAAGATTAATATAGGATGGGAGCTGTCCTGAGTCTCTAAGACTTGTCCCTACCTGTGTAATAAGAGAATAGCAAGAGGAATGAGGGTACATGCCATTTTCTCCACAGAGGGACTTTGCTACCTTAGACTTGTCTTATTCTCTCTGCTGCTTTTAGGGAAAATAAGTGGCTGTTCAGGTAAATTGAACTCCTCCCTTCCTGGTTCCTCAGACTACACCTGATCTCTAATTCATAGGGTAAAGCATGCTTCATTCTGAGTTTCACCATAGGAAATGTCATAGACATAGCAGCTATTGGAAACCTTGCACAGGATCCTGCTCAGGATTCATCATTAGGCCCTGAGAGCAACAGGCTGAAGATCTCCTTGGGGAACACAATAGGCAGTTCAGCCTCTGCTAGACCTGAGGCTAGTGGGCTCAGCCAGCTGTGAAAAATACAATGGAATGCCCTGCACAGCTCTTCTTCACCACCTTTTGCTCAAAGGTCAATGTTTGGTGTCCTACGTGTTGAATGCCACAGAGTGTTCCAACATCATTTAATACATTATTTTTGGCCTGGAATGCCTGTGTGATAAGTTGCATATAGACACAATTTTATCAGTATTAGCATGTTGTTTGTCACTTTAGAATTATGCAATATAGGGAAGAAAGAATACAATGTTGTGAATGTGAAGAGCCAAGCTTATGCTGCATCTGTACCAAAATACAAATCCTAAACAATAACAACTCACTATTTGGCATATTATGAGGGACTTCTGTTGCACTGTGAGTTAAGTGTATAAAATTGAGTGAGGATTCTTGGGAATATTGTATAGTGGTAGAGTGCTTGATTAGTGTGTGGGAGGTCCTCAGTTGAATACCCAGCAATTACTTATATATGTAAATTAATAAATATTATATTGCATTACTGGGGAGTCTCAAAAGGTTTATTATGAAATTAATTTGTCCATACAGAAGCAATGAGAAGGAAAAATAGGATGGGGAGATTCATGGAATCTCTGTTCTAAGAAGGAATCTTCATATCCTATTAACTACAAGAACATGGTGTGAGAAAATAAGAATATATTAGGAACTGAACATTTCTTATTTAAATAACCAGGCCATTGCTATCTCTTTTGAGTACTGTGGAACATATTGCAATTTGATTGTTTCTCTATCCATAAAAGAAATAAACACTTGGTAAGAAGTTACAAATTTTGGCTTCTTAGTTCAGAAGAGGTTGATTGTGAACTTGTCTAGTGGAATGCTCTCACTTTGATGTTGAAGATGGATTTCACACAATGTGAGAGCAGTCATTAATATGGAGTGTGGATGCTAGGGAGAGAGAAGAGCAGAGATAGAACCCTGGTACTCTGTTAAACCAAGGAGTAAATGGTAAAAATATTATATCAGCTCATCCTGGCTGTATATTATATGTGCATTTTTAGCTCATCTTTCATGCAGTATGTTTATTTCTTATTTTTTGGACACAATACCTTTATTTTCTTTCTTTATTTATATGTGTTGTTGAGGATCAAATACAGGGCCTCACACGTGCTAGGTGAGCACTCTAGCACTGAGCCACAACCCCAGCCAAGTATGTTTATTGTTAAGTAGTATCCTCAGGTCTGGAACCCAAGTGATAAGGTGATTGCAGTTTTTTTTTTTTGGGGGGGGGCTAGCACCTCTTTGATTTGACCAAGTGGAGGTTACAGGAAGGACTGAAGAGGAGTTCAGATGTGGCATCTGCAGGCCTTTACATTCCTTGGAGACTGTACTGAGATGTGCCGTGAAGTGTGCCTGAGTGCACCACATCTCAGAAAGCAAGACTCAGAAATAGAAAGAGAATGCAGAAAATCCTGATTCTCAGTACATGATAACAAATGTTTACCCTCTCTGTACCCTGCTCAAATTCTCAAGTTCATTTTTTCCCTCATTATTAGAGTCTTTCCTAAACTTCCTTTTGTTCTCTGCTACTTTGTGGCTTCATTGACTGTATTTGGTAAAAAAAAAAAATCCAAATCCAACATTGTTTCTAGTGAATGCTCACCAATGTTTTATCAACCCAAAGAATTCAATATGCCTGAGAAAAAAGGCAATTCTACTCTCAAAGTAATGCAGATGACAAAAACAAAACCAAAAAAATCAAAACAACTTCTCTCAGGAAAGTCTCAAGGACAATGTTGCATGTGTCCTCAGTTAATCAGGTATAGCAAATGTCTGCTCTATGAAATGCTATTTCCTACCTTCTCTTCCTGTCATAATTGAACTTCTGTACCCAGTCCTAATCCTATAGTGATAGAATCAAGATAAGAGTGGAAATAACCCCATTAATTTATTTAGTATAATTTCTGGGTATCTATTTCCCATTCAAAAATGGTCTCTCTTTATCTTAAAGCTTACCTTTGGTATCACTTAGATGGTTTAACAATTATTTTCATACTGGGTCTTACTTTGGGATGCCCATTAAACAGTTCCTGTGGCTAGGTCTTTGAGTTAACTCTATAACTATACCAAAATACTTGAGAAAATCAACTAAAATTTTTGGAGCAGTTTCCTATGACCTAGCAAAACAATTACTTTTGAGCCTGCAGCTAGGTAGCACATTGTAGAAAGCATGTATAGAAGAGAACAAGTATTCAAGTTGTTGCCAAATGCAAAAAGAGAAAAAGAGGTGGGAGCCAGGATTCCAGTATCCCCTTCATGGTTATGCCATCAAAGATGAAGAGCCTCCATCAGTCTCTGCCTCTTAAAAGTCCCACCTTCTCCCACTAGCATCATGGACTGGAGATAAAGCCTTGACCACACGGGACTTAGAGGGACAATTCCGTAAACCAAAGCACTAGAATTTATTTCGAAGATGTTAATTTGTGCTTGAAGGAACTCACAGGGAGCAACAGTGAACCATTGGGAGGGAAGGCCATGCAGTATATGGGACATCTAGGGTTCATTCTCTATGTACAAGAAGCTAAGTTTTCAGGTACCTCTGATATATGGAATTAGCATACTCCAGATCCTTTCCTAGAAATTTGAAGATTTATTCACAGGCCTCCATGTCTTGCTGATGATGGTGGCTGCTGGGGGTCCCTTCACTGCCTATGCCTATGAGTGGAGGAATTTGTCCTGTGAAGCTTGGACCACATTTTCATTCAGCTCCATCACTGGGTCACCTGAAAACTTTGTACAATTTTAGTAAAATAAAATATTTTAGCCTTTCTCCAAATTATAATAGCTCAATGTTTCTTCACAATCACTCTGATGGGTCTATTGAGTGCTCCCAATTTGAGCTATGTGGTGACTGCTTACAAACTGAATATATCTCATCCTTGTTTGAATTATGTAAATTGTTCATTTTACAGGTCCTACTTTTCCTATTAAGAGACCTTGTGTAGATTTACTCTAAGCATATATATTTACAATTTCTTTAAGGACATTATGGGGCACCACATAAGAGTGTCAAATGATTATTTTCATTTAATAGAAGCCTCATGCTTCCTAACTTCTGATTTCTGTTTCATCCACCAACATAGATACTGGACTCTTCTTCAGGATCTTCTCTGCTCTGTGGTTCAATGTGGATATCCTGAGAACAATGAGATGATTATATGATCATATCATTGCTGAAATTATTTGTGTTTTCAAATATACAGCTAGATAATAGTTTCTATAGTTATCATTATAAATCTCAATTTTTAAATTAAAAATTATAATTTTCTATTTTTTAGGTAATTTCTCTTCTTAATTTAATTTTTATTATTTCTTTTTGTTTATACATGACAGTAGATTTCATTTTGATATAATTATACCATAGAATATATTATTCCAATTAGGACAACATTTCTGTGGATGTAAATGATGGTGGGATTAATTGTGGTATTTTCATGTATGTGCATAGAAAAATCATGTTGATTTAATTCACTGTCTTTGTTTTTTTTCTATCCATTCCCTTCCCTCCATTCCTCTTTATTTAATCTATGAAACTTCTCTTTTTTTCCTAACTCCCAAACCCTTATTTGGGTTAGCTTCCATATATTAGAGAAAACATTTATTCTTTGGATTTTTGTGATTTGCTTATTTCAACTAGCATGATAGTCTTCAGATCTATCCATTTACTGGCAAATGTCATAAAGTCATTCTTCTTCTTGGATAAATAATTCTCCATTATGTATATATGTTACATTTTTTACCAATTCATCTGTTGAAAGGCTCAATATATGCTTCTCTTTGATAAGAAAGTGTGTTGTGTCTGCTTTCGAATATTGAAGTCCATCCTAAGCCCATTGAAAACAACTGAAGGTGTATTGCACTCCCTTTGCAAAATTTTTATTTATTTATAGAATTTACTTATGCAATCCTCATCCAGTGAATATCCAGATGCTTTGGGGCTCTGTGGATAACAAGATGGAACCATGTGTGTGTGTGTGTGTGTGTGTGTGTGTGTGTGTGTGTGTGTTTATTAAAAGAGAGGGAATCAAGTATTCATAAGTATCTATCCATGACTTTCTACCCAGTGAAGCTGCAGGTGCTGGACATCAAGAGGCATCATTTGTGTTTTCTTTTTTTTTTTACTCACTTAGAAAGTGACACATTAAGGAAGAGGCTCTATAGAATGCCTGGAAACCTAGGTACCCTATAAAGCTTCAGCGTTACCCACTTACAGATCCCACAAAGTATCCATGTCTTCTGATCCTGCCATGGATGGACTGCCTCACTGTGAGTGTTTTAATTCTTCCTGAGAGAAGGTTCATTTTTGTCAAAGAATTGCTGCCAGTGTAGATCTGAGCAGGTGGAGTTAGTGTTGTCACCAATGGCTTAGTCTAACATGTCATGAAGTCAATGATTAATGGAAAAGCCTGATTTTGACTTCTCATAGTGGGTTTAGAAACAATACAGCTCCTGAATGAATTCTTAGTGTCATTAATCATTACAAAGAAACCCATAATGAGATATAAAATAATTTCCTTTTAGGGTGGCTCTATTTAAAAAAGAAAGGAATAATAAGTTTTGGCTACAATGTGCGGAAATAGGAACACTCACACATTGCTCATGGCAAGGAAAATTGGTAAACCATTGTGTAAAGCAGTACACATTTCCTCCAAGACAGTAAACATATAGTCCCACATTTCTATTTAATACCCAAAAGAAAAGAAAACACATCCACAGAAGAATGTGAGGTGTGCATAACACATAATGTAGCAGAATTACTCATGAATGTCAAAATATTTAAAATACTCCAATCTCCAATGACTAATAGATGAATAAGCAAAGTAGTTTACTCATATAATGGAGTTTTAATTAGCATCAAGCAGGAACACAGAACTGATATCACATAAGTGCATTCTTGTGTTTTTGTATGTTCAAAAGAATGAACTAATAATCACGGTATTGATCCATCAAATTACATATAAAATGGTGTTATAAATGAAAGTCATAGTATTACTAGTTTTTAGAATAAAATTGTTTCTTTGTAGTATGATGAAAGTAATCTAAACTTGGATTGAGTTGGTTTGCACAAACTTGAAAATACAAATTAAACACATTCTATTGCAAACTACATTGGATATAATTGATGGTTTGCAAATTGTATCTTAATATGTTTGTCAAACATGAAACACAAGGTTCCAACTTGTTATGGTTTTGATTAAATGTCCCCCAAAATCTCATGTGTTACACAAAGCAAAAAAGTTTAAATGTGAAATAGTTGGGTGTGAGAGCATTAATATAATCAGTGCATTAATCCCCTTATAGGTATTAACTGGATAGCAATTGTGGGCAGGAGGGTTGTGCCTGGAGAAGGTGGGTCCCTGGGGGCATATGGAGAAGATTCAGGTTCTCTCTCTCTCTCTCTCTCTCTCTCTCTCTCTCTCTCTCTCTCTCTCTCTCTCTCTCACTCTCTCCTCTTCTCTCTTCTCTCTTTTTCCTCTGTCTTCTCCCTGGTGTGATATCTTATGTTGCCTCCCTCAACCACACTATTTTTCCATGACATCCTGATGTTCTGCCTCATCTTAAACCCAAAGGAATTGAGCCAGCTGTCTATGGACCTATGAAAATATGAGTCCCAAATAAACTTATCCCCCTTAATATTATCCTTGTCAGGTCTTTTGGTTGCAGTATCAACAACAAAAAATGTCTAAAATACAGATCTTGCCAAGCATTTAAATCTGGTATATTGTCTAAGAATCAGGTATTCAGACATGGACACTGTTATGTTTGACATAGAAACCATGTTGATTGTCACAATCACTTAGTTATGGGGGATCAACCTTATGGGAGGATGAGGGCAGGTTTATGTCTCAGCGCCCTGATAGGTCTGATATACCGTGTAATCACTAAGGTCTTTTCCCCCATTGAACAGGAAAAATAAGCATCACCCTCAGGCTGAAGGGATTCTATGTTTCCAAAAGTGAAACCTGAGAAGTGATCAGAAACACTCAAGAGTCAAGAATTCCTATTCATCAGTGTTTGGGGTACAGCATCAGGAATCTGTTGGTACCAGTCCATAGGATAACTTCCAATGTGATTGCTATTTCCAGTGCAAGAGAAAGTGACTTTTTGTACCACAGATCCTGAAACTGAAGTTTCTGGATCAGCCCAGACATATGATCAGAACCCCAGAAGAGTTAAAGATACAAAGATAAATTTCCTATGCACTGTGTCCAAATTAAAAAATGGTAAAAGTAACCTAGGTGTCCCATATCATTACTTTTCTTTCCATAGTCCATCTCTTGCAGATTATGAGGAGGCTGAGGCATCCAGGCCATGGTGAAGATTCCTTCAGATCTCTGATTCCCGAGGATCCACAGCTGCATCAGAGCCCCATAGTGTGTTTTGGACTTTTTTTTTTTTTTTGCACTGAAGAGAACTCGCACACTTCCAATATAAATTATGCCCTCCCATTGAATAGTATCATATACCCTGAATTTAGAATCTTTTTCTGATTAGAAATGGATGGAAACTGTCCTCAGCCTCTCTGGACTGAGCCTTAGTAGATGGATCTCTCCATTATGCCCTGATCACCAGTTTCACATTAGAATCAGTAACAGGTTTTCAATTAGTTAGACTGACTGCACACCTTTTCCCTTACGAACAGGGCACTCATGTTTGAGTGCACAGAAAGGGGTCCTGTAGAGTTAATTTGTTTCCTCAAGGTCTTTTCTACCTCATCCTCCTCAGAAAGAGGGGCAATGCTTCAGTGCCCACATGCCTCCTTCACAGACTGTAGCTTCTTCATGATGGTTAAACCTTAAATTCTGAGATGTAGTATCCTGAGAAGTTTTACAGTGGCCAATTCATTCACTGAAAATTTATTCTGGGTTCAACACACACCAGAATGACAAAGTGCAGGGACTCACAATTCTGGATTCTGCCACCTGCAGGTGACCACTCAGTGTCCATGATCCCAGTCTCTTTAATCACCATCATCATCTCAGCTGCTGTGCACAAACCAAAACCTCCTCCTTGCTTAAGAACACTTGTCCTAGAAAGATTCTCTCATGCAACTATGTCTGCCTCTGTAGAGATGATCAGGTTTAATGTTTACTTTTCTCAAGCATTGAAATGAGATTCACTGGGGACTTGTCTACAAATCTTAGAAGCCACAAAGGTCCCCAGTTCTAAAGGCAGTAGTCACCCTCAGTAAAAGAGAGATGTGAGCTGCACAGTAGGAAATTGGTGATCTGTATGTACATGTGAGAACCTTGCTGACTTCCCCTGAGAAGCAGTAACAATCACACAATGCCTCAGGCTGCTCAGAAAAGCCCTGTTTCCAGATCTCAAATGCCAGGATTAGCCGTAGAACTCTGGGAGCAAATAACTATCAACCATCATGTTTGTTTGTTTTTCTCACTGATGGTGTTTCCCTTCAGCAGTATAATAATTTACATTGCTGTTTCTATCACAGATTTTTGACACCAGGGTTCCAGACATTGGAGATGGATGATACAACCGACCACATACAAGTCCTTAGAAATGAGGGAACAATGATAGATAATTATGAAATTAAGCTATAAATGACCAGAGCCTATAGACCAAGGGAATGTGGCAGTCATGAGGGTCTCATTATGGCCACTTTCTCTGAGCCAAGTATCAGCCACCTGATTATGAAGAAACAGATATAAGATATAGTGGACCTCATCTACAATGAATTCCCTCAGAGTTCTGCATCCTGTAGTTCCATCTCAGGGATTGTACTGTAACACCTGGCTCCTGTAATTATCTGAGGGTACAGTTTTTGTGGCCCCCAAACTTCCAGTTTATTTTTACATCCATACTGAATAAAGACACCACCAGTGTATGACAGAAAGTGACTTTAAGGAGAAAAAAAGAGGGTAAGGGAGTCAGACTCAGGCAATCATGGAGAAATAATAGAGGGCATTAAGGCCATGAATGTTTTATAATAATTATGACTAATCAAGTTGTTCTATAACCTGGAGTAACTGGATGTTTTTCTGCAACATTTTTGTTAATGCCTCATATCTAGGCCCATGATGACTCATGGTGAGCAAAGGAACTCACTTTCCAGGCTCCTTATAGCCTCAGAGAATTCAGGGAAAGGATCCCTGTTTCTTTGGAAGATCTTTCCATTAGCAACATGAGCATAATTGAAGTCCAGTTCCTGGGATGAGACATATTTCCCCCACCTCAGGGTCAATATTGAACACATTGCTTAAATTTAAACTCAGTGGTTAATCACTCTGATAATGATATCTTCACATAATTTCAGATTGTTGATCTTACACAACTACATTCTTAGTTTAAAACTTCATAAAAACTCATAAGTAAATATAATTAGAAAAAAATATTTTCACACCTCTATATCCTTGCAGCTGCCTCAAATAATTCTCCTTTTTCACAGATAACCATAAAAATGTGAAATATTTTATGAGAAAATTAAGATTTCATAGTTGAATATTCTAGTACATTAGAATCCATCCAAATCTCCAAAAACACATCAGAAGTCATCTTACTTCATGTTTTCCCATGACACCTTTTTGCTGATTTCTTTTCCTTCTCCATATCACAAATGTAGCATAAAACATCACAGTTTCCCCATAATGTATCATGTTTGTTGACTAACATGTCATGCTTCCCTTGGTATTTTTTCAGTTTCCCCTTCGATACTCTCTGCACTGAATCTTGAATCCCCTCATTGGTACCTGATGGGCACACTTTGATGTCTCCAAATAACCTCTATGGTCAAGTGTACATTCTTGGGGTGTGTCTTATTAACTATCTCTCCACCTCTTTCCTTCATGTCATTCAGACTCATCTCCAGTTACTTCTCCTCTACCCACTGCACACTGAGGTCAGTTGCAAGTTCTCCTAGCTAATGTGATGAGAAAGCAAATTTAATTTTTTTCTGTTCTCAGTAAATGCTATTGGCAATTCTGGAAACATAATTCCTTCATCTATCCTTATGTTATATTTCCATTAATCTTGAAGATATCATATTAGATATAACGACATGGGGTTAGGGTTCTTTGCTTCACAGAAACCCTCACTAGGGAGGTAACTCTCTAATGCCCTGATGGCATTCTTAACTGCTTCTCATACACCTACCATGAAAGAATGATAGGAACTGCTGCCCTTGGGGAACAACTGTGAAGACAGATATCCTAAAACTTAAAGTAATTGTGCTTGGTATGATTGTCCCAGAGGTAGAGATGGCAGGAAAGGAACAATCTGAAGTGCACATGGTAGATATTTGGCATAACTCATGATTATGTGATGTTGGAAGTTTATGGAAGAGATTTAGTACCTGAATGGAATTTCACATATTCTAGGCATTACGTCTGATAAATCCCTTTATAGAAATAAGTCATAAATTAAGAAAATACCTATAGCTTTCTTGTTCTTTTAAAATTTTTATTATGCATTATAGTTGAAACTAAATATGGGGGTTCATTTTCACATGATTGTAAGAATGGGACATAATTTACTCCAATTCAGTCCCCAAGCATTCCCCTTTTCCTTACCTCTTCTATCCTTATTCCCTTTCATCTATCAGTCTTTCTTCTATTTACAGTTCTCTTTAAATAAGTGTGTTATAGATAACCATAAAGGAGAAACTCACTGCTGTATATTCATATGTGTATTTATGATAGTTTGGTCAATTTCATTCCAGTATTCTTTCCTTTTTCAGTCACTTCTCTCACCCCCTTAAGATCCTTCCCCTATTGTACTGAGTTCTATTCTATTTTCATAAGATTCCTCTCAGCCACACCTGTGTTTATAGCAGCACAATTCACAGTAACCAAGTTATGGAACCAGCTCAATTGCCTTTCAGCAGAAAAATGGATAAAGCAAAAACAGTCTTATATCCACACAATGGAGTTTTACTTAGTCATAAAGAAGAATGAAATCATGACACTTGCTGGTAAATTAATGGAAACAGAGTGGGATAAGCAGACCCAGATATTCAAGTTCTGTCTCACATGCAGAAGCTAGATAAGGGCAAAAATGAGGAGACAGGGATCTTTATTTTTTAATGTCTTTTAAAATCAATATATGCAACTGTATTCCCAGCTGTTCAGGAGGCTGAGACAGGAGGATCATGAGTTCAAAGCCAGCCTCATAAAATTACCAAGACCCTAAGAAACTTAAAGAGACCCCGTGTCTAAATAAAACATAAAAAGTGCTGGAATGTGGCTGAATGATTAAGAACCTCTGTGTTTAATCCCCAGTACCACCCCCCCAAAATTCAATATATGTATTTCCTATAATACAATCAAAACACAGCAGTTTAAAACTAAGCTTTGGAATTTACTTTTTGGTGTGTGCCTATTAGATAAGTAATTCTAATCATTATTTATTGAGTTGTGTTAGTGATCTAAGCTTAAGAGACACCATTAACTAAGAGTTTATCATACACCCAATATTGTGAACCACGCTGTCAGCCTATGTCTTCCGATCATTCAATGCTCCACTCTGCTCATTGAAGTAGAGAGGAGAGGAAACTAATAAAAATTAATGTCATTTCTAATTGAAAATGGTAAATGGTAATAAGTAGCATCATCTCCAGACTAGAACCAAGAGAAAAGGCGGCATATTAACAGACCAAGAGCAAGGAATCTTTTTAAGAACTCTGAATACAGTGTTTCCTGAGTAACAAGAGTTTGGGAAAAATGTACCAGGTACTGCTTCTAACAAGCTGTGTCCTGATAGACAGTATGTTGCTATTTCAGTGCAAGTGATTGTGGCATTCTGTCATAAGTTCTTGTTCATTGACAGCCCTGCCTATGTTTCAAACCCCAGAGGGAAACAAAGAGAAAACAATGATAGCAATGTAGCACAGCAAGGTCACTGCATTGAGACTTTCATCTTGGACGGGTCAGGCCTGTGCAAAGACTGAGCATGAGGATAAAAGAGAGGCAAGGCATGGGACAGGAGCTCCAGAATTCAGCCCCCTGAGACTCCAGCATAGAGTCTGATTCTCTTTAATTCTACATAAGACCCAGTCATGGAGGATCCTCTACATGCTAATGTTTCCCTCCTTATTGATCATTTTCCCATCCCTAAAGAAGAAATAAAGTCTTCTCAGCTCCCCATCCATCACAAAATGATGACGCTGTTTGTTCTGCAAGTTTTTTCTGGAGAGTATCTTTTAAAATTCTAACTTGATAACTTTCAGGGCATGGCAGAAGAATGATTTCACAGTCTGACATTTGAACTATCTATCCATTTTCCATAGCTCTCTTACTCCATGGCCTGATTAACATTGGCTATGAAGTATGTTAGAAATCCTTTCAAGTGACAATAAAGATTTGATCTTAAATAAGACACATACATTGGAGTTTTTAAAACATTTCCACTTTGTGAGATCCCTGTACCAGGAAACCATGTGTGTTCAGGATTTTACAACACAGTAAATCAAAATCAGTTAATTTTCCCTTGAGAAAATTTATTAGATAGGATGACAGGAGCCATCAATTGACTTACCCACTGTCACATATCATTATCATCATGGGTTATATTAAACCTACTGACAACTTGTGCATAATATAAAATTCAGTGATGCTTCTTCAAAAGAAATAGCCTAGAAAATAATACTTTAAAAGAAAGAGGCATTTACATTCCAGTTTTGACTGAATGGATTTCTCACTGGAATTAGAAAGGAGATTAAAACATGAGCTTTGGAAATATTCAGGTAGAAACAATGGAGTCAAGTTTAAAATGTCCCAAGCTTCTCTCAGACCTGCACGTGGTCATGTGGTCAAGTGTCAGGTAAGGAGGGAAAATCCAGGAAGTGATACACTGGACATGAGAGGAAAGGCCAAGAGAGTTTCTTCCTGCACAGGTGGCCTCTTTGGTTGGAGTAGATATATTTTAAAAGACAAGAAACTCCCAACATTCAATCTCAGAGTTTTCAAGACAGCTTTAGTGGCTTTTTCTCAATCTTTCATGTTTATTGAGGTACATATTGATTGCCATCTTCACTGTCATGATGTCATCCCTTCCTGCCTGTTTCTCCAGCAAATCCTAGGTGCTGAGCACCTGATATAAATTCTCCCATGACTTCAGACAAAGCCAAAAACTATAAGAGCTTTTATTCTCACTGTGCTGGTTCACTCTATCACTCCCTAAACCCCATTTCTTATTTTTTATGTTCTGATTTCTATCAATTTCCTAAAATTCTCAAACCTTTAGGCCATAAATTAAGAAAGTTATAATCCACAGCTGGGGATTAAAGTAAACTTGTATAAGTAAGGTAAAAATTAGAGACTAAGCCCTATTGTTCCTGTCTGGAAAGGAATATATTTTTACTCTCCAGGTAACAACACTGTATTAATACATAACTGTTTTTTCATATATTCATCATTTCCATGCGCAATACATGATATACAATACCAGTCCAGCCATCTATTTCTCAAGAAGTACATGATGGAAATCCATTTAGCTATGGCTTTGCTCTTGAGAAACGAAAAAGAAACATTTAGCAATGTTGACAGTCAGCACAACAAGACACTTACGAACCCCCTTACAATCTTGGTAACAAGGGAGAGAAAGCAGGTTTTTGACCCACTTCTTTATTCATCTGGGTTTCAGAGCTTTAGCCATATGGTTCAACAATCTTAAAATTTACACCACAGATATATTCATCTTCATTCTCAGAGTAGTTGTTAGAGATGTCTAAGTAGCAGTCAGCCAACAAGTTGGAGTCTTGGAAACAATCAGAGATTCTATCTTTCTTATTCTGGCTTTCATCACTGTGGAGATGAATCACATACAGAGGCACATTCCCTGGGCTGCTGGTAATACTCTAAAATGTAGAAGGTGCTCTTCTTACTGCTTAGGCACAGTTGAGTTTGGCTGAGTCTGCCAGGAATCAGATAAGGATGGCAACTATGTCAGCACTGGCTGGGAGTGGGACCTGAATACACAAACTCATTATATCCTGGAATAAGGAGAGAATGAGAGATATTAATGGCAAATAGTTTCAAGGTTTTTGAGTGAGTTGAGGAGATGGATGTTGAGGACTGTCCTGACTTGTACACTGAAGGAGGAGGGTGAGAAAGAAAAGTAGGATGAATGTCATGGTGCAGAAACCCCAGAGGTCTGCTGAGACAGAAAAACTGAAGGTCTCTCATATAAACCCTCAAGCATCAGAGGAGTAAGACAGGCCCTTCAGGCAAATTGGCTCCTCTCATTATGGATAACACAATCAGTTTTGGGGTCAGTGTATGGCCCAAACTCTGGGCAGTATTTCTGGGATAATGCGGGGAGTGCAGATGGCTTGGATTAAGGCTCTCTGTGGGCAGAAAGTCCCTGAATACTAAGCCCAATAAGTCTTCATCAAAGACAAGGAGGCAAGTTCATAGCTGACAGCCCCACAGGCCTCTCTATAGCATTTCCACAGAAATTCTTTCTGCCTGGATCAAGGTCATCATAACTGTGAGCACATGTCAGGTGGTTCTGACAGAAGTTTCTGCCTCCATCAGGGCCTTTGCCTCTGCCCTCTCTTTACCCAATGTCTGAGTAAGGCTCCTTTTCAGGAGCAGCCTCTGACCCCACCCCAGTCTTAATTTTCTATTGGGTCCAGCTTAGTAGGAAGAGGATATATGAATTATTTCATGTTAGAGGACAACCTAAGGGAAAGGGGTGCCTCATATTCAAACACTACTGAGAACATAAGTCCAATATCTGAGTCCTGGGAGAGTTCAGGAATGACTCACTTCTCAGGCTGCTCATGAAGCCTGATTTCTCTCTTCCTACTTGATTTCTCATAAGATCAAGCAGGTAAATGCATATAAGTGAGTAATTGGGAAGATAAATTGGTACACTCTATAATTAAGCAATACAGTGCAAATGAAGAAGATGTGAAATTAGAATATCTACAAAGGAGTTGAAAATTAAAACCATGAGCTTAGGGGCTGGGGATGTGGCTCAAGCAGTAGCGTGCTCGCCTGGCATGCGTGCGGCCCGGGTTCGATCCTCAGCACCACATACAAACAAAGATGTTGTGTCTGCCAAATACTAAAAGATAAATATTAAAATTATCTCTCTCTCTCTCCCTCTCTCTCACTCTCTCTTTAAAAAAAAAACATGAGTTTAAGGATTCATATGAAGTTAGGAAATAGAAAGGTTTAAGAAACAAGATATGTGACTGTCAACTTCCAAAGACAGATATCAAATGCTTTCCCTGCATTTTCTGGTATAAAAACCCTGCTATCAACTGAGGAGGTCACAGCAAAGAAATGATAAGAAAGAAAGAGAGAATCAATGAAGTAGGGAAGTGATGAATAATGGCTAGTGATGAATAATGTGACAGCCATTGGGAGATGACACAGAGCTAGAGGAAAGTCAGGTCAGTATGAAGTTTGTTCTGTGCTTGATTTCTGTTCTGCTTCTATTTTTCAAAGCAAATATAGTCTCTCCCAGACATTTACCTATACTTTTTGTTGTCTCCCAAAATGACTTAGTGGATTTTTCTTTAATCAAAACTTTGGTTTAAGGGCTGGGAGTATAGATCGGTGGTAAAGTGCTTTCTTACATGTGTAAGTTACTGGGTTTCATTCTCATTACCACAAAAAAATAAATAAATAAATAAAGATATTGTTTCCAGCTACAACCAAAAAATATATTACAAAAAAAGAAACATTTGTTTTTTTTTTAGTAGTTACACATGACAGTACAATGATCTTGACATATCATATATTTGAATCAAATGGGGTATAATTTCTCATTTTTCCAAGTTTATAGGTTGCAGAATCACATTGATTATACAGCCATGTATATACATACAGCAATACTAGTGTCTATTTTATTCTGCTGCCCTTCCTATCCCCCCTTCCTCTCCCCTCCCCTTCCATCACTTCTCTCTACACAATGTAATGTGACACACTTCTTTTTTTCCCCTCACATCATCATACATGTATTTTGTATAACAATGAGGGTCTCTGTCCATCTTCCATGCAATTCCCCTTCTCCCTCCTTTTCCCTCCCACCTGTCTTTCCTATTTAGTGGTAATCTTCTTCTCATGCTCTTCTTCCCTATCTCATTTTGAGTCACCTCCTTATATGACAGAAGACATTTGGCATTTGTTTTTTTAGGGATTGGCTAACTTCACTTAGCATAATCTGCTCTAATGCCATCAATTTACCTGCAAATGTCATGATCTTGTTATTTTTTTAATGCTGAGTAATATTCCATTGGATATAAATGCCACATTTTTTATCCATTCATCTATTGAAGGGTATCTATGTTGGTTCCACAGTCTAGCTATTGTGAATTGTGCTGCTATAAACATTGATGTGGTTGTGTTCCTGTAGTATGCTCTTTTTAGGTCTTTTGGGTATAGTCCGAGAAGGGGAATAGCTGGGTCAAATGATGTCTCCATTACCAGCTTTCCAAGGAATCTCCATTCTGCTTTCCAAATTGGCTGCACTGACAATGTACGATGTACCTTATTCCCCACATCCTCACCAGCACTTGTTGTTGTTTGACTTCATAATGACTTCCATTCTTACTGGAAGGAGATGGTATCTTAGAGTAGTTTTAATTTTATTTCTCAAGATGGTGAGCATTTTTTTTTGTATTTGTTTATTGATTGTATATCCTCCTCTGAGAAGTATCTGTTTAGGTCCTTGGCCCATTTGTTGATTGGGTTATTTATTTTTGATGTTGTTTAACTTTTTCGTTCTTTGTTTACTCTAGAGATTAGAGCTCTATCTGATGTGTGTGGGGGGGTGAAAATTTGTTCCCAAGATGTAGGCTCCCTATTTACCTCATATATTATTTCTCTTACTGAGAAAAAACTTTTTAGTTTGAATTCATCCCATTTGTTGATTCTTGGTTTTAACCCTTGTGCTATAGGTGTCTTATTAAGGAATCAATGCAATTCTGATCAAAATCCCAATGGCATTCCTTGCAGAAATAGATAAAGCAATCATGAAATTCATCTGGAAAAATAAGAGACCCAGAATAGGTAAAGCAATTCTAAGCAGGAAGAGTTAAACAGGTGGTATCACAATACCAGATTTTAAACTATACTACAGAGCAATAGTACCAAAAACAGCATGGTACTGGCACCAAAACAGGCTGTTAGACCAATGGTACAGTATAGAGGACAGAGAGACCAATCCAAAAAATCACAACTACCTTATATTAGACAAAAGTGCTAAAAGCATTCAGTGGAGAAAGGATAGCATCTTCAACAAATGGTGCTGGGAGAACTGGAAATTCATATGCAACAAATTGAAATTGAATCCCTTTCTCTCACCATGCACAAAAGTTAACTCAAAATGGATCAAGGATCTAGGAATCAAACCAGAGACTCTGCATCTAATAGAAGAAAAAGTTTGCCCTAATCTCCATCACTTGGGGTCAGGCCCCAAATTCCTTAATGAAACATTTGTTTTATTGTGCAAGAGATTGTTTTTTGGTTTATGTTTGCTAAAATGTTTCCTCCTTTTTTATACCATTCTTATAAATTGGGTGACAGGAAAACATAGGTATTCATTTTAGAGAAAATGGATTTTAACAATGCAGAAATTCACTTGCCACTTTCAAACCAGTGACTCACAATCCAAATTTTAAAAGATACACAGAGGAGCTAGACATGGTAGCACAGGTCTGTGATCCCAGTGGTTTGGGATACTGAAGCAGGAGGATCACAGGTTCAAAGCCACCTTCAGCAACTTAGTGAGGACCTAAGTAACTCATTGAGACCCTGTCTCTAAATAAAACATTAAAACTTGCTGGGAATGTGTCTCTGGTTAAGACCGCCTGGGTTTAAACCTTAGTCCCAAAGCAGTAATAGTAGTTATAGTAGCAGTAGTAATAGTAGTAGTAGTAGTAGTAGTAGTAGTAGTAGTAGTAATAGTAGTAGTAGAAAAAGAAAAAGAAAAAGAAGAATAAGGAGGAGGAGAAAGAGGATGATGAGGAGGAGGTGGAAGAGGAGGAGGAGGAGGAGGAGGAGGAGGAGGAGGAGGAGGAGGAGGAGGAGGAAAAACACAGAAGGTCCCTATGCAACTGTGCAAATTAACTCTGAGAAGCACTGATCTAAGAAATACAGAGAAAAACGTGTGTGTTTGGTAATAAATTGCTCTTTTTGCTTCAATGTATTCTACTTCTTCCATATATATCCCCCAGACTCACCTGGTTTTCTCTTCTGTTCATTATGCACCACCTTTAATGTACTCAAGGATCTCATTGAAAGAACAGTCATATTGCGCTGAGGTTAAGAAATCTGCAAAAATATCAAGCAACATTTTATTAATGAGAATATGATCTCCTTGAGTTCATATCTTTGTATATTGGTGTCAGAGAAAATTTGAGATTATATAAAATTGTAATTTTTATATTAGTGCTTCTAATCTTAATATTAAAGAGGAAGGGCTATGTTTGTATATTTTAACACAGAAATTTCTCATTTTAGCCTTAAGTCACAATCACAGTCCTCAACATTAAGTCTAAGCAGAACTATAATCTTACTTAGTTAAATTATAGGTCAATTATAGAAAAATGCAGGCAAGTTTAGTAAAAATGTGATATTGAGTATAAGATCTATTCATTTCATAAGTTGACAATGACAATGGTACCATAAACTTGGTGTACATGTAATGTATTGTGTATTGTCTTATTACTTCTTGTAACTAGGCATCCAAAAGTCATAAATGAAATCATATTCCCTGTGAAAATTATAAAGTAATCACTATTTTTCCTTTCCTGGCACCTGGTTGGTTGTAGACACTTTGCGGTGTTCCTTGACCCTATAGTGTTTGCCTCTATATTTACATGACATTCTGCCTGGGTTTCTCTTTCTTCTCAGGGGATTTAGTTATATTGGATCAGTAGATCACCCTACTCCAGTAGAGTCTCATTCTACCTAATGATGTCAACAATGACTCTGTTTTTAAATAAGGTCACAATCTATGGTTCTTGGATCATCACTTCAATATGACCTCTTGGGGGAAAGTATTTTAACAAATAACACTAGAGAAGATGGAAATTTGCCCTAAATGTTTTATATATTTTTTTAATATTTTTAAAGTGATATACAATGTATGTGTACTAAAATTAAATATAATAAAATTGACTTTACTGACACAGAGAAGAAAATTTTCTGCTTTTCTCTTACTTGGTAAAAGGAATATCACTGGAGATGCTTCTTTCTTGAGAAAATACATGACATTTGTGATACAGGTGTTCCTTTTCAGAAAGCAAATAATTGAATTCTGTTTTTCATGGCACACCTTCACCCAAAACGTCATTAACATCCTCCACTTATAATTCAGTCAGGAAAAAAAGATACATTCAGACCTTCTATCATATTTCTCTATGTGGATAGTTAACATTACACTTCCTGAGAGCTCAGAATCTCATGGACTCCATCTCACTTCATCAAGTTTGTTCCCAGCCTCAGTCATAAGCATGTTTTTTTTTTCCTCTTTCCACATCTGGGTTTTACTGTGCTGAGACCAGAGTACACTGGCAGATCTCCACCTTGTCCTCACACTGGGATCCCCTGAGGGTCTAAGGAGGGAGCCTAAAAGCCTCACAGGTAACCAGGAGTGACCATGGCATCATAAATGATTGTCTTGGGGACTTAGAAAGGCCTCTTCTGGAAACAGAGAAGCAACCACTAGTGACTGCTAGAAAGCAGCAGCCTCTGGAGAGCTACTGTCCCTCCTGTGGACAGGGTGAGAACTCCACTAATTAGCAGAGCCTAGAACAGGACAATCAAATGAAAACAAACCTGTTCAGAATGAGGAGGAACAGGAGGATCATTCCAAAGGCAGTACTCTAAAACCTATGTAAATCTGATAATAGTGTGAGCTAAGAAGGAAAGAGAAGGGCAGGCATCCAGTTCATTGTGGGGACATTTTAAAGATCCCAATGGCCGCACAGCAGGACTCTACTGCTCTGTATCTTCCCCTAAGTTTTCTGAGTGAGGGCATGAAGTTGGGTGCTGCATTAGGCATATATGAGCCCTTTTCCAAACCAAAGCACTGGTGCTTGGTTCTTCAGCTCATAGAGAAGCTCCACTGTCAGCGGGACTGCCATGTTGAGAGCTGAGTTTGCCCCATGGAAGGAAGCACCTGCTATAACCTCCATTTCATGGCAGTGAACTTGGTCCAAGGAAATTATTTGTTGGTATGCGAGTCTGTTTCATGCCTTGACAACTTCTGAGAATTGCATAGTGCCCATTCCAATCATTTGATAATCATACTTAAATGCTCTTTTTGTGTTAAATATCTCTCTAATACCAGAAGTTTAGATGCACTATGTTTATCCTTGAGCCCCTTTGGAGTTTTATTTTTCATTTTGTTATATTTTTCAGTTGTATAAAATTCATTGAGTTGGCTTGAATTACTTATTATTATTTTATTAAAATTTACTTCCTTTTTACGCATTTCAAGATATTGGAACTTGCCCATGAAAAAGTTCAGCAAAACACATTAAGCCTGACATCTCCCTTACCCTGTATCTTTGTCATTGAAGCGGGCCAAATGTGTCACAGTGTTACTTAACTAGAGGAGCTGCTATAAACATTGAGGACACTGTGTTAGTGTAATATGAAATTTTTAAAAATATTTATTTTTGTGGTTGTAATTGGACACAGTACCTTTGTTTTATTCATTTATTTTTATGTTGTGCTGAGGATTTAACCCATGGCTTCACATGAACTAGGCAAGCATTCTACACTGAGCCACAACCCCAGTCCCTGTAATATGATGTTTTTATGTCCTTTGGATATAAACTGAACAGTGGGTTAGCTGTGTCAAATGTTGGTCCCATTCCAGGTTTTCTGAAGGATCTCCATATTAATTTCCATAGTGGTGGCACCAATTTGCATTCCCACCAGCAATGTATAATATACTTTTTTCTTCACATTCTCACCAACACTTATTGTTGCTTGTGTGTTTGTTAATTACCATTAGGACTCCAGTGAGAGGAAGTCTTATAAAAGGGTTGATTTGCATTTCTCTAATTGTTAGAGATATTGAACATTTTATATATATAAATAGTTTGCTATTAACTTTTCATAACATTGCAAAACAAAAGCTCCTAGATTCTGGGAGTGAAAGATATCTGTTGAATGTTTGCATCTTAAATCCAAAAAATGTACTCCATATGCTACAGACTGCCTTAGATCACAGACACATTCTTCTATGGTTTCTGAATGGAACACCTTGTCTCTTCCTGCTGCTTTATAGGCATAGAGAAGAAAAAAATACTCAAGTTTTTAGGTAGGTCATAGGCAAGTGCTTACATAGTGTTTCCCATTTTGTGACTGTAACCATTCATTCTGCCTTCCTTTCTTCTCTCTCTGGCTTTGCAAAAATTTGAGTATTTCTGAGAACACAATGATTTTCAAGAATATCATCCTTCATCTAATCCTTCTCTAAGAGATGCCAGTTGCCATATTGGGATGTAATAGTGGAGAATATGTGTGATGTTGATGCAGGGCACACAGATCTTTGTTCCAGGACTGTCTCTACTATTCATTTCTGGCTTCAATACAATCACCTCACATCTCTGGCTTTGGTTCTCTACTATATAAAATGAGATGTTGCTTTTAGTCAGCTTTTAATCACTGTGACCAAAATAACTCACGATAATATCTTAGAGAAGGATAAGTTTATTTTGGGCTCATGGTTTTAGTTCATGGATGTCCCACTCCATAGCTTCAGGCTCAAAGTGAGACAGACCATCAAGGCAGAAGGGCCCAGCAGAGGAAAGCTGCTCAGGACATGGCAGAGTCAGAAAGCAGGATGGAGTTGGCTGCAGCAAGAACAACCCTTCCAGGACACACTCCCAGTGACCCCCACGAAAAAACAGATATTTTTTTAAAAAAATTCTTCCATGTGAGGAATATGTAGGGAAAAATCACAACTTTTGTGTTTTAACTGGGAAAATGAACATGGAAGGTTGGAGAGGGTTTATTCTTCATTAGAGAATTCAAAGCCACACCAGAGTGTAATCAAAAGCTAAAATGCACAGCATCCCTAAGTTTTCTGGGCTCAGGGAAGATCAGCAAAGCCTGAGAAAGGTTCAGGAGATGTGAAGTGGGTAGCAAAAGCTTAACTGGAGTGTGTGTTGCTCATAGGCAGAGACAAAGTAATGAGGTAAAAAGGAGTGGTGATTTTTTTCTCAGTTTATCTCACATTGGAGATCTCATTGACATTAATGATGTACCCAAATGAGAATAAAGAAAAGAGTGAGTTGAGTAGGGGTTGAAAAGTGATAATCAGCCTCTTTTTTAAAATTTTGAGCCTGTTTTTAGGGTGGAATCTACTGATACACAATGAGGTCATACTGACAAACCTTAGGCCAGAGTTAAGACTGAATCCTTAATGACTGATGACTTATATATGAGGTCAGAGATCTAGGTCTTCTTCCATAAAATCCTGGGTACCAATTGTCACAGTAATCTCCAATGTTTCTATACCTCCCTGTGTAAAACAAAATGGCCTCAGGCTCTGAGGCTCATTATGTGATTTTCAAGTAGAGTTATACATATATGTACATATGTGGGAATTTCTACTCCATGAAGGTTCACAATCAACTCTTAAGCTCTGGAACTTTAAAAATCTCCAATGGGAATTAGATGAGATAAGGATGGAAGTCAGTTCCTATTGAAGCCAGATTTAAAGATACTTAATTAGTGTAGTTAAGTAAATTGGGTCTGATATTGAGTCTAATAGAGTAAAACAGGATTGAGTCTAATGAAGAAAATGGAGATCCATCTGAGTCTGGAAAATCAGAAACCATACCTGGGAGATTGAAATGTTAACATCCCCAAGGCCCTGGCCCATTCTAAAGAAGAGTTAATGAAGCAGCTCCCAGGAGATAGGGAGGAACTAATCAATTCATTCTAAGCCCTTCCTGCCTGCACCACTTCTCCCCTGCCCCATGGGTCCACCTGTTTCCAAACTTCTGGCCTTACAAACTGCATCCCACATCCCATGCATAATAAATGGAAATAAGCAAAATTAAAAAACAGAAATGTAGAAGGACAAAGAAAGAACAACTTAGAATTAAATGGGATGGGACTTCCTCATCCCATGGACTCCATATGCCTTTCGGATCCCCTTCTTCCTGGGTGGTAATCTGTTCTGCTATCCTTTAATAAAACATTTTACTTTCTAAACCAAATTTACCTTGGTGTGCTTCTCAGGTGTTATATTTCAGCATTCAGGGGAAGCCAGACTCTTTAAGGTAACTGGTGGTATCACTATGATGCTAGAAGAACCTACCTATGAAAGTCCACATTATCCTGAGTGCTATCACATGAAGAAGAGTGTAATCCTTGGGACTTCCCTCACTCAACTTCCCAGGAAGACTCTCAGAGTTTTCTAATCAATGGTGGAACCTATCCTTCAGTCACTCATGTCCCTCAAGAAAATTTTCCAGTTTCACTCCCAAACTTCTTACCACTTCCCTTTCCCAATACCTAACTTTCTCTACTTGACATCAAACCAAATGTGCAGATACCCAGCAAGGGAGCCAGGCCAGCCATGGGCCTAAAATTTCTCTGATGCCTCCATCCTCTCAAAGCATTTTGCTAGTGTCTCCATACCTGAGAGCCTGTTAAAGCCCAAAGCACAAACAACTAGAGACAATCAGGAGGGTTCTTCTTTGAATCCTTAAAGAGCAGAGAACATACTGTGGAGGAAGTTTTATCTACTGGAAGGGACTCTGAAGTTTGGCCAAGAATAAAGCTCATTTACTGCTTTTTTATCCATATAATAAAATCTAAATCTACAACATCTGGTTGTAAAATCAGATCACCATATTGATCACAAGAAAAAGTTTGGATGTTATCATATTTATTGTATTGTTATTTGATTTTATGGTGATTTGGGTGTTTATTTATTTTTAGTTTTCCTAAGATATCAGAAGCTTTGATTACAAAATTTAGAGGACTTAAATGTATATTTACTTGAAGGTATATATAGTATATAAGCATATTAATTTAAAGTTGGTGAAGAGGTAAAGCCCATAACAGCAAGCAGGCTAATAATTTTGTATCAATGCCCCATATGCCTGTGTCACTATGAGAAACATTATTGTGGCCAATGACACAATAAGAGTCAGCCCCATCCAAGATGCAGCCCAGAAATGAGACAAAGTGATAAATTTGTTGGGACATCTTTGAATCAAGAGAAGAGGCCAGGTACTCCAGTGACAAGTAGAATATCCAAATCTGAGTAGTTTACAATATAAAATCTAGAATTATTCCCAATCTTGTGCTGATTCCACTGTCATTTTTCAGAAACACTGAAGATATTGCTCAGGATGCAGGTGACTCTGACAGATGCTTTAGGAGGTGCTGAAAGGGAGGGTAGCTGAGTCAGCAGAAGCTGGGCAGAGAAGCTGAAAACACAGACAATCATGGGTGCTGGAGTCCGACCATATCTAAAATACTGCTCATCTAAACTAAAATAATTGATATAGGATGGGAGCTGTCCTGGGTCTCTAAGACCTGTCCCTATGTGTGTAATGAGAGAGTAGCAAGAGGAATGAGGGTACAGGCCATGGTAGACTGCTGCTTGATCCCCACAGAGAGACTTTGCTAAATCAGGCTTGTCTTAATTTGTCTGCTCCTTTCAGGTAAAAATAGTGGTTGTTCAGAAAAATTGAACTCCTTTTCCTGCTTTCTCAGATTACCTCATGAGCCTTTGAGAGGATCTGAGAGAAAGAACTCTGAAGGAGATGCCCATTTGGAATATCACCATAGCAGATGTCATAGACAGAGCAGCTTTCGGAAACCTTGCACAAGATCTGGCTTGGGAGTCTTCACCAGGCCCTGAGAGCAACAGGGCGAAGGTCACCTTGGGAAGCACAGGAGACAGCTCAGCCTTTACTAGACCTAAGGCTAGAGGGCTCAGCCAGCTGTGAGAAACATAATGAAAGCCCTTCCACAGCTCTTCTTTGACACCTATTGTCACAGGTCAATCTTTAGGGTCCTAAGACCTGAATGCTACAGAGTTTGCCACAATCATTGGACACATTGCTTTGCCTGGAATGCTTAATAATGAGTTGCATATAAGCACAATGTTATCAATATTAGCATACTGCTTCTCATTTTAAAATAAGCAATATAGAGAAGAAAGAACACAATGTTGTGAATGTGATAAGCTCTAACAATACACTAATCCTCAACAATTAAAATTCTCTATATGGGACATTAATAAGTCTTCTCAGAGGAACTGCACCTTGAGTTGTGTCTATAAAATTGAATAAGGATAGCTTGGAATGTTGCACTGTGGGGGAGTGCTAGCATAGCTTGTGGGAGGCCCACAGTTGAATCTCTAGCAATTACATATATACATACACTATATATTTAAATTACATATTTTATATTACATATGATATTGCATTGCTGAATATTTTCACAAGATTTCTGAAGAATCAATGGGAATGGAAAACAGGATAGGGAGATTCTTCAGACCTCTGTTCAAAGACAGAATTTTCATAACATGTTACACACAAGGACCTGTGGGTAGAGAAAGAAGAATAATATTAGAAACTGGACATTTCTTGTTTCAATAACCAAGCAAGTGCTATCACTGCTGTATAGTGTGGAAAATATGGCAATGTGATGGTTTCTCTATGTATAAAAGTATCAAAGACTTGATCAGGAGTCAGATATTTTGTCTTCTCTGTTTAGAAACAGTTGACTGTGATCTTGACTAGTGGCATGCTCTCATCTTAGTTTTGAAGATGGGGTTCAGGCAGTGTGAAGGCAGTCATTACTGTGGAATATGGACTCCAAGAACAGAGAAGACTTAGGGATACAACAGGGGAAGCACTGTTCAATCAAGAAGTAAAAAATAAAATAATCCTGAAAACACTCTATCAGCTAATGCACATTATTATGTGCATTTTTACTTAATCATTCAAGCAGTGTGTTTATTAACTAACTAGTACCTTCAGATATGTGCCTCAAATGATATGATGAATGTAGGCTAAGAAGATACTAGAACCTCTTTGATTGTCCCAGAGATTGCAGGGAGGACTAAAGAGGAGTTCAGATAATTGTATGGAACATTTCTTCACAAATGAACTGAAATTAACCAGCCTCTTTTTTTAGCCTATCTTTAAGGACAGTCATCATCAGGCTGAAGAGTGGTTTGTTTCCGTTCTTATGATTCCCATATCCTGTGATCATATTTCTTTCCAGGCTAAGTCATGTGCAGGTTTAGATCTCTGTTCCCCATCTGGGTCTTACTGTACTGAGCATCACTGTAAAGTTTCACACATTGAACCTGTTACACCCTCAGGCTGCACACCTGAGAGGACCAGGCAGCTTTGCCCACAGTAAGGGAGCCTGACAACAGGGAATGTGACCATGAGTGACTGCTATTTCTGTTTCAAATCTGTGTCCTGGGCATTTGACTTGTCTTCTGTTGCAACCAGTATGAGAAGTGATCATTGGTAACAAAACTGTTCTGGAGCCAGAGATGAGAGTGACTGCCACTCCTGAGCAAGTGGCCAGTGAGTGTTCCTAAGTTTATAATCTAAAAGTGAACTCTAAAACACAAAACATGTCTATAAGGAGAAAGGGCAACACAGGGCCACTACAACAGCTGTAATCTGAGCACTGAGTGATGAAGAGAAGGAGGCAAGTCCAGTGTGTAGTATGCATTTTGGAAGGATCCACTTGCACTAAAGATTAGGCCAGGTTTTATAATGACCCATGATTTCTTACTAAAATGCATGAATAAAGGGGGTATATTTGTGTGGTGTATTATATAAATATGAGCTTTTTACCATCAACTTCCAAAACATGGTCCTCAGTCCTCACAGCACTTAGATTTTCAAAGAAAGACTCAGGGTGGCTGTTTGCTATGATTTTCCCCACGGGAGGAAGCAGCTTCTCTAGCATTGTACATGGTCCACTGAATAACTGTTCATGGTCCAATAAAGCTAAACAACTTGAGTTTCCATGAGTTTCCTAGGAATATCTACAGTGCCCACTGGAGGACTTTTGGCCTGAAGATGAAAGGTCTCATTTCATAAATAATTGTTGAATTATATGTATGATATTCTGGCTGTATTAGCAGGGTGCTCTCTCATTTGTTACTTGAGTTTCCTTTGAGCATTCCTATTTATATATATTTATCTGTTTTTGTTTCTTTGTTTATTGAAATCATTCCCAGTTGTAGGCAATTAAATTTTAGTGTTGTATGTTCTTATACTTGCCTGAATTTTTATCATTAACATACTTGTATTTATTTTGTATAATGCCTCATTGGTTTATTATAATTGTATGATAATAGTGGGATTCATGGTACATACAATTTTACATCAGGAAACATATTTTCATCATCAAATTAATTCCCAATTATTCTCTTTCCCTCAAATCCTGCTATAATCCTCTTTTTCTGCTATACTGGTCTCTTTTCTGTTTTTCTTTACTTGCTGCATTAACATTATTGATAACATTGGGATTAACTGTGATATATTGCTACATCTACATAGCATCTTTGGTTTGGTATCCTTCCACAGGACCTGTCATTCCCTCTTTTTTTTTCTTCCCTGGATCTTCTTTCTTTATTCCTTATTTCTCCCTTCAATAATCCAGTTCTTTCTTTCATAAGTGGAAGTTGCCAAGAGAAAAATAAATAAACATGGAAACTGTCTCATGAGTTTTTTTGAATGAGTTAAAGAATTGTTTTCATGACTGACTTGCTTATAAGGTTGTTTATTTTGAGCTTCTCATTGAATATAGAGAAGGCTTGAGTAAAAAATTATTTTAGTTACATATTCTATAGGGTTAAAAGAAAGAGGAAACATTCAAAGTTAGAGAATTAAATTTTCTTTTCATTCCATTTTTAGTATGATTGTTTTATAAATAGCTCAGTGGAAATAAGGTCAGTCAGTCAGGCAGATGTTCAGCCAGGTCTACATGACCATACCATTAAAACAAAACAAAACAAAACAAAACAAAAAAAAAGAAGAAAAAGAAAACAACCTCAGAGGGGGCATTTCTTTTCTTTTTTTCCTCTTTTGTTATCTTGGTATCAGGGATTGAATCCAGAAGGGCTATAATCACTGAGCCATATCCCCAGCTCCAACCGTTTTTTTTTTTTTTTTTTTTTCCCAGAGAGAGTGTTTTGCTAAATTTCTGAGGTCCTTGCTAAGTTGAAGAGGCTGGCTTTGAATTTTTGATCCTTCTGCCTCAGCCTTCCAAGCTGTTGCAATTACAGGTGTGCACCACCACAGCCAGCTTTTAGGATTTGCTTGTTTCACAATAATGTATGCATGATACCACACATTATTTCTAGGAGAGATAGCAATGGCCATGATTGTATCAGGAGAGTAAAACTACCTCTTAGAATAAGATTAGAACTCCCTCCTCTTCAATTTCTGGAGACTTCATTGTGGCTTAATATATAATCTACCCTTCCCATGAATCCATGTTTAATTGCAAAGAATATTTCTGTTCATGGTTCACTGAGAAACTGTTCAAAGGCTAATGTGGGTGAAAGTCAGAACACTATTTCCCACAGTGGTAATCAGAGTGACCAGTTTTCCAGTTGTGCTTACATCTACATCTCCTAAAATCATTCTTACTGATCATCCTGCTATGGAGCAAGTGGAGATTTATATTGAATCAGACAAGCATGAAAGACACATTATCAATTAGCATTGAGATGTATAGACTTAGCAATTTTATTTTGTTATCAGATCAGATAGTCTTTATCATTCTGGATGAACACAATTGCAACCCTTGATATGAAATAACAGCAAAGCTCATGCTCACGAACCTTTTCTACCACATGAAACGAAAGGTGATTCTTCATGTGTTCATTTCATTCTTTCACTAACTCAATAGAGAATCACTCATTGGAATAATTCTGGTCAGCCTGCAAAAGGAAACATGCATGGGAGAAGGAGAGTAGTAGCTATTCCAATTATCATGCTATTGTCCAGATGTAGCCCAGGCCTCCTCTGATTCTACTTTATTGAGCAAGACAGTCCTTAGCTAAGGCACTCTTCATGGAGGCAGAGAATTATGTCTGGTACTCCAAAGGATCTGGAAACTTGAAAACCATGACACCACTTGCGCATACATCTGATGCAAAGTCTCATGTCCAACCAATTCCTGGACACCTTTTAAATTGCTCACCAAAGCAATGTTCATAGCCTTTGATGATCAGAAACAACTTCAATATTTCAAGTTGAGTATTAGGATAAATAGCTTCTCTGTGACATTTTTTGTTGTTTTATATTGTTTTGTTTTGGGGACAGATTGTTTCTTAGTTGTTGAAACTTGCCTCCAACTTTTTATTCCCACTGGCTCAACATACTGAGTTTCTGGGATTCTGTACATTTACTACCACAGATAGCAAAAGATTTTGTCCCTGAAGAAATCTAAGGGGAAGTTTCCCAGATCTAGATCTTGCCGTCTTCATCATTCTCCTTAGATGTTCTAGCACATCTTCTTGTAAAATGAGGTATTTCCCAGATATTGGTTATAAACACTGGGAATCTCAGCTGAGATTACTAGAAGAGGGAAACCTGAAAGGCACTCATTTCTTACTTACCTCCCTGAAATTTAGAAGCCTGATTTGGACTCTCCACTGGAAGTATATGTACTAAAATGCCTTTAAATCTTTTCTCATGGATGCCATAGACCTGGACACAGTTGTAAGTACTCACCTTAAACAACCATCCCTGTCCTGAACCTCCCTGATGTGTCATTTGTTGTTACCAGCATATGGAGATTCCACAATTTTCTTAGGAGTATTCATGTCACCAGATGGTGTCCATTAAACATGCTGCAGTTAGACAGGTCTTTGAAGAGACTGTGGTAATATAACAGAAATGGTCAAATCTCTCTGACCTAAGCACACAGGACAGGATCCTAACCCTTCCAGTGCTCTTTTGCTTCCAAGTAACTTCCTAGGAGTGTTGCATGTCAGCCTTCTTGCCATATATCTCAGTCCCACCACAAGCCCTGAATTAGGACAGTCACTCTTCCAGATGAAGAGCCTGGCTAGGCCTATCCACAGGCTCATTGAGGAGATGTTGAGCCCAGTGAAGAGTGAGCAGATATCAGAGGTAAATGGTTTCTAATTGTACTTCATCAATTTTTGAAGGAAAGATCTTAGATCAGGATGTCAATAATACAATGAACACAACAAAGGCTGAATTTTATTGCTCACTATACTGATGGAATTATAAAATAAAATTTTGATACAAAAGTGATCAAGTGTCCATCCACACAAAAATATTTAGGGAACACAAGATATTGTCATGCTGTAAATTTGGGATAATCAAGGGAAATTCAACACAATGTGGAGGGTCCCAAAAGAAATATATAGACTGGAAGAAATCATTCAAGAATGCATATCTGCTGTGAGGCTCTAAATATAAAAGTTATATTAAAGGAAACCTGACCAATATTCAAAAAAATAAATTCAGTGGTTGCTTGGTAGTTTCTTTGAGCAGAGATGGAGGGAGGATTCTGAAAGGGCAAAGGGGGTTTTATGTGCTGGTGGACAGATTCCTTGGCCTGAGTGTGTTGGTATTTCCAAAGGTGTGAAAATATCTCAAAATCTCTCAAAGTTTTTCACTCTTGTGTGTTTTATTTTCTGTAAAATACTGAATATGAGGAAACTTATATAAAATAAAGCTAAAACACGAATCACAGATACACATAATGAGGGAAAAGGAGAAGACAATAGAAATAGAAAATGGAAAATGGAAAAAATGGAGAGAGGAACCACAGGATTCCCATTAGATATAAATTCTGAGATGACCAGGGTTTCAAAGGCTGCCTCATCACCTGAACTTCAAGACAAAGAGACTACAACATCCTGTTAAGCTCCTCAAACTAATGAAAATCAGGAATTTCTGTTCTTTAGAAGACATTTTCCAGGGGTGTATCGAAGATGGTGGAGTAGAGAAGATACTGTTTCTGGCTGCTCTGGGCATGAATCTGAGAAAGCTAACAGGTGGCCTCTCCATGGGGTCTCGCCTTGACACAATACAACATCCCAGAGAATGTGACAGGACCACATACAACAGATTTTCTCAGAATCCACTAGAGCTGCAAACACCCAGCAGAACTCAGAGCCTCTTTATTCTGATAAGACTCCACACTCCATTGCCAAAGCCTGCAGTTTGAGCACATGTGTGGCTCTCAAGCAGCAGAACAGAAACACCAAATCAGCACCTCTGCAGAGCAGCAGAACTCCAGATTACATTTGCTCCCACACAGGTCACTGGACTGCATTCTAGCTACAGCACAAGGACATCCCAGCTCCCCCAACTTCACCAGACATCCCGACAGGGGAAACAGATGAATTCAATCTTAGTAAACCTTTCTCTCCAATTTTTGGTGGGCATGGCTACCCGTGCAGATCTGCAACTGAACAGGTGATATATTGTTGATATTGGGAAGTGTCAACATTGTTCTTTCCCACTAAGGAGGGATCTTGGAACTACACAAGAGCACTACAAATATATAGGGTAAAAACAATAACACACCAGTCCCACGGAGTTGGAAAGAAATGTGGGCAACATGAAAAGATAAGGGAAGAAAGTACCACAAACAATTCAAGACAACCCATCTTTAGAAGACTTAATAGAAACAGCAGAAAAAATGAGAAAGTAAAGTTTTAGTATTTACATAAAACAGATGTTTTGGAATCTCAAAGAAAACATTGGACAACAAATGCAGACAGTGAAAGGTCACTTTGACAATGAGCTACATAAACAAATCCAAAAAGCAAAAGATCACCTCTACAGGAAAATAGATGTTATTTTAAAAAAAAAAGAAATCTTGGAATCTAAGAAATAATAAACCAAAATAAAAACACAAATTAGAGCATCACCAGAAGAGTGGAAAATGTAGAAGATAGGAAATCAGACAAAGAATACAAAGTATATTATCTTTAAAAGAACATTGAAAGCACAGCAAAATGAGAAGAAACCATGAGTAGAACATCCAAAAAATATGGGATAGCATAAAAAGACCAAATTTAAGAGTTATTGGAATTGAGGAAGAAATAGAGGTCCAAACCAAATGAATGAGAAACCTGTTCAATGAAATAATAACAGAAAACTTTCCAGACATGAAGAATAAAATGGAAATTCAAATCCAAAATGTCTAAGAATGCCGAATGTGCAAAATCACAACAGATCCACTACAAGACACATTATAATAAAAATGTCCAACATACAGAATAAGGAGAGAATTTTAAAAGCCACAAGAGAAAGGAATCAGTTTACATATAGGGGAAAACCAATTAGGATGATCGCAGATTTTTCAATACAGACCCTGAAAGCTAGAAGATCCTGGAACAACACATTTCAAATACTGAAAGATAATGAGTTCCAACAAAGAATCTTGTAACAGGCAAAACTAAGCTTCAGATTTGAATATGATAAACACGATAAACAAAAGTTAAAGAATTTACAGCTAGAAAATTGGCACTAAAAACATTCTTGCCAAAATATTTCATAAAGAGGATATGAAAAACAACAAAGAAAACCAGCAGAGGGAGGTAGTACACTTAAAAGAAAGTCTAATCAATGAGGAAAACTAAGTCAAGTTAAACAACAAAAATAAACAATTATGGCTGGAAATACAAACCATGTCTCAATAGTAACCCTAAATGTTAATGGTTTAAACTCACCAATCAAAAGATATAGGCTAGCATATTGGATTAAAAAAGGATTCAACAATAGGCTGCCTACAGGAGATTTGTTTGATAGGAAAAGACATACACAGGCTGAAGGTGAGAGGTTTGGAAAAATCATACCACTCCCACGGACTGTGGAAGCCAGCAGGGTCTCCATATTCATATCAAATAAAGTAGATTTCAAGCCAAAGTTAATCAAAAGTATAAATATGGACATTACATACTGACCAAGGGAACCATAATCCAAAAAGACATAAAAATCATGAGTATGTATATATATATATATATATATATATATATATATATATATATATATATCCCAAGAAATGGTGCAGCTATATTCATCAAACAAACTCTTCTTAAGTTAAAGAGTTAAATCAACCACAACACAGTAAACTTGGGTGACTTTAACACACCTCTCTCTCCACTGATGAGATCTTCCAAACAAAAGTTGAATAAAGAAACTATAGAGCTGAATAACACAATTAATAACTTAGACTTAACTGACATATATAGAATATATTGACCAGCATCAAGCTCATACACTTTCTTCTCAGGAGCACATGGATTCTTCTCAAAAATAGATTATATACTATGCCACAGGGCAACTCTTAGCAAGAGATACTACCATGAATTGTATCTGATCATAATGGAATGAAATTGGAAATCAACCACAAAATAAAGGACAAAAAATTCTGCATCACATGGAGACTGAACAATATGCTACTGAATGAACAATGGGTTACAGAAGACATCAAGGAGGAGATTAAAAATTCTTAGAGATAAATGAGAACACAGACACAACATATCAACAATCTCTGGGACACTATGAAAGCAGTACTAAGAGAAAAGTTCTTTGCATGGAGTTAATTCCTTAAAAGAAAAAGTCAACAAATAAATGACCTCACACTACATCTCAAAGCCCTAGGGAAATAAAAAAAACAAATCAGCAGCAAAAGCAGTAGAAGGCAAGCAATAATTAAAATCAGAGCTGAAATCAATAAAATTAAAACAAAAAAATTAAAAATAGACAAAACTAAAAGTTGGTTCTTTCAAAAAATAAAAAAGATTGACAGACCATTAGCCATGCTAATGAAGGCAAGGAGAGAGAGAACTCAAATCACCAGCACAAGTGTTGATAAAGGCAATATTACAACAGATAGTACATAAATACAGAAGGCAATTAGAAATTATTTTGAAACCTCTACTCTAATAAAATAGAAGACAGTGAAGGCATTGATGAATTCCTTAAGTCACATGATCTGCCCAGATTGAGTCATGAAGATATACACAACAAAACAGATCAATATCAAATGAGGAAATAGAACAACCCATCAAAAGACTACCAAGCAAGAAAAGCCCAGGACTGGATAGATACACAGCCGAGTTCTACACAACCTTTAAAGAAGAACTAATACTGATACTCTTCAATTTATTTCAGAAAATAAAAAAAAGAGGGAGTACTTCCAAACTCATTCTATGAGGCCAATATCACCCTGATTCCAAAACCAGACAAAGACTTCAAAGAAAGAAAACTTCAGACCAATATCTCTAATGAACATAGAGGCAAAAATCTTCAATAAAATTCTGGCAAATTGAATACAAAAACATATCAAAAAGATTGTGCACCATGAACAAGTGGCATTCATCCCAGGTATGCCAGGTTTCTTCAACATATGGAAATCAATAAATGTAATTCATCACATCAATCTACATAAAGATAAGAATCATTTGATCATCTTGATAGACACAGAAAAAAACATTTGACAACATACAGCACCCCTTTATGTTCAAAACACTAGAAAAACTAGGGATAACAGGAAGATATATCAACATTGTACAGGCTATCTATGCTAAGCCTCAGGCCAACATCATTCTAAACAGAGAAAAATTGAAGGGATTCCCTCTAAAATCTGGAGCAAGACAGGGATGCTCTCTCTTACCACTTGTATTCAACATAGTTCTTGAGAAACTGGTCAGAGCAATTAGACAGAGGAAAGAAAGTAAAGAAATGAGTATAGGAAAAGAAAAACTTAAACTAGCACTACTTAATGACAATATGATTCTATACCCCGAAGACCCCAAAACTTCACCAGAAAACTTCTAGAACTAGTAAATGAATTCAGCAAAGTACTGAGAGATAAAAATATCAACATCTATAATCAAAGGCATTTCTGTATTTCAGTGACAAATCCTCTGAGAAGGAAATGAGGAAAACTACCCCATTCACAATATACTCAAAAATAATAAGATACTTGGGAATCAACTTAACAAAAGTGGTGAAAGATCTATATAATGAAAACTACAGAACCCTAAAGCTATAAATCAAAGAAGACCTTAGAAGATGGAAGGATCTACCTTGCTTTTGGATAGGCAGAATTAATATTATCAAAATGACCATACTACCAAAAGCACTTTTGGGATTTTGATCAAAATGCAATTTTGATCAAATTCCCAATGGTATTCCTCATAGAAACAGAAAAAGTATTCAAGAAATCCATCTATAAAAATAAGAGACCCAGAATAGCTAAAGCAATTCTAAGCAGGAAGAGCAAAGCAGGTGGTATTGCTATACCAGACCTTAAACTATACTACAGAGCAATAGTTACAAAACCAGCATGGTATTGGCACCAAAACAGGCTGGTAGATTAATGGTACAGAATAGAGGACACAGAGACTAATCCACAAAATTACAATTACATTAGACAAAGTTGCCAAAAATATGCACTGGAGAAAAGATAGTATCTTCAACAAATAGTGTTGGGAAAACTGGAAATCCATATGCAACAAAGTAAAATTGAACTCCTATCTCTCACCATACACAAAACTTAACTCAAAATGGATCAAAGACCTAGGAATTAAACCAGAGACTCTGCATCTAATAGAAGAAAAAGTAGGCCCTCAACTTCATCATGTGGGATTACGCCCCAACTTCCTCAAGAAGACTCCTAGGGCACAAGCATTTAAAACAAGAATCAATAAATGGGATGGATTCAAACTAAAAAGTTTTTTTTTTTCCCAGCCAAAAAAAAAATCTGTGAGGTGAATAGAGAGCCTACATCTTGGGAGCAAATTTTTACCCCTCACATATCAGATAGAGCACTAATCTCTAGGGTATATAAAGAACTCAAGAAGCTAAGCACCAAAAAACAAATAGACCAATCAACAAATGGGCTGGGGACCTGAACAGACACTTCTCAGAAGAGGATATAAAATCAATCAACAAATATATGAAAAAAATTTTCATCATCTCTAGCAATCAGAGAAATGCATATCAAAAGCACTCTAAGGTATCATCTCACTCCAGTCAGAATGGCAGCTATTATGAAGACAAACAATAACAAGTATTGATGAGGATGTGGGGGAAAAAGGTATACTCATACATTGCTGGTGGGATTGCAAATTGGTGCAGCCAATTTGAAAAGCAATATGGAGATTACTTAGAAATCTGGAAAGAGAACCACCATTTGACTCAGCTATTTCTCTTCTTGGACTATACCCAAAGGACTTACAAATCAGCATATTATATGGACACACCACATCAATGTTTATAGCAGAACAATTCACAATAGCTAAACTGTGGGGCCAATCTAGATGTTCTTCAGTGGATGAATGGATTAAAAAATGTAGCATTTATACACAATGGAATATTACTCAGCATTAAAAAAGAACAAAATCATGGCATTTGCAGGTAAATGGATGGCATTGGAGAAGATAATGCTAAGTGAAGTCAGCGTTGAAGTAAAAAACAAATGCCAAATGTTTTCTCAGATAAAAGGGGGGTGACTCATAATCAGGTAGGGATTGAGAACATGGGATGTTTAGATTAATTCTAGATAGGGAAAAGGGGTGTGGGGAAAGATAGAGGGAAGGGGATTAGCAAGGATGGTGGAATGTGATGGTCATCATTATCTAAAGTACATGTATGAAGACTTGAATTGGGTGTCAACATACCTTATATACAAAGATATGAAAAAATGTGGTATGCACAAAAGTTAACTCAAAATGGATCAAGGAGCTTGATATCAAATCAGAGACTCTGATTCTGATAGAAGAAAAAGTTGGCTCTGATTTACATATTGTAGGGTTGGGCTCCAAATTCCTTAATAGGACACCCATACCACAAGAGTTAATAACAAGAATCAACAAATGGGACTTACTTAAACTAAAAAGTTTTTTCTCAGCAAGAGAAACAATAAGAGAGGTAAATAGGGAGCCTACATCCTGGGAACAAATTTTTACTCCTCACACTTCAGATAGAGCCCTAATATCTAGAGTATACAAAGAACTCAAAAAATTAGACAATAAGATAACAAATAACCCAATCAACAAATGGGCCAAGGACCTGAACAGACACTTCTCAGAGGAGGACATACAATCAATCAACAAGTACATGAAAAAATGCTCACCATCTCTATCAGTCAGAGAAATGCAAATCAAAACCACCCTAAGATACCATCTCACTCCAGTAAGATTGGCAGCCATTATGAAGTCAAACAACAATTGCTGGCGAGGATGTGGGGAAAAGTGTACACTTGTACATTGCTGGTGGGGCTGCAAATTTGTGCGGCCAATTTGGAAAGCAGTAGGGAGATTCCTTGGAAAGCTGGGAATGGAACCACCATTTGACCCAGCTATTCCCCTTCTTGGACTACTCCCTAAAGACCTTAAAAAAGCATACTACAGGGATACTGCTACAATGATATTCATAGCAGCACAATTCACAATAGCTAGACTGTGGAACCAACCTAGATGCCTTTCAATACATGAAGGCATAAAAAAATTGTGGCATTTATACACAATGGAGTATTACTCTGCACTAAAAAATGACAAAATCATGAAATTTGCAGGGAAATGGATGGCACTAGAGCAGATTATGCTAAATGAAGCTAGCCAATCCATAAAAAACAAATGCCAAATATCATCTTTGATATAAGGAGAGCAACTAAGAACAGAATAGGGAGGAAGAGCATGAGAAGATCACCATTAAACAGGGACAAGTGGGGGGAGGGAAAGAGAGAGAAGGGAAATTGCATGGTAATGGAAGGAGACCCTCATTGTTAATCAAAATTACATATAAGAGGAAGTGAAGGGAAAGGGGAAAAAAACAAGAGAGAGAAATGAATTACAGTAGATGGGGTAGAGAGAGAAGATGGGAGGGGAGGTGCGGGGAGGGGAGGGGGGATAGTAGAGGATAGGAAGGGCAGCAGAATACAACAGACAGTAGTATGGCACTATGTAAAAAAGTGGATGTGTAACCAATGTGAATCTGCAATATGTATACGAGGTAAAAATGGGAGTCATAATCTGCTTGAATCAAATGTATGAAATATGATATGTCAAGAGCTTTGTAATGTTTTGAACAACTAATAATAAAAAAAGAAAAAAAGAAAAATTGTGGTATATATGTGTATTAAGAATTGTAATGCAAAAAAAGAAGTACATGTATAATGGCATAAATTGACATGAACATACTTTATATACAGAGATACAAAAAATTTCCTCTATATGTGCTATAAGAATTGTAGTGCATTCCAATGTTGTTGTGTATTTTAAAAATAATAAAATCAATTTTTTTTTAAAAAAGAAGACATTGTCCTAAAAACATCCTGCTGTGATTACTTTGAAGAGAGTGGACAAGAGGCTGCAAAACCATGCAAGGAGTTTCAGCTGGACCTACAGTGAAAGGTAACAGAAAAAGCCAGAGACCAGGCCTGAGCAAAGCTGCAGAGTGTTTGCTCTCCTAACAGATGGTAAAGGGGTTCTTGTCTTACTTCCCCATGAGCTTGAAGCACTGTGAGAGAACTGAGGCTACTGTCATAAGACTGACAGTAATAGACAGCCTCATCCTCAGGCTGTAGCCTAGTGATAGTCAGTGAACCAGAGTTGCCAGAGCTGGAGCCAGAGAAGCGATCAGGGACCCCTGAGGGTCGATTACTATTACTATAGATGAGGAGTTTGGGGGCCGTTTCTGGGAGCTGCTGATTCCAGCTCACACCATATCTACCAATATTGTTGCTGCTTCCAGTGCAGGAGATGGTGACCGTCTCTCCTGGAGTCCCAGACATTGAGGGCTGCTGACTCAGCACAGACTGGGCCCAGGACCCTGGAAGTGAGAAAAACACGGAGAGCATAAGTTTTGTCTAGAAATAAGAGTAGAGTCAGGATCCATATCAGAGGACTCCCACACCCTATCCTTCCTTCATATCATGTCACCTGTGCACTGAACAAGGAATGTGAAGAGGAGACAGGACCAGTCCATCATGAAGGTCATCCTGAGCTCTGCCTTCTGTTCACAATGCTGACCAGAGGTTCCCACAAGTCTCTCCCTTGCCCTTTTCATACTCTGAGAAGGGGAGGATCTATCTATGCAAATTAGATTCTCCCTGTTTTCTGATTGCACCCTGGGTCTTGGTTCAGCCTCCTTTACATAAAGATGCCAAGTGGGTATGCAGGGGTGCATTTGGGTTGGTTCAGGGGTGTGGAAGTTCACAGCTGTGAGGCCTAACAAGAGAGAATCAGGCAGGACCAGGTGGCTCATTAGAGTTCTGGTTACTGCCTTACCCCTCTTGACTGGTCTGCAGTGCCCCCTGTTGTCCAAGCCCATACACATCATCATAGAACATTGTGATCAGAACCCCTGAGACAGTCCTACAATTCCACTGCATCCCACTGCCTCTGCCTAGTGGCCAAGCCAGTAAGCCCCTTCTGTGGCCTCCTTATTACCTCAGGATGGCCTCTTGCTTTCCCCTGACTCCACATTGTGAATTTATGCATACTTCACTTGACTCTTTCCTGGACAGGACTAAGATGGTGTTTTTGATATAAATTCTTCTTAGATCAAAATGAAGCAGGTGAACATAAAAACTATGGTTTTACTAGCTTGCAGGGTAGCATCTAGTTTATTAAACACAACACAAATCTTTGTTCCAAAGGTTCTATCACCTAGTACTTGGTGAAAAACTGAGTTTCAAAATCTTATGATTAGCCTTTTGATGCCATTTAGAAAATATTAGTATGCATGTTTCCAAGCTTTCACAGTTCACATGTTTGTAACCCTTATTGTTAACAAGTGATACTGAGAGTGGTGATTATAAGTCCATCACAGCCATATAGCTTCAGAGACCATTGTCTACATGGAATGTCATGGGGACTGTAGATCCTGAAAGTACTCAGACAGCAGAACTCATTAATGTTTTCAAACATGGATGGAAATGCACTGTTTTAGGCAATGGCAAGGATGGAGTCTTTTGTTCAAAAGATCTTAGTGTTTTTCACAAGAGTCCCCATGGTTATAGCTGAGATATTCATCATATTCTGAATTTTTAAAAACTTTTATTTTATTTTTAATTGTTCTTATTAATTTTAGATGTCAAGAGATTGTAATTTGACATATTTCACAAGTGAACTCTAACTTCTCATTCTTCTGGTTGTATATGATATAGAATTACATTTGTCATATATTTATATATGCACATAGGAAAATGTGTCTGATTTATTCTACTATCTTTTCTATTCCCATCCCTCCTCCCTTCACTTCATTACCCTTTGTCTAATCCAAAGTATTTCTATTCATACTTAATCCCTGCCCTTATTTGAGTTAGCACCCACTTTTCAGAGAGAACATGCAGCCTTTGGTTTGGGGAATTGGCTCTTTTCACTTAGCATGATAGTCTCCAGTTCCATTCATTTACTGGTAAATACCATAATTTCATTGCTCTTTATAGCTAGCTAATATTCCATTGTGTATACATACCACATTTTCCTTATCCATTTATCTATTGAAGGGCACCTAGGCTGGTTCCATAGTTTAGCTCTTGTGAATTTAACTGGTATAAATATTGCTGTGGGTGCATCACTGTAGTATGCTGATTTTAAGACCTTTGGGTATAAACCAAGAAGTGTGGTAACTGGATAAAATGGTGATTACTGTCTAAGTTTTCTGAGGAATCTCCATACTGCTTTCTAGAGTGGTTGTACCAATTTGCAGTCCCCCCAGCAATGTATGATTATACCTTTTTCCCTACATCCTTGGCAACATTTATTGCTGCCTGTATTCTTAATAATTTGCATTGTAACTGGCATGAGATGAAATCTAACTGTAGTTTTAATTTTCTTTCTCTAAATGCTAGAGATTTTGAATGTTTTTTTCATAATTTTGACACTTCCAGATCCAAGATAGGCAACAATTTTCATTCTAGGTCCTAGAAACTCCCATATTTTAGGAACATAACTCACCTCATAGTAGGTTGGTACTTTTTATGTCCAGCACAATTTGTAATTAAATACATACAGAATTAAAATCAAGCAATTATAATTATTTCTGTGATAAGATAAATTGTGTACATTTAGAATCTAATACTTGTTACTTTTATGAATAAATATATAGATTAAAAATATAATCTACATTTCCTGATTAATAGATTATTTTAAAATAAGTTATACATTAAATGTGTGCACTATAAATTCACTCAAATTTTTTAAAATTTAAAACATTAAATTTTAATCTTTCTTTCTTTCTTTCTTTCTTTCTTTCTTTCTTCCTTCCTTCCTTCCTTCCTTCCTTCCTTCCTCCCTCCCTCCCTCCTTCCCTCCCTTCCTTCCTTCCTTCCTTCCTTCCTTTCTTCCTTCCTTCCTTCCTTCCTTCCTTCTTTCCTTCCTTTTTGTCTCTACCTGTTAGGAATAGGCACTGTTAGCCCCTTTGTGAATTTTTGTAGTTTGAATAAAAATTCACTTTTTCGTGTTCATATAGAACTATGTGAAATGCAATGTCTGTTAATGTCCTGCAGATTCTTTCTTTCCATGGGATAACTCCACTTGCCTTCAATTCAGAGAAAAACAAGACCAAAAAAAATCATCTCTACTGCAGATCAGGAAGTTGAATTCTGCTCTTCTTGATAAGTGTATTCAAATCTGACAGCACATATAGAGTTTTATCTTGAGTATCCTCTTCTCTAATATTATCTCCAAACATGAACCTAGATATTTTAATTCTTTACATCAATCAATATGAAACAAATTATATAAAATGACCAATGTTTCAGAAAGAAAATTGCAGATACAAAATAAACATAAGATATTGGAACTGCAAATCCCACCCTTCTGGAAAGACATATTGAGATTCCTCAGAAAACATGAAATGGAATCACCATTTGACTCAGCTATCCCACTATCAGATTATACACAAGCACTTAAAATTATACAACAAGCAATTATAGTAAACACACTACAATGATGCAGCCACATTAATGTTTATAGTAGCTCAATTCACAGTAGCTAAACTTTGGAACCAATCTAGATTCCATTCAACAGATGAATCAATAAAGAAAATGTGGTATACATACAAAATGGAATATTACTCAGCCATAATGAGAAATAAAATTATGGCATTTGTGGCGAAATGCATGAAACTTGAGACTATCATGCTAAGTGTAATAATCCAAACCTCAAAGCCCAAGTCTGAGTGTTCTCTCTGATCTATAGGTGTTAACCCATAGCAAGAGACCATAGGGAGGGTTAATATAGAAGTACTTCAGAGTATAAAAAGTGAAATGAAGTGAAGGGAGGGGGATAAGAATAAGAATGACAATAGAATGAATCAGATATAACTTCTCTATGTTCATTTATGTACAAACACATATAATGGCCAGTGGACCTCCACATCATTTTCAACCACAAGAAAGGTATCAAAATTGTAATAGATTGCACCCAATGAATATATAATATGTTAAATATACTCTAATATTATGTATATCTAATCAAAAAATAAAAAACCAAAAATGGCACATTAAATAATACTAAATCTAATATATCTTTAGACTGTGCATATTAAAATAGCAATGAAAGGTGCTACAAATTTATCAATTGGTTTGAATATTCCACAAAGGTAATGAAGTGAAAATAAACATACACAGAAAGAGCATGTTCACTGTGAATCCAGGTGCCCGAAGGTCATGCAGAAATCAAAAAGAATGATGACTTATATTAGCTGGCATGAGCTCACCCATTCACTAAAGCCAATCTGTAGAATACTGTCTAGATGCATGAATACACTGGTTATTCATAAGGAGAATAAACCACTTCAGTGAGGATATTAATCTATCATTATAATCCCTTTTTAAATTAATTTTAACACAAGTGCAGGGTCTAAGATTACTGACCAGAAGCATTATAAATACAGATTTTTATTTCAATCAGGCTTGATATTATGATAAAAATAGAATAAATCAATTATAATTGTGTTCTAAGGATTTGGAATATTGAACTATGAAATATTCATAGTTTAAAATTAAAATAAATTTTGTTATAAACTGAATTATAATGATATTATGGGTTATCATCTTGATGGACTTTAACTTCTTTGCCATACCTCCTTTACTGCTTTTAATTGATAATATTATTATTTTTAGTATTAGTATAACTTTTTGTAACATGTACAGTTTCTATGAGCATTGTTTAATGGGAGAGAATTGTGGTGTGTCACTAATGTCAACCAGACTCTAGTGTCTTATTTTATAAACATTGAGGGTCTTTACTGCCACAGTAAATTGACATAAACTTGGATCCTCTACAATTGAGGGTCTTCTCTTACTTGCTTATCTGGTGGTTTCACTGTCATAAGTATTAATTTTATAGACAGGAGAGTAATCATTGTCCATATCCTCAAATTGGAGCCCAGAGATTTAAAATACACTTCATTGATTGAGACATCTTTGTATCCAGAAATTCATCTGGAGAACTTGGGCCTTAGCTGTTTCTCTGAGTCTGAGTAGAACGGCTCAGATATAAGTCCTGATAGTACCAGTACATGTTGTACTTTTTTTTTTTTTTACCAATAGTAGGTTCCTATTCACTATTCAGTGCAGGTGAGTTTGGTTATTGATTCAGGGATGCATAGAAGGGGAATGGCCATGTCAGTATAGGAAAAGAGAGGGAATCACAGAAACAACAGAGTGAAGGGAAGAGGTAGGGGGAAGTGACTTGGGTATTTGATGAATAGGATAATGACTCACATTAGGGACCTGCCCTAGGCCTCTGAGGCCTGTACCTCCCTGTACCTCTCTCTCAATAGAGAGAAGTAGAAGGAGGAAATGAGTCTAGGCCATGGTGGATGCAACCCTTTCATAGGCCTAACTCTGCCTATTAAGGGCTGCTCATGCAAATGGATCACTACACCTTGTCACTACCCCTTGTGTACTTGCAGTGTCTGGGTCCCTGACTAAGGGAGGGTGGCATGATGAAGAAGCTTAGTTAATAATTGGGGCTTAGGAGAAAACAAATTCAGAGACCACACAATGCACATGGGACTCTGTACATCTGTACATCTCTTTAGGTTCCTAAGGTGACTTCTGTATTAACCAGAACATGTTCAACCAGTCTGTGCCCATCATTATATCTCATATTAGAGCTACTTCTCTGGGAAAATTGTAAAACAAAATTGTGACAATGTGATTGGGCAAGAGGAATTTGTGGGTGTGCAGAACAAGAGAGAGCAGAAGAAATAGGAAAGAGCTGAAAAAACAAGTGCATCTTAGGTGTGAACACCTGGTGTGAGAGGAGCAGGTAGTCATAGAACAAAATGAGGAAAGGCAACAACTGTGTTCTAATTCACACAGATGAGGCTAGATTTAAAAAGAGCTGATCAGAGGAGGTTTGGTTGTACATTTATCACATTGAGAACATTATATGAAAAGGTGAAAATTATTCTGGAATTTCAGGGACAATCAGTGCAGAAGGGATTTATCCCACTCCCATAGAAATAATGTCAAAGGTAAATTAAGCACTAGTAGGGGAATTAGATGAGTTTTTCATTTCTTCTTTCATTCATTTTTTTCTTCAAGAATGAATGAGATGTTTCACATGAATCAGTCATTACAGATATGTAGATAATTTAAAGAGTGGTCCCAGGCTATGGGAGCAGCAGGAAGGGATTGTATTGCCCAAAAGAATACTCCAAGCCTGAGGACCTCCTCCTCATTCAGGTAAGAAAAGAGAGGTATCTCAGTTTTTGCAGTGCCTGAAGACAGAAAGGGCCCCAAATCCCTGAAAGACCTTAGCATTGACTTCATTTTGGGTCTATATAGAGGAGTAGGATGATGGGAATAGGCACAGCACCTATCCCGAGGGTTAATGCATCAATAAAGCTGGTTGTAGCAGCCCATGAAGTATCAGTAACACCTCTTATAGGAAATCCTATGGGGAAACAAGAGTTGATGTTAGCCCTCTGTCCTTTAATGGCTCCAGGCAATGCTGACATCTTCAGTGTCTAGTGTAGGGTCCTCTGTGGGAACTAGTGTTCCACTGATAAGAACCCGGTTCCTGGAGCCACTCAGCCTGCAGATTCTCTCTCAGGCCTGCCTGTGGTCAGAGGATCATTTTGCCCAATACTTTCTCTCTTTGCTCTTGCTTCTGTCTCATGTGTTAGAACTGTGGTGGGAAGGTGCCTGTCCTCCTCTGGGTGCTTTCCACTTTTTCCCCTCCCAAAGCATTATCTTATTTGCATATTATTTTGATAGCCTTCAAATAACAAAAAAAAAAATTGCCAGTTTACAGTGAAAATTAGTTTAAAGTAAAAAAAGGGGAAAACTTTTTCTTTTTTGGTTGATTGACATAAATTGTAAAAATTCACAGTATGATTTTGTATAAAATTAATAATCCAAATATAACGTGCATATATGTATGAATAAATTTAAATGTAGGTAGGTGTATTTACTTATCACATCTTCCAAACAAACATACATATGCGAGCACATACAGAGAATGAGAAAAAGAAAATAACAGAAAAAGTAATTATTTTTACAGATAACAGGTATTACTATATTTCTTCACAGATACCTCCTTCTCTGTGAGTTAATTTAGATCAACAAAATATACCTCAATAGCAGTATTAAGTAGACCACATCTCAAGCAGCCACTGGAATAAATATATTATTTTATGATTTTTCTATTACCACTTCATGTTTACCCAGCAATTGAAAGCATTTAAAGAATCATGTGTCCTGCTGTTCCATTTATGCAACCACAGGTCCTCACCATGAATCAGCATCCATTGGGCACACATACTTCCCTCTGAACTGTTTCTCCCAGAATGTATTATGCACACCAGCTAGAATAGGGACAACATGGGGATACCACAGATTCCACTTAATGCATTCTCTACAATGAGGAAAACACTTCAGGTTTGCCAAGAAATTCTATGCTTGAAGACTGAGGGAGAGCTCCAACAAACTACCATTTTCAGAACTAGCAAATATATCGGTGTGTGCTTTAGAATTATGGTGTGGTTAATTTCCATTCATTCTCATGAGTCTTTTTAGCAACTGTATTATTTATGTAAACCACAAAAAGTTAAACCTGGATTTTTAAAAGTTAATAAAAGTAACATTACATAGCAATAATAAACACATATCAGGACCTTACCTACATAGTGTTTCCTTTTCCTCTTGTTGTGTGTTACCTCAATATAGCAGTTTATAATATCATTTTCTATGGATAAAGCAGAAAACTAACTCAAACTTAATTTCCACACAATCCTTTTTCACCTCCTCAGCCAGTATTGAGTGTAACAGGGCCCGTTCATGTCCATGTATAACCTTCACTCCTGCACCTTAATGTTCTTCAGCAGGAAAGTCACCCCAGTGGATGATAAGAGAGTGTATGGAAGTCAGTATTGAATGATAGTTTCTAGTTATGTAAATACTATATATTTATATGACCTCCTAAAAATATGCTTTCAAGGAAGTTTTGCAGAAATACCTGCTATCATTTGGCTGTGGTTTGAATTCAGATCATTTTTCTTAGCAATGACTTGAAATTATTAATGTAGCAATAATTTAGACATGGTTGGTGATTTTCATTGAATATTAATCATAAATCCCAACAAATAAGTTTATGACATATTTGTAAAAGCAACATTGTATTGTTAAAATCTTTAAAATATTATAAAAGCAAATTTTCTTTTAAAATTTAAAAGCAAATTAGTACTAATTTGATCTACATAATCAAATCAACATATAAGAAAAGACTAGCCATCATTTGTTAATATTTTGAGCGATAAGAGTCTTAAATGTATTGGCATACCTTGAATCTTCCTGACAGTTACCTATTTGAAGATTAACTCCTCTGTTCATTATCCAAACTGAAAGGGAAAGTGGAATCCTAGAGTATGAGGAAAAACACTGTGAAATGGACACACACTGTGAGGGAGAGGATGAGGCACATGGCATGAACCACTGGTAGGAGAAGTAGTCAGCCTCATCTTCACATAAAAGTGTTGAACATATTCAACCTATAAACATGTCTCCATCATGTAAATTAGAAACATCTGAATACATGAAGAGATTTTTTGGTTGTACTTCTCCATGGGTTTACATCAGTATGTGAATACCAATACCCATATAGAGTGCACAGTAATAATTAGCTTCATCATTAGTCTGAGCCACTGTGATGGCAAGGACTGCTTTGTTTCCAAGGAAAGAACCAGAGAATAGATCAGGGACCCCAGAGGGGCAATGGTTTGCACTATAGATAATTCACTGGGAAGCATTTCCTGGTGTCTGCTACTACCAGCTTGGGCAGTGACTTGTGGAGACTGACTTGGAGCTAAGGCTACAGGTGAGTGTCCCTAACCCACCTGGAGACACAGAGAGTAAAGGCTCCTGGATCACAATGGTCTGAGAATCCAATACTAAAAGCAAGAAGACAGACAGTTATTGTTATGAACAAATGGTCTCCATGAGACACTCTTTTTTTGTAGGGACTAAAAGGATGCAGTTACCCTTCCCGAACTGAACCATAAGAGAAGTAAGTCAGTATAAACATTATCCAGGCCATGGTGGGATTCTCACAAGCACATAATGTCATTACACTTCTCATCATAGATCCCATTTTCATACTCTGGAGACATGTTTGTGAGGAGCTTCCTGGCCAGTTACAGAGACAGGGCATTCACTGTCTGAATCTTGGAGATTGTCCCAAGCAGCCTCAGTAGAGCCAAAGATTGAGATTGCAGACACAGACAGCAACAGTACAAGGCTCAGGATGCCACCTGCCTTCATATAAGAAGTCATCAGTTATATGGCTTCAGCACTAGTAGAACTGCAGAATTTGAGAGAAAGTGGGTTATCCTTCACAATATCAAAAATAAGAATAAAAGGAAACCATGTTCTTCATACTTAAAAATAAAGTTAAGAATATTTACAATCAAATTAGTGTGCTGATTTTAATACATAAATGCTGATTTTAATACATAAAATCCTAATTATATCAGTTTTTATCTTTTACATTAAAAGTCACTGAAAAAATGACAAGAAATTATTCAGATGCAAGAAAAACAGGAAAACATATGGGTTCAAGTATTTATCACACATTAAAATACATATGCATTAGGAAACAATAGTGACCAGAATGTAATCCTAAACTCTGAGGTGAGTCCTGTGCTACCTCTGAAGTTCTCTCAGACATTCACTGGGTACCATGAATCAACAGTTTTCTTCCTAGGATGTCCACAAGGCATTAAGGAGCCAAAGGCAAAAGGAGAAATATGAAGCCTAGAAATAGAGAAAATCTCAGGTTACCAGAAGGTCATGTCAGCAAAGCAAAAGCAGCTCCGTTGTGGATGGAAGTGATACTGCTTGATCCAGGTAAGAGTTTATATTGAGCTGTGTATTTTATCACTGAAGGAGAGTATTGATATATGCTGCAGACTGTGGGAATCCATATTTATTAGTCCCATTGAAGTCCCCCTGAAGAGGGTCCTGTGATTCCATCTTTCTTCCCTACAGTGACTAAGTCCCAGTGCTGAGATTCTGAGAGGTATTCTCCCTGATTGTGACATCTGAAATTGTCTCATAACTCTCATACATATCCACCCTAAAAGTTCATGTTCAACATCCTTCATAGATCTCAAGAAACAAACAAAAAAAAACATGTCCTATTTTCAGCCTAAATGCTTCCTGTTCATCTAAGTAACTCTTTCTCAGTATAACATGAGTTCAACTGCCTAACATACTGGTAAACTATAGGTTTAATTTCAGTATCTGCCAAAGTTCCATATATAGAGACTTCTTCCCAAGGTTATAGTACCAGGAGGTACTTCCTGGTGATAGTATCTTGTGAGAGGTTGTAGGGCCTTAAGAGAGACAGCCATAGTTCACTGGTGTCATGTCCCTAAAATGGTGGTTTAACACCACCCTGTCTGCCCTCTCTCAACTTCCTGGTTTATGATGTGAACATTCACCATGGCTCACACTTCCCATTTTATCAAATACTCACCAGTGTCCAAAACTTATGGGACTAAAAATCTCAGGCTTAAATCTCTATAGCCATGAATCAAAATAAACCTCTTTACTTTATGTGTACCCTGTATTTTCTTTGTTCTTTTATTTGACTTTTTTTGTACATAAATTCAATAGGCTTGCTGATTTCTTTTTTGTTGTAATTTTTTATTTATATAGACAGAAGAATGCATTACAATTCTTATTACACATATAGAGCACAATTTTTCATATCTCTGGTAGTATATATAGTATATTCCCACCAATTCATGTCTTCATACATGAACTTTGGTAAGTAATGATTATGACATTCCACTATCATTAATTACCCCATGCCCTCTCCCTTCCCTTCCAACCCCTCTGCCCTATGTAGAGTTCATCTATTTCTCCCATGCTCCCACTCCCTATCCCACTATGAATCAGCTTCCTTATATAAAAAAAGTCGACATTTGTATTTTTTGGGATTGGCTAACTTCAATTAGCATTATCTTCTCCAATACCATCCATTTACTTACAAATGCCAAGATTTTATTCTCTTTTATTGCTGAGCACAGTTTAATTATGTATATATGCCACACGTTTTATGCATTCATCTACTGAAGGGCATCTAAAATGGTTCCATAATTTAGCTATTGTGAACTGTGGTGCTATAAACATTGATGTGTCTGTGCCCCTGTAGTATGCTGTTTTTAAGTCCTTTGGGTATTGACCCAGGAGAGGAATATCTGGGTCAAATGGTGGTTCCATTCTCAATTTTCCAAGTAATCTCTATACTGCTTTCTATAATGGCTACACCAGTTTGCAGTCCCAGAGGCAGTGTATGAGTATGCCTTTTTCCCCACATACTCACCAACACTTATTGTTGTTTGTATGCGTAATAACTGCTATTCTGACTGTAGTGAGATAAAATCTTAGAGTGGTTTTGATTTGCATTTCTCTAATTGTTAATGATGATGAAAATTTTTTCTACGTATTTGTTGATTAATTGTCATCATCTTCTGAGTGATGTCTCTTCAGGTCCTTGGCCCATTTATTGACTGGGTTATTTGTTTTTAGTGTTTCAGTGGTCTTGCTAATTTCTTATTTTCAGTATTAACATATACACTTGTCTGATTTCTTCTCAATTTCTCTCCAGACATTCTCCTTGCTTGTGTCTTCACTGAAATTTCTTCCTGCTCTGTGACAATGATTCCATTCCAACAAGAAAACACACCTAAACCATCAATGCATGAGGATGGTAGGATAAAATAGGAAGCAAGGGTGTGGATCAGATTCCTGCAAGAGCAAGAAAGTCACAGTTTAGTGAGGACATCTTCTGCACAGAGGTGTGAAGCCAGTATTTCACTTTGTGACCTGGTGCAGAGCCCTGTCCTGTTGTAAGTAGTCCAACATCACCCCCTACTATTCTTTGATGTTCTGTCTTCAAACCCCTCTCATAACTTGGCAAAGACTCTAGAATGAACGTCTGACTATAATAAATGGACCTTTCTGATTTTATTTCCCTGACAATAAAACTACTATGGTCTATTTTACTGAGTACTTTTTTTTTCTTTTGGTTTCTAATGATCTCCTGAACTCTAAATACACTGTTTATATTCCCATATATTTCATGATTATCTGGTATTTGACTTTGCTTCAGCCAGGTACTTTGGGTTATTCCCAGTCTATAAACTGTTAAAAGAAGTTTAAAACTTGAAAGGAAAGTGACCAAAACACTTGGAGCAACCAAGAGATATTTATTGCAGCAGTGCAACAGAGGAGAAGAGAGAGAGAGAGAGAGAGAGAGAGAGAGAGAGAGAGAGAGAGAGAGAGAGAGAAGAGAGCATTCACGCAAAGGAGACAGAGAGAGCAAGAAAGAGAGCAAGAGAGAGAGAAAGAGAGAGAGAGGCCAGCAGGAGGGAGTTTTTATAGCCCAAATCAAATGGGGTCTCTGGGTCTGCAAGCTGCCTTTTTGATACACAAGGGGTTGAGTGTTCAGCCTTGAGCAGGGACTTGGGTGTTTGGGCTTGAAGCAAACAGGTGATAAAGAACCAGATGGAGGGTTAGAGAAGCCAGGTCATCCTGCAGCTAACTTTGTTGGCATGCCCTGCAGACAGCTTACTCAGCCTGTCCTGCACCTAACATTTTTTCCCTTTTGTTTTTCTAAGTGACATGGGGGGATGGTGTAAAGTCCTCTAGCTACTTCCTGCTTAATGGTGGGTGGCATAGGACCTAGAATGGGAAATGGATACATGTTCAGGGGACAGGTCTGAGAACATCAGGGCACCCAGAAGTAACACTCAGTCACTATAGACAACTACTTCGGTAGGGATAAAGTCCTTGAAGCCACAAGTCATTGATGGCATCAAAACCATCCTGGACAGAGGAGATTCTTGGTATCAGCCACTGGTCCTGTAGCAGGGACTCTGGTAAGTGTTGAAGGTGGCTTGGTTGAATCCAGTAATGTTAAGGTTAACAGCCTGATTTCAACCAGTGGAAGAGCAATTACCTTGACCCATAAATTGAGAGTGGGTGGTGTCACCCTGGTGCCATGTCACTTGGATGTTAAAGTGCCATCTGTGATTGGGATCAAAACTTGAGAGAGACTAATGATTAGTAAAAGAAGAAGAGAGTTGGCAAAAAATCTTGAGTTTAGTGGGCATGGTGGAAGTCCAGGACTGGACATTTGGAACAGGTGCCTTTTTAAGGTGTGAGACATGGTACCAGGGGGAGTGTCTAAATGCTTGGTCACCATTGGGGTAGTAAGTATGACTGTATGGGGTTCCATCCAGCGGGGTTCCAATGATTGAGAATGCAGTTCCTGAAGTAAGACTAAGTCACCCAGTTGAAGAGGGTCCAATTCAGTTCCTGGTTGTGCTGGGGATGAGGCAATGAATGGCACAGGAAGGCACTGGTCTGCATGTTCCCTGAGAAGTGAGGGCTGGACCATTGTCTGACTGGGTGGAGGTGGGAAGTCTGAACCTGGGAATGATCTCCTCAATGAGGATGGAGGCGATGGTGTCAGCAATTTCCCTGGTTGTGGGGAAGGCATCTATCCAACCTGAAAAAGTATCAACCAAAGTATGTAGGGAGTGAAGCTTTTTGTGCCTAGGCATGTGAGTGAAGTTGATCTACCAGTATTCACCTGGCTAGTGACTTCTCATCTTATGTGTGACGAGTTCAGGTTTGTTGCTTCCTTGTGGGGATACTGTAGAGCAGACAGAACAAGCAGAGTGGACCTGCTGAAGAGTAGTTCTCATTCCTAGGAAGTGAAAGAGGGATTGTAAAATCTGGAAAAGTAGTTAGGGAGGGTTTTAGGTGGGAGCATAGTCTCTGGAGCTAGAGGAGTTGGTCATGAGTCATAGGTCTCCATCTTGGGCATCAGGGGCTGGTAGTTGATTGACTGACTGGTTGGTTAATTTATGTATCTGATCTTGCAGGAACTTCTGTAGGAAATTTAAAAGACATGGTCCTATTAGGAGAAACATAAAGAAGACTAATAGGGGTCCTGCAAGGGGGAGGAGCCAAGGCCATACTTGACTGAACATTTCCCATGGAACCTGTTGGCCTAGTTGCTGTCTCCTCTTTTCTAGATGTTCGTGTCCTTTATTACTCCCAGGAATGACTGTGTTTTGGCTTAACTGTTTTTGGTAGGTATTTAAGATCAAGCTGGTCAAAATTCACTTTTTTTTCTATCTACGGTTAAGAGTCAGCCGAGTTCCCATAGGGGTCGCTTGTGGGGGAACTTGAGAACAGCTTCTTGGTTCTGCTAGTGCCATTTGCACTAGGATGGGTCCAGGTCTTGCTTGACCAGGTGGCTTCCTTTGGAAACATCAGGGATGTCTCCTGTCTCCAATGACCCTCCTATTCAGCGCAAGTGCACTGATTGGCTTTTCATTCTCCAGTGGTCTCATTAATCTCCCTGATCAGGAGGTTATGTGTCCCAGAGTTGCAAAGCTCTTTAGAGAAGTTCCCTGTTCCCTGGATTCAGACTGACTCAGAGGGCCAGAGCCAAATATTTTTGGGGGAGCCATTTTAATTTAACTTTAAGTCTTGATTGTAAACATCCAGCAAAGTCAGTTTCACCTTAAATTAAGAGTACTGGGATTTAGCTGAAGTCTGGCCTACTTTGGAGTCATTCTGACATGTAGTAATATGGGAGGCATAGCCTTATCTTAGGTAAGGCGGGTCTTTATAAATCTTAGGTAAAGTATTCTAGTATTGAAGTTGATCTTTGTTTCTAAATATCATTTTATAAAGTTTACATATATTGTTGTTTGATGTCACATGAATAATAGCTAACACAATATGATATTACATTTAAATTGTACCCTAGTTTATAGAACTTTATATTAATCATATTGATAACAGGTCCAGTTTTAGAAAATTAAATTATATAATAAATCTCCAATATGTTATTTTTATAAGCCTAAAATTATCATGCAACATTTTGGAGAACATCAGCTTGATATAATGTTTTGCTTTTTTTTTATTAAAAAGCTTCTATCTTAAAGACTTATATTCCTGGAAAATATAAACACATTTAATATACAAAGAAGAGTAATAGTACCATAATTACTATTGATGTTTTTATATTAATCAAGTTTAGCTCTTAAAGAAATAACATATTACAATATTGCAAAATAACAGTTGTTGTTTAACCATAGTTGTATAATGCTTAATTCCTTCAAGATTTCTTGCTTAAAAAAAAAAAACTTACATATATAACCAACACACAGAGACCTTCTTTATCCCTTACTTAAACCTATAGCTAACCAACGTACACAAACCTTCTTTATCACTTGCTTAAATCCTCTTATTTACTTAATCACATAGACTCTCTTATCCAGAAACACGCTTTCCTTCTATTGAATCCATACCTAAAACCTTATAATTTCTCTTTCCAATCGGTTAACTTCTTCTTTATTCATACTTTGAAAAAATCCTTGTAAATTTCTGAACTTAGACAAATTATTCCATTTCAATAAGAGATATTTTGTTATACACAATTAATTACATCCGTTGACCATTTCATGAAACATAAACAATGTTTAGGTATATAGAATTATGCTGTTGTAGGGACAGACAAGACAAGGCACCTAAGATAGCACCAAAGATAGGGAAACAGTCTTATTTGGTTGCAGCTGGATTCAGAGAGCACAGCTTCTGTTGTAATCAATTAATCCCCTGAACCCCAAGTTTAGGTAGTTTCAGAATTTTGCACCCAGCATATATAGGGAGGGGCTCAGAAGTTCACAGTCTGCAGAAGTTCACAAAAAGCAGTTTTTTTTTTTCTCTGTTCTACGCAAGTTAACTGTCCAAGGACACCTGGGAAGGGGAGAGCTTCTTTTTCCTTTTCTTTCTTCCCCCTGCCAGCTGTTACCTTGGAGCCCAGTTAGTAAATCCCTTATCTTAGAAATGTAGTCATGACTGTGAAGCCCAGCTCAAGGCCAGAGGCCTTGTTTACATATTTTTGTGAAATGCTAGTAAGGGGGTGTCCAGCACCTGAAGTGCTGATTTTTCCAGACTGTGGCCAAGTAAAACATGGCAACATGAAAAGAGGAAGTTTATCTACATTAAAATCTTTTGTAGAGATTTTTCGCTGAAAGTCCTAAAATCAGCTATGGTGAAGATTCTGGAGAAGGTCAATTAAGACTTTTCTGTGGGCCTGGGTAGGGAGGGAGAAGACTGGAAGGCAGGGCTGAGAGCAGCACCAGTGAATCTGAGAATGAGGAATGAGATGTAAAAGAATAATGGGAAAGGGGTTTGGGATTTTTCCCTAGCAAGGAAAACTTGAGCTGCAGAACAGGTAGAGCAGAGGGGAGGATGGGAGTGAATATCCCAAAAAGCCTATAAGAGACTTAATTCTTAGTAACCTGTTTTCAGAGATGACAAAGCAACTTTAAAGGCCATTTTCACCAGATCTTGGATAGAGGTCTGAGGGCTCTCCTCAGTTTGTTTGAGCTTTGGGTTAGCTGGTAAGAGGACCTGGTGGGACCCAGATGTGGACACTGACAGGAGAAGAGAGTAGTGAGTGGGTGGAGGGGTACCTCAGTACCTGCCACCTCAGCAAGGGGGCAAGGTTTGAGGAAGGGCGGTGGTATACTTTTTTGATCTAGTAATTGGAGTGGAGAAAGCAGGTTACTGAGGTGGGAGTGATGGCAGAGAGTCTGGGGCAGAAGGTTGAGGGTGAGAATCTATTGGAGCTGGGCGATAGGGTGGAGGTTCATCAGCAGGGTCAAAAGTAGTGGATGAGTTCAGAGAAGGAGAAAGTTGGAGATCTGTAGTTGGGGGGTTTGGTTTGCAGGCTAGAAAAATTTGTAGAGGTTTGCAAGAGGTCGGAGAACAGGATTGGATCAGAGCAAGAAGAAAGTGATCTCTACCCATTTTTTTTTTCGAATGCTCACAGTAATTGTAGAGATCCCTTAGAATGGAGGGATCCAGGGACCCAAAAGGGGGGCATCTGCTTTGGTTGTCTAAGAGATAAGTGGGCCAGGCGTGGGGCAGGCCCTCGTGCTATATTTGATCAATTTTGGGGGGGTTTGATGTCTGGTGTCAAGGAGAGGGTTTTGAGGTTATGCAAGAGGCATTGTAGGGGAGAGTCGACCAGCAGAGAGAACACATTATCCATCTCACAAACGTAGTATAAGGAGGAGGGAAGAGGACGCAAATGTAGTACAGGGGAGAAGGAAGGATACTCAAACATAGTTTAAGGGAGAGGGAAGGAGACGCAAAGATAGTATAAGAGAGAATGAGGAAACTGATTTATTGGCAAAAAGACATGCCTTAGTGGCAGGTTCGAGTTGCAGAGTTTGGTCGTCACTGAATCCTGACAGTCGAAGCTCTCATCCTGGCCAGAGCTGGAGCCGTGGAAGACCTTGGCCAAGGCTTTTCAGGACCCTTCCTGGAGAGGCCAGATACTCCCAGGGCCAAAAGAGGGGAAAGAGGGAGACAGGGCAAGAGAGAGGAAGGGAAGGGTAAGTGTTTCTCTAGCGGCCAAGTCTTGAAGGTGCGAGGACTAGGACTTTATGAGCCACTGAGACTGTGAAGGTCTGGATGGGGTGTGATGTTTGTTCTCTGTTGTGTGTTCCCAGAGGATACACAGTCCTTTGTGGGAGACCTACAAAGCCTATGCTGGTAAACTACCATCTGGGAAGGGAAGGGGATGATTTTGAACCCAAGAGTCTAATCTGCCCAAGGAAGGAGTCCCTGAGGGCCACCATTGCCTTAAAGGCTGTGGTGGGGTGCTTTCCTCCCCACAGGTTGGCAAAGAGGTTTTCCAGACAATCAACGGTTAAATCTTCCTGACACCACCATTGGGTTTAGGACTCTAGGAAGGGGAAACTCACCAATCAAAGGCCGGTGGTGGAGAAAATGGTTTCAGGCCATCCAGTGAGTGTCACTTCCAAAGGAAGAGAGACCCAAAAGTGGGTTTTAACCCTCTCCCATGTTTTGGCACCAATGAAAGGAAAGTGACCACAACACTTGGAGTGACCAAGAGATCTTTATTGCAGCAGTGAAACAGAGAAGAGAGAGAGAGAGAGAGAGAGAGAGAGAGAGAGAGAGAAAGAGAGAGAGAGAGAGAAAGAAGAGAGCACGTGCACAAAGGAGACAGAGAGAGTAAAAGAGAGAGTGAGAGAGAGAGGCCTGGCAGGAGGGAGTTTTTATAGCCCAAATCTAATGGGGTCTCTGGATCTGCAAGCTGCCTTGTTGACACACAAGGGGTTAAGTGTTCAGCCTTGAGCAGGGACTTGGGTGTTTGGGCTTGAAGCAAACAGGTGATAAAGAACCAGATGGAGGGTTAGAGAAGCCAGGTCATCCTGCAGCTAACTTTGTTTGGCATGCCCTGCAGACAGCTTACTCAGCCTGTCCTGTACCTAACAAAACTGAAAGCTAAGGAGAGGTCACAATTGTTAGTAACTCTGCCTGAATTCCTCTTACAGGTTTACTTATTGACAGGTTGCTGCAATTCTAAGAGTCTCCTGTTGTATTCTGCCTCACTCCACTCTACAGGCCTTGGCTTCAGATGTCTATTTTCCTTGTGAGAATATAATATTATCAGGGAGTGAGTGTGTTCTATTTTGACTTGCATCTCAGTTCTCTAATTTGCCCTTGAATGTCTACTTTAAAAAAACACAAACTTATTTTGACACTGATGCATGTCAGTTATCTTCTTGTAGTTTTATATTTTTCCATATATGATTTATATAAATAGCATTTCTATAAATATAAATTGCTGTTATATTGGTGTTTCTACAACTGCTCAACTGACCAACCCTTGTAAATTTTTGTATCAGAGAAAAATTCCTAATCGGGTTCATTTGTGGATACCTCCATGGATTTCAATGTTGGTAGGTTTATAAAGTCTATGTCTTAAAAAACTGATATTTTTCCAACACCCTTCCACTTGAGAAATATTGAAGGTAAAGCATAATTTATGAGGTCTAACAGGGAAAAGAGCATTGGAGGGTCTGAGAGTTATGTACTTAGAGGAGAGATTTTATTCTTCATCAGGGAATCCAAAGCCACATCAGAGTGAAATCTGAGGAGAAAATGAAGCACACCTTCCCTATGTTTTCAGAGTCAGTGAAAGATTGGCACAGCCTGGGAAACAATCAGGAAACATGAAGGGGGTTGAAGAAGCAACATAGGAGTGTGATTTGCTTATAGACAGAGATAAAGCATGAAGGGGCAGACAGGAGGAGTGGTGATTTTGTCTCAATTCACTCTAGAGTGGAAACAATTGTGGCATTGATGGTGTAGCCAAATGGGAATGAGGAACAGTGTATGCTTGTTGGGTGGAAAGTGATAATCAGCCTTTTCTATTTTAAGCCTGAACTTCAGGCTGGAACCTGGTGGTACTCAATGAGGCCCTACTGACAAACCTTGGACCTAAGTTTAGGACTGAATCCTTGATGACTGAATACTCATATCTGAGGTCACAGATCTAGGATTTCTCCCAGGAAATCCTGGGTACCAATAGCCCCAATAATCTCCAATGGTTCTATAGCTCCCTGTGTAAAACAAAATGGCCTCTGGCTCTGAGGCACACCATGTGATTTATTGGTATAGTTACACATAAATGTATATGTGGGGAAATTTCTGCTCCCTGAAGTTCCACAATATACTCCTAAACTCTGGAATTTTGAAAAGCCCCAATCGGTATTAGAGGAGAGAAGTCATTTCCTAAGAGGCCAGAGAAACCTACATATAAAAGTCCACATTAATCTGAGAGGTGTCACACAGAGAAGAGTGTCATCCTTGAGACTTACTTCACTTAACTTCTCAAGAGGACTCTCAAGAGTTTTCTAATCAAAGGTGGAGCCTCACCTTCAGTCACATTCATCAAGAAAGTTTGCTGTCTTCAGTTCTAAACTCCGTACCACTTCCCTACCCCCGATGCCTAACATTCAATCCTTGACATCAAAACTGAATGCGCAGAAACTCAGCAAGGGAGATAGCCCTGTGCTTGAAATTTCTTCATCCTTTATCCTCACAAAGCATTTCATATCTTAATGGCTCAATCCCTGATTGCCTGAACAGCCTTGAGCTCAAAAACTGAAGACAAATTAGGTGATATCTTCTCTGAATCCTTGAAAAGCCAAGCTTATGCTGTAGAGGAATGTCCATGTCTTGGAAGGTCTCATGCCCTTGGCCAAGAAAAAAAAAAACTGGTGTATTCAGAGAAAAAATCTAAATCTTCAGAATATGGTTATAAAATCAGATTACCATATAAATTACAAAAAAGGTTGGATGTTATATTTATTTTGGTGTTATTTTTAGTTTTCCTGAAATTTCAGAAAATTTGATTAGAAAAATTAGAGGGAAGACATTGTGACCCAGAACTCACTTAAATTCATATTTAGAATTAAAAGCATAATAATTTGAAATTGGTGAAGAGTTATAGTCCAATACCTTGAGCAGGCTGTTTTGTTTTTTTGTATCAATTCCCCATATACCTGTCACTGTGAGAAGCATTAATGTGGCCAATGACACAGTAATTGTCAGCCTCATTCTCAAGCTGCAGCCCAGAATTGACCAAAAGGGATGAATTGTATGGGACACCTTTGGATCCAGAGAAGGGGCCAGAAATCCCAGAGCCATGTAGAATATCCAAATGTGAGTAGTATCTTGGGAAAAATCTAGAGTGGTTCCCCATCTTGTGCTGGTACCACTGTATCCATTTTTCAGCAACATTGGAGACATTATTCAGGGTGCAGATGAGTCTTCCAGATGCTTCAGGAGGTGCAGAAAGGGAGGGGGGCTGAGTCAGCAGAGGTTGGACAGAGAACAATCATGGGTGCTGGAGTGGGAATCATATGTAAGATAGTGGTTATCTGAACTAGAAGATTAATATAGGATGGGGGTCTATCCTGAGTCTCTAAGACCTACCCCTACCTGAATAATGAGAGATTAGCAAGAGGAATGAGGGTACATGCCATTTTCTCCACAGAGGGAATTTGCTATCTCAGGCTTGTCTTACTCTCTCTGCTGCTTTCAGGGAAAATAAGCGGCCGTTCAGGTAAATTGAACTCCTCCATTCCTGCTTTATCAGAGTACATCTGATCTCTAATTCATAAGGGGAAAGTATGCTTAAGGAAATGCCCATTCTGAGTTTCACCATAGGAAATGTCATAGACAGAGCAGCTATTGGAAACTTTGTACAGGATCCTGCTCAGGAGCCATCACCAGGCCCTGAGAGCACCAAGCTAAAGATCTCCTTGGGGAGCATAGGAGGTAGCTCAGCCGCTGCTAGACCTGATGCTAGTGGGCTCAGCCAGCTGTGAGAAACACAATGGAATGCCCTGCACAGCTCTTCTTCACCACCTTCTGATCAAAGGTCCATGCTTAGGGTCCTAAGTGCTGAATGCCACAGGGTTTTCCAACATCATTTGATATATTTTTTTGCCTAAAATGCTTGTGTGATAAATTTCACATAGACACAATTTTATCAGTATTAGCATGTTCTTTGTCACTTTAGAATTTTGCAATATAGGGTAGATAAAATACAATGTTGTGAATGTGAAGAGCCAAGCTCATTCTGTATGTGTACCAAAATACAAATCCTAAACAATCACAACTCACTATTTGGGACATTATGGGGGACTTCTATTGCACTATAAGTTGAGTCTATAAAATTGAGTGAGGGTGCCTGGGAATATTGCACAGTGGTAGAGTGCTTGTTTAGCATGTGGTAGGTCCTCAATTGAATCCCCAATTATTATTTATATATGTAAATTAATAAATATTATATTGCATTAATGGGGATTCTCAAAAGTTTTCTTATGAAATTAATTTGTCCATAGAAAAGCAATGATAAGGGAAAACAGGATGAGAATATTCATGGGAGCTCTGTTTTAAGATGAAATCTTCTTAACCTGTTAACCACAAAGACATGGTATAAGAAAAAAAGAATATACTAGAAACTGAACATTTCTTATTTGAATAACCAGGCTGTTTCTATCACTGTTGAGTACTGGGGAAAATATTGCAATTTGATGGTTTCTCTAACCATAAAAGAATTAAACACTTGTAAGAAGTTACAAATTTTGGCATATCAGTTCAGAAGCAATTGACTGTGACCTTCTCTAGTGGCATGCTCTCACTTTGGTATTGAAGATGGGGTCCACACAGTGTGAAGCAGTCATTATAATGGAATTTGGGTGCTAGGAAGAGAGAACAGCAGGACATATAATCCTGGTATCCCTGTTAAATGAAGAAGTAAAGGGTAAAATAATATGGAAAATATTTTATCAGATCAGCCTGGCTCTCAATTTTGTGTGCATTTTTACCTCATCATTCATGCAATATGTTTATCTATTTTTATTTTTTGGACACAATACCTTTATTTGATTTATTTATTTATTTATTTGTTTGTTTGCTTGTTTGTTTGTTTATATGTGGTGCTGAGGATCAAACCCAGGGCCTCACACTTGCTAGGCAAGCACTCTACCACTGAGCCACAACCCCAGCCCAGTATGTTTATTAAGTAAGTTGTATTCTCAGGTCTGGTACCCAAGTGATAAGGTGATGTAAGGTTTAGGAGAGACTAGAAACTCTTTGATTTGTCCAAGCAGAGGTTACAGGAAAGATTGAAGAGGAGTTCAGATGTGGCATCTGTAGACCTTTACATTCCTTGCAGGCTGCACTGAGATGTGCCATGAAGGGTACATGAGTGCACAGCATCTCAGACAGAATCAGAAAGAGAAAGAGAATGAAGAAAATCCTGATTGTCATTAGAAGATGATAACAAATTTTTACCCTCCTTGTACCCTTCTCAAATTCTCAAGTTCATTTTTTTCTCATTATTAGAGTTTTTCCTACACTTCCTCTTGCTCTCTGCTACTTTGTGACTTCATTGGCTGCATTTGATGAAAAAAAAAATCCCACATTGTTTCTAGTGAATTCTCACCAATATTTTATTAACCCAAATAATTAAATGTGCCTGAGAAAAATGGCAATTCTACTCTCAAAGTGATGTAGATGGCACAAAAACTCAAAACAACTTCTCTCAGATAAGTCTCAGGGACAATGTAGGTGAATGTCCAGATGCCGTGGGACTCTATGGATAACAAAAACGGAAGTGTGTATGTGTGTATGTTTCTTTGTGTTTGTGTTTGTGTGTGTGTGTGTGTGTGTGTGTGTGTGTGTGTGAAAAGAGATGGAATCAAGTATCAATAATCATCCATCCATGACTTTCTACCCAGTGAAGCTGCAGGTGCTAGCCATCATGTGATCTTTGTATTTTTATTCACTGATCAAGTGACATATTAAGGAAGAGGCTCTAGAGAATGTTTGGAAGTCTAGGTACACTGTAAGGCTTCAGTGTCAGCCATTGACAGATCCCACAAGGTGTCCATGTCTTCTGATAATGCATGGTTAAACTACCTCACTGTGAGTGTTTTAATTGTTCCTGAGAGAAGGTTTATTCTTGTCAAAGAATTTCTGCTCTCTATATCTGAGCAGGTGAATTTAGTGATGTCATCAATGGCTTAGTCTAACATGTTATGAAGTAAATGATTCATGAAAAATCCTCAGACTTTTGACTTCTCATACTGTGTTTAGAAACAATAAAGCTCCTGAATGAATTCTTGGTGTCATTAGTAATTACAAGGAAACCCATAATGAGATATAAAATAATTTCCATTTAGGGTGGCTGTATGAAAAAAACAGGTAATAATTAGTTTGGGCTAGAATGTGTGGAAATAGAGAAACTTACACATTGCTCATGACATGGAAAATTCAGAGCCTCTGTGAAAAGCAGGAGGCATTTTCTCCAACACAGTTAACCTATAGCCCCCAAATTTCAATTTAATACCCAAGAGAAAATAAAACACATCCACAGAAGAATGTGAAGTGTGCATAACACTGAATGTAGCAGAACTACTCATGAATTCCAAAGATTTTAAATATTCCAATCTCCAATGACTAATAGATGGATAAGTATAGTAGTTTTCCCAAATAATGGAGTTTTAATTATCAGTAAGAAGGAACACATAACTGATATCACATAATTACATTCTTGCATGTTAGTATGTTGAAAAGAATAAACTAATAATTACTTAGGGTATTGATCTATTAAATTACATATAAAATGGTGTTATAATGAAAGTTATATTATTACTAGTTTTTAGACTAAAATTGTTTCTTTGTAGAATGATAAAATAATCAGTTTAAACTTGGATTAAGTTGGGTTTTACAACCTTGAAAATACAAAATAAACACATTCTGTTGTGTACTTCATTGGATGTAATTGATGGTATGCAAATTGTATCTTAATAAGTTTGTCAGACATGAAACACAAGGTTCCAACTTGTTATGGTTTTGATTAAATGTCCCCTAAAAGCTCATGTGTAACACAATGCAAGGAAGTTTAAATGTGAAATAGATGATTTGTGAGAGCATTAATATAATCAGTACATTAATCCCCTGCTAGACATTAATTGGATACTGACTGTGCGCATGTGGCTTGTAGCTAGAGAAGGTGTGTCTCTAGGGACATGTCTTTGGAGACTATATTTTGTCCATATGGAGAAGAGTCAGTCTCTCTCTCTCTCTCTCTCTCTCTCTCTCTCTCTCTCTCTCTCTCTCTCTCTCTCTCTCTCTCTCTCTCTCTCTCTCTCTCTCTCTCTCTCCTTCTCTCTCTCTCTCTCTCTCCTTCCCCCCCCCCCTCTCTCTCCCCCCACCTCTTCTGTCTTATCTCTGGTGTGATATCTTAAGTTGGTTCCATCAACCACACTATATTCCCTGATGTACTGATGTTCTGCCTCATCCCGAGCACAAACTAATTGAGCCGGCTGTCTATGTACCTATGAAAATGTGAGTGCCAAATAAACATTTTTCCCTTAAAGTTATTCTTGTCAGGTCTTTTGGTTGCAGCAACAAGAATCTGTCTAAAACACAGCTCTTGCTAAATATTTAAAGCTGGTATGTTGTCTAAGAATCAGGTATTCAGACATGGTCACTGATATGTTTGCCATAGTAACCCATGTTGATTGTCAAAAGCACTTAATCTTGGGGGCAACAGCATTATGGGAGGATGAGGGAAGGTTTATGTCTCAGCACCCCCGTGGGTCTGATATACCATATAATCACTAAGGTCTTTGTTCCCATTGAACAAGAAAAATAAGCATCACCCTTAGGCTGAAGGCCCGATATACTCAGGAATTCTGTTTCTAGAAGTGAAACCTGAGAAGTGTTCAGAAACACTCAGAGTCAAGAATTCCTATTTATCAGTGTTTGGGGTACAGCACCAGGAATCTGTTAGTACAGGCCCATGGGATACCTTCCATTGTGATTGCTATTTCCAGTGCAGGAGAAAGTGACTTTCTGTACTACATATCCTGAAACTGAGATTTCTGACCAGCCCAGACATATGACCAGGACCCCAGAACAGAAGAGTCAGAGACACAGAGATTAATTACCTATGCAGTGTTTCCAAATTTTAAAAGGGTAAAAGTAGCCCAGGTGTCCCAAATCATTACTTTTCTTTCCACAGCCCATCTCCTGCAGATTATGAGGAGGGTGAGGCATCCAGACCAAGGTGAAGATTCCTCTAGATCTCTCATTCCAGAGGACCCACAGCTGCATCAGAGTCCCATAGTGTGTTTTGGACTTTTTTGTGCACTGAAGAGGACTGGCACACCTTCAATATAAATTATGCCCTCCCCCTGAATAGCATCTCATTTCCTGAATTCAGAGTCCTTTTCTGATTAGGAATGGATGGAAACTGTCCTTGGCCTCTCTGGACTGAGCCTTAGTAGATGGATCTCCCCATAATGCCCTAATCACCAGGATCACACAGGGATCAATAACTGATTTCTAATTAGTTAAGCTGAATGCACACCTTTTCCCTTAAGAACAGGATACTCAGGCTTGAGTGCACAACAAGGGGTCCTGTAGAGTGAATTTGCTTCCTCAAGGCTTTTTCCACTTCACCCTCCTCAGAAAGAGGGGCAATTCTTCACTGCCCATGTACCTTCTTCACAGACTGTAGCTTCGTCATCATGGCTAAACTCAGAATTCTGAGATGTAGTACTGTGAGAAGTTTTACAGTGGCCAATTCATTCACTGAAAATTTATTCTGGGTTCAACACACACCGGAATGACAAAGGTCAGGGACTCACAGTTCTGTATTCTGCCACCTGCAGGTGATCACTCAGCGTCCAAGATCCCAGTCTCTTTAATCACCATCATCATCTCAGCTGCTGGGCACAAACCAAAACCTCCTCCTTGCTTAAGAATGCTTGTCCTAGAAAGATTCTCTCCTCCAACCATGTCTGCCTCTGTAGAAATGATCAGGATTATTTTTTTTTCTTTTCTCAAGCACAGAAATGAGATACACTGGGGACTAGTCTACAAATCTTAGAAGCCACAAAGATCCCCAGTACTAAAGACAGTACTCACCCTCAGTGACAAGGGAGATGTGAGCTGCACAGTGGGAAATTGATGATCTGTATCCACATGTAAGAACCTTGCTGTCTTCCCCTGAGAAGCAGTAACAATCACACAATGCCGCCAGGCTATTCCAGAAAGCCCTATTTCCAGATCTCAAATTCCAGGATTAGCCTCAGAACTCTGGGAGCAAATAACTATCAACCATCATGGATTTTTTTTCTAACTGAAGGGTGCATTCTCGGTGTGTGTCATATTGCCCTTCAGCAGTATAATAACTCACATTGTTGCTTCTATTACAGATCTTGTAACCAGGGTTTCAGACATTAGGGATGGATGATACAACTGACCTCATGCAAGTCCTTAGAAATGGGGAAACACTGATAGATAATAATGTGGCAGTCATGAGGTTCTCATTATAGCCACTTTCTTTGAACCAAGCATCAGCCACCTGATTATGGAGAAACAGATATAAGATATAATGGACCTCAGCTACAGTAAATTCTCTCAGAGTTCTGCATTCTATAGTTTCATCTCAGGGATTTTATTGTAACACCTGACTCCTGTAATTATCTGGGGATAGAGTTTTTGTGGCCCAAATGTTGTTCTCTTTCTGTTTCAATTTATTTTTACATGCATACTAAGTAAAGACACAATCAGAGTATGAGAGAAAGTTACTTTAAGGAGAAAAAAGAGGGTAAGGGAGCCAGACTCAGGCAATCATGGAGAAATAATAGAGGGCATTAAGGCACATGAATGTTTTATAAAAATTATCACTAATCAAGTTGTTCTACAACCTGGAGTAACCCGTTGTTTCCCTGCAACATTTTTGTTAATGCCTTATATCTAGGTCCATGGTGACTCATGGTGATCCAAGAAACTCACTATCCATGCTTTTTAAAGCCTCAGAGAATTCAGGGAAAGGATCCCTGTTTCTTCAGAAGGTCTGTCCAATATTAACATAAGGCATAATTGAAGACCAGTGCCTGGGATAAGACATATTTCCCCCACACGCCAGGATCAATATTGAACACATTGCTTAAATTTGAACTCAGTGGTCAATCACTTCGCTAATGATATCTACACATAATTTCAGATTGTCAATCTTACATAACTACAGTCTTAGTTTAAAACTTCATAAAAACTCATAAGTAAATTTAATTAGAAAAAAATTTATTGGCACACTTCTATATCCTTGCAACTGCTTCAAATAATGTTTCTATTCACAGATAACCGTAAAAATGCCAAATATTTGATGAGAAAATTAAGATTTCATTATCCAATATTCTAATATATTATTAGAATCCATTCAAGACTCCTGAAACACATCAGAAGTCATCTTAGATGACCCTTTATACTCCCAACAGACACTCTTGACTTCAAGTTTTACCATAACACCTTTTTATTGATATCTTTTCCATCTTCATATCAAAATCTAGCATAAAATATCACTGTTCCCCCATAATGTATCATGTTTGTTGACTAACTAATCATGCTGCCCCAGGTATATTCTCAGTTTCCCCTTCAATACATTCTGCACCACATCTTGAATCCTCTCATTTGTACCTAATGGGCACACTTAGATGTCTCCAAATAACCTCTACAATCAAGTGTTCATTCTCGGTGTGTGTCATATTAACTATCTGTCTATCTGTCCACATCTTTCTTCATGTCACACAGACTCATCTCCAGTTTCTTCTCTACCCACTTCACACAGAGGTCAGTTGCAAATTCTTCTAGATAGTGTGATTAGAAAGAAAATTTTAATTTTCTTCTATTCTCAGCACATGCTGTTGGCAATTCTGGGAACATTATTCCTTCATCCATCCTTATGTTTGATTTCCATTAATCTTGAAGATATCATATTAAATACAACCACATGGGGTCAGGGTTCTTTGCCTCAAATGCTTCACACAAACCCTCACTGGAGAGGTAACTCCCTAATTCCCTGATGGCATTATTAACTGCTTCTCATACACATACAATGAAAGAATGATAGGAATTGCTGCCCTTGGGGACACAACTGTGGAGACAGATGTCCTAAAACTTGAAGTAATTGTGCTTGGGAATGACTTTCCCAGAGATAGAGGTGGCAGGGAGGGAACAATCTGAAGTGAAAATGTAGATATTTGGAATAACTCTTGATTATGTGACATGGAAAATTGTGGAAAAGATTTAGTACCTGAACGGAATTTCACCTTTTCTAGGCATTACATTTGATGAGTTCCTTTATAGAAATAAGTCATAAATTAAGTAAATATTTTTAGCTTTCTTGTTCTTTTAAAATTGTCAATACTGGGGGCTGGGGATGTGGCTCAAGTGGTAGCGCGCTCGCCTGGCATGCGTGCGGCCCGGGTTCGATCCTCAGTACCACATACCAACAAAGATGTTGTGTCCGCTGAGAACTAAAATATAAAAATATTAAAAAAATAAATAAAATAAAATTGTCAATACTGCATTATAGTAAAACAAAAATAGGGGGGTTCATTTTCACATGATTATAAGTATGGGATATAATTTGCTCCAATTCAGTCCCCAGGAGTTCCCCTTTTCCTTAGTTTTCTGTCATCATTCTCTTTCATCTATCAGTCTTCCATTTATAGTTCTCTTTAAATTACTGCATTATAGATATAAATAAAAGTAAAATTCACTAATGTATATTCATATGTGTACATATGATAGTTTGGTCAACTTCATTCCACTACTCCTCCCTTTTTCAGTCACTTCTCTCACCCCCTTGAGACCCTTCCCACATTGCACTGATTTCTCTTCTATTTTCATAAGATTTCTCCCAGCCACACTAATGTTTATAGCAGCACAATTTACAGTAACCAATTTATGTAAACAGCTCAATTGTCTCTCAACAGAAAAATGGATAAAGCAAAAACAATGGTATATTCACACAATGGACTTAGTTTTACTTAGTCCTAAAGAATAATGAAACTATGGCATTTGTTGGTAAATGAAAGGAAAGAGAGTACATCATGCTAAGTGAAATAAGCAGACCTAGACATTCAAGTTTTGTCTCATATGCAGAAGCTAGAAGAAAATAAGGGCAAAAATCAGGAGGCAGGGATCTTTGTTTTTTAATGTCTTTTAAAATCAATATATGCAACTGTAATCCCAGCTGCTCAGGAGGCTGAGGCAGGAGAATCATGAGTTCAAAGCCAGCCTCAGCAAATTACCAAGGCCCTAAGTAAATTAAAGAGACCTTGACTAAAATAAAATGTAAAAATTGCTGGGAATGTGGCTGAATCATAAAGAACCTCTGTGTTTAATCCCCAGTACTCGCCAAAAAATCAGTATATATAATTCCTATAATACAAGCAAAACCCAGCAGTTTATAACTAAGCTTTAGAATTTTTGTGTGTGTATTAGATAAGTAATTCTAAACATCATTATTTATTGAGTTGTGTTAGTGATCCAAGCTTAAAAGACACCATTAACTAAGACCTCCTCAAATACCGAAGATTGACAACCATGTTTTCAGCCTATGTCTTCCAATAGTTCAATGCACCACTCTGCTTATTGCAGTAGAGAGGAGAGGAAGCTAATGGATATTAATGTCATTTCTAATTGAGAATGCTAGATGGTAATAAGTACATCATCTCCAGACTGGAACCAAGAGTAAGGGAGACCTACCTATTAACAAAACAAGAGAAGGAATCTTTTTAAGAACTCTGAATGCAAGTTTTCCTGAGTATCAAGAGTTTGGGAAAGAATATACCAGGTATTGCTGCTAACAAGCTGTGCCCTGATAGACAATATGTTGTATTTCAGTGCAGGTGATTGTGGCATTCTGTCAAAAGGTCTTTTTCATTGAAAACCCTGCCTGGGCCTGAAAACCCAGAGGGGAGACACAGAGAAAACAATGATAGCAATGTAACACAGGGAGGCCCCTGCATTGAGACTTCCTCCTTGGACAAGTCAGGCCCCATCTGTGCAAAGACTGAGGAGGAGGATAAAAAGAGAGGCAAGGCATGGGGCAGGAGCTCCAGAATTCAGCCCCCTGAGACTCTAGCATGGAGTCTGATTCTCTTTAATTCTCCACAAGATCCAGTCAAAGAAGATCCTCTACATGCTAATGTTTCTCTCTTTACTGATCATTTTCCCATTCCTGAGGAAGAAATTAATTTTTTTTCTTGAACCAGCCCCTTAGGAATCTATGTAACTGGCTCTTGATGGCCTTGAGTTCTGGGAGGTCTCGGCCACTGTGATCACCTCAACACAAAGGGAAGAAAACATACTATTTTCTTAGCCATACTCTACATTTCTTGGGGGCTTCCCAGCTAAATGGTCAGATCCATCCTCTGGGAAGGGTCCAAACTGAATTCTACAGGATTTATATTTATTTTTTGTCAATAGAACATAGGCTTTCTGACTCACCTGAGGGTCTCACATATGTGCATTTCGGGTGCTATTAAACTCATCAGAAGCTGATGCTCTAAGAAGTGATGTGAATCCAAGGGGCTTTTATTACAGCTTGCAGGTAACTTCATAAAATCAGCACCAAACACCTTGTTCTCTTCAGTTTGTGTCACAAAATAACTGCAGAGTGACTTTTACAAACTGCACCTAGTTGGCTCCATGACACCAAGGAATTGGGAAATCTTCAACTTTTTTCATGAAATCATTCCGAAATATTTCATGTTTTCAAATAGTTTTGTTTCCCATTCTCAATGCCATCCTTCTCACCCTCAGTTATGACAGACTTTGAGTATAATTTCTACTATTCCTTACACCATCAATTTACACATTTTAGAAATTTCTTCTCAAAGAAATTAAGCAATGTGTGGTCTTTTGTGTTTGTTTACAGCCAGCATGAGTTTTCATGCTCATCCATGTGGTAACATGTTTTCCACAGCTTTTATGGAAGAATATTATTCACTTGAATGAATGACTCCAGTCCATTTACATTTCTATTGTACAAGTATTTGATAACTTTCCTGATAATATTTGAATGAATACACCACCAGTGAAACCCCAAATCATGTACAATCCCAAGAATAAAATGTTAATCAGAATGTTATATTCTATATATTATAATCTGTTAAAATATACCCTACTGTCATGTATATATAACAATATGTTATATAAAAATAACAAATAAAAATGGATTAACATAAAATAAAAATCTAGTATAGGGTAATTTTTATAGCATGCACACTGCTTGGGACTTCTATAACATTAGTTAGCACAGTTTCCAATCTCATGTAACTGAAAATACTATTCAATTATCAAAATTTTTGTTTGAGTTCTCTGCTATTTTTTTGCTCCACATATGGGGACTCAAAGCTCAGAGATATAAAATCCAACTTATATGACCAGATTGAAGGGCATATAGAAGATTCAAAGAAGCCAGTTTCATGTAGCTGAGGACAGCTCTTAACTCTGTGGTTTGAATGAAAGCCACTTTAGACTCCTGGGAGGGAACATTTGGCAGTCTTTACATCTATTTTGTTGTCACAATTGAGGGAAGAATTTTAATAGAATTGAGTAGTTATAAAGCAGCAATTATGCTGAACCAGGGAGCTAATGGAACTAGATAGGACTGAAAATAGAAACTAGGGTTAGCTAAATGGTGCTGCCACCTCTGAATTAAATGTGTGTACTATACCAACAATATCTTGCATTTTCTTTCAACTTCCAGTATCCTGAACTCTTTTCTGCAGTTTTGAGCCTCAATCTCACCTTGACAATTGGAAGAGGTGGCAGGACATTCGAGAGATAAGAGATGTATCGGTTCCAGCAGACAGGAGATTCTCATCCTATGCCCAACAAGTATTACTTGGTGCCAAGGTTCTATTAGCATGAACTCTTGTTGACAGTTGTGATATGGTTGATGGGTTCCCTGTGAGCATAGAGAAGACTTCTGGTTACCCTTTCTTGAACAGGAACCTGGCAGAGCAAATATGAACTGAGCAGCTGAGCCTGAGGAGGAGAGGCCAGACACCAGCCTGTGGTCAAAAACAAAAATATCAGTGGAAGTGTAGATGAGATGGATTAAACAGCCTGAGAAGTTGCTCATGAAGTCCCTGCAGGTAAAAAATTCTTACAGCATTGAATGCAAAAACTGATGCAACGATATGAAAGGCTGATAAGATGAGAGATTTGAAAGACAAGTAAAAAGACTTGGAGGCCAGAGTACTGTCACTGGAGAAGAATCTATGTACCTTGAAAATGCTCCTCAGAATCTTCCATAGTACTGATGGATTCTAAGGAGGAGAAAGAAGAAGATTAACATCTGCAATTCCACCCAATTCCAGCCAAAGTCTCTGATTGGCAGCCATCAGCAGCTCCAACTCAGAGGAAAAAGTTCACCATGTTCCACTAGTTAAGCAGAGTTGGTGGACTTGGGAAAATAATTTGGCCAGAGACCAAGAGAGCCCCTGGTCAGTTTGTTGTTATGACTGTGATATTTAGGGGTGCCCAAAGCTGAAAGAGGCAAGATACTCCATGTAGTACATTTATTACTTCTGTACAAACTTTACCTCAGATGTCCTAAGAGTTGACAAGAACCCAAAGTGAGCCAAGATGTGCTAGAAGCTGGCAGGGGGCCAAGAAAGCCCAAGTAAATTAGAAGCCACCAGAGGCAAGAGACCTATTATTTGTGTAAGTAAACCAGAAAAAGCATATACTTTGCAGGTAAAAACCCTATACTTTCCAGTTTTTAGTACACTGATATCTCCAGCCATGAACAACTCTCTCTGTGTGTGGCAGTGGCTTTGGAGCCAGAGATAGCTTTTTTTTTTTTTGGTATATGTACGAGACAACACAGCCAGTGAACTGAACTGAAGCATCCCACATATTGATAAGTAGTGAATCTTGTGCTATGTACTGGATGCTAGTTCTGTGACCAGAATTCTGGGAGTAAACCACCAGGAAAGATGACTAAAGGGCATATTACTTGCCATGCCCCCCTGAGTGGCTCAGGGACTAATGAAGCAAATTCCTTGACTAGAGTGCACTGTTTAGTATGGGTACCTCCAACCTACTTGGTGGCTTGATTGCATCACTGCTTACATCATGGAGTAAGAAAACTATGCAGAATGTATCTAAATAATGAGGTTTGCCTTTCAAATAGGATTCACTAGTAGGGAACTGCCTGCTCATGTGGTTTGATGCTCAGGAATATCCACGACACCTAACCCTTTGAGCCACAGATGATCAATTACTTCATGGATGTGTCCCTTTGGCATAATGTCAGGTTGATTGCATTGGTCTTTTACTGAGATAAGACAAGGCCAATTTCCCTTATCAGCAGTGGATACAGCTACAGGTTTTTGTCAGTGGTCAAGTGAATCTGTTATAACACAAATTGTCATTTGACCACTGACAGGTTTTTGTCAGTGGTCAAATGACAATTTGTGTTATAACAGTTTTGATACCCTGTATAGCCAGACCATTACAATAGAATGTGATCAATATACTCACTTTGCAGCTCTAGATGTGTAGCAATGGGCACATATTGAATGGAGGATACACTTCCCATACCACCCACAGGCTGCAGGCATGAGAGAAAGATGTAAGATGTAATGGCTAGCTTAAATAAGGAATGAAGTATGTAGTCAATCCACATTCAAAGAATGGGTGTGTATAGAATCTCTTGGCAATTAAGAGTGCTGAGTAAGCATCCCAAATGAGGGAAACAGTTCTGTGCAGGCTTTTCCACATCACACAGTGTCATCAATACAGATCCTGGTGACTACAAGAGATGTTGTACTTCAGCCTGTTTTTGAGAGGCTGGAGATGTGGTTTTTGCTGTTCCCACTGGATTAGATGAGGGACAAACTCTGAATTTGACATGGCTCTGGACAATAAAGACCCCCAATTTTTATTGGATATCCCTGTTAGCCCAGTGGAGAAAAGGACTAGAGTGTGATCTCATTGTGATACCATGGGTAACTATCAAATGACTATTCTGTGTACATGTGACTTCACTGAATCCTGGAGACTAAACTCAGATTTTAAAGGGCACTTATGTTATTTGCCATTGGTCAAGTATAAATTCCGCAATGCTGGAGAACACTTATCCTGCTGAAGTTCAGGACCAAGCTATACAAACATTGTGTCTCTGTCCATGGAAGCCACCTCACACTGCCACTGTGTTTCCTGGGATTCAAACCTGGAACGCATTCTTCTGGATGGATATGAATTACCTGCACTAAAGCCTGTAATTACATTGTTCTCTGGTATGTAGGTCTGTTCTCACAAACACCATTGTGACTGGCACACACTAAACCCAGAGTAGCAAATACCTCTGCCTGCTGAGTATGCATGGAAGTGACTGCGATTTTTGCTGCCAGACTCCCCTGGTGAATCTAGATTATGTCCATGAGCAATTGGATATGGCTGGTAAAGACTTTTATTGCTACCTCAATATGGGATAAAACTTGTAATGGTTTTTATGAATACTAGGTAATAGGACTTGTTTTTGATTCCCTGTTTTTGCAGGTCACATTGTTGTAGCCTGTGGATATATGGCTCTGTCATCCTCACTACGAGATTAAGGAAGACTTCAAATATATGAATTTTATGGTGAGTATTCCCACAGGGGTGAATTCTAATGCATTTCAAATGCTTATAGTTAGGCTCTCTTCTGAGGCTTCCAGAAGGTTATGTTTTCACTTTGTCATCTAGGTCATGAACCCCATGATTCAGTGTATGCCCTCAAGGTCATAAATATTTGCTTGTGAGCATGTGCCCATTAATGTTAACTGTTGGCAGTGTATTCTACTTCGTCTATCCTGCATATAAAAACGCCCTATGGAAATGGCTCAGGGGGGTGAAAACAAATGGCTGGGTTCTGAATCTGGAGCTGGGATTAGTTAAGTTTGATGCTAATTCTGAATAACACATGTTTATGACTCCAATTGCATATTGCATCTATTTCCACCTGCCAAGATTCTGAATCTCTTTCTCCAGGTCTGAGACTCAACCTCAGCACAACACTTTATCTAAACTTTCAGTGGCTACTGCTTGGAATTTTCTATCATGTCCTCTAAATGGGAGGGATAAAAAGTTCATTATTCAAAGAGGATCTGGGCAGCATGTTCCTGCAGTAATCCTACTTCATTATTAAGGTGCAATCACTAGGTGAGGGCTCAATTGCTCATGATTTAAAAAAAATGCTAGCATGTCTGTTTTCTTTATAATTTTCACAGAGCCTCTAAGAATCACAGCTTGTACTTGTTGGGAATGTTGCAAGTGAGAACTGGGTAGTAAACCATGAGATCCCTCCTTGACAAGTGCAGAGGTTTCATAATCGTCATTTTGAGTCAATAATAAATGAGGACACAATCTTTTCACTTATTTAAAATGTTTTTTATCTAATTCCATTCTTTTCAAATACTTTACCTGAGTTAATTAAAAATTTTAGGCATTTACACTAAAATTTTCAAAGATATGTGTGGGGAACTTGGGACATATTACAGTGTCATGCAGAATCTTTGTACAGAAAATGAACTATGTAGAGATAGGCCAGGGTTTTCCTTCTGTGGCTTGGAATTTTTACAGTACATAGTTTGAGTAAACAGAAGAAGCAAAGAAAGTTATTGCATTACTGAGTAAAAAATGTCTTGTCATATTACTTCATATTTATTTTGATTTTTTAGCAGGAGTTAACACTATTCTTTTTAGATTTTATTTTTAGTGTCTTATTTTGCTGATAAAACTGGGATATTGGACTTTTTTATAGTCTCACTTGAGAGTATCTAGAAAGCACACTTAATAATATGCACACCTAGATTCATAGTGGGTTCATTATTACTGGATCAGTTGGTTGGTGTCTAGCAGGATCCAGTATCACTCTAGAATTTACATTTGAGTGGAGTCTAGCTCCCTATTTCTCCAGGGAGCTATATTGTGATTTTTTAATTAAAGTTTGCCAAATACTGCAAATGATGTTTATTTTTGCTTTTCCTGATCAGACACTCTTGCTAGACAAGTATTTGACAAATAATGATTGACAAGAATGCTTCTGCCATACAGAGCATGCAATGTGTTTTGCTCTAGAACCCTGAAAGCTGGTTTTCTATTGTCACCTTGAGAAAGGGTAAAATAGTTCTTCCAACTAAAGAACATGTACTTTCAGGACAAAAATGGACCTAAAGCAGTGTGGTGATTTATTTTTGCATATAAAACTTGTGAGATGAAATAAGTTTTCTTTTACATTGAAAGGGATGTCCATATGTGCTATGGACTAGGGGATTACTAGTGGATTTTTGAGCTCACTGACATTATGGGCCTCTAACACTTAATAGGAAACCCTAACTCCCATCATCTGGAGTTGTGTGTATTATGAAGAACTCTGAAATATGTTCCATTCTGACATTTTTTTCCCTTCAAGCAGTTAAATTTCAACAACATAATGTATTCATGTGATGTTCTGTGGAATGTGCAGAGTCTCCAGGCTTTTCCAGATTTGGCAAAATAAGAGATTTAACATATTCTTGTCACAACATTTTTTTTTAATGTACAGCATGTTGAATACATTAATATTTACAAAATAGATACTGTTTCTCACTAAAATTTTTGTGATTCCTCTAAACAAAGCTTGAAAGAGCAGAAAAGTATGATTAAGAAACCTTACTCATGGATTTAAAGATTCCGTTTATGAGTTCATGAGAGTTGGATAAATACTAGTTGAAAGATTATTGCATCTTTAAAAACTGTTGCTTATTAAAATCTGTAAACTTGAACTGTAAGACAAAATTTTTAAAAGCCCATCAAATTTATCAAAATAAATTAGAGTACAATAAATGTTTCATGAAACTACTGATATTCTAGCCAGTGCTATGGCTAATATTATAAACTGAACATTTTATTAATTGTACTCATACTAGTTCTACACAGTGAACAATACAACCACAATAATCAACCTCAAGCTAACAACAAAGTTGCAAGGTCCATAAGAAGCTTCTTCAGTGGAAAAAGTATGATGGAACATTTAAAACATTTAGAAAGGGGATAAAGCCTTTTAACAGTATAACAGTTTTTATGGTGCAGACATTTCATCTAACATTTATCTGACGAATTATAGTATAACAGATTATGACAATGTTTATTACACAGTTATGATTTAAAATAGTACTAAAATAGAAAGACATATACTACATGTTCATATACTCTTATCAGCAATATCTGGATTTTGATGAATCTGTAAGAAATAAGTAAATTGTCAAATATCTTCTCTTGAATCAACAGAAAACATAGATTTGGCAAATGTTGGATTTTCCTTTTTTTACTACCCACTACGGATTCAAATGTGAAATTCTCACACATAAGCCAATATATTATTAACATTTAATGGTGTGTATGAACACACAGACTACTAATTAAATATGGGAAATTAAAAATATACTTTCAAGTTAATGAATTTTGAAAAAAAATATTCAAAAATCTGAAAGATGTACAAAAATGAACTTGTAAAATAATTAATAAAGCTGTCAGCTGAACTTCCACAAAAATATGCCTATAAACAAGGATCAGTGATTTCACACCTGTGATAGTCTGGTGGGAAGACATTCCCCAGTGAGAGCCACTTAGTCTGACTCCTATACATGAAGAAGAGTTTCTGAATATAAAATCTAACAGTATATGATAGCCTTTGTTAAGTCACCATCTTTATTACATTTAGGGTTATGGAGGTGCATATTGACTGCCATCTTCACTGTCATGTGGTCAGTCCCCCCTCCATGTTGCTCTGACTAATCCCAGGAGCCCAGCCCCTGACAAAAATTCCCCCATGACTTCAGACAAAGCCAAAAAATGTAAGAGCTTTTAGTCTCACTATGCTTGTTCACTCTCTCACTCTCTCCACCCACCTTATTTATTTTTTACCTTGTGCTCTCTATCAATTTCCTAAAATTTTCATATATTTAGTTCATAAATTAAGGAAGTTATCATACAAGGGTGAGCATTAAAATAAACTTGGATAAGTAAGGTAAGAATGAGAGCCTAAGCCCTACTCTTCCAGTCTGGAAAGGAGGCTATTTTTACTTCCCCAAGTAACAACACTGTATTCATATACATTTGGTTTTTCATATATTCCTCATTTACATGGAATAATACATTATGTACAATCCTACTCTGGCCCCACACTTCTCAAGAAGTTCATGACTGAAATTTACCTATGAATTTTATGAAATTTACCTATGAAATTTACCATTTACCTATGGCTCTGCTCTTGAGAAACAACAACAACAACAACAAAAAAAAAACATTCAGCAGAGTTGATGGTTCAGGACACTAAGACACTTACAAACCCCATGAAAATCTAGGTAAGGAGGGAGAGAAAACAGCTTTTGATCCACTTCCTCATTCATCTGGGTCTCAGGGCTTTTCCCATATTGTTCAGTAATCTTACAATTTACACCACAAATATATTCATCTTTATCCTCAGAGTAGTTGTTGGAGATATCTAAGTAGTAGTCAGCCAGCAAGTTGGAGTCTTGAATGCAATCAGAGTTTCTGTCTTCTTTGTTCTGGCTTTTATCACTGTATAGATGCAATACATACAGAGGCACATTCCCTGGCTGCCAGTGATACCCTAAAATGTAAAATGTGCTCTGCTTACTGTTCAGGTTGCAGTTGAGTTTGGCTGAGTCTGACAGGAGTCAGATATGGAGGACAACTATGTCAGCACTGGCTGGGAGTGGGACCTGAGAACACAAACTCATTACATCCTAGAATAAGGAGAGAATAAAATAACATTAATGGCAAATAGTTTCAAGGTGTTCTGAGTGAGCTGAGGAGATGGATGCTGAGGACTTCCTAACCTCTACAGTAAAGGAGGAGGATGAGAAAAAAAAAAAAAAGTAGGATGAATGCCGTGGTGCAGAAATCCCAGAGGTCTGCTGAGACATTTCTACTGAAGGTCTCTCTTATTCACCCTCAAGCCCCAGAGGAATAATACAGGCCCTTCAGGCAAATTGGCTCCCCTTATCCTGGATAACACAATCAATTTTGGGGTCAGTGTGTGGCCCAAAATCTGGGCATTATTCCAATAAAGTGGGGAGAGCAGATGGCCTTGATTAAGGCTCTTTGTGGGCATAAATTCCCTGAATACTAGGCTCAATACGTCTTCATCACAGATAAGGAGGCAAGTTCATAGCTAACAGCCCCACAAGCCCCTCTATAGCATTTCCATAGAAATTCCTTCAGCCTAGATCAAGGTCATAATATCTGTGAGCATATGACAGGTGGTCCCAATAGAATCTTCTGTCTCCCCCAGGGCCTTTGCCTCTGTCCTCTCCTGACCCAATGGCTGAGTAAGGATCCTTTGCAGGAACAGCCTCTGACCCCACCTCAGTCTTTAGTTTTCTATTGAGTCCTGCTTAATAGGAAGAGGACATATGAATCATTTCATATTAGGAGACAACCTGAGGGAAAGTGGTGTCTAATATTCAAACATTACTGAGAAAATAAGTCCAATATCTGAGTCCTGGGAGAGTTCAGGAATGACTCACTTCTCAAGCTGCCATGAAGCCTGATTTCTCTCCTCCTAATTGATTTCTTACAATATTGAGCAAATAAGAGCAAATAAGTGAGTGATTGTGAAGATAAAATTGTACACTCTATAACTCAATAATACAGTGCAAATGAAGAAGATGTGAAAGTAGAAAAGCTACAAAGGAGTTGAAAATTAAAACTATGAGCTAAAGGATTCATATGAAGTTAGGGATTAGAAAGGATTAAGAAACAAGAGATGTGTGTGTCAACTTTCAAAGACAGACATCCAATGTTATCCCTGGATTTTCTGGTTTAAAACCTTGCTATTAACTGAGGAGGTCACAGCAAAGAAATGGTAAGAAAGAAAGAGAGAACCAAGAATGAAGTAGTGAAGTGACAAATTATGACTAGATGGACAGCAATTGGGAGATCACACAAATGCTAGTGGAAAGTCAAGTCAGTATGAAGTTTGTTCTGTGTTTGATTTCTGTTCTGCTTGTACTTTTCAAAAGAACCCTAGTCTCTCCCAGACATTTACCTGTATTTTTGGTGTCTCCCAAAATGACTTAGTAGATTTTTTTTATTAATCAAAATTCTGGTTTAGGGACTGGGTCTTTAGATCTGTGGTAGAGTGCTTCCTTACATGTGTAAGGTACTGGGTTTCATCCTCAGCACCACAAAAAAATAAAGACATTGTATCTATCTTACAACCAAAAAAATATATATTACAAAAAACCACAACATTTGGTTTATTGTGCAAGAGATTATTCTTGGGATTGTTATAGTTAAAGCTTCATCCCAGGGTTTCATAAACTGACTTCCAGACCACTCGCGTATAATCGAATCAAGCCTTTATTGAAGCACACCAGTGGCGGTTGACCAGAACATAAAGCTGTTCCCCTGATCAGCCCCCAAAAATTGCAACGGCACTCCTTATAAGCCTGAAAACCACAAAAGGGATGTTCAGGGGGTTTAGCCAATGCAAGTAAGCCAGGTTACAGAAGCGGGACAGTGCAGTCAAGCGGAGGGAAGCCTAACAAATCACAGTTAGCCCAGTCACTCCAGTTACAGAAACAGAGGCCCGTTACCCTAGTTATAGAAATAATACCCCATTAGGTAGTTTTGTGTTCTTAAAGGTTTCCATAGCAAAAGGAAAAGAACATCTTACCCCAGTCATGACACTTCTACTTGGCATGGTTATTTTAGAGGATGATGTTATAAAACTAAATGGAGTCACATTTGCTCCTACTATCACAGGATTATGTTTGCTAAAGTGTTCCCTTCTTTAATGTACTCAAGGATTCTCATTGAAAGTAGCAGTCATATTGCTTGGCATTTAAGGAAGATACAAAAATATGAAGCAGCATTTTATTAATAAAAAAATATTATCTCCTTGAGTTCCTACCTTTGCATATTGGTATCAGTGAAAATTTGAGATCATATTAAATTGTATTTTTATATAGTGCTTCTAATGTTAATATTAAAGAGGTAAAGCTATGTTTATATATATTTTAACACAGAAATTTCTGGTTTTAGCCTTAAGTCACAATCATGGTCATCACCATGAGAAGTCTAAGAAGAAATACGATCTTACTTAGTTAAATTATAAATCAAGATGAAAATTGCATGCAAGTTTAGTAATAATGTGATATTGAGTATAAGGTCTATTCATTTCATAAAATGACAATGACAATGTACCATAAACTTGGTGTACATGTAATGTATTGTCCTATTACTTCTTGAAACTAGTCATCCAAAAGCCATAAATTAAACTCTGTACCCTGTGACAATTCTAAGTTAATTCCTCCTTTCCCCTTCCTGGCATCTGGTTGGTTGTAGGCACTTTGGGGTGTTCCTTGACCCTATAGTGTGTGCCTCTACCTTTATATGACATTCTACCTGGGTTTCCCTTTCTTCTGATGACCATCCTCTTCTGGGGGATTAATTATATTGAATCAGTAGATCACCCTACTCCAGTATAGTCTCATTCTACCTAATGACATCAAAAATGACTCTGTTTTTAAATAAGGTCACAACCTGTGTTCCTTAGGATCATCACTTCAATATGTCCTCTTTGGGGAAAGTATTTTAGCAAATAACATTAGAGAAGACAGAATCTTGACCCAAATATTTTATATTTTTTAATATTTTTAAAGTGATATACAATGTTCATGTCAAAAATTAAATATAGCAAAATTGACTTTAGTAACACATGGAAGATAATTTGCTTGCTTTTCTCTTACATGTTAAAAACAGTATCACTTGAGATTCTTCTTTCTGTAGAAAATACATTGACATTCCCCAGGTAGAATCCGAGAGTTTCTTTTCAGAAAAAAAAGTAATAGCCTCTGTTTTTCATGGAACACCTATACCAAAATAAGTCATTAATATTCTCCTCTTTAGGATTCAATCAGGAAAAGGAAAATTCTCTCCATGGATAATTAACTTTAGGCTGCCTGAGAGCTCAGAATCTCATGGGCCACATCTTACATGATCAAGATTGTTTCCAGGCTTAGTCATGAGCATGTTTTTTGTCCTGTTTTCCCATCTGGGTATCATTGTGCTGAGACCCACAGCACACTGGCAGATATTAACCTTGTCCTCACACTGGGCTCCACAGAGAGTCTAAGGAGGGAGCCTAAGAGCCTCACAGGTAACCAGGAGTGACCATTGTTTGCATCATAAATGACTGTCTTATGGACTTAGAAAGGCCTCTTCAGGAAACAGAAAAGCAACCACTAGTGACTGCCTCTGGAGAGTTACTGTCCCTCCTGTGAACAGGGTGAAAACTCCATTAGTCAGCACAGCCTAGAACAGGAAAATGAAATGAAAACAACCTGTTGAGAATGAGGAGAACAGGAGGATCATTCAAAAGGCAGTTCTCTGAAATCTGTATGGATATGGGAAGAGTGGGAGCAAAGAAGGAAGGAGGAGGGCAGGCATCCAGTTCATGGTGAGGACATTTTAAAGATCCCAATGTTCCACAGCAGGATTCTACTGCTCTATATCTCCCCCATAGTCTTCTGAGTGAGGGCCTGAGGTTGAGTGGTGCATTAGGCACATATGAGCCCTTTTCCAATATGAAAACATCCTCCAGTTCAGAGAGAAGTTCCACTATCAGAGGGGCTGTGGTGTTGTGATATGAGTGTGCCCCATGGAAGGAAGCACCTGCTATAACCTCCATTTCAAGCCAGTGAACTTGGCACAAGGAAATTATTTGTTGGCCATCTGAGACTTTTTCATGCCTTGACAACTTCTGAGAAGATCCATAGTACCCACCAATAATTGGATAATTATACTTAAATGCTCTAGTTATGTTAAATATCTCTCTAATATTAGAAGTTTAGATGCACTGTTTATCCTTGAGTCTCCTTGGAGTTTTATTTTTCATTTTGTTCTATTTTTCAGTTATATAAAATTCATTGAGTTGGCTTAAATGACTTATTTTTATTTTATTGAAATTTACTTCCATTTTACTCATTCCAAGAATATCTGAAATTGGCCATGAAAAGGTTCTGCAAGGCACATTAAACCTGACATCTCCCTTACCCTCTATCTTTGTCATTGAAGTTGGACAAATGTGTCACAGTGTTACTTAAGACTAGAGGAGATGCTATAAACATTGAGCATGCTGTGTTAGTGCAATATAACAATTTTTCAAAATATGTATTCTTTTAGTTTTAATTGGACACAATACCTTTGTTTTATTTATTTATTTTTATGTAGTGCTAAATATCAAACCCAGGGCTTTGCATGTGGTAGAGAGCACTCTAGCACTGAGCCACAACCCCAGACACTGTAATATGATGTTTTTAAGACCTTTGGATATAAACTGAACAGTAGGATAGCTGGGTCAAATGTTTATTCCACTCCAAATTTTCTGAGAAATCTCCATATTACTTTCCATAGTGGTGGCACCAATTTGCATTCCCTCCAACAATGTATATGTGTACTTTTGTCTCTACATTCTCAACAATACTTGGTATTGCTTGGATTTTTGGTAATTTCCATTAGGACTACAATGAGAAAAAGTCTTAGAGAATTGTTGATTTGCATTTCTCTAATTGTTAGAGATGTTGAACATTTTTTTTTTATATTTGTTGATCAATTCATTCTTCTGTGAAGTTTCTCTTCAGTTTCTTAGCCCACATATTGATTTGGTTATTTGTTTTTTGGTGTTAAGTTTCTTGTTTTCTTGATATATATCCTCAATATTCATGCTGGTGTGAAGGTTTTAAAGATATTCTCCCAAATTTGTAGGCTCTCTCTTCACATTATTGATTGTTTCCTTTGCTGGAAAAAGCTTTTTAGTTTGTATTAATCCCATTTGTTGATTCTTTTTTAATGAGGGTTAGGGTTAGGGATAGGGTTAGGCTTGATATAAAAAAGTGTTTGTGATTATCTCTTCTGAGGTCTGTAAATTAAATATGCCGAGTCAATTCCTGAAAAAGCCAACCTCCAAACAAGAGCACATTTGGTTCAGATGCACAGTACAAAGGCTTGAGCCTGGTTCTTTCTGGGACTCTTCACCTGCTTGTCACTGTAATGATGGTTTATATACCACTGAATACATTGGTGTTCAGGATTATGCTTGGACAGATTCACTGTTATGGTTGGTTTATGTACAGGCTAGAAGCCAGAGAATTGTGCAGGGTTCTCAGAAACAAGTTTCTCTTTGTGTCTTTCATGAGGCCCAAGCAGTGCATCCACATGGAAAGTAAACATTTCTCCAAGAATTATGGAAACTGAACTTTTCTTAATCATCATAGCCTGGAGAGCTGACCTTAAAACCAAGTGACTGATTGGTAAATAAAGAAGATAGGGGCCTAAATGTCCCATGTTGCCATCTCCACTTCTATTTCCATGATTCTGCAGTGAGCCAGAAATGTGAGCAAGAGAGGAGCCCAGATCATAGTACAGACATACTAGGTGTGTGATTTTCACAGAAAGACAGCCCCAGAATTCTCATTCAAACTCTTTACAGAGTTCCAGCCACACTGGCCTCTGTGGGGACCTGGGCACACAGCATGCCTGGTCCACCCCTTTCCTGGTGGGGCAGACTCTTACCAGAGCCTAGCCTCTGGTTCATGACTGCCTCTTCTGAATAGGGGGCTACAGCTGGCACATCATGTAAAAAATGTATATATTCCAGAGTAGTGATTGCCCTTATTGTGTACCATATACAATGCAAATATCACCGTGTCTGTTCTGTCCACATTGGTAAGACTTTATAGTGACATTTACAAGAAGGAACTCAGCAAGGTTCACACTTTTTCTATACTCTCATCACCCAAATGAGAAGACTAAGGCTGCACCAGCACCAAGGAAGCAGGGTAAATTGAAGGCATATTCTCTAGGTGAAGTCCCCCTCACCTCATAAAAATAGTCTATTTTTTCTTAAACTAAGTGGGTAAAAGTCCATGCAAGCAACAGTATTGGGTAGGAAGATCCCCAGATGGTTAAGGGAGATACATGGTTCAAGAATGGAATCAGTGTTCATATCCCTGGAGTCATCATGGAAAGGTGAGGTTACTGTATGCCATAATAAAAATGTTTGGTTCCCCTTAAAATGTGCATATTGTAATCACAATACAATGATTGAATGCTTTAAGAAAAAGGGCCCTTTAGGGGACAGAATACTCATGAATGGGATTAGTGTCCTTAAAGAAGAGGATTGAGAAGGTGGCTGTGTACCATATGTAAATGCAATGAGAAGAAGCCATCTGTGAACTAGAGAGTGGGCCACCAGCAGACACCAAATATACCAACACTTGGATCTTGGACTTACCAGCCTCCATTAAGAGTAAAAATTAGTTATCTTTTGTTTATAAGCCAATCAGTTCAGGGTATCTTGATAGAGAACCCTGGAAGGGATATGATGCTTGTGTAAGAGCACAGGACAGTGCAGACTATCCTAGGCCAGGGAAAGTGACCCTCATGATGCACATCCATAATCGCATATAGTCAGTGACATTTGCAGTGAGAGGGGTAAGGAAGGGAGGCCAGGCTTTGGCACGGTGTCCTCAAAGTTACCTTCCTTAGCTTCCACCAGAGTTAGGGCACAGTATCCAGCATCTCTCTGATCTTCCTTCAGTGCTTTTGTAGGATGGATCTTCTTTATTTGAGTATGTTCCTTATCTCACTAAAGTCCTGATATGAGCAGAGGATTCTTTTTTTGTGCAGGACAGAGATGGTTACTTTAGAGCCTGATTAAGTGGGTTATCTGTTGCTAGGAGTCTCTGTACTCACTTTGTAAAGACATATTATCATCTCACTGTCAAAGAACCTGTTTAATCATCATTGCTGGAAATACAGAATTTAATTTTTCTAAGAAGAATAGATCTCAGAGACTGGCTGAAACTAGCAGGTGCAGAAGAAGGTAACCTTATACTTAGAGCTGGTCAGTAGGACTGCACTTGGAGTGTGCTACATCTAGTGCTTCCCAGATGCTTGGAGTGTGCTATATCTAGTGCTGCCCAGATGCTTTCAGACCCCATATGTTTCTGAGTCATGTCTAGATTCTGGTAGGAAAAGCATGGGCCAACGATCTTCTTCCTTATCTGTTTACTCCCTGAAGAGAAACTGAACTCTGAGGAATAATATTGTAGGATAGGTAGGTATCACCATTGGATTAAATCAATTTCTTACAATGGAGAAAAGAAGAAGACATTTCCCAACACTGATTCTAGGAAAATCAGAGGCTGATTGAAGTAATTTGAACAAGGAGCCACCACCTGAGCTACATGTAGTTCCAAGCAAGTGCAATAGTGACTGCACCAATCAGAGAGAATTCATCTGAGGGTTTAATCTCTCTTCTCCATGGGTCTGGAACACTGTGTAAGGCTTAGAGTTGTCATGCCAAATATTATAATAATAGTCTCATCTTCATTCTGCAGCCCGCAGATGTGCAGAACACCTTCATTAGCTGAAGTATCATTTAGCCCAGAAAAGTGGCTGGTGATACTGAAGCCCTGCTGTTTACTTGAGTCTGAATAGTAATGGAGGAGACACTGGGAAGGTGGGAAGGACTTCCTGGCTTCTACTGGTACTAGTGTATTCCAAAGTGACCAGCACTGAAGCCAAGTCTGAGGGTATATGTGAGTCTTGTGGAGAAGGAGAGTGGCTGAGTCAGCCTAGACTAGGACAAGGAAACTGAAAACACAGATACTCAAGGTTGAGCATATGGGATCAAAGTTTGAGTTGCTGGATAATCTAAGGTGGTAGGGACTGCCTCAAGTGAGGATCCTACCCCTTCCTGAGAAATGAGACAAGATCAGGAGAATAGAACACCAGGCCGTTGTGGACACATCCCCCCTGAGGTCCAAACTGTAGTGATCTACCCATGGCATCTCTTATCCTCTCCACTGGTCTCACATGGAGGAGTTATTGAGGCAAATGTGTCCTAGCCATTTCCTGTCCTACTCCTCTGCATGCATCTATTCAGGTGCTGTTTGATAGGAGTCTGGCAGGAAGTACTTCAGGAGGCAGTACTAGAACCACCATCAGATAGAACAAAACTGCTCCTTCTACACCACAGAGTGCAGCTCCACCATCTTTGTGCTTGGGAAATGCATAGCTCTTCAGATGGAAGGAGAACCTCATTGTTATACAGAATACATATGACGTTGTGATGAGAAAAAGAAAAAAAAGTGTGTCACATTAGATTGGATAGAGAGAAAGGATGGGAGAGGAGGGGAGGAGTAGGGAGGATAGGAAGGGCAGCAGAATAGAATGGACAATATGATTGATGTATGTATATTCCATGTATGTATTATACATCAAAATGTATTCTACTGTCATGTATGACTAAAAAAATAAAAATTTTAAAAAAAGATTTATTAGAACTCACTTCTGGATGTTGTTTAGTCAGCTATTTCACTGCTGTGACTTAAAGACACAACCCAAAGAAAAACTTGTAGAGGAGTAAAAGTTTATTTGAGGGATCACAATTTCAGAGGTCCTAGTCCATAGAAGGCCAGTTCTATTGGTCTGGGTCTGAGGTGAGGCTGAATATCATGGTAGAAGAGTGTGGTATAAGGAAGCACCTCACATTGTGATCTGAATGCAGAGAGAGTCCACTTGCCAGATACAAATATATATCAGGGGATTAATCACAGATTACATTAAGACTTTCATGACCCAATCACTTCTCCACTGAACTTTTTCATTGTTTCATATGTGAGCTTTTGGGCAACATCTTTGTCAATTGCTTTGCTGTCATTACACAGGAACATTTAATACAGTTAGACATTTCATTGAGAAGAATGAAAACAAGGATAACAAGTTTTTCATCAGGAGGGGACGTTGGGATGTTCAATAGAAGTGACTTTCTGGAAGCTAAGCTTAGTGTCATGACTCCTGATGTGAATTTCTGAAAAATTAGAATCATCTGGATTGCTGAAAATTTGGTGAGACTTTGTTTTATTAGTTATTTTTTTCTTTCAGTACCAAAACCCATAATTCAACATTTCTGATATTTATATTGCATAATACCTCTAAATTTTATTGACCCACAAAGGTATAAACTAGTACCTAAATTTCCCTGAGTATTTTAAGGATGAGCAACATTGTGTGTACTACTTTGACTTTAAATTTCATATTCTGAATAATACCTGTGGATAATTTTATCTATTTTGACAGGTTATTGTCTTCTCATAGTTGTTTTTTAGTTTTATCTGCACTATTTTTTTAAATATTGCTTTTAGTTGTAGGTGGACAAAACGCCATTTTATTTTATTTTATTTATGTGATGCTGAGAATTGAACCCAGAACTTCAAACACACAAACTGAGCGCTCTACCACTGAGCCATAGCCCCAAACCCTAGTTCTCTATATATTCTTGATACTTATGCTTTCTTATGTGTATAATCCAGACTTTGTCTCTAAGCTTGTAGCTTGCCTTTTAATTTCTTTAATTCATTATGTCCTGGTATCCCTTATGAAGGTTTCAACACCAAGGCATAATTTATGTTTTTCTGATAAACAAAATTCCTTAAGAGGCTTGGATTGTGGCTCAGTGGTAGAGTGCTCACCTAGCACATGTGAGGCACTGGGTTTGATCCTTGGCACCACATAAAAATAAAATAAAGGTTATTGTGTACTCCTACAAGTAAAACAAATATTTTAAAAATAAATTATTATTAATACATTTGAATTTACCAATTTTTCTATTATTAATACTTTGTGTCTTAAGAAATCTCCTATAAAGTAAGAAAAATATTTATGCACATTTATTATAAAAGCATGTTTTACTTTGGATACTGTTTTTTAATCCATTTTCTTTTGCAAATGATGTGAAACCTGCTAGGAGCCACAAGCAAAATATATGATGTATGGCACCTTTGGTTGTAAAGTGACACCAGCTAGCCACTGAGGTATTATTATGCTAAGATTTACATTCATATGCAAATTGGGCTCCTGCTGTTCACCTTGGCCTACTACTGGACTCATGTTACGGGGACTCATGGAGAGTTCCCATTGGTTGGGGAAGGATAGTAGGAGGGAATTCCGGGGGAGGTCCGAGTAGACCGGCGGTTCTAGGAGGCGCGTGGTTCCGCTCAGACGCCCGCGTGGGAGGACCGGTTTTGGCTTCCTGGCGCTGAGAGTGTTGGCGGCTTTTTCAAAATAAACTTTTGTTCCTGCTTGAGTGGCTTGTGATTCTGTGCCCAGCCAAGACTGCGGCAGAAACCAAGAACATTTATCAATATCTTTCATACATAAAGGCAAGTATTTGTTTTAATTTTAGTTATTAAGCTAATAGATCCATGTGTATGTATCAGGTAGTTTGTACCATCACACTTAAAATGTATATTGGACCATTTTTGAGCTCTGCATTCTATTTTGTTGGTCAGTACATCAATCCTAGACAAAATACTATAACACTTTAACTTCTATACATTTATAATCAGTCTCTTTATTTTGTAGAGAATTTTTTCTTATATTATAATTTTTTAAAAGTGTCTTGAAGGTTTTGGGATGCATTTCAGTGGGTGCTTGCCTAGAATGCACCAGGCCCTGGGTTACATCCACAGCAACACACACACACACACACACACACACACACACACACACACACTCAAAAATGCTCTGGCTATTTTTGTTTCTTTGCTTTTGTATATAAATTTCAGAACTAACTGAATGCACATGTATCTAAAAATTTGTTTATAATGAACATTTTTATAATAGGAAGTATCTCCCTGTGAAGGTAGCTCCCTCTGAATTTAAGTAGACAGTCATTTAATGTCCTTCAATAAGCATTCTGCATGCTCCATAATAATTTCAGGTATAGAATTTATTCTAGTCTTTATGGCTTATGTTCCCATTTATAAGGTTGCTATTTTTTTGACAAAGCAAATTGCCTATTTGATGTAGAGAAATTCAACTGAGTTTATATATTGATTCTAAATCTAGCCATGCTGCCAAATTTCCCATTCTAAATTTCTGATTTGTATACATTTTCTTTTGGTTTTTGTATTCAGGGATACGTTTTTTTTCAATGTACAATAATGTACTTTCTCCTATCCTTTTCTATATTCCACACCTCTGGCTCTGAGAACCATGATCTTGAACAGAAATGGTAAAGGAATCAGTCCATGCTTCAACCATGATTTCAAAGTGTGTACTTCTAATACTTTCTCACTTAGAATAATGGTTTGATAACTTTTAGTGTTTTTAGCAGATGGTCTTTACCAGGCTAAGAAAATGTTCTTTCATTACTTACTCTGCTATAAACTTTATTTCTTATAATCAAGAATATTTTTAGGTGAACTTTGTATTTTATTCCATTAATATAATAGTAGCAATTATTTGTTTGGGTAGCAAAATTAACAGTCATTTCTAAAGCACTTTCTGTGTGCCCAGTGCTATTCTAAGTACTTCAAAAAATCACTTAAACTTCATAAAAGTTCTTCAATGAAGATCACATTGTTTTATGGACCAGGAAAGGAAGGATAAAGAAGTCAGGTAATATTCTAAGGAGACACCACCCAGTGGCATGACTGAAACAGAATTCTATAGGTCAGCTCCCTGTCCTCAAATTCAGTGCTGTGTTCACACTACTACACAAGAGATTTCCTGTCAACAAAACACCCTTGCATTCCTAGGATGAAAACAAATTACCAATTTCTTTCTATCTTATCCTTTTGCTAGTATTCGATCTAGAATATTTAAACCTAGTTCATGAATAGGGTAAAATTGTAATTGATCTTTCTCATATTGCATTTAATTTCAAATCCAAGTCATAATCACAGAAGCAGCTAGGAATATGCCCTCTTTTATGATTTGCAAGAAGAGTTTTAAAGGACTGGAATTGTTTCACTATTGAAAGTTTTAAGGAGCTCACCCACAGGGCTGAGGATGTAACTCAGTTGTAGAAAGCTTGCCCAGCATCTTGAGATTCTGTAATCATTTCTCAGTGCTAAAAGTATCCCACACAGTTGTCTTAAGCACAATTTTAAAATTATTATCCTAATTTCATTAATACATAAAAGACTTCTAAGATTTCATGATTTTTGGTTTTATGATGTCTTTGTGTATGTATGTGTGTGTGTGTGTGTGTGTGTGTGATATTGGACATTGAACATGGATTTACACAAACACTGATCTATATTCCATACATCCCCAGTAATTTTTATTTTATTTCATTTGCTAAGTAAGTGGCTGAGGCTGGCCTTAAACTTGTGGTTCTCCTGCCTCAATTTCCCAAATTTCTGGATTTGCAGGCATGGGTCAAAAATGTGTATTTTAAGTCATGTTTTACTACAGGTTTATGCTTTCCTCATGGTATCTTTTTATTTTAAAGACAATTCAGAGAACTCATTGTATAATTTATAGGAAAAATTACTGAGTCCTGGTGGCAAATATTGATCTCTGCTGAAATGTTACTACATATAATATGTAGTACATATGTATAACTTCCAATTTAAATACATTTTTATACTATAGGCGAATAGTAATTATGGGTTATCATTTGGATGAATTCTCCTTTTCACCTGTGTGCCAAAGCTCCTTTACTAGTAGAAATTGTTAAGAAGTGCAAATATTTGTGTGTTGATTATATATATGTGTGTGTGTGTGTATATATATATATATATATATATATATATATATATGTGTGTGTATATATATATATATATATATATATATATATATATATATATATATATTTTCTTTCTCTTTTTTACTTTTTAGAGTTTCTATGGGAGTTAATGGAAGGCAATAATAGTATGTCACCACGGAAACCAACCAGATATCCATATCTTGAGATATTTTATTATAAGTGAGGTTCTTATTTACCATAATAAAAGTGACATAAGGTTAGAATCTCAGATATTGGAAGTTTTTGTCCCACTTCCTCACCCATAGTTATGTACATGGGACTCTCTCAGTTTTCCAGGTATATTTGTACCATGTCACACAGGAACCAAAGGGCCCAACCCTGAAACCTCAGGTCATTTGAGTGCTACTTACATGTGAGTTTTCTCCTGTGGACCCTCCTGCCCCCAGAGATGGTCTAACCATACTACCTACTGATCTCAGAACAAACTTCTTTCACAACGGACCAAATTCACCTCCACTTTATTTCTTGGAATCCTGTTTGTATCACTTGAATGAAATATCTAGCAGGGACTGTGGAGGCATGGTCCAGAGGTTGCCATAACTGATATCTTTCTCTGTGGGTACTGAACTAGTGGGGGTGGTAAACATGGAAACATGTCTTTGTAGAGCATTCAATCCACTCTGAATCTGAAGACAATGTGAAGGTCTCTGAGGAGGAGGCATTTGCTTTGGATTCTTAGAGGGGATGGAGTTCACTGAGGGTTAAATAGATGATTGCAGGGGAGACAATAATGTATCAGAAATGTGCACATTTTCTAGAGCAACAGACAGAGAAAATAATAGAACAGAGATGTGGCAACCATGGGTGCAGAGATGGGCAGTGCCTAGGGTACAGAAGAGATAATGTTTAGATCCTTCAGGTGTCTTTCTTATTGGCCTAGATATGTTTAACCAGGATTGTGCCCATTACTATGTCTTATGTTAGAGTATTGACTCTGGTAAGGTGGGACTTGTAGAAGAGAATAGGGATAAAAATACCCAATAGAGAATATTTCTGAGTAGCTGTTATGACTACATATGAAATGTTACATGCATTTTAGGTAGGACACCTGGGCCCACTGAACCTCAGGTGAGAGGATAAATATACCACAGGGTAAGGTAGATGGAGGTAACACCTCTGATGAGACTGACAATGGTAAGACTAGGTGGAGAACAGGTCTGAGGGACTGGTGGGGATGTGGATGTATATTTGCCATTTGGTGACCATGGTATGAAAAGGTGAAATCATATAGTAGTTTCAAAGACAATCAGGGCTACATTTTCTCCTATTATATGAATAAGGCAGAAGTTAAAATCACCACCAATAGTGGACTTAAAATTGTCAGTCATTTATTTTTTATTCATGTATTTTTTTATTCTTTTTCTAGTCACTAATGCATTTTTAAGATATGATTAGAGGGGTCTGGGGCTTTGACTCAGTGGGAGAGTGCTGAGTGCAAGGTACTGGGTTTGATTTTCAGCACCACATAAAAATAAATAGATTTTAAAAATAATATGGTTAGTGATATTGCACATGCATGAAACGATAGAAATATATATGGAATTCTAGGAGTTCCCCCAAGGTATGTGCTCAGAAAGAATTAGGCACAGGAGGGCATAGATTGGCTTAAGAGGATACTGCAGGCCTGATGACCTCCTGCCCATGCAGATCAGAGAAGAAAGAGTGTCTATGTGGCTGCAAGGCTCATAGTTAGCAAGAACTCTGAACATATCAGAATCTATGGGACACAATGAAAGCAGTTTTAAGAGGGAAATTCATTGCCTGGAGTTCATTTCTCAATAAAAGAAAAAAAAAACAACAAATAAATGAACTCACACTTCATCTCAAAACCCTAGAAAAGAAGAGCAAAACAACAGAAAAAGTAGTAGAAAGCAAGAAATAATTAAAATAAAGAAATAATTAAAACAATTAAAAGCAAGAAATAATTAAAATCTATATACTGTTAAAAGGAACCATCCACCAACAAGACATAACAATCATCAATTTGTATGCACCAAACAATGGAGCTGCAACATTCATAAAACAAACTCTCCTCAAGTTCAAGAGTCAAATAGACCACAACACAATAATTATGGGTGACTTCAACACACCGCTCTCGCCATTAGACAGATCCTCTAGACAAAAGCTGAATAAAGAAACTATAGAACTCAACAGCACAATCAATAACCTAGACTTAACCGACATATATAGAATATATCAACCATCATCAAGTGGGTATATGTTCTTCTCAGCAGCACATGGATCCTACTCAAAGATAGACCATATATTATGCCATAAGGCAACTCTTAGTAAATATAAAGGTGTGGAGATAATACCATGCACCATATCTGATCATAATGGAATGAAATTGGAAATCAATGATAAAAGAAGGAAGGAAAAATCCTATATCACATGGAAAATGAACAATATGTTATTGAATGATCAATGGGTTATAGAAGACATAAAGGAGGAGATGAAAAAATTCTTAGAATCAAATGATAACACAGACACAACATACCGGAATCTATGGGACACAATGAAAGCAGTTTTAAGAGGGAAATTCATTTCTTGGAGTTCTTACCTCAAAAAAAGAAAAAAACAACAAATAAATGAACTCACGCAACACCTCAAAAACCTAGAAAAGGAAGAGCAAAACAACAGCAAATGTAGTAGAAGACAAGAAATAATTAAAATTAGAGCAGAAATCAACAAAATTGAAACAAAAGAAACCATTGAAAAAATTGATAAAACTAAAAGTTGGTTCTTTGAAAAAATAAATAAGATAGACAAGCCCTTAGCCATGCTAACGAAAAGAAGAAGAGAGAGAACTCAAATTACTAACATACGGGATGAAAAAGGCAATATCACAACAGACACTACAGAAATACAGAAGATAATCAGAAAGTATTTTGAAACCCTATATTCCAATAAAATAGAAGATAATGAAGATATCGATAAATTTCTTAAGACATATGATTTGCCCAGATTGAGACAGGAAGACACACACAATTTAAACAGACCAATAACAAAAGAAGAAATAGAAGAAGCCATCAAAAGACTACCAACCAAGAAAAGCCCTGGACCGGATGGGTATACAGCGGAGTTCTACAAAACTTTCAAAGAAGAATTAATACCAATACTTTTCAAGCTATTTGAAGAAATAGAAAAAGAAGGAGCTCTTCCAAATTCATTCTATGAGGCCAACATCACTTTGATCCCAAAACCAGACAAAGATACTTCAAAGAAAGAAAACTACAGACCAATATCTCTAATGAACTTGGATGCAAAAATTCTCAATAAAATTCTGGCGAATCGAATACAAAAACATATCAGAAAACTTGTGCACCATGATCAAGTAGGATTCATTCCTGGGATGCAAGGATGGTTCAATATACGGAAATCAATAAATGCTATTCACCACATCAATAGACTTAAAGACAAGAACCACATGATCATCTCAATGGATGCAGAAAAAGCATTTGACAAAGTACAGCATCCCTTTATGTTCAAAACATTAGAAAAACTAGGGATAACAGGAACTTACCTCAACATTGTAAAAGCTATATATGCTAAACCTCAGGCTAGCATCATCCTAAATGGAGAAAAACTGAAGGCATTCCCTCTAAAATCTGGAACAAGACAGGGATGCCCTCTATCACCACTTCTATTCAATTTAGTTCTCGAAGTACTAGCCAGAGCAATTAGACAGACAAAAGAAATTAAAGGCATAAAAATAGGAAAAGAAGAAATTAAACTATCGCTATTTGCGGATGACATGATAATATACTTAACAGACCCAAAAGAGTCTACAAAGAAGCTGCTAGAGTTAATAAATGAATTCAGCAAAGTGGCAGGTTATAAAATCAACACGCATAAATCAAAGGCATTCCTGTATATCAGCAACAAAACCTCTGAAATGGAAATGAGGAAAAACACTCCATTCACAATATCCTCAAAGAAAATAAGATACTTGGGAATCAACCTAACAAAAGAGGTGAAAGATTTATACAATGAAAACTACAGAACCCTAAAGACAGAGATAGAAGAAGATCTCAGAAGATGGAAAAATGTACCCTGTTCATGGATAGGCAGAACTAACATCATCAAAATGGCGATATTACCCAAAGTTCTCTACAGGTTTAATGCGATGCCAATCAAAATTCCAGTGGCATATCTTGTAGAAATAGACAAAGCAATCATGAAATTCATATGGAAAAACAAAAGACCCAGAATAGCAAAAGCAATTCTAAGCAGGAAGTGTGAATCTGGAGGTATAGCGATACCGGAGGTCAAACTGTACTACAAAGCAATAGTAACAAAAACAGCATGGTACTGGTACCAAAACAGGCAGGTGGACCAATGGTACAGAATAGAAGACACAGAGACTAATCCACAAAGTTACAACTATCTTATATTTGATAAAGGGGCTAAAAGCATGCAATGGAGGAAGGATAGCATCTTCAACAAATGGTGCTGGGAAAATTGGAATACATATGCAACAAAATGAAATTGAATCCCTTTCTCTCGCCATCCACAAAAATTAACTCAAAATGGATCAGGGAGCTAGATATCAAATCAGAGACACTGCGTCTGATAGAAGAAAAAGTTGGATATGACATACATATTGTGGGGTCGGGCTCCAAATTCCTTAATAGGACACCCATAGCCCAAGAGTTAACAACTAGAATAAACAAATGGGACTTACTTAAACTAAAAAGTTTTTCTCAGCAAGAGAAACAATAAAAGAGGTAAATAGAGAGCCAACATCCTGGGAACAAATTTTTACCCCTCACACCTCCGATAGAGCCCTAATATCCAGAATGTACAAAGAACTCAAAAAATTAAACAATAAGATAACAAATAACCCAATTAACAAATGGGCCAAGGACCTGAACAGACACTTCTCAGAGGAGGACATACAATCAATCAACAAGTACATGAAAAAATGCTCACCATCTCTAGCAGTCAGAGAAATGCAAATCAAAACCACCCTAAGATACCATCTCACTCCAGTAAGATTGGCAGCCATTATGAAGTCAAACAACAATAAGTGTTGGCGGGGATGTGGGGAAAAGGGCACACTTGTACACTGCTGGTGGGGCTGCAAAATGGTGAGGCCAATTTGGAAAGCAGTATGGAGATTCCTGGGAAAGCTGGGAATGGAACCACCATTTGACCCAGCTATCACACTTCTCGGACTATTCCCAGAGGACCTTAAAAAAGCGCTCTATAGGGATACGGCTGCATCAATGATTATAGCGGCACAATTCACAATAGCTAGACTGTGGAACCAATCTAGATGCCCCTTAATAGATGAATGGATAAAAAAAAATGTGGCATATATACACAATGGAGTATTATGCAGCACTAAGAAATGAGAAAATCATAGAATTTGCAGGGAAATGGATGGCATTAGAACAGATTATGCTAAGTGAAGCTAGCCAAGCCCTAAAAAACAAATGCCAAATGTCTGCTTTGTTATAAAGAGAACAACTAAGAACAGAACAGGAAGAAAGAACATGAGGAAAAGACTACAGTAAACAAAGACGAATGGGGGGAGAGAAACGGGGAGAGAAGTGAAAGCACATGGAAATGGTAGGAGACCTTCAATGATACATAAAATTATAAGAGGTTATGAGGGGCAAGGGGGAGGGAAAAAGAGGGAGAGAATTGAACAACAGCAGGGGAGGTAGAGAGGGAAGATGGGAGGGGAGGGGAGGGGAGGGGGGATAGTAGGGGATAGGAAAGGTAGCAGAATACAACAGTCACTAATATGGCATTATGTAAAAATGTGAATATGTAACAGATGTGATTCTGCAATCTGTATTTGGGGTGAAAATGGGAGTTCAAAACACAATTTGAGTCAAATGTATGAAAGATGATATATCATGAGCTATGTAATGCTTTAAATAATCAATAAAAAAATAAAATATCAAAAAAAAAAGAAGAGCAAAACAACAGAAAATGTAGTAGAAAGCAAGAAATAATTAAAATCAGAGTGGAAATCAACAAAATTGAAACAAAAAAAATTGAAAAATTGATAAAACTAAAAGTTGGTTCTTCAAAAAAATAAATAAGATCAACAGACCCTTAGCCTTGCTAACAAAGAAAGAAGAGAGAGAACTCAAATTACTAAGATACGGGATGAAAAAGGCAATATCACAACGGACACTACAGAAATACAGAAGATAATTAGAAATTATTTTGAAACCCTATATTTCAATAAAATTTCTATTTTTATAGAAATTTATAGTGATGATATCGATAAATTTCTTAAGTCATATGATTTGCCCAGATTGAGTCAGGAGGAAATGGAAGAAGCCATCAAAAGACTACCAACCATGGCATTAGAGCAGATTATGCTAAGTGAATCTAGCCAATCCTTAAAAAACAAATGCCAAATGTCTTCTTTGATATAAGGGGAGTAACCAAGGACAGGGTAGAGAAGAAGAGCTGGAGAAGAAGATTAACATTAAACAGGGATGATAGGCAGGAGGGAAAGGGAGAGTTAAGGGAAATTGCATGGAATTGGAAGGTGAGCCTCAGGGTTATACACAATTACATATAAGAGGAAAGGAGGAGTAGGAGAGAAATTATATAAGTGTAAGAAACGATTTACAGTAGAGGGGGTGGAGAGAAGGGGAGGGGAGGGGAGGGGGGATAGTGGAGAATGGGATAGACAGCAGAATACATCAGTCACTAGAAAGGCAATTTGTAAATCAATGGAAATGTAACTGATGTGACACAGCAATCTGTATACGGGGTAAAGGTGGGAGTTCATAACCCACTTGAATCATTCTGTGAAATATGGTATATTAAGAACTATGTAATGTTTTGAACAACCAACAATAAAAAAAAAAGAACAGGAAGCAAGAAAGCCAGACAAGTTTCAATAGCTATTATGTAATACAGTCACAACCTTGTTTACAAGATGTATGTGGGAATTGTCATTGCTTGCAGGGGTTAGCCACAAATCTTTAGCCTGCGGCAATTATTAAAGTACTTGCAGATAAAATAGCTTTGTCTATGAGTTGAATAAAGAGGAGTGGAGAATTTAAAAAAAAAAAAAAAAAGACTACCAACCAAGAAAGCCCTGGACCGAATGGATATACAGCGGAGTTTTACAAAACCTTCAAAGAAGAATTAATACAATACTTTTCAAGTTATTTCAAGAAATAGAAAAAGAAGGAGATCTTCCAAATTCATTCTATGAGGCCAACATCATCCTGATTCCAAAACCAGACAAAGATACTTCAAAGAAAGAAAACGACAGACCAATATCTCTAATGAACACAGATGCAAAAATCCTCAATAAAATCATGGCAAATTGAATACAAAAGAATATCAAAAAAATAGTGCACCATGATCAAGTTGGATTCATCCCTGGGATGCAAGGCTGGTTCAATATACGGAAATCAATAAATGTATTCACCACATCAATAGACTTAAAGATAAGAACGACATGTTCATCTTGATAGATGCAGAAAAAGCATTCGACAAAGTACAACCTCCCTTTATGTTCAAAATACTAGAAAATCTAGGGATAACAGGATCTTACCTCAACAGCATAAAAGCTATATATGCTAAGCCTCAGACTAGCATTATTCTGAATGGAGAAAAAATGAAGGCATTCCCTCTAAAATCTGGAACAAGACAGGGATGCCCTCTATCACCACTTCTATTCAATATTGTTCTCGAAACACTGGCCAGAGCAAATAGACAGAGGAAAGATATTAAAGGCATAAAAATAGGAAAAGAAGAACTTAAATTATCACTATTTGTAGATGATATGATACTATATCTAACAGACCCAAAAGGGACTACAAAGAAACTACTAGAGTTAATAAATGAATTCAGCAAAGTGGCAGGATATAAAATCAACACACATAAATCAAAGGCATTCCTGTATATCAGCGACAAATCTTCTGAAATGGAAATGAGGTCAACCACCCCATTCACAATATCCTCAAAAAAATAAAATAAAACAATTGGGAATCAACCTAACAAAAGAGGTGAAAGTTTTATAAAATGAAAACTACAGAACCCTAAAGAGAGAAATAGAAGAAGACCTTAGAAGATGGAAAAATATACCCTGTTCATGGATACGAAGAACTAACATCATCAAAATGGCAATATTACCCATAGTTCTCTATAGGTTTAATGCAATGCCAATCAAAATACCAAGGGCATTTCTTGTAGAAATAGATAAAGCAATTATGAAATTCATATGGAAAAACAAAAGACCCAGAATAGCAAAAGCAATTCTAAGCAGGAAGTGTGAGTCAGGCGGTATAGCGATACCAGATTTCAAACTATACTACAGAGCAATAGTAACAAAAACAGCATGGTACTGGTACCAAAACAGACAGGTGGACCAATGGTACAGAATAGAGGACACAGAGACCAATCCACAAAATTACAACTATCTTATATTTGATAAAGGGGCTAAAAGCATGCAATGGAGAAAGGATAGCATCTTCAACAAATGGTGCTGGGAAAACTGGAAATCCACATGCAACAAAATGAAACTGAATCCCTTTCTCTCGCCATGCACAAAAGTTAACTCAAAATGGATCAAAGAGCTTGATATCAAATCAGAGACTCTGCACCTGATAGAGGAAAATTTGGCTCCGATCTACATATTGTGGGGTCGGGCTCCAAATTCCTTAATAGGACACCCATAGCACAAGAGTTGATAACAAGAATCAACAAATGGGACTTACTTAAACTGAAAAGTTTTTTTTCTCAGCAAGAGAAACAATAAGAGAGGTAAATAGGGAGCCTACATCATGGGAACAAATTTTTACTCCTCACACTTCAGATAGAGCCCTAATATCCAGAGTATACAAAGAACTCAAAAAATTAGACAATAAGATAACAAATAACCCAATCAACAAATGGGCCAAGGACCTGAACAGACACTTCTCAGAGGAGGACATACAATCAATCAACAAGTACATGAAAAAATGCTCACCATCTCTAGCAGTCAGAGAAATGCAAATCAAAACCACCTTAAGATACCACCTCACTCCAGTAAGATTGGCAGCCATTATGAAGTCAAACAACAACAAGTGCTGGCGAGGATGTGGGGAAAAGGGTACTCTTATACATTGCTGGTGGGACTGCAAACTGGTGCGGCCAATTTGGAAAGCAGTATGGAGATTCCTGGGAAAGCTGGGAATGGAACCACCATTTGACCCAGCTATTTCCCTTCTTGGACTATTCCTTTAAGACCTTAAAAGAGCGTACTACAGGGATACTGCCACATCTATGTTCATAGCAGCACAATTCACAATAGCTAGACTGTGGAACCAACCCGGATGCCCTTCAATAGATGAATGGATAAAAAAAATGTGGCATTTATACACAATGGAGTATTACGCAGCTATAAAAAATGACAAAATCATGGAATTTGCAGGGAAATGGATGGCATTAGAGTAGATTATGCTAAGTGAAGCTTGCCAACCCCTAAAAAACAAATGCCAAATGTCTTCTTTGATAAAAAGGGAGTAACTAAGAACAGAGCATGGAGGAAGAACAGGAGGAAAAGCCTAACATTGCACAGAGACATGAGGTGGGAGAGAAAGGGAGAGAAAAGGGAAATTGCATGGAAATGGAAGGAGATCCTCATTGTTACACAAAATTACATATAAGAGGTTGTGAGGGGAATGGGGAAAAAAAAACAAGGAGAGAAATGAATTGTAGTAGATGAGGTAGAGAGAGAAGATGGGAGGGGAGGGGCGGGGGGATAATAGAGGATATAGAGGATAGGAAAGGTAGCAGAATACAGCAGTCACTAATATGGCATCATGTAAAAATGTGTATGTGTAACCGATGTGATTCTGACATCTTTAATTGGGGTAAGAATGGGAGTTCATAACCCACTTGAATCTAATGTATGAAATATGATATGTCACGAGCTTTGTAATGTTTTGAACAACCAATAAAAAAAGTATATTCACACTAAAAAAAAAAAGAACTCTGAACAGCTGGAAAACCTCAGTTTTGAATTTTGGGGGATGGGTCCAGCTGGAGCAGAAGGCCAAGAGAGCAGGAAACATCCCCTGTCCTAAACGTGAATTGATCACTAAAATCCAGGGGTAGTGGAAACAGGAAGTACTCTTCATGTGTCTTCCAGGGAATACTATAGGTGAAAACTGCTGATTGGCAGTCCCTTCTTGATCTGGCACAGGCATTACTGACCTCTGGGGTGACTATTCCCACATCAATGTGTAGGCAGTAGCCTCCTTCTTGTGGTCACCCAGGATCCAGGATCCACTCAGCCTGCAGAGAAACTCTCATATCTGTCTGTGTTCAGAGGTTTCCCTATCTAATTCTTTCCCACCTGGATGCTGTCACAGATGTCAGAGCCATGTTCTGAACTCACCTGTTGTGCTCCAGGTCCTTTCTAGTTGTGTTCACCAACATTCCCCTCCTACAAACCACATTCGTATCTGAACACCTTGCCTCTGTTTCTGAAAGGCTCCCAACTAAAAAACAAAACAAAACAAACAAACAAACAAACAAACAAAAAAACAAAAACTTCCTAGTGTTGAGAAAAAAATATTTCAAGAGAAAATGTTTTTTCCCCCCCTTTGGTAGATTGATAAATGCTTTTTTTTAAATGAGAAGTTTGGGTAAAAATATAATTTAATAAATCCACTCAAATAAGTTCAAAATTATACAAGTGAAGTTACTTCCCAAACAGTACATACCATATATACAACACACACACACACACACACACACACACACAAACACACACAGAGAGAGAGAGAGAGAGAGAGAGAGAGAGAGAGAGAGAGAGAGAGAGACAGTAAGTCTTTTGGTTTGATTTATTGCAAAATTTACATCAATGGAGATGCTAACCACTGGAAAAAATGATTTGATCTAGGTCTTCAAATCAGATTCAGGTGATATTATCCTATTTGGAAGATAAAATTATTGAATCCCCATTTTTGGAACATTTCCTCGCAAACAATTCACATCTACCCTCCATTTTTGACTAATCAGAAACAGAAATTAACCAACACTTACCTTAGCCTATCTCTAGGGGCAGTCATCATTGGACAGTCAGAGAGGTCAGTGTCCAGTCTTATAATTCCCATATCCTGTGATGATGTTTCTATCCATACTAAATCATGTACAGGTTTAGATCTCTGTTTCCCACCTGGGACTTATTGTCCTGAGCATCATTGTGATGTATCACACAGTGAAAATATTTGATCCTCAGGTGGGCACCTGAGACGGTCAGGCAGTTTTTCTCCAAACAAGGGAGTCTGAGAACCAGGAAGGTGACCAAGAGTGTTGTTTGTGTTTTAAATTAAGGTCCTGGCACTTGGCTAGACTTCTGCTGCAATAAGTATGAGAGATGATTGTTGGTGACCAGTACAGTTCTGGAGCCAGAGAGGAGGGTGACTGTTCCTCCTGAGCAAGTTGTTAGTGAGGGCTACTGAGTCTCACAACCTGAGAAGTGGACTCTAAATTCTGAACAAAGCATGAGGAAGGACAACACAGGTCCATTACAAAGGCTGAATCCAAAGTCTTTATCATACTGAACATGAGTGAGAAGCAGACATGTCTAGGCTGTGGTATGCATTTGGGGAGGATTCCCTGGCCCTAAAATTTAGGCCGCACTTCATGATGGCCCATGATTTCCCAATGAACTGCCTGGTATAGGGGTAACATTTATGTGGCATATTATATAAATCTGGGCCCTTTATTATCAACTTCTAAAACATGATCCTACATTCTGAGAGCGCTTAGATTTTCAGAAGTAGATACAGGATGGCTGTTTGCTGTAGATTTTTCCCATGGGAGGAAGCAGCTGCACTAGTATTGTGCATGGTTCACTGAGCAACTGTTCAGAATCCAATGAAGATAAACCACTTGAGTTTTACCATTTTTTCTACAAATATCCAGAGTGCCCCCTGGAGGCCTTTTCATCTAAAGCTATAAGGTCCCATTTGATAAAGAACTGATGAAATACTTGTATGACATTGCCAATGTATTTCCAAGACTGTCTCACATTCATTACTTGAGTTATCTTTGAGCATTCCTGTTTACAACTATTTACCTGTTTTGTTTGTTGAAATCATTCCCAATTGTGTGCACTTTAATTTTAGTATTGCATGGTCTTCAACTATTCTGCAATTTTTTATAATTAACATACTTGTATTTATTTTGTAAAATGATTCATTGTTTATTATAATTGTATATTAATAGTGATGTTCACTGTACACATAAGCAAACATATAGCAACACTAATTTCATCAATTTTATTCCACAGTATTCTACCTTTTACTCCCTTATACCCTCCCCTAAACCTGCTTCTCTACTCTTCTGCTCTCATTTCAGTTGTTCTTTAATTGGTACATTGAAATTAATAAAATTGGGATTTACTGTGATATATTGGTACATGCGCATAGCATCATTTGTTTAGTGTCCTTTCACAGGACCTGCCTGTCACCTTGTTTTCTCCCTCTCCAAATCTTCTTTCTCTATTCAACATTTCTCTCTTCAAGGATCCAGTTCTTTCTTTCATGACTGAATGTTACCAAGAGAAAAATTAATAAAGATGGGACTCATTAATTTGTGTTATGAATGAGTACAGGATTGATTTCATGACAAAATTACTTATAAGATTGATGATTTTGATCTTCGCATTGAATATAGAGAAGGCTTAAGTGAAAAGTTATATTAGTTATTATTCTTTGGGGATAAAAAGAAAACAGAAAAAAGGAATGCTCCATAATGGTGAATTAAATTTTCTTTTAACGCCATTTTAACTATTTTACTAGTTCAGTGAAAATAAAGTTGGTTACACAGATGGTCAACCACGTCTATATAACCACAGTACTCAAAATACACAAAGCTCAGATAAGCTATCTTTTTTTTTGAACTCTTTTATTTATCATTACCAGGGATTGAACATATAGGAGTTCAGTGTCACCCCATTCACCACCATCCACATTTTTTTTTAGAAAGAGTGTTTTGCTAAGATGCTTAGAACCTTACTAAGTTACTGAAACATTTGAATTTATAATTCTCCTGCCTCAGCCTCCCAAGCCACTGAAATTATAGATGTGCATACTACACCCAGCTTTTATGGTTTTCCTGTTTGAAAAAAAAAATATGTGCATTATAGCATGCATTATTTTTAGGAGATTTATAAATGTTAGTGACTCTACCAAGAGAGAACACTTTTTTAAAAAATTAAAACTACAATAACTCCATACTCTACTATTTTTAAGACCTGTTTTGTGGCCTAACATATAATATACCCTGCCAATGAATTCATGTTTAATTGAAAAGAATTTTCCTAAGCTCGAGTGGTTAATGTGGGTGACAGTCTAAGAAGAATCTCATACAAGTTAGGGCACTGTTTCCCACAGTGAGCAGTTTTCCAGTTGTCTGCTTGCATCCTTAAAACTAATAGTTCTGATGTACATGCTGTAGAGTAAGTGTTTTTTTTTTTTTTTACACTGAATCAGACACCCAATGAGGACACATTATCTATTGACAGTAAGATGCATAGACTTAGCATTTTTGCTTAGTTATTAGACCAGAGAGTTTTGTCATTCTGGATGAACAAAATTTCAACTCTGTGATGTGATATAACATGGCAAAATTCTTGCTCACACACCTTATCCACTGCATGTGGTGAATGCTAATTTACCATGTGTTCATTTTCATTCTGCTACTAACTCAATACAGGGTCACTCAATGGGATAATTCTTGTCAACATTCAGAAGTAAACATGCAGGAAAGAAGAAGGGAAATAGCTCTTCAAATTATCTTGCTATTGTTCAGTTGTAGCCCAGGCCTTCTTCGATTCTACCTTATTGGGCAAAATAGACCCTGAACCAAGGCCTCATTCAAAGAAGCAGAGAATTCTGACTGGGATATTTGGAAATCATGATGCTATATGTGCACACATCTGATGCAGAGTCCTATGTCCACCCAATTACTGGACACCTTATAAGTTGCTCACAAAAGCAACATCCATAATCCTTGATAATCAGAAAGAACTTTGATGCTTCAAGTTGAGTATTAGGATGAATGGCTTCTCTGTGGTATTTTGTTGTTGTTGCTGTTGTTGTTGTTGTTGTTGTTGTTGTTGTTATTTTGTTTATTTTTGTTTTGGGACAAATTGTCCCTCAGTTGTTGAAGCTTGCCTCCAAATTGTTATCTCACTGTCTCAATTTCCTGAGAATCTTGGATCACAGGCATGCACCACTAGAGCTATTAAAAGAAGCCAAAAAAAAAAAAAAAAAAAAAGAAGCCAAATCTGCAAGAGGCAATTTGGGCCTCAATACATGTCCATTGAATTCCTTCTAGTAGTGTTAAAGTGAGAGAATACACAAAAACATGGCAAAAAGTGGCATTCAGTCCACCTGGATTTTAAAACTTTGTGCTCTTTGCTGCAACTAACTAAATCAAATTTTTATCTGTGAAGGGATTGAAGGGGGTAGTTTTTAAGTTCCAGACCTTGCCATCTTTGCCACCCACATTAGATGTCCTATCACATCTCCTTGGAAGATGAAGTATTTGTCAGATATTGGTAATAATCACTGGGAATCTCAGCTGACATGAGATTAAGAAGAAAACATGAAAGTAACTCATTTCTCATTTAACTCACCGAAATTCATAAACATGTGATTTGGAGCTACACAGACAGGACATATAACAAAATGGCTTTTTTTTATCTTTTCTCATGGACATTCCACCATCCTAGATACAACTGGAAATCCACACCTTCACTACCTGTACCAGTCTTGACTTCTCTGAAGTGTCAGTCCTTATTATCAGATTATGAAGATGACACAATTTTCTTAGAATAATCTCATTCTCAAATGGGGTCCAGGAAATGTGTTTCAGTTGCAGATGTCCTGGCAACGTAAGAGATACCCTCATAACTCTGACTTGAGCACATAGTGCAGGAGCCTTTACCTCACAATGATCTTCTGCTTCAAAGTAACTCCCTCAGAATATTGCATGTAAGCCCTCTAGCCTTTTTTCCCAGCCCCACCACAAGCCCTGGATTAGGAGAGATGTTCTCCAAATTGATGAGGGAAAAGGTACAGCTAGACCTGCCCACAGGCACAATTATAAAATCCTGAGCCCAGTGAACAGTGAGAAGATAACAAAAGAACAATATTTCTGATTGTTTTCCATGAATTTTTGAAGAAAATATCTTAGATCAGGAGGTCAATAATACAATGAATACAGTGAAGACTGCCTTATATTGTTATCTCTACTGATGAAGTTAAAAATAAAATTTTAATACTTATGTTGTCAGAGAAAAGTGTCCATCATCAACAACAACAAAAAACAGGGACCAAGTCATGATGTGTCCTCAGGAGAATCAAGATAAATTCAAAACAATGCGGAAGGGTCTCAAGGGTAATTTATAGAGTGGAAGATATCATTAAAGAAGGAATATCTGTTGTGTGTATCCAAATATAAAAGGAAACATGATCAATAGTCACAGAGAGGGTCAGTGGTCATCTGAGAGGTTCTTTGAGCCGAGATGGAGGGAGGATTCCCAAAGGTCAAAGAAAGATTTTAGGCAGGGGCATGAATTCCTTTGCATTATTGTGCTGATGTTCATAAAGGTGTACAAATAAGTCAAAATTTATCAAAGTTTTCACTTATGTATGTTTTATATTGTAACAAATATTTCATATTAGAAAATTAATATATAATTAGGCTAAAATATGTATAAGAAATGTACACAATTAGGGTTAAGGAGAAGAACACACCATTCTAGAATTTCTATAATTAGGGAAGATTAGAGGATGAAACCACAGGTTTCCCCATCAGAGGTCAAATCTGAAATGATCAGAGTTGCACTGGATGCCTCATCACCTAAATTTCATGGCAAAGAGGCCTCAGAATCCTGTTCAGCTCCTCTAGCTAAAGAGAAACAAAAATTTATGTTTATATGGAGGCATTTCCCTAGGAACATACTGCTGTGAATAATGCTAGGGACAGAGTACAAGAGGCTTCTCACTCAAAGTAGTGCCCATAGATTCAGCTGGGCCTATAGTATTGCTAGCAGAAGAGGCCATAGGCCAGGCCTGAGCAAAGCTGCTGAGTGTTTGCCCTCCTGACAAATGGAGAAGAGGTTCTCTTATTTCCAAATAAGCCTGAAGCACTGTGCAAGCATTGAAGCTATTGTCATAAGACTGACAGAAATAGCTTCATCCTCAGGCTGGAGTTCAGTGAGGGTCACTGAAGCATAGTTGCCAGACTTAGAGCCAGAGAAGTGATAAGGGACCACATAGGGTCAATTTCTAATTTCCATAGATGAGAAGTTTTGGGGTCATTTCAGGGAGCTGTTTATACCAGTGCACATTCCAGCCATCCCTAATATTGGTGGTGTTTCCAGCCTAGGAGATGGTGACTGTCTTTCCTTGAGTTCCAGACAGTGAAGGCAGTTGAATCAGCACAAGGCCCCAGGATCTGGAAGTGGAAGAGACACAGAGAGGGTGATGTTTATCTAAAGACAAGAGTAGAATCAGGGCCCATATCAGAGGACTCCTACATCCTATCCCTCCTCCATATCATGTCACCTATGCACTGAACAGAAGGAATTTGAGGAGGAGAGAACCAGGCCATGGTGAAGGTCATCCTGTGCTCTGCCTTTTGTTCATGATGCTGAGCAGAGGTTCCCTTAAGTTTCTCCCTTGCCCTCTTTGTATTCTGAGAATTGAAGTGTCTATTCATGCAAATTAGATGTCTCCAGGTTTCCTGATTGCACCCTGGGCCCTGATTCACACTCCAATATATAAAGATTCCATGTGGGTGTGCAGGGGTTGAGTTGAGTTTGCTCAAAGGTGTGGGAGGTTATGTGCGCTCTCTCTTGTCCAGCAAGAAGGTCCACAGAAAAGGGTAAAGGAGAGTGTGGTTGTAGACTGCTAATCAAGAACTCTGAAGACCAAGCAGCTATCAGATCTGATTTTATTTTGCAGTTACCAGGTATACATACTCAGGCAGTAGGTAGGCAGATTACAAGCAGCCACCAATGCAATTTCTGCTAACTCTCCTTGCAGTGACCCGTTGAGGAGTGGGCTGTGGAGTAAGTGCAGGGACTGCAACACATGGCCCCAGGGCTGTGCCTACAGGGTAAGTGGCCTGTTGTTCATATGCCTAGCAGGAGTGGAGTGGCCTGCCACTCAGAAGCCCTTAATGGATGCCATGTATACAGTACTCCATGCACTTCTCCCCACAGGAAGTTACAGATGTGAGCCCTAACAAGAGAGCATCAGGCAGGGACAGGTGGCTCATTACAGTTCTGGTTACTTTCTGACCCATCTTGACTAGTCTGCAATGCCCCCTATGAACCAAGCCAAGACACATCATTATGTGACGCCGTGGTCAGACTCCCTGAGACAGTCCTACATTCCACTGCCTCTGCCTAGGGGGCAGGCCAGTGAGCCCCTCTTGTGGCCTCTCCATTACCTCAGGATGGCCTTCTTGCTTTTCTAAGACTCCTCATGGTGAATTCATGCATAATTCATTTGAGTCCTTCCTAGATAGGTCTAGGATTCTGTCTTTGATATAAATTCTTCTCAATTCAGAATTAAGTAGGTGAACATAAAGTTTCTTTTTTTTATTAGTATGCAGGGTACCATCTAGGTTATCCCCAACACAAAAAACTGTTCTCCAAATGTCCTTTCACCATGGACTTGGCAAGGGACTCAGTTGCAAATTTTATGAGTAGCTATTTGATGTCATTTAGAAGACACCTTTATGCATGTTTTTAAGCTTTCTCAGTTCACATGTTTGCAACCCTTCTTGTCAGCAAGTGAGACTGAGGAGTATGACTACGTGTCACTCACAGCCATACAGCACTTTAGCCACCATTATCTATGTGAATGCCTGTCACAGGGGGTGAGGCACTGAGAAGACTCCAATTGTAGGAATCATGAATGTCTTCAGACATGGATAAAAGTTCACTTTCTCCTAGGCACTGGCAGGGAATCATGCAATGTCAGCCTGAATATTAGCCTTTATTCATATTTATCATAATAATTCAGTGCATTTCAAAAAGTCCTATGGTTCCTTCTGAGAACCTAAATTACATTCTGAATTTTTAAAAAAAACTTTTTATTTCCTTTCATTTTTTATTTGTTTTTATTAGTTATAGATGACAGTAGAATGTATTTTGACATATTATACATAAATCAAGTATAATTTTCCATGCTCTGGTTGTACATGACATTGGTCATGTATTATATGTGCATATAGGAAAGTAATGCCTAATTTTTTCTACTGTATTTCCCATTTCCATACCACCTCCCTTCCCTTAAACCCCTATTGTCTAATAAAAGTACTTCTATTCATTATTTCCTGCCTGCCCTTATTGTAATTTAACATACACATATCAGAGAGAACATCCACTCTGATTTTTGGGGATTGCGTTATTTCACTTAGCAGAATAGTCTCCAGTTTAATCCATTTACTAGGAAATGCCATTATTTACTTTCTATTTATCATTGAGAAATATTCCATTGTGTATATGTACCATATTTTCTTTCTCCATTTATCTGTTGAAGGGTGCTTAGGCTGGGTCCATATTTTAGCTCTTGTGAATTAAGTTACTATAAATATTGATGTGGCTGCATCATTGTAGTATGCTGACTTTAAGTCCTTGAGTATAAAACAAGGAGTGGGATAACTAGGTCAAACCGTTGTTCCATTCTACGTTTTCTGATGACTCTCCATACTGATTTCCAGAGTGCTTACACCAACTTGCAGTCCTACCAGCAATGAATGAGTATACTGTTTTCCCACCACCTCGCCAACATTTACTGTTGATTGTATTCTGGATAATTGGCATTCAAACTTCAGTGAGATTGAATCTCAGTGTGGTTTTAATTTGCATTTCTCTAATTATTAGAGATGTTGAGTTATTTTTTAATAATGTTGAAAATTCTGGATCCCAAGATAGGTAATGAGGGAAATTCTAGGGCTTAGAAACTTCCATACTTAGGAATGTAACTCACTTCATAGTAATTTGGTACTTTTCAACTCCTCCACAATTTGTAATTGAATATAGACAAGGTTAAAAATCAAGCATTATGTTTTATTTTCTGTTATAAGAGAAATAGTTTACCTTGTGGAATCTAATATTTTTCGTGTTTATGAATGTGATAGTATAGATATTGGGGTATATAACTACATTTCTAATTAATAGATTATTTTAAAATAAATTATACATGGGATATGTGTATTATCAAATGAATAAAATTTATAAGTTTAATACATTAAATTTTAATTATTATTTTCTCCTCTCTTTCTTCCTTCCTTCATTTATCTACCTGTGAAAAATAGGCAATATAGGTCCCCTTGTGATTTTCTTTAGTTTTAATGAAAATTTATTTCTCCACCTTCACATGGTTCTTTCAACTTTAATGACTGTTAATTTACTGCAGATTCTTTATTTCCACAAGCCAAACTCCACTTGCCTTTCAATTCAGAAAGAGGAAATCAAAAATGTTTTCTCTATTTCACTACTATTTCAATCAGGAAATTTAATTCTCCTCTTCTTCATGAGTGTGCCCAAATGCACCAGAACATACAGAGTTTTTTCTTTGATTATTCTTTTCTCTAATTTAATCTACAAATATAAACCCAGAATATTTAAACTCTTTATGCCAAACAACATGAAACAAATTATATAAAATGATGAATGTTTTGAAAAGAAAATTGCAGGTAGAAAATAAGCACATGATATAAGAACTAGAAACTGGAGCAATCACTCTGGAAAGCAGGATGGAGATTCCTTAGCAAACATGGATTGGAACCACCTACTTATCCTACTCCTTGACATATACCCAAATAATGTAAAATCAGCATTCTACAGTGATACAGCCAAATCAGTGTTTATAGCAGCTCACTACACAATAGCCAAGCTATGCAACCAACTCAGCTGCCTTTCAACAGATCAATGGGAAAAGAAAATGTTGTATCCATACAGCATGGACTATTACTCATCAATGAGGAGAAATGAAATTATGGCATTTTTGGGCAAATGGATAGAACTGGAGACTATCATTATAAGTGAAATCATCTTATACCCAAAAGCCAAAGGCTGAATTTTTCTCTATGATCAGTGGATGCTAACCCATAGAAAAGGAGAGTACAGAGATAAAGTATTGACGTAAAGTGGATTAGACAAAAGGAGAATGAAGGAAAGAAGGGGTGAGAATAAGAAAGACAATAGAATACTAGAATAAACCAGACATAACTTTCCTGTGTTTATATATTAATAAACAACAAGTGTAACTACATATCATGTTCAACCACAAGAATTGGATCAAAATTGTAATGGGTTGTACCCTTTCTATGTATAATATGTCAAAATATACTCTACAGTCATGTATATATTAAAAACAACAAATAAAAAAGCACATGAAATAACACCAAATCTCATCTATCATGAGTGTGCATATTGAAGTAGTAATGAAATGAGCTATATGTCTATGAAAAGGTTTACATATTTCACAAAGACAGTGACATGAAATTAAACCTATGCTGAAACTGTTTGTTCATTGTGAATCCAGGTGCCTGAAAGTGATATGGAAATCACAAGGAATGATTACTTCTGCTCTGCTAGCATGAACTCACCCATTCACAAAAACCAATCTGTGGACTACTGCATGAATGCATGCAAACACTGGTTATTAATAGGACTAACCACTTAAATGAGGATATTATTTAGTCATAACAATTTCTTTCTTCATTAATTTAAACACAAATGCAAGTTCTAAGATTACTAATCTGGAATTTCAATCAGACTATTTTTTCAATCAGACATGATATTATGACAAAAGTAAAAACCCATTTTATTGTTATGCTCTATGGCTTTCAAATATTGAAATTTGAAATTGTTTGAAAAATATGTTATACAGAGCAAGAAAATTTATTTTTAACACTATTCATGTTTACTACTTCCACTTGAAGCAGAATATCTGAATACTATTATTTGTGTAGTTTACATTAGTCTAAGATTAAGGAGTTTAAAAAGAAAGTAAATAAGCCAGGAGTAGTGGCACTTGCCTGTAATCCCAGTGACTCGGGAGTCTGAGGCAGCAGATTGCAAGTTCAAAGCTAGCTTCAGTGAAAGTGAAGCGCTAGCAACTCAGTGAAATCTTGTCTCAAAATAAAATACAAAATATGGCTAGAAATGTGGTTCAATGGTCAAGTGCCCATGAGTTCAGTCACTTGTACCATCTCTCTCAATAAATAAATAAATAAATAAGACAAAGAAAAAACAAAAAGAAAAGAAAAAGCAAATAAAAAGACAAAATCAAACAAGCGCTTACATGTCCATCTACAGAGATATCAGGGATGCTTACATGTTTAACACAATGATTCTATTTTAAAGACAATGCATTTACAAAATTCAATGTCTAATTTGTAAGTATAATTGCTAGGTCATGATGGGTAGTCAAAGGAGGCTTGTGGGCAGAGGCATGGTTTCCTTTTCCTGATTGTGCTGATGTTCCAAAAGGTGTGAAAATATCTCAAAATTTATCAAAATTTCCACATTTGGGGTGTTTTATTGTCTGCCAAATATTTCCTGTTAGAAACCTTATATCAAACTAGACAAAAACATGAATCACAGACATACACAATGAGGGATAAGGGGAAAAAGACACAGTTCAAGAATTCCTAGAAATTGGTAAGAATGGAGGATGGAACAACAGGATTACCTGCGAGATGTCAAGTCTGAGGTAACCAGAGCTGCACTGGCTGCCTCACCACTAATTTTCAGGACAAAGAGAATACACCATCCTATTCAGCTCCTCAAGCTAAAGAGGAGCACAAGTTTATGTTTATATGGAGAATTTCCCGAGGAACATGCTGTTCTGAATGACTAGGAGGACAGAGGACAAGAGGCTTCTCACTCAAAGAAGTGCCAGTAGATTCAGCTGGACCTATGGTAGAGCTAGCAGAAGAAGCCATAGGGCAGGCCTGAGCAAAGCTGCTGTGGGGTGTTTGACCCCTGGCAGATGGTAAAGGGGTTCTTGTCTTACTTCCCCATGAGCCTGCAGAAGTGTGTGAGAACTGAGGCTACTTTCATAAGACTCACAATAATAGTCAGCCTCATCCTCAGGCTGGAGGCCAGTGATGGTCAGTGAAGCAGATTTGCCAGACTTGGAGCCAGAGAAGCGATCAGGGACCCCTGAGTATCTATTACTATTATAATAGGAGTTTGGGGGCCATTTCTGGAATCTGTTGGTACCACTGCACATCATAGCTACCAATATTGTTGCTGCTTCCAGTGCAGGAGATGGTGACCTTCTGTCCTGGAGTCCCAGAAAGTGAGGGCTGCTGAGTCAGCACACACTGGGCCCAGGACTCTGAAAGAGAGAGAGACACAGAGAGCATGATTTTTGTCTAGAGACAAGAGTAGAATTAGGGCCATATCAGGAGACTCCCACACCCTATCCCTCCTCCATATCATGTCACCTGTGCACTGAACAAGGAAGGTGAAGAGGAGATAGGATCAGGCCATGGTGAAGGTCATCCTGAGGTCTGTTTTCCGTCCCTGATGCTGAGTGGAGGTTCCCCCAAGGGGAGGTTCTACTCATGAAAATTAGTTTCCTACAGGATTCTGATTGCACTCTGGGTCATGTTTCAGACTCCTGTACATAAAGATGCCAAGTAAGTGTGCATGGGTGGAGTTGGGTTGGCTCAGGGGTGTGGGAGATCACAGCTGTGAGAACTAACAAAAGAGCATCAGGCAGGACCAGGTGACTCATTAAAGTTCTGGTTACTTCCTGACCCCCCTTAACTGGTGTGAAGTGCCCCCTGTTGTCCAACCTCATACACATAATCATTTTTATCAAAACCCCTGAAATACCAACTGACCTGCATCTCTACTGAAACTGCCTGAAATGGAGGACAGGCTGGTGAGTCCTTTGTATGGATTCCCATAACCTCAGGGTGGCTGTCTTGCTTTCCTCAGACTCCTCATGGTGAATTTGTGCATAGCTCACTTGACTCCTTCCTTTATAGGACTAAGATTGTGTCTTTGATAGAAATTCTTCTCAGGTGAGAATTAAGCAGATGAACATAAACTTTGTGGTTTTATTAACTTGCAGGGTACCATCACATTTATCCTCAACACAAAAAAACTGTTACACAGGTTTTTTTTTTCACATTGAGCTTGGCAAGGAACTCAGTTGCAAAATCTTATGAGTAGCTACTTGATGCTGTTTAGAAGATCATTTTATGTATGTTTTTAAGCTTTCTCAGTTCTAATGTTTTTAACATTTACTGTCAGCAATTTAGACTGAGGGTTGTGACTATGTGTTAGTCACAACCAAATAGCAGTCCTGTCACCATTGGAGAATGCCACAGGCGCTGGAAACACTAAAATGACTCAAATTGCAGGACTCATGAATATATCTTCAGACATGGATAAAAATGCATTGTCTCCTAGGCACTGGCAAGTATGCAGGTACTCTGGGCATGAATATACGCCTTTTGTTTATTTTTGTTAATAATACTCATTGTATTTCACAAGGGTCCTATGATTCCAACTGATGAAGTAAATCATAACCTGAATTTTTAAAAACTATCTATTTTATTTTTTATTTGTTCTTATTAGTTATAGATGAAAGTAGATTGTACTGTGACATTATACATATGCAGAGTCTAACTTCTCAATTTCTGGTTGTACATGATGGAGAATTACATTTTTTGTATTCATATATGAACATAGGAAAGTAATGTCTGTGATTCATTCTACTATCTTTCATATTCCCATCCCTACTTTTTTCCCTTCATTGCCCTTTTTCTAATCTAAATAACTTCTATTATTTCTTACCTTTCCTCATGCTTAGCAACCATATATCAGGGAGAACATTTGACCTTTTTTTGTGGGAATTTGGCTTATTTTACTTAGATAGTCTCCAGTTCCATCCATTTTCTCACAAATGACATAATTTCATTTCTCCTTATGGTTGATTAGTATTCCATTGTGTATATATACCACATTTTCTTTATTAATTTATTAGTTGAAGGGCATTTAGACGTCTTTAATATTTTGGCTATTGTAAATGAAGCTGCTCTAAACATTGCTGTGGCTGTGTCAATGTAGTATGCCATGTTTAAGTCCCTTGGTATAAATTGAGGAGTGAGATAATTTGGTCAAATTGTGGTTCTATTCCAAGTTTTCTAAGGAATTTGCATAATGATTTTCAGAATGGTTGCACCAGTTTGCTGTCCAATCAGAAATGTATGAGTATACTTTTTCCCCAACATCCTCACCAACATTTACTATTGCTTGTATTCTTAATGATTGACAATCTGACTGGAGTGAGATAAAATCTCAGTGTAGTTTTAATTTCCACTTATCTGTCTGCTAGAGATGTCCAATATTTTTTTCATAATCTTGACAGTTCCAGATCCCAAGATAGGCAAAATTTGCCATTCTAGGACTAGAAATTTCCATACTTAGGCATGTAAGGAACTCATGATAGGTTGGTACTTTTCAACTCCATCACAAGTTGTAATTAAATATAAACAGGATTAAAAGTCAAGCAATTATGTTTTTTCTTTGAAAAGAGAAATTATATATATATTGTGGAATTTAATATGATTCATATTTATGAAAGTGATAATATAAAGATTGGAATATATAATTTACATTTTCTGATTAATAGATTATCTTAATATTAATTAAACATGAATGTGTGCATTATTGAGTAATTTAAATTTATAAAAGTTTGATATATTAAGTTTTAATCATTATTTCCTCCTTTTTTTCATTTTTTTGTTTCCTTTCTTCTTTCCTCTACCTATGAGGAATAGGTAATGTAGGTCCCTTTGTGATTTTCTGTAGTTTTAATGAAAATTTATTTCTCCACCTTCATATGGTGCTCCCAACTGCAATGACTGTTAATTTTCTAAAGATTATTTTTTCCACAGGCCAAGCTCCACTTTTCCTTCAATTCAGAAAGAGAAAAAAATTCTTATCTACTCCATTTTTGATCTGCATGTTTAAATCTCTTCTGATTCATAAGTGTAGCCAAATCCCCCACCACATACAGAGTTTTCTTTTAATTATCCTCTTCTCTGATTTTATATACAAATATGAACCCAAAATATTTAAATTCTTTACACCAAGCAACATAAAACAAATTATATGAAATTATCAATGTTACAGAATGAAAATTCCAGATATAAAATAAGTGCATAATGGTGGAACTGCAAACTGGTGGAACCAATCTGGAAATCACTATGAAGATTCCTCAGAAAACTTGGAAGGGAGCCACCATTTGACTAAGTTATTCCACTCCTCAGCACATATCTAAAAAATCAGCTTACTACAGTGATGCAGCCACAAAGTTTGTAGCAGCTCAATTCACAATAGCAAAACTATGGAACCAACTCGGGTGCCATTCAATAAACGAAATGTGGTACATATACACAATGGAATATTACTCAGCCATAAGGAGAAATGAACTTATGGCACTTGCAAGTAAACGGATGGAAATGAGACTATCATGCTAAGTTAACTAAGCCAGTCCCCAAAATTTAAAGGCCAAATGCTCTTTCTGATCCACAGATGCCAACCCACAACAAGTGAAAGAAGGGAGGATAGGGGAAGTCTACAAGTCTATTTGGGTGCCAATAGCATGTTGTTTTTGTTACTATTGTTCTGTAGCATAATTTAAGTTCTGGTATGGTGATGCCACCTGCCTTACTCTTCTTGTTAAGGATTGTGTTAGCTATTCTGGATAGCTAACACAATAGCTATCCAGATAGCTACAATAAGGGTATTTTTTCCAGATGAATTTCATGAAACTTTTTTCTATTTCTATAAGGAAAGTTATTGATATTTTGATTGGAATTGCATTAAATCTGTATAGTGCTTTTGATAGTATCATCATCTTGACAACATTAATTCTGCCCTCCAAGAGCAAGGTATATCTTTTCATCTTCTAAAGTCTTTAAATTTTTTTTTCTTTAGCATTCTGTAGTTTTCATTCTAGAGGTCTTTCACCTCTTTTGTTAGGTTGATTCCAAAGTATTCTATTTATTTATTATTTTAAGGCTATTGTAAATGTAGTAGTTTTCCTCATTTCTCTTTCAGAGTATCTGTCACTGATATACAGAAATACCTTTGATATATGGGTATTGATTTTATTTCCTACTACTTTACTGAATTTGTTTACGAGTTCTAGACATAGACATTTTCTGGTGGAATTTTTGGTCTTCTAGGTATAGAATTATAGCATTGGCAAATAGTGATAGTTCAAGTATTTCTTTTTCTATCCATATCCATTTAATTTATTTTGTTCATCTAATTGCTCTGGCTATGAACTATGTTACATAGAAGTGGTGAAGGAGGGCATCCCTTTCTGATTCCCATGTTTAAAGGGAATGGTTTAATTTTTTATTTCCATTTACAATTATGTTAGCCTGGGGCTTAGAGCATAAGTAGCTTTTATGATGTTGACATATGTTCCTGTTATCCCTATTTTTTCTAGTGTTTTGAACATGTATGGGTATTGTATTTTGTCATAAACTTTTTCTGCATCTATGGCGATGAACATATGATTCTTATCTTTAAGTCTATTGATGTGATTAATTACATCTATTGATTTTTATATGTTGAGACATCCTTTCATCCCTGGTATGGACCCCCTTTAATCATGGTGCACTACCTTTTTTATATGTTTTTGTATTTGAACTGCCAGAAATTTATTGAGGATTTTTGCATGCATGTTCATTAGAAATATTTGTGTGAAGTTTTGTTTTTTGAAGTGTCTTTGCCTGGTTTTGAAATTAGGGTGATAAAATTAGCTTGAAAGTGCTTCCTTTTTTCTATTTTATTAAATAATTTGAAAACTATAGGTACTAGTTCTTCTATATAGTTCTTGCAGAAATCAGCTATGTATCGATCTGGTCCTGGGCTTTTATGGATTGGTAGGATTTGGATGACATCTTCTATTTCATTGCTTGAAATTGGTCAGTTTAAATTGTGTATATCATCCTGATTCAATTTGGGCAAATGTTTGGCTCTAGAAATGTGTCAATGCCTTTGATATTGTCTATTTTATTGGAGTACAATTTTTCAAGTTAATTTCTAATTATCTTCTGTATTTCTGCATGTTCTTCTTTATCCCTGTTGTGATATTTATTTTTCTCTTCACACATGTTTGTAATTTGAATTGTCTCTCTCCTTGTCTTTGTTAACATGGCTGAGAGATTGCCAATTTTACTTATTAAATTATTATTTTTTTGAAGAACCAAATATTTTCTTTGTCAATTTTTTGATTGTTTCTATTTCACTTATTTCTGCTCTGATTTTAATTATTTTCTGTCTTTTACTCCTTTTGGTGTTAATTTGTTCTTGTTTTTCTATGGCTTTGAGATATAATGTTATATAATTTATTTAATTTTTTTCTTTTAACAACTGAACTCCATGCAATGAACTTTCCTCTCAGTACTGCCTTCATTGTGCCCCAGAAATTTCAATATGTTGTATGAGTGTTCTCATTTACCTCTAAGCATTTTTTTTATTTTCTCCTTAATGTTTTTTGAAACCCATTGTTCACTTGTTACCGTATTATTTAGTCCCTAGATGTTGGAGTAGTTTTTATTTTTCATTTTACCATCAATTTCTAATTTCAATCCATTATCGTCTGACAAAATGCAGGGTAGCATCTCTACATTTTTGTATTTTCTAAGAGTTGCTTTTGGCATAATATATGCTCTATTTTAGAGAAGAATCAATGTGCTGCTGAGAGAAAAGTGTATTAACTTATCGAAGGATGAAATAAATATTCTATGTATGTCATTTAAGTCTAAGTTATTGATTGTATTATTGAGTTCTATCGTTTTTTTTTTTTTTTTTTTTTTTTTAGTTTTGTTTGGAAAATCTAACCAGTGGTGAAGGAGGTGTGATAAGTCATTCAGAATTATTGTGTTGTGGTCAGTTTGACTCTTGAACTTGAGGAGTTTGATGAACATAGATGCTCCATTGTTTGGTGAATATGTATTTTATAATTTTTATAATTTCAGCCAAATTTTACCTCTTCCTTCTGATACTATGTGATCTAGAAAATGTAAGCCTTGTTCATTAATAAGATGAGGTTATATTCCAAGTTATAAGCACAGAAGTAGCTGGGAATATTTTTCTTTTTGATTTGCTAGAAGAGGTCATGAAGGATTTGCATACTTCAACTTTGGAAATTTCAAATTGCTCCCCGACAAGGGCTGGGGATATATTTCAGTAATAGAGAGTTTGCACACATTTGGAGGTGCTGTGTTTAATCCTCAGTGTTTTAAAAAAAATCCCAGACTGTTGTTGTCTTTTGTAGAAAATTTTTAAAATTAGTGCCCTACTTTTTTTTAATACTTAAGACTTCTCAGATTTCATGTATTCTTCAGTATTGTGATGACATTTTTGTGTGTGTTTGATACTGGAGATTTGCACTACCATAGAATTACTTCCCATAAATCCCCAGTCCTTTTTATTATATTTCATTTGATAAATAATTTGCTGAGGCTGGTAAGCCACTCATGATCCTCCTGCCCCAGTCTCCCAAATCTCTGCATTTATAGGCATATATCACCACATGAGGGGTTTGATGTCATTTTTTTTCAAATTTATTCTACTCAATTGTAAGTTCTATTTTGGAAAATGTTGTATGGGGTATATAAAATGATGGAATAGGAGGTTTCAACTGGAGGTATAGAGAAGGTCATTTCTCTTGCTGCTTCATGGCGTGAAACCAAGAAGGAAGATAGGCAGGTTCTCAGTAAGGAGGGGGAGCAAAAAAGGGGAGGGGGGCTTTAATGGAATTTAGTATTTGACATTTGAAGCAGATCAGGGACTCAGGAGAGTGAATATAATAAGAAAGAAATCCTCAGTACCCAGCTGGAGGCAGCAGCCAGAGCAGTCCCTCTATATGCAAAGTGGAGAAATAATGGAATTAAAGGAACCTGCATTTTTAGGAGGTCTTTGGAGTGTTTGGGTACAGAAAGTTTAGAGATTAAAGACACCACCTAACTAAACTGAAAGGTCACAGCACAATATCCTTGAGTTGGACAGAAGCTGGATCTCTCTCAGATGCAGGAATGAAATTGTGGAATTTACTGCTATGTAGATGGAACTGGAGATTATCATGCCAAGTGAAATAAGCCAATACCAAAAATCCTAATGCTGAATACTCTCTCTGATATGTGGATGCTAACACACACAAAAAAAAGGTAGAGGGAAGGGAGGAGTGGAGGTTCACTTTGGAAACAGTATGGTTATTACTTAAAAAGCTTGTAATGGAACCACCATTTGACCCAGCTATCCCACTTATTGGTTTATACCTAAAGGACTTAACATCAGCATACTATAATGACACAGCCACATCAATGTTTATAGAAGCTAAATTCACAGTAGCTAAACAATGGAACCAACCTAGATGGCCTTCGAAAGATGAATGGGTAAAGAATTATAAAAATATATATAAATAGAGTTAGAAAGAAAGCCCAGTGTAGGAGGAGCAACACAGAATAACAGATATACTTTTACTCAGCTTTAAAAGAGAATAAAATAATGACATTTGAAGGTAAATGGATGGAGTTGGAAAATATCATGCTAAGTGAATCCTCAAAAGGCAAAGGCTGAATGTCATCCCTGATAAGTATATGATAATCCATAATAGGAGGGAGGCATGGGAAGTATGGACACACTTTGATTGGGCAAAGCAGTGAGGGAAGGAGAAGGAACATGGAGGTAGAAAAGATGGTGCAATGAGAAGAATATTATTACCCTAGGTATATGTATGGTGCAACTGTACATCATATACTACCAGAGAAAGGAAAAGCTGTTCTCCATTTGTTTACAATGAACATAAATGCATTCTGCTGTCATTTATAACTAATTTAGAACATATAAAAAACAAATTTAAAAAATTTAAATAGTGGAGGATCTTGAACCGAAATTGATTTCCATGCATGTGTGTTTTAGGGGATAAATCCAACTACATAACTACTGAGATCTAATCATAATCATAATCATAACAATAAACCACACTGTACACCATAAACATATAATAATCATTTGGGAAATTATAATATATCAAACTCAGTGTGTCACAGTAATATATGTACTGAATTTCACAATTGAAATGTAGAAAGACAATGTCATGCCATGCCATGTAGGAAATGTACCAGTATGGGAAGTGACATCTGTCACAGTATTCACACATTGCTACAGATTTCTTTACTCTATAGGAGTCTTGCCCAGTGAAATGTTTTCCAAGGAATTTTTAGCAAGAAAAAAAAATGCATCTGGGGTGGCTGGGGTTGTTGTTCAGTGGTGGAGTGCTCACCTAGCACACATGAGACACTAAGTTCTATCCAAAGCACCACCTAAAAGTGAATAAATAAAATAAATGTATTGTGTCCACCTACAAATATATATATATACATATATATAAATATACATACTATATAAATATATATATACATATCCATACATATATATGTATATTTATGTATGTGTGTGTGTGTATATATATATTATATGAAGTGACCCAGATGATATATATATATATATATACATATATATATATATATATATCATCTGGATCACGTCCTATAAAATTTTATTCAACAACTCAGATTCTTTGGACACCAGAGACTTTCTGAGAGCCATGTGGCATTCTCACTAGTTGAATAGAGAGGAGTTTTTGTCTCTCTTCTTTACTCAAATGGCACACCAATACTATGTGATACACCACAGATATAGTCCGTTTCATTCTCGTGGATGTTGGAGATGCTTAAATAGCAGTCAGGTCCTGAGCTGGAGCCTGAGACGCGATTAGGGATGCTGTTCCCCTTGCCAGGGCTTCCATCACTGTTAACATATATGACATACAGTGGGGCCTTTCCTGGCTGTGATTGATATCAGGAAATGTAGTAGGTGCTGTGCTGACTACTCAGGGTGCAGGTGAGCTTGACTGAGGCTCCCAGGGAGGCAGATGCAGAGGGTGACTGAGTCATCACAGGTTGGGAGATGAAACCTAAAACACACACACACACACACACACACACACACACACACACACACACACACACATAATTATATTCTGGAAAAAGCAAACAGAGAAAGAACATTTATGGGAGGAGGCAGGATGCTGAGGCCATGCTGACCTGTGCAGTACAGGTGGTGGCTGAATAAGAAGGCTAGGGTCCAGGCCATTGTATACACATCCCAGAGTTATGCTGAAGCAGACATGTCCTAGGACTCTCTTATTAACCCTCAAAACCCAGAAGACACAAGAGGATCTATTCATGCAAATTTGTGTCACTTACATAGGCTAACAAACTGTTCCCTGTGGGGACAAGTGCATGGAGTACTGAATATGGCATACATTAAGGGTGTCTGAGTTGTAAACCATTCCCTTGTGCTAGGCATGTAAGAGGCAAACTGCTTACTCTGTAGGCAAAGCCCTGGGAATGAGGCCACATGTTGCAGTTTATGCACATGCTCCATAGCCCATTCCTTAACTGGTCACTGCAAGGAAAGTTGGCCAGAAATTGTATCAGTAGCTGCCTATATTCTGCCTAGATACTGTACATAATAACTGTGCAATAAAATCAGACCTGCTTCCAGCTTGGTCTCTGGAGGTCTTGATTAGTGACTCTGCAGCCACACTCTACTCTATCCTGTTCTATAGACCTCCTCACTGGAAAAAAAGATATTCCACACACCTCCCTGTCAGTGTGTCTTTTCTGGGGAAGGTTTGCATGGACTGTGCCTAACCTGAGACTTTATAGGTACCTAGAGAGTTCCTAGTTTGTGGAAAGAATGAGTTGTGCTGAGACCAGAGGGCAGGCGTCAAGGTTCTCACCTTTGAGCCCAAAACCTCCCAATGGAAGATCTACATTTTTCACATTGCCCAGACTTATGTCAGTAACCTCTGTGTCTGGGTGACAGGTAGTCCTGACAGAGGCTCCTGCCTCCTACAAATACCTCAGCACTGCCTGCTCCCAGCCCAAGATAGAGAAGAAACATGTTATCTCATCACAGTCTTTAATTTTCTATTCCCTGACACACACATTCCATAGAAGTAGGAAACACAATTCAAACAATTTTCTATGGCATTTGCAGGTGAAGGAGGCTTTTATATACAAACTCCACATACAATGAAAAATACATAAGCCTGAAAGTGAAAAACTGGGGACAGGTCAGCTCTAAACCCACTTTGGAGGCTCTTTGTGAATCAAGGGTTCTCTCTCCCTACCTGATTCTTCCTGAAATTGGTGCATAAGGGCTTTATGGATTAGTGTTTGGGAATTTAAAATTCATTGGAAATGAGGAAAGCACAGGAGCTAGAAAGGAAAATTACTAATGGGCTTGAAAGGGAAATCAGCTGATCTGAGGATTTTGTAGAAGAGTTCACAAAAAAAATAAAGAATGAATTTCAAGGAAAGATATTGAAAACATTTCATAACTTTTCTGATAAAAAGTTATTCTACATATTGTTATAGTATGGTTTTGCTCTATGCTCACAACCATTTTATGGTTACCCCCACTTTTAATGCTAACCAATAATAAATGCCAGCGAATACATTAGTTGAGAGATAATATACCTCTTTTTAAGGAAACTAGCTGTAGGTATGCACCACTGCTGGGAGTCATGGCTAAATGATCTCAGGATTTGGCCCTAACAGTAGTACACAGATTTATCATAAAGTAATCCTCTGGGTACATAGGCTGTTTGCCAGTCTCTGCTTATGATGGAACTGCCTTGGAGGTGTTCCGTAGACTTAGGCATCATTCAGAGGACAGGGCATGCACTGTGATTGTTGGGTAGGCACACTATAGCATAACACTCAACTGAAGGTCCCTCACAATGGCAACATAAAAGAAACTGATGGACAACTAAGGAAGTGTGTGTCCTTCAGTATATTTTAAAATGTCATGACATGTCTTTGCATTGTACAAAAGTTAAGTATAACTTAATGAATTTTATTACTATGTGAAAGTTGGTCTCTTCCCTTTGATTAATTGCAAAATGAACGTCACTGGAGATGCTAACCACTGGAAGAAATGCTTTGACCTCAGTCTTCAGATCAGATTCAGAAGTTTTATCCCGTTTGTAATATGTATTAATTTAATACTTATTTTGTGTATCATTTCCTTACAAACAATTGACAGATATCCTTCCTTATGGAATTAAACAGAAATAGAAACTAACCAGACCATTTCCTTAGCCTTTATCTAGAATAAGTCACCATTGGGCTACCAGATTAATCAGTGTCTGGTCTTATGATTTCCATATCCTGGGATCATGTTTCTATCCAGCTTAAGTCATGGGCAGGTTTATATCTCTGTTGCCCATCTTGGTATTACTGTGCTGAGAATCATTGTAATCTATCACACATTGTACCTGTTTTACCCTCAGGTGGGCACCTGAGAGAAGCAGGCAGCTTTTCTGTCATCAAGAGAGCCTGAGAACCAGGAAGGTGACCAAGAATGTCTGCTGTTTTCAGTTCAAATCAGGGTCTTGGCACTTAGCTAGATTTCTGCTGCAACCAGTATGAGAAGTGATCATTGGTGACCAAAACTGTGCTGGAGCCACGGATGAGAGTGACTTTCCTTCCTGAGCAAGTGGTCAGTGAGGTCTCCTGAGTCCTGCAACCTAAGAAGTGGACCCTAAAACTCAAACAAATGTGTCCAGAATGAGGAAGCAAATCAGAATTCCCCTACAATGCCTGGAATTCATATTCTCTTTCATCCTTAACACTGAGTGTGGAGGGGAAGGAGACATATCCAGATTTTGATATGCATTTTGGAAGGATCCCCAGGCCCTAAAATTTAGGCCAAACTTCCTGATGGTCCATGATTTATTATGAACTGCCTGCTGAAGGGGGTGTGTTTGTGTGGTATATTATATAAATATGAGCCCTTTACCATCAACTTCCAAAACATGGTCCATTGTCTTCAGACCTCTTAGTTTTTCAGAGGTAGACCCAGGGTGGCTGTGTGCTGTGGGTATTCCCCAAAGGAGGAAGCAGCTGCTCTAACACAGTGCATAGTCCACTGAGCAACTCTTCATGATCCAGTAGAGCTAAACCACTTGAATTTCCACCAGTTTTCTACAAATGTCTGCAGTGCCACCTAGAGGCCTATTGGTCTAAAGAAATTGTATGACATTGCCACTGTTTCTAAGACTGTCTCTCGTTAATTACTAGGGTTTTCCTGAGCATTCCCGTTTATATCTTTTTGTTTTATTTTTGTTTGTTTGTTTGTTTAATAAAATCATTCCCAATTGTGTGCAATTCAATTTTAGTGCTGCATGTTCTTAACCTTTTTGGAATTTGCTTATCATAACATACTTGCATTTATTTTGTATAATGCTTCAATGATTTATTATAACTGTATGTTAATAGTGGGATTAACTGTACACATGATTATATATACAGGAAACATTATTTTATCAATTTCATTCCCCAATATTCTCTCTTTCACTCTCTTACACCCTTTTCCTAAACCTGTTTCTCTACTGGCCTTATTTCCATTTTTCTTTACTTGCTACATTGAAATTATTAATAAAATTGAGATTCACTGTGATATATTGGTATTTGCACATAGCATCATTTGTTTGATGTTCTGCCACAGTACCTGCCAATCTCCTGGTTTTGCCCTTCTCCTGGATCTTCTTTGTCTATTCAATATTTCTCCCTTCAAGGATTCAGTTCTTTTTGTCATAAGTGGAAATTATCAAGAACAAAAAAATTAATAAAAATGGGACCTCACTCATGAATGTTTTTATTTTTAGTTTTCAAAATTTATTCTAATTTGTTATATATGACCGCAGAACACATTTAATTCACATTTTATTTATATATATATATATGTGTGTGTGTATATATATATATATATATATATATATATATATAAAACAATTTTTCATATCTCTGGTTGTACACAATAAAGAGGGACACCATTTGTGTCTAGATACATGTACTTAGATTAATGATATCCATCTCATTTCATGAATGTTTTGAATGAATAAAGGAATTGTGTTCATGACCAACTTGATGGTAAGGTTACTGACTTTAAACTTCTCATTGGATACAGAGAAAGCTTAAGATGAAAATTATTTTTGTAACTTAATATACAGGGTAAAAAAGAAAAATGAGAGGACATGCTCCAAGTTAGAATGTTAAATTTAATGGTCTTTACATTTTTACTTTCTTAAGTCATTCTGTGGATATAAAGTCCAGTATGTAGATGATCAACCAGGTCTACATGACCACACTAATCAAAATAGAAGGGCTTTTGTTTTTTTTATTTGTTGGTTTTTTGTTATCTATTTATCTATCTATCTATCTATTTATCTATTTATTTATTGGTATCTGGGATTGAACCCAGAAGGTCTTAATCACTGAGCCCCACCCCTAGTTCCCTATTTTTTTTAGAGAGAGGGTCTTGTTAAATTGTTTAGTACCTTGCTGAGTTACTGAGGCTCGTTTTGAAATTGTGATTCTCTTGCCTCGGCCTCCAAAGTTGCTGAGATTATAGGTGTATGCCACCACTCCCATATTGTAAGATTTTGATGATTGACAATAATGTATGCGTGATAGCACTCATTGTTTATAAAAGAGTTATCTATGTCAGTGAAACTTCCAGTATAGAACAACTAGTGTCTTAGAATAAGATTAAAAGAACTCTCTGCTCTTCAATTTCTCAAGACTTGTTTTGTGGCCTCACATAAAATACCCTGCCAGTAAGTCTATGTTCAACTGAGAAGAATGTTCCTTAGCTCCAATGGCTAATGTGGGTGACAGAAGGAGGAGAGCCTTATATTAGTTAGGACACTGTTTCCCACACTGATGATCTGGGTGAGCAGTTTTTCAGTTGTCTGGTTGCATCTGCCTCTCCTAAAATCAATCTTCCTGATCTACATGCTGTGGAGCAGGTAGAGCTTTATACCGAATCAGAAACCCACTGAAAATACATTATCTATTAGCATTGAGATACATAGGCTTAGAAATATTTCTTTGTTATCAGACCAGATAGTTTTTGGCATTCTGGATGAACAAAATTGCAATTCATTGCAAAATTCTTACTCTAACACCTTTTCCACTGCATGTGATGAATGGTGATTTTCCATGTGCTCATTTCTATTCTGTTACTAACTCAATACGGAATCACTCACTGGGATAATTTTTATCAGCCTCCAAGAGGAAACATGCAGGAGAAAAGTAGGGAAGTAGTTCTTCAACTTATCATGTTAATATTCAGATGTAGCACAGGCCTCCTCTGATTCAAATTTTCTTGGGCGGCAAAAGACACTTGAGGCAAGGCAGCATTCAAGGAGGCATAAAATTATTTCTGACATTTAAAAGGACCTGAGAATTTGGAAACCATGACACTATATGTGAACACATCTGATGCAGAATCCACCCAATTCCTGAACACCTTACCAAAGCAATGTTCATAGACATTGATAATCAGACAACTTTGATGTCCCTAGTTAAGTGTTAGGATGAATCGCTTCTATATGGTATTTTTGTTGTTGTTGTTGTTGTTTTGTTTTTGAGAAAAGGTGTCCCTCAGTTGTTGAAGATTGCCTCCAACTTGTTATCCATTGCCTCACCCTCCTAAGTCTTTGGCATTAGAGGCACGTACCACCACAGATGGCAAAAGAAAGTCTTCCCTATCCAGAAATCAAACTTGGGCCATGGAAGTGAGAGAGCTGAATCCTAACCACTAGATCACGCAGAGCAGCTCTCTACAAATAGACCTGCTGTTGAGCTAACACAAGGGCCCTCTTGTGGTTCTCAGGGGCAGTAGTCAAGTTTTCCTGGATAGCTATCTTGCCCAATGTTTACCTTATGTACTTGGGCAGGGAGTGAAGGGGGGGGGGGCTGGGGGAGCAGCACTCACTTGACTTTTTTCTCCAGCTAGTGGTTGTACAGAGCAAGCTCCAGTTCTGTCACACTCTTCCCATCTCATGGTAAGGGCCCTCATTTTTTTGTGATTGTTCAAACATTTGACTATTGTGTCTCAATTCTTCAATGGACAATCTGGGCTCTGGTGTATATCCCTTGAATTCCCTTCAGTAGGTTTTAAAGCAAGAGAAAGCACACAGTGGCACTCAGATGGCCTGGATTCTTTAAATGTTTTGTCTCTTAGCTACCACTCCCCAAATCCATATTTTGTCCCTGAGGAATCTAAGGGTAAGGGTCTCAGGTCAAGATCTTGCCATCTTTTCCATTCTCCTCAGATGTCCTCACACATGTCCTTGGAAGATGAGGTGTTTGTAAGAGATTGCTCATAACAACTTAGAATCTCAGCTTGCATGAAATTAAGAAGGAAATATGAAAGACACTCATTTCTAATTTAACTCACTGAACTTCAGAAACCTGACTCGGAGGCTGAAGAGGCCTCCAAATTTTCATGTATAAATATGGCTTTTGAAGGTTTCCTCATAAATGTGCCACAAGCCTAGATACACCTAGAAATCCATGCCTTCCTTACTTCTTCCTGTCCTGAGCTTCTCTGATGTGTCAGCTGTTGTAATCAGCACAATGAGATAATTGTCTTATGAGCATTCTTGTCATCAGATCGGCTCCAGAAATTGTAGTGCAGTTCCAGGGGTCCTTGCAGAGTTCCTAGCAATGTAAGAGACACCCTTAAAACTCTTAGCACCCAGGGAAGGACACTTGCCCTCCAAAGGACTTCTGATTCCAAGTAACTCCCTGGGAGTCATCCAAGTCAGCCTTCTTGCCTTTAATCTCAGTCCCACCAAAAGCCCTTAATTAAGACAATCATTCTCCAAAGTGAGAAGGGGAAGAATGCAGCTAGACATGCCCACGGCACCTATGAGAAGATATTTAGCTCAGTGAACAGTGAACAGATAACAAAGGAAAAAGATTTCTCCTTGTATTCCATCTATTTTTTTTAAGTCTTAGACCAGAAGGTCAATAATATAACCAATACAAACAAAGATGGATTATATTGCTCTCTATACTGATGGAGTTATAAAATAAAATTTTAATACACATGGAAGTAGACAAGAGTGTGCATCAACACAGCAATATCCAGGGACCACAAAGGTCATGATGTGTTCTTATTTGAATCAGTGGAAATTCAACAAATTGTGAAAGGGTCTAAAAATAAATGTATAGAGTGGAAGACATCATTCAAGAAGAAATATATTCTCTGTGTTAATAAATATATAAGGAATCCTGGCCAATATTCTCAGAGGGAATGATAGTGGTTGCCTAGGAAGTTTTGGGAGCAGAATTTGAGAAAGAATTTTCCAAGGTCAAAGGAGGCTTGTGGGCGGGTGGGAGATTCCTTGGCCTGATTGTGCTGGTATTCCCAAATGTGTGAAAGTATCTCAAAATCTGTCAAAGTTTTCACTTATGCCAAATACTTCATGTTAGAAAATTTATAAAATTATGCTAAAACATAAGTCACAGTAAATGAGGTCTAAGGGGAAGAAAACACAGTTCTAGAATTCCTGGAAATGGGAAAACAATAGATGATGGAACTGAAGTATTTCCCATCAGATGTCAAGTTTGAGATAACCAGGGTTGCACTGGCTGCCTCATCACCTGAACTTCAAGAAAACAAGACTGAGCATCCTAATGTTCAGGTCTTGAAGCTATGAAGGAGCAGACATTTCTGTTTATATGGAGACATTTTCCTAGAAACATCCTGCTATGAATGACTCTGAGGACAGAGGACAAGAGAATCCTCACTCAAAGAAGTGCCAGTAGGTTCTGCTGGATCTAGAGTAGTGGTAGCAGAAAAAGCAAAAGACTGGACTTTAACAAAGCTGCTGGGTGTTGGCCCTCCTGAGAGATGGTAAAGGGAGTTTTGTCTTCCTTCCCCATGAGCCTGAAGCACTGTGCAAGTATCAAGGCTGTCATCATAAGACTGACAGTAATAGTCAGCCTCATCCTCAAGCTGGAGCCCAGTGATGGTCAGTGAAGCAGAGTTGCCAGACTTAGAGCCAGAGAAGCGATCAGGGACTCCTGAGGGTCGATTACTATCGCCATAGATGAGGAGTTTAGGGGCATTTTCTGGGTGCTGCTGATACCAGTTCACATCATAGCCACCAATATTGTTGCTGCTTCCAGTGCAGGAGATGGTGACCCTCTGTCCTGGAGTCCCAGACAGTGAGGGCTGCTGAGTCAGCACAGACTGGGCCCAGGATCCTGGAAGTGGGAGAGACATGGAGAAGTTGATATTCATCTAGAAATAAGAGTAGAATCAGACCCCATATCAGAGGACTTCGACCCTATCCCTCCTCCATATCATGTCACCTGTGCACTGAACAAGAAACGTGAGAGAGAGACAGGTCCATGCCGTGCTGTAGGTCATCTTGGGCTCTGCCTTCTGTTCCTGAAGATGAGCAGATGTTCCCCCAAGTCTCTCCCATACCCTCTTCATACTCTGAGAAGGGGAGGATCTATCCATGCAAATTAGGTTCCCCCGGGTTACCTGATTGCACCCTGGGTCCTGGTTCAACTCCTGTATATAAATATGCCAAGTGGTTGTGTGAGGGTGGAGTTGGCTCAGGGGTGTGGGTGGTCACAGCTGTGAGCCCTAAGTAGAGAGCATCAGGCAGAGCCAGGTGGCTCATTTCAGTTCTGGTGCCTTCCAGATCCCTGTTGACTTGTCTGCAGTGCTGCCTGTTGTGCAAGCCCATATATATTATTATGTGACATTCTGATCAGACGCCCTGAGACAGTCCTACATCCCCGCTGCCTCTTCCTAGAGGAAGCCAGTGAGCCCCTTCTGTGGCCTCCCCATTATCTCAAGATAGCCATCTTGCTTTCCTCAGACTTCTCATGATAAATTTGTGCATAGTTCACTTGACTGCTCCCTGTACAGGACTAAGATGGTATCTTTGATATAAATTTTTCACAGATTAGGATTAAACAGGTGAGCATAAAGCTTTTGGTTTTATTACCTTGCAAGGCTTCCATTCTGTATTTTATTCACAACACAAAAACTTTGCTCCAAAGTTCCTTTTGCCCTGTACTTGGTAAAGAACTCAGTTGTAAAATCTTAAAGAGTAGCCATTTGATGCTATTTAGAAGATATTCTTATGCATGTTTTCAAGCTTTCTCAGGTCACATATTTGGAACCCTTATTGTCAGCAATTAAGACTGAGGGTAGTGACTATGAGTCAGTCGCAGCCATGTAGCACTTCAGCCACCATTGGCTACCTGAAATGCCACAGGAACTGTAGACCCAGAAAGGACTCAGACTGTAGGAGTCATGAATATTTTCAGATATGGATGAAAATGCACTCTCCTAGGCACTGGCAAGGATGGGGGTGATCTGGGCATGAATATCAGCCTTTTGTTCATTTTTGTTCAATATGATTAGGTGTATTTCACAAGTGTCCCATGGTTCCACCTGAAGAATTAAATCATATTCTGAAATTTTAAATTCAGATATTTTAATTTTTGTTTCCTTTTATTTTATTTTTATTTGTTCTCATCAGTTATAGATGACAGATGTACTTTTAACCTATTATACATATATGGACTAATAACGTCCCATTCTTCTGATTGTATATGATATAAAATTACATTGATCATATATTCATATGTGAACATAGGAAAGTAATGTCTAATTCATTCTACTATTTTTCCTATTCCTTTTCTAGCATGATAGTCTCCAGTTCCATTCATTTACTGACAAATGCCATAATTTCATTTGTCTTCATGGCTGAGTAATATTCCATTGTGTATGCATACCACATTTTTTAGACACTTATCTGTTGAAGGGCATCTAAGCTGGTTCCATAATTTAGCTCTTAAGAGGTTAACTGCCATAAATATTAATGTGGCTGCATCACTATGGTATGCTAATTTTAAGATCTTTGGGTATAAACCAAGAAATGGAATAACTGGGACAAATGGTGTTTCCATTCCAAGTTTCCTAAGAAATCTCCATACTGCTTTCCAGAGAGGTTGCAACAATTTGCAGTCCTACCAGAAATGTTTGAGTGTATGTTTATTCCAATATCCACACAAACATTTATTGCTTGTATTCTTGATAATTGCTATTCTGACTGGACTGGGATGGAATCTTAGTGTAGTTTTAATTTGCATTCTCTAAGTGCTAGAGATATTGAATATTTTTTTCATAATTTTGACATTTCCACATCCCAAGATAGGCAACAATTGCCATTCTAGGGTCTAGAAACTTCTACATTTAGGATCTTAACTCCCCTCATAGTAGGTTGGTACCTTTTAACTCTAGTACAATATGTATTTAAGTATAGACAAGATTAAAAACCAAGGAATTATATTTATTTCTGTGATAAGATAAATTGTTTACATTGTAGAATCTAATATTTTTATATTTATTAAATGACAGTATAGATTGGAAAATATAACTTACATTTTCTGATTAACAGATTATTTTAAAATAAATTCCATATGGAATTTGTGCATTATCAATTCATTCAAATTTATGTAAGCTTACTGTGTTAAATTTTAATCATTCTTTATTTATTTATTCCTGTCTTTCTCTACCTGTGAGAAATAGGCAACGTAGCTCCCCTGGTGCTTTTCTGTCATTTTAATGAAATATTATACCTCTACCTTCCCCTCTACATCTAAACTACTATAAATTTTCTGCACATTTTAATTTTGCAAAGGCCAAGTTCCACTTGACCTTCTATTCAGAAGAGTAAGACAAAACGTGTTATCTACTCTATTGCAGATCAGTAAGTTTATTTGTCCTCCTCTTCATGAGTGTACCCAAGACACCAGCACATACAGAGTTTTCTTTTGGTTATCCTTTCTCTAATTTTAACTCCAAGTATGAACTGAGAATATTCAAAGTCTTTACACAAGTAACATGGAACAAATTATATTAAAAAAAGTTTTAGAAACAAAATTGCAGATAGAAAATAAACACATGATGTTGGGACTGCAAATTGTTGCAACCACTCTGGAAAGTAGTGTGGAGATTTCTCAGAAAACTTGAACTGCAACTATCATTTGACCAGGCTATGTCACTTCTCGATTTAAAGCCCAAGTACTTAGAATTAGCACACTAGAGTGATGCAGCCACATCAATGTTTATAGCAGCTCAATTCACAATAGCTAAACCATGGAACCAAACTAGATATCCTTTAACAGATGAATGTATAAATAAAATGTGGTGTACATACAAAATGGGATAATAGTCAGCCATAAAGATAAATGAAATTATGGCATTTGTGGGTAAATGGATGGAAGCTGAGAATATTATGCAAAATGAAATAAGCCTGTCCCCAAAAGCCAAATGCCAAATGCTTTTTCTGATATGTGAGTGCTAACCCATAGCAAGGAAGAGTAAGGAGGGTAAGTATAGAAGTACTTTGTATTAGACAAAAGAGAATGAATGGAAGGGAGAGGGATGACAATAGGAAGACAGTAGAAGTATGAGGAGAGCATGTCCTGGCTTCTGCTGGTACCTATAGAGAGAGACTCAGAGCTAAGCCCACAACTGACTGTCACCATCTCACCTGGAGACACAGAAAGTGAGGGCTCCTGGATCACAAAGGTCTGAGAAACTGCCACTAAAAACAATAAGAGAGACAGTTATGGTTATTAAGACAAAGGTTCCCCTGAGACACTGCTTTTATGAATCCCCAGGAAGCAATTGCCCTCCCCTGACCTGAACCATAAGAGAGGATCACTAGTAGAACAATCATCTGGGCCATGATGGGGGTCCTCACAAGCAATTGGTGTCCTCATACTCCTCACTGTGAGTTTGGTGTCTTCAAGGCATTTTTATGCCTCTTGAGGAGAATTTTTTATGCAAATTGAATTTCCTTTCCCTTCCTGTCCCAGCGTTCACCCTGAATTTCCCTGGAGGACATCATGAAAGAGGCAGATCTGGGAACTCACATAGATCAGTGACTATAGGGGAACTGAGACACATGAATTTTAGTTGATGCCTTTCCCTGGATCAGGTGCCCCACATTTATTCAACACATGCATAAATTTAATGTCTTGAAATTTAGAGATGGAAAGAAAAATAAGGATGAATTCTCCATATCTACGTGGTTCATCTATTTTATTTCAAACTCAGCCTTTATTGATGAATATTTCTTTCCTGTCTGTGAAATGAGTGGTTTTTTTTTCCTCTTGAGTTAACTGTCAGGCCCTTCTTCCTCCTCACAGAGACAATTTTGATACTCCTGGACAGTTCCAGAGACAGGCGTCTTCTTCCATCCACTGAGTCCTGGGGACTGTCTCAAGCAGCCTCAGTGGAGCCCAGGGTGGAGATTGCAGACACAGACAACAGCACAAGAGGGCTGGGAATGCCACCTGCCTCCACTCTAAGAAGCCATCAGTTACATGGCTTTAGCACTAGTGAAAGTATAAAATTTGAGAGAAAGTAGGATATTCTTCCCAATTTCTAAAAGAAGAAAAAATAAAACCATATTCATCATACTTGAAAATAAAATAAAGAATATTTCTGATCATATTAGTGTAAACATCTCTACCAGTTTAAGACACTTTCACATTTGAAGATGATTAGAAATGCTAGATAAGGATATTTGGGGAGTTTTGAAATGAAACTTCTTCAATTTCTTTGTGAGATAAGGTTTTATTTTTAAAACAATAATATTCATAACACCAAACTAAATACAATTTCTAAATTGATCAAAATTATTTTATTAAATTTTCATTAATGTTATCATTTCCTCCAAAATCATTTACTTTTGTTGTTTTCAGAGATTTACTCATGTGAGGAATAAAGGCTCATAACAAAATATGTTATAATTGGTAGTCAAAACTATCCAATAGAGTGTCTATACATAGATTTGTTTATGCATGTTTGTTTGTAATACAAAAATAAAGAGGAAGATCTTAAATTTGAGGAGGAAATAGAATTGCTAATTTTAATACATTAAAACCATAATAGCATCAGTTCTATCATTTATGTTAAAACTCACTGAAAAAATTACCACAAATTATTCACATGCAATATAAAATCAGGAAAAACAATGGATTAAAGTGTTTGTCACATATTTAAATAAATGCAAATTAGGAACTCATAGTGATCCCTAACTAATCCTAATCTCCATAGTGAGCCTTGTGCTACATGTAAAATTGTCTCAGACACTCTCAAGTTTACATGAATGAACAGTTTTGTGGTTTTTTTTTTTTGGTTTTTGTTTTGTTTTTATCTGGGATTTTGCCTTGGCAATTAAGAGCCAAAGGGAAAAGAAGAAATAGGAAACCTAAGAACAGAGAAGATCCTGGGGTTCCAGTAGTTCATGCCATTGAAGCAAAAGCAGCTCACTGTGGATGGAGGTGATACTGCTTAATCCAGGTAAGGGTTTAATTTGAACTGTGCATTTTGACCCTGAAGGACCCATTGAAGTGGGTCCTGTGATTCCATCTTTCTCCCCTACAGTGACTCAAGTCCCACTGCTGAGAGCTTTAGAGGAGATCTATCTGATTGTGACATCTGACGTTGTGTCATAACTCTTGTACCTGCCTACACTTCAAAGTCCATGTTTGGCATTCATTGAAGACCTCAAGATAAAAGGAGTCCTATTTTCAGTCCAAATCCTTCCTGTTGGTCAAAATAAATCATACTCAGTCTACCATGAATTCTACTTTCTAACATACTGCTAAAATGTGCAGGCAATTTGAGTCTCTGCCAAAGTTCCATACACAGAGCTTTCTACCAGGATGGTAAGGTGGTAGTACCAGAAGGTACTATCTGATGATAGTCCCTTGTAAGAGGTGGTAACAATTTGTGAGAGAACCTCAGGTCATTAAGACATGTCTACAAATATGGTGGTTATGCCAACCCTGTCCTCCCTCTCGCTCCCCACCCCCCATCTCTCTAAACATCCTGGGGTAATATGTGACCATTCACCTTGGCTCACCTTTTCCCATCTTATCATACCCTCACCAGTGTCCCTAACACAGGAAGCTAGTCACCCCAGGCTTAAACTTTCATATCCATGAACAAATAGATACCTATCTTTACTTTATATGGGTCTTTTGTTTACTATGTTGTTTTATTAAACAAAGCAACTAAACTCATACTGAGAAATTTTTGCATTTTTGTTCATGAATTAAAAGAGATTGATGATTTCTTTCAGTGTAGAGATCTACTCTTTTCTGATTTCTACTCATTTTCTCTTTGGTCTCCTTGCTTGCTCTATATTTAAATTTTTCCTGTTCTGTAACCTTACTTCCATTCTGCCTAGACAACAGGCTAAAAAAATCAATCCATGAGGGATGGAAGTTAAAATAGGAAGCCAGGGTGAGGGTCAGATCCCTATGCTCATGTGGCCCCAGGGAGCCAAGGTGCAAGAAAGTCACAGTTTGTTGAGGACTCTTTATCACAGAAGTGTGAAGCCAGTTTTTCCCACTGTGGTCTGCTGCAGAGCACAGTCCTGTCAGGAGTAGTCCAACATCACCCCCTGCTGGCCTCTGATCCTGGTTCTTTTTTTTTTCTTTTTCTCTTTTATTGTTGGTTGTTCAAAACATTACATAGTTCTTGACATATCATATTTCACAGTTTGATTCAAGTGGGTTATGAACTCCCATTTTTACCCCGTAGACAGATTGCAGAATCACATCAGTTACACTTCCATTGATTTACATATTGCCATACTAGTGTCTGTTGTATTCTGCTGCCTTTCCTATCCTCTACTATCCCCCCTCCCCTCCCCTCTTCTCTCTCTACTTTAATTCATTTCTCCCCCTTGTATTATTTTTCCCTTTCCCCTCACTTCCTCTTGTATGTAATTTTGTATACCCATGAGGGTCTCCTTCCATTTCCATGCAATTTCCCTTCTCTCTCCCTTTCCCTCCCACCTCTCATCCCTGTTTAATGATAATCTTCTTCTCATGCTCTTCGTCCCTACTCTGTTCTTAGTTACTCCCTTTATATCAAAGAAGACATTTGGCATTTGTTTTTTAGGGATTGGCTAGCTTCACTTAGCATAATCTGCTCTAATGCCATCCATTTCCCTCCAAATTCTATGATTTTTGTCATTTTTTAATGCAGAGTAATACTCCATTGTGTATAAATGCCACATTTTTTTATCCATTCGTCTATTGAAGGGCATCTAGGTTGGTTCCACAGTCTCGCTATTGTGAATTGTGCTGCTATGAACATTGATGTAGCAGTGTCCCTTTAGAATGCTCTTTTTAGGTCTTTAGGGAATAGACCGAGAAGGGGAATAGCTGGGTCAAATGGTGGTTCCATTCCTAGCTTTCCAAGAAATCTCCATACTGCTTTCCAAATTGGCTGCACCAATTTGCAGTCCCACCAACTGTCGCGACCCCCTTGCCCGCAAGGAAGACGCAACACCAGGAATCTTCTTTCAGCCGTTTATTCGGATCCTCGAACTTTCTTCTACTCCCTCCCGGAAGCCCCTCCCAGCCTTAATAAAGTATCCCAAGGCCCAATGCAAAGCTGCCACGTGGAGCTTTCTCATAGGGTGTTAAAGAACCATGCGCCAACTCTCCCAAATAAGGAGTTGTTTGTCACAGACCACAACGAGGCCAGCGCCATCTTGTAATGGCGACCACAGTCCGCCGAAGTGGCTCACCACAGTTCCCCCTTTTGTTTTCTAAAAACAATACAGGCGAGAGTAGAGGTCCTATCCCACTGTGCAGAAAGGGCTGCATAGTATGGCTCAGCCCCAAGGAGGCGCCTTCCCCAGATCCGAGGCCATATCAGCCGACGCTTTTCCCGTGGGACGGGGCGTGGACGCGTCTAACCCGCATGCAATAGGACATGCTCTCCTTGAGGTCCACTCCAAGGATCACTCAAGTGCAGTGCCTTGCCTCGCATCCTGTATCGTGACGATGGTGGACGAAGGGGGATAACCGAGGCTGAACTGTGGCTGTTTAGAAATACAACGACAAACAAGTTGGTAACACCCTAAAAGAAAGGCACGGGTCCTAAAGCGATAAAAAAGCACTAGTGTGGAAACCCATCTGTGTGCAATGGCAGTAAAGCCGGCAGAGTGCAAGGGCTTTCCAACACTAAGAGAATAGCAAGAAGAGACATGTCGTTTCCAGTGCAATGTCCGTAAAACTTGGGGTGCAACGACCATGTCAAAGATTTATTGTTTAATTTGCGCAAGCCAAACTTGAGGTGAGTTGCCATTTTCTAAAGCTGCAAGAGCTTGTATGATCATAGCCTTATCATGAGCATTGCGGGCCTTGAGGCGACAGAGAAACCACAAGCAGAGAACCATACCGAAGCAAAACATTGCACCAAAAATGCCTACCCCCACCCACTCTTTAAAAAAGGAAAAGGCAGAAGATATCCAATCGGTGAATTGACCCAAAGTTATGGGATCGACATGGGTACTATTCAAGACAGCTATCTGGGTTAGTTGAGACTGGATCAGGTCTTCCGCTGCCATGGACCAATTTCCGGCCAAGTATTCGCCAATGATACGGGAAGCATTCCTGGAATCATTAAATCTGACAGAGGTTATACATAAATGTGCACGTTGGTCAACACAGCCCAAAAGCACTAGGTCAGCCAATTCTTCTACCTGAGCTTGGAGTAAATCTATTCTTTGGTTGGCAGCTAAAATCCCTGACAAAATATGTTGATTAATTGCATTTTGGGATTCAAGTATGGTGGAAGTTTGTTGAACAACTTGATTAACAGTGGCAGCAGTCTGCACTTGATTGGCCATGGCCACTCCGGCCGCGACCGCTGCAGCAGCAGATACCGCCACGGCTGTCACTATAGCAGCCGTGATTCCAAAATCCCTGCGGACTCTAAGTAGCTCAACAATGGGGAATTTGTCAGGGTCCGCAGTGACTGGGATTGGGACAAAAGTTGGAATTTTCATAACCACTGCCACAGTCGAGGAACCATCCCAACATTCAGCTAAGAGACAGGTAACATTAGAACAATCCAGCATCTCTGACGAGGTGTCATTAGCCAAAAGGAGTAGGAACGGGGATTGAACACAAACCGCTGCAGGGGGCAATGTGGCATTATCTAACAGAGAGTTGAACGAAACAGATGTGAGTCTATTACCTCGCTCACTCTCATAAACAGTGCCAGAAACATTAGCCAGCCAACTTTTGGCCCCCAGCAATCGAGCCAATGCAGAAATATCAGCTGAAGCCCCCTTGTTGTTGGAAATCAGCCATTGAAACCAGGACCAACCCGCTCCTGTAGAGGAGTTGGCACTGTTGTTAAAGTTGTAAACATGCCTCTTAAGAGAGGGGGAAAAGGAGAAACTTTTAGCAACTTGACGTTTCTCCCAAGAATGATCCTGACAAGGCGTGAATGTTGGGGGGAAACCGAGATTAGGGGTACAGTAAGGAGAGGCCTTAAAATGAGTGGCATTATAAAGATTATTAGAAGAAGAAGGCACTGGGATTAGTACCTCAGAGATAATAGCCAAGGTAGTTATGTTTAAAGCAGAGCTACTTGCAGGGGTTCCTGAGCCAGATTGTTCCCCCGAGACTACTTGGCTCAATACAGCACTGAGAATGCTCCCTGAGACCTGACTGGACCGCAATGGATCCTCCCAGTTAGTCAAATTCTTGGTCTTAAGACTGATACAATGAGCGTTCCCAAGGCTAAAACAAAAAACTCCTGTGAGATTAACTTGAGACTGATTGAAAATGCTTTCCACGTCCCCTCTAGGAGAGGCACAGGGAGCAGACATCTCACATAAGGTAGAAAAAAGAGTGGGAAGGACACTAGAATTACCATGAACCGGCATCGGCATTGGCCAAGCCCGTGCCACTGCCCACCACTGCATTGGTGTCGTCTGCGTCATCGGCATCAGCACCAGAGCCAGAGCACTCAGCAGAATGAAGATCCTCATCGCGGGATTGCCGTGGTAATTCTTGTTGCTGAGTAGCTGGCGCCAAGACTCTTCTTGTCAGGCGTTCAGGGACCCACAATGGTTCCGTGCGATCCTGAGGAAAAACACATACAGATCCTCGTGCCCATGTCAGCACGGGGTCAGGGCCATTCCATTGGCCCGTAAGAACATCTTTCCACTTAACATAGCCAATCACAGAGGGCTGAGGGGACACATGTCTATCAGCCGCAGAGCGACCATGAATATCCAAATTCAAAAAATTAATGGTAAAGAGAGCTAAAGACAGGCGTTCTTTAGGAGTATGTTCAGCTCCTATTCCCCCTTTTTGTTTTTGTAAAGTTTCCTTTAAGGTGCGATGAGCACGTTCAACAATGCCTTGCCCTTGAGGATTGTAAGGCAAACCATGAGTAAGTTGTACTCTCATAGTAGAACAAAAGGACGTAAATTGTCTGCCAGTATAAGCAGGTCCATTATCAGTCTTAAGGGACGTGGGCGCACCCCACGCCGCCCAGGCCTCCAGGCAATGAGTAATGACATTACGTGCCTTTTCTCCTGATAAAGCAGAAGCATGAATAATTCCGGAGAACGTGTCAACAGAAACATGGACATACTTGAGGTTACCAAAGTCAGGTATGTGTGTCACATCAATTTGCCAGACAACCAATGGTTTCAATCCCCGTGGGTTCACTCCATAAGTAGGGGGATGAAGAAACGTGACACAATGGGGACAGTGTAATACTATCTGCCGAGCATCTGCTCTCGAAATGGAAAAACGCCTGCGCAGTGTTAAAGCGTTAACATGGAAATTTTGGTGAAATAATTTAGCCTCCTCTAAGGAGGAAGCCAAACAGATCAACTGACCTCTAGTGGCTAAGTCTGCACAGGCATTACCCTGCGATAACAGACCAGGGAGAGAGGTATGAGCCCGGATGTGCAGTGGATAAAAAGGAGCAGTGCGGCTACAGATAAGCTGTTGAAGCTGATTAAAGTAAGCAGATACATTACGGGCATCACTAATACCTCCCACAACCTCCAAGATTTTTAGTGCTTGTACTACATAGATGGAATCCGAAATGAGATTAAAGGGAAAAGAACACTGTTTAAAAACCTCAATAACAATTTGCAGTTCTACCCACTGTGGATTTCCAGGAGCAAATTGATGCTGAACAGGGGGAGAATCATTAATTACATAAGCTCCCATTCCAGACTTGGAACCATCAGTAAAAATGTTAACAGCCCCCGGAATCGGACTGGATGAAGTGACTTTGGGGAAAATGATAGGATGTTCTTTAACAAAGTGGAGTAACGGATGAGAAGGGTAATGATTATCAATATCCCCTTGAAACGAGCAACATAAAATAGCCCAGTTATCTAGAGTAGCACACAAAACACTAAGTTGAGCTTTAGTATAGGGTATAATAAGAGAAGAAGGTGATTGTCCGAAAAATTGAATGCTTTGTTGAATCCCTTTAAGTGCTAATGCTGCAACAGCATCAGGATAATATTCTAAGGATTTTCCTGGGGATACATGTGGGTGTATCCATAGCAAAGGTCCCTCTTGCCATAGTACTCCAGTAGGTTGCCGCATAGTGGCAAGCACACATAGCTGGAAAGGTTTATCACTCTGGAGCCTGCATAAAGTTGCATGTTGTATAGCTTCTTCTACTGACATAAGGGCCGCTCTAGCTTCTTTGGTGAGGCTACGAGGGGAGGTAAGATCTGGATCACCCCTAAGGGTAGCGTACAAAGGCTGTAGCATAACATTAGAAATATGTAAATATCCTCGTATCCAATTAATATCTCCCAGCAGTTTCTGAAAATCATTTAGAGTTTGGAGATCCTGAGTTCGTATGGTGATTTTTTGTGGTCGTAATTTGTCACACCCAATTGTTGCTCCCAAATATTTAATAGAGTCCCCTGTTTGAACCTTTTCAGGTGCGATGTGCAGTCCAAATTGAGCTAACAACTTCACTAGGTCTTCATAGGCCTCATGAACTGTCTGCTCTGATTTAGCAGCCAATAATACATCATCCATATAATGAATGATCTTGATGGAGGAATACTTGTGCCTGAGAGGTGCGAGTGTCTTCCCCACATACATCTGACACATCGTGGGACTATTAGCCATTCCCTGCGGCAACACTACCCACTCGTACCTTTGATCTGGCTCCTCGTGGTTACACGAGGGAAGGGTGAAGGCAAAACGCTGCGAGTCTTTAGGATGCAAAGGAATAGAAAAGAAACAGTCTTTAATGTCAATAACAATAATGTGCCAGCCTTGAGGAACAGAGGAGAGCAGAGGCAGCCCTCTTTGAATGGGCCCCATAAGTTGCATTTGAGCATTAACTGCTCGTAGATCATGCAGTAGGCGCCACTTCCCTGATTTTTTCTTAATGACAAATATGGGAGTATTCCATGGAGAAATAGAGGGTTGGATATGACCCAAGTCAAATTGCTCTTTAACTAGAGCATGGGCTGCTGCCAATTTAACCGAGGGAAGAGGCCACTGAGGCACCCAAACAGGCTCCTCGGTGAGCCATGTTATGGGTATTTGAGCCCCAGCGGCCCCTAGGAAAAACCCAGACCAAATCTGTCAAGCTTTTGATGACCTTGTACAGGATGCTTACGTCCCTGTAAATGTTTTCCTAGTCCTAGACCTGGCCTATACCCCATATTTTGCATAATCTGTTGGGACACTGGGGAATAGTCATTACTAAGAGTGAACCCCATGTCTTTCATCAGGTCACGGCCCCATAAAGAGATAGGTAAATCAAGCACATAAGGCTGAAAAGTACCATTATGTCCTTCCGGGTCTTTCCAGAATAGATGCCTGCAGCTGATCTGAGGAGCTTGGGCATATCCAAGTCCTCTCAGAGACTGATCAGAAGTCTGCACTGGCCATCCCTTAGACCAGTCCTTAAGTGCAATAATGCTACGGTCTGCCCCTGTATCAAGCAAGCCCACAATAGATTTACCCTCTATACTTAATTCCAAAGTAGGGCGATTGCTCATATCTAGTGACAAATAAGCACAATTCCCTCCGGTGGTACCAATCTCATTCCCTGTCCGTGACCTTAAGTCTGCAGGGAAATGATCATGTAAACTAGGCAAAATTAGTAATTGAGCAATCCGATCCCCTGGGGAGATGGACACAATGCCCCTTGGAGCTTCCACCATAACCTTTACTATCCCAACAGTATCAGGACTTATGACTCCGGGGAAAACATGAAGACCTTGTAAAATAGAGGATGCACGTCCAATTAGCAAACCTACAGTGCCAGGTGGTAGAGGCCCTGTAAACTCAGTTTCCACCAGTTGGACTCCCATCTTAGGTGTTAATACGAGTCTGGAGGTGGAACAGAGGTCCAATCCCGCGGCACCTGTAGTGGCTCTCCGCGTTTCATGGGATGGCGTAGAGATGGCCATGTCTCGGGTTCGGGTGTGACATTCTCCACCGCCCCATATATTTGCGGGCCCTGGGGTCGGGGGCCCCGTCGGCCGTTTTTTGGCCCAGCTGAAATAGGCTGTCCATGGATGTCCCTCACTGATCTACACTCTCTTGCCCAATGCCTTCCCCTTTTGCATTTTGGACACAATCCCGGTGGACGAAGGCCATTGGCAGGGCCACAGTGAGGAGGTCCAGTAAAATTGTCTTTGTTGGAAGTGTCTTTTTTGGGACATTCACGTCTAAAATGACCGGGTTGACCACAATGGAAGCATGTTCCGGCGGCAGGACCGCCCTCTTTTGTAATCCGAAGGACAGCAGCTGCAAGACCTGCATTAGTTAAAGGTCCTCCAATCTCTCTACACACCTTCATCCATGCTTCTATGCCTTTGTTCTTATAAGGAGCGATTGCTGCTTTACATTCCTTGGTGCATTGCTCAAAGACCAATTGCTTGACAAGGGGCATGGCTCTATCAGGATCCCCAAAAATCTTTCCAGCGGCATCCACCATCCTAGCTACAAAGTCTGAAAAGGGTTCTGTAGGGCCTTGTATAATCTTGGTCAAATTACCAGATACCTCTCCTCTGTTTGGAAGTGACTTCCATGCCCGAATACAAATGTTATTAATTTGATCATATACCTCAAGAGGGAATCCTGTCTGTTGATTAGCAAATCTACCTTGCCCCAAAAGCATGTCCTTATCCCAATGAGGATGTCCTGCCGCATGGTTTTGGGCGGCTTGCTCTATAGCGCCCTCTAGCACAAATGCTCTCCAGTCCAAATATTTACCTGGAGAAACACAAGCCCGAACAAGACTAGCCCAATCAGAGGGAGTCATACAGTATCTAGACAGACTCTCCACCTGAGTTAGTGTGAAGGCGGCATCCACCCCATAAGTACGCACAGACTCCGCCAGGGTCTTTACAATTTTGAAATCTAAAGGCTCCTGAAATCTTCCCCTAGTTTCATCTTGAAAAACTGGATAAGCAAGACCCATTTCAGCGTTAACAGCCTTCCATGTTTGAGCATGGAAAGCTCTCCCCGAAACACCCCCACCATACGGTGGTGGATCCGGAGGATCACATTTCTTGAGCCCCTGTCTATCTTTGTTTCCTTCTCCTACAGCTAAACTCCCTAGCTGGCGAGACAGCCTCCCAAGCTCCTCCTCCTCATCCTCCTCTTCCTCTGACCCACTTTCACATGGGGGTGTGCGCAGCGCACTGAGATCTGGATACAAGCGTTTCTTCCCCTGCTTCTCGCTCCGCACACTTCCATCCTCCCGAGATACCTCACCTTTTGCCGGAGACAATCGTCTCCTCCCCTGTTCCACGCTCCGCACGCTCCCGTCCCCCTGAGATACCTCACTTCCTGCCGTCTCTGATCTCTCCTCATGTAATTGTTCTAGAACTTCCTGTCCTTTAGTAAGTGCGTCATGACATCTGTCATCTGTGAGACAACTACGGACTATTTTCCAAAGGGGTATCACCCCACCCTCTAATATGCCCTGCTCAGAAGCAAAATCTATATCTTTGCCTAATTTATCCCAACTAGGTATAGTAAGACTGCCCGAATATGCAAACCACGGTGCAGCAATATCCACCTTCTGTAAAAATCTCTGTAAAGTGCTATGTCTCACTTTCAGGCCCTTGGAGCGTAACAGGCCGTCTAGGGCCAGAAGAAGTGGACTTGAAGATGTGACACCCATGACACAACAACAAAACAGACACAGAAAACAAAAATGAAAGCACACAGAAAACAACAATGAAAGTACACAGTGCAGCTGCAATAAAATATGAGGCTCTCTCTTTCTTTGTAGAGGAGCTGATTCCGCTTTGGTTGCGGGTCCCGCTCACCGGGACGATGGGGTCCCGCTCTCCGGGACGATGGGGTCCCGCTCTCCGGGACGATGGGGTCCCGCTCTCCGGGACGATGGGGTCCCGCTCTCCGGGACGATGGGGTCCCACTCACCGGGACGATCTGGTGCACCACTCCTGACGACTGAGAGTCCTGGTTATCCCGGGTTTCGGCACCACTTGTCGCGACTCCCTTGCCCGCAAGGAAGACGCAACACCAGGAATCTTCTTTCAGCCGTTTATTCGGATCCTCGAACTTTCTTCTACTCCCTCCCGGAAGCCCCTCCCAGCCTTAATAAAGTATCCCAAGGCCCAATGCAAAGCTGCCACGTGGAGCTTTCTCATAGGGTGTTAAAGAACCATGCGCCAACTCTCCCAAATAAGGAGTTGTTTGTCACAGACCACAACGAGGCCAGCGCCATCTTGTAATGGCGACCACAGTCCGCCGAAGCGGCTCACCACAACCAACAATGAACAAGTGTACCCTTTTCCCCGCATCCTCTCCAGCACTTGTTGTTGCTGGACTTCATAATGGCTGCCAATCTTACTGGAGTGAGATGGTATCTTAGGGTGGTTTTGATTTGCATTTCTCTGACTGCTAACGATGGTGAACATTTTTTCATGTACTTGTTGATTAATTGTATGTCCTCCTCTGAGAAGTGTCTGTTCAGGTCCTTGGCCCATTTGTTGATTGGGTTATTTGTTATCTTATTGTCTAATTTTTTTAGTTCTTTGTATACTCTGGATATTAGGGCTCTATCTGAAGTGTAAGGAGTAAAGATTTGTTCCTAGGTTCTTGATTCCCTCTTATAACCTGGCAGAGATTCTGGAAGGATAACTGAGTACAGTAAATGGATCTTTCTCATTTTATTCCCCTGACAGTCAAACCACCCTGTATTTTTTTTTTTGTCCTGAGACTTTTTTTGTTTTGTTTTGTTTCAGTTTTTAATGATCTACAGAACTCTAAATGCATTGTATATGGTACCACATATTTAAAAATTACCTGGTATTTGACTTTGCTTCAACCAAGTACTTGTTGTCATTCACAGTATAGAGATTTTTGAACAAAGTTTAAAGCCTAAATTTCAGGAGAACACAGGTAGTAGTAACTCTGCCTGTGTTCCTCTTACAGGTTTACTTATTTTCAGGTTGCTGCTTTTCTGAGAGTATCATATTTTATTCTTTCATGTGTTCTTCCACACCCAAATCTACAGGCCTTGGCTTCAGATGTATCTTTTCCCTATGAGAATATAATATTATTAGGGAATGAGTATCTTCTGCTTTGACTTGCTTCTCTATGGTCTAGTTTGCCCTTGACAAAACCAATATTCTTTTGAAAATTGTTGGGGATTCTGAAAAAGATTTTCAAGTAATTAATTTGTCCATAGAGAAGCAATGAGAAGCGAAAACAGGATGGGGAGATTCATAGGAGCTCTGTTCAAAGATGGAGTCTTCATTATGTGTTTACCATGATGACCTATGGGGTTACAAAGGAGGATATATTAAGAAGCAAACATTTCTTGTTTGAATAACCAGGTAGGTGCTATCATTGTTGAGTACTGTGGAAAATAAGGTGATTATATGTTTTCTTTCTGCATAAATTCATTAAATACTTGCTGAGACTCACAAATTTTGGCTTATCAATTCAGATACAGTTGACTCTGTTATTTTCTAGTGGCATGCTCTCTTCTTGTTGTTGAAGATGGGGGTCCAAGCAGTGTAGGGGCAGTCACTAAAGGGGAATGTGTATTTCACGAAGTCAGAAGAGCTGGGGACAAAACCATGATATCTGCATTCAATTAAGGAGTTAAAGGTACAATAATCCTGAAATCATTTTATCATTTAAATCTGGCTGTCCATTATGTGTGCATTTTTACTCATTATATGTGCATTTTTGAAGCATTCACACAGTATGGTTATTAACTAAGTAGTATCTTCAGGTATGGGCCCCAATTGATAAGGTGATTGTAAGTTTAGGAGAGACTAGCACCTCTTTGGCCCAAACAGAGGTTACAGGAAGGACATAAGAGGAGTTCAGATGTGAATCTGTAGACATTTCATTCCTGGAGAGCAGCACTAGGATGTGTCATTAGGGTGCATAAGTGCACAGCATCCCAGTTTAGACTATCATGGTTCAGACAGCAAGAGTCTGAAAGAGAAGGAGAATGAAGAAAATCTTGGTTCTCAGCACAAATGGTAATAAATTTTCACCCTTCCTGTACCTGCTCATTCTCAAGTTCACTATTTTTCCTCATTAGTAGAATCTTTCCTAAAGTTTCTCTTGCTCTATGATTTTTTGTGGCTTCATTGACTGTGTTTGGTGAAAATCCCACATTATTTCAAATGAACACTCATCAATGTTTTATCAACCCAAAGAACTCAATGTACCTGAGAGAAAAAGGCACATGTCCACATGTCACAAAAATTTAAAACAATTTCTCTCACAACAGACTCAGGGACAATCTTGCATTTTCCTCATTTATTCAAATATTGTAAATGTCTTCTCTATTAAATGTTGTTTCCTACCTTCTCTTCCCTGTTATAATTTTAATTCTCTCCCTAGTACTAAACCTACAGTAATAAATCAAGATAATAGTGGAACTAATAACCCTTAGCCCCCACAAATTTCTGCCTCTTAAAAGTCCTACTGTGATGAATTGCGTGTCAAGCCTGTACCACATGGGACTTAGAGGGAAACTTCTCCAAACCAAGGAACTACAGCTTCTAGTTTTCCTATTATCAAACCTTGTATAGATATTTGCATATGAATTTAAAGTTTCTATGAAGACATGTTAGGGCCCCACATGGATTTGATAAATGATCATATACATTTAATGGTGCCTCATGCTTTCTGACTGCTGATTTCTATTTCACCAATTGAGGGAGATACTGTAATTCTCATATATATCATTATAACTATATATAATAAAAACTTGCTGTTAGCCCAGCCTTTGTCTATGAATGACTGCACATGAATGATCCCATGAACTGAAAACAAATGATCCCTAGGCTCAACTCTCCAGATTATCTAAATGATTTGTTACTGTCATTAGTCCTTAGAATGCAAGAAGTGAAGAAAAGACACTCTGTGATTCTTACTCTATCTTGAGCCCAATGTGGAGGAAATCACACTCCTGACTCAAAAGGTACTTTTCTAGAAACCCAAGCTGAATTCTTTTATGATTCATAGAAAAGTGTAAAATCTGGAACAGCTAAACTTACTGGTGTCAAACATTTATTTCTCCCTTACAAAATGACTTATGTTGTACTTTGCCAGTTAGAAAATAAAAAAAAAATATTAAAAATTATAATCTTATTCTATGTGCAAATGAAGTTTTTTTTATTACATTATTTCAATAAATGACATTTTATTTCATCAAATCAAGGATATGTGGATAAAATATGATATTACTATTTATTTTGCTGTAATTTTATTCCTCAGAAATAAACACACATTTCAGAATTTGAATAGATCCAATAATTTTTGTCTCAATCATTCCAAAATTCTGACCATAATTCCTGCTTCTATCCAGATCAGTAGTCCCCTACATATGTCACTGGATATTACTAAAAGTTATTTCATATGTCGTTACATGTATGCCTACATGCACTAATATTGCAACATAACATTCTTTTTGATGTAACACCTAATTCCAAAAAATATATATAAAGATAGCTGACTGTAAATTTGAGCAGAAAGAAAATGGACGTGGGCTGACTGGACTGAGAGGACAGAGAGAGCTTCCAGGAATTTGGGGGCCAGATTGATCTCTGGGGTAGGTGCTGATGCAGCTCCCTTTCTTCTTTCCTCCCACTGCAGGATGGATAATCACTCCTTTGTGCCACCTATGAGCAGAAGAATGATGTATCACACTAAGGCCAAGTGGATCCTAACATTCTGAGAAGGACCCACAGCTCAGCCATGAAGAGGTGGTGAGAATAAGAGCTGCATCCTGGTGTCATGGGGCCATGACCCAGAACTGGACAGAGGAGCCAAGTGTCCAGGACAATCTAAACCTAGAGACAAGTGTGTGTGTGTGTGTGTGTGTGTGTGTGTGTATATGTGTGTGTGTGTGTGTGTGTGTGTGTGTGTGTGTGTGGAGAGAGAGAGAGAGAAGAGAGAGACACAGAGAGAGAAATATGCTTTTGCTCCTTCATGAACTCACTTCCACCCTCTGAGGAAGAGTATGAGTTTCTGTTTCCTTTGTCTTTCTCATAACTCTGCATATTCTGAGATCTGCCTCTCCTTGCAATGCAGTCCCTGATGATGATGCTCTGTAAGACCCTCCAGGATTCTGGAGCCTGAAACAAAAAATAACGTAGGGTTTTAAAGCTTTTTTTCAATTGGAGAAGGGATTATTATAAGTGTAGAGAAGAGCTTTGGACCCCGATAGCCACATGCTACAAATTCCACTTGGAAAACATACCCTGTGGAGTGAGGGATGCCTACCCTCATCCTAAGTGCAGGTGTGGAAAAAAGGCACAAAACCAACAGGTGAAGGGACCTCAGGGCTTAGAAGCTCAGGGCAGGCATTAAAAATACATCCCTTATATTCCTCTTTCCTTTTCTCAATTCAACAATTATGAACTAATGTGGCCCTTGAGTCCCCAGATATCTTCTGAGGACTAGGAGATATCCTTTACTTATATTTTGCAAGATCACTAAAGAATGGAACCTCAGAGACCTCAGAAAAATAACTGCAGTGGGAGCAGTTCTGTCTTAAGACATCTTTGTAAACAGAGATTCTGGGGATGAAGGAAAATAATGGCCTATATAAGAGATGCTTCCCACCTTACTCTGTTGATAAGTTCAAAATTCATCTTATGTAGGGCCTTAGTGCACACAGAGAAAGAAAAAAAATGGGAAAAGTAAGAAAAAAATTAGGCAAAACTTAAAGGAAGAAAAAAGTCAACAGCCTCTACATGTAGGTACTTAGTAGCTAAAAAAATACCTTTTTTTTGGAAATAAATTAATTATATGGTCATACTAAAGAGAAGAGAAATTCAAGAATGAGACAAGCATAGGAATAAAATTGGAGGTTTTTATGGTGGTTCAAATTCTGCTGACCCTCTTCCCTACAGATGAAAATTGGAGAATGAAACTACACTGAAACATTTCATGTGTCTCTAAAACCAAATGGGGAGACTGGTGATGATCTGACACTGCCAGACAGAGGTCTGATGGAGGAAAGATCAAAAGAGATACAGGAAGGGAATATCTGAGAGATGGCATCAGTAAGAGTCCTCAAGGTTGTGTCCACTGGACCTGTGGGTTGGTTAAGACAGTGGGAAATTTATGAACAGCATAAGGGTCACTACATCAGGCTTTGACTTGGCTCTAGTGAGACATAATTCATACTTTATGGAATATGCTGATGAAATTGCTTTGTGGATGAATATGTCTATATTCATCTGTATTTCTAATTGCTGACTATATTATCTATTCTTATTTATTTACTGCAGAGACAATGGGGATATGCCCTAAGGTTCTATTTTCTCATTCATCTGTGCCTTCCTGAGATGTCATATTTTATCTCAGGTTACTGATATGACATGGATTTCTGTCTCCTATTCAAGAACAAATCCTGTTGCAGAAAAGTCTATACCACAGACACCTCCACAGAAGCTTCTCATTGATAGCTGCATCCACTGCCATGAGCTCCAGCACAGTAATAATCAGCCTCATCCTCTGGCCAAGCCCAGACATGAGCAAAACCCTTGAATCTGATTTTGCCAATTTGTACCCAGAGAAGGAGCTGGGAGATCAGATCCCTTATGGTTAATTGAGTCTGAGTGGTACCTAAGAATATACTGAAGAGAATTCCCAGTTTCTGCTGGTACCAGATTTTCCCATGGTCACCAATACTGAAGCCACTGTTCAGGGAGCTGGTGAGTCTAGCAGAGGCTCCAGGGCTTGGAGTTGCTGCTGAGTCAGCACAGGCTGGAGAGCAAAGCTGAAAAAAAAAAAAAAAGGTAAACATTGGTGCTGAAGCAGAGTCCACATTTAAGCTGTTGAGTGTCTGAACTAAAGGGATTAAAATAACAGAGAAGCTGATTGAAGACTATAAATCATGTCCTCATCTGAACAGTGAAATAGTAACAACAAAAGGAGTCCAAGCTATGGGGACCACAGTCCTCTGAGTCCTAGAGTGGAGCTGCTGAGCCCCAGTTCTCCTTTTCTTTCCCAGCCTCTGGAGAAGAGGGGCTGTTCATGCAAATGTGTTTCCATCATGACTTCCCCAGCCTCTCCTTGAGCCATCATGCTGGAGCTCAGCTCACATTGCAGACTCAGGAGGATGTTCCTTGAGAGGACCCTGGAAAAAAAAAAAAAAAAAAAAATCCCACACCCTTATTCAGTGGATCTGCCAGAATTTCCATCTGTGACGGCAGCACTCAGACCAGGGATGGACTGAGTGAAAGGTCCTTACTGAGCAGCTGTATAGAGACAACAGGGCAGTTCCACAGTGGACCCTACAGGTCACAGAACATGTAGCTCCTCATGGCCTAAAGATGAGAGGCCAGCTGATTTCTGCAATTCACTAGGCCCATCTCTATACACACAAGTATGGTTTGAATTCTATATAATTTTCTACCAATTATTTTAAGTGTGAATACTATATTTTTCCAATTCAAGAAACTTTGTTTGTCTTTAGGAGGTGTAAACATACAATTAAGTACAATATAAAGTGTTAGAAACTCATTGAAGATGTAGTAACAATAATATCATTCTATGATAATTTAGAATGAGTATACACACTTGGTGCTTCACACACTGTGAATCAGTAGGTGAATTCCAACTACTATAATTTAAACTGATGTGTGCTTTGATCTATATTTTAGATAATACAATAGTTTCAGTACTGAATAAACTGATAGAAACACAAGAAAATAAAAGGTTTTCAGGAGGTGGGTTCTTCCCATGCCATATTGTATAGAATGCATTCGAGTCCTGCACATACCTTTTCTGCCAATCAGTTATTTCCTTCCTTTATACACTTTATTCAGTGCAGAAACAACTCTTCTGTTGACAATAAGCCCCAAAGTCCTTAATTCTTTATGTACAAATTGTTCCATCAGAATCATTTGTGGGATTGTGGGTTGAGGTCCTGAATGTTGCAATTTGGGGGAGTCACATGATGGATTTTGACCTATGGACTTGACATTTTGTTAATGAATATCTCACCAGCTCTTAGTTAATATAAAGGTTGCTAGATATTCATACAACTCACCCTGCTCTGCAACTCATTTGCTCATGGATACATCTTCTCTAGTCAGAATTTTTACCACCATCCATCTACTTCTGTGGTTTCTTTGCTCAGGTCCTGGAGAACCATCATATGCTTTGGTACTGCCTTCCCATAAACACATGGAATCTAGTTGATCCCACTGGTCACCTTCTCCTCACTTAAAGCCATGTTCCTTACCTCTTGCTTAGACCTAAGGTCAAATTTCTCATTTGACACTTCATCTTGAATCAATTTAGTATCTCAACTTTAAATGTTTAGAAATCAGCATCAATCATGTTCTAAGCCTTAGTTGTATTTTTCTCTCTGGTTTTCCTCTTCTGGTGAATTCACAAGGTCAATCTGGATACTCATGCAAGTTATTTCTTTTTGTCAGATTGAGTTCTGGGTTCTGCATATACAGAAGTGCCAAAACAAAACACAATTTCTCTTCTGAATGAACTTATTTTCTAATGGAGAAACACACAGTGAACCGTGTCACAGTGAATTTTATTCATGTGGCTGACACCACCCCAAATATGCCCACCCATAGCATTTAGAGACCACTTATGAATACTGAGAGCCCTTTGACTCCCAAAGAACATCAGCAGTGAATATCTCCACATAGTGTCCCCAAACTTCCCTCACTATGTACCTCCCTGTCTTGCTCCAGATTCACTACTCAACCAAGTCATGCACAGTCCCTTGGTAGCTTTTCTCTACCTCCTGTCTTCTTTATTTTAGCTTGTTTGAATTACATGCATGGTATTCATTAAGATATTTCACATATATGTGTATGATTAAAAAAAAAAACACGTTTTTCTACCTAAAGAAACTCTTGTAGATTCTTTTCCAAATCAAGATTGAAAACAAACAAACAAACACATATTCTTTTTGGCAAAATCTTATTGTGCTTCTTCCCAGGCATCCTAACTCAACTCCTCCTCTATAACCTTCATAGAACCACAAGCAGATTCTATTTGCAAAGCGAATTCTTATTTCTGGATGACAGACTAACTTGTCTCTGAGTCCTTCTGCTCTTTCTGCTCCTAACCAACTATCTTTACTTCTGAATAGGCTCCAAATAATCTACTACAGAAGTCCTTATTACCATGAATTGGATGAACATTTACTTTCATGGTAATACCATATGAGGAAATTTCTAAACCTAAAATTTAACCACTTTTGCCATTGCCAATATTTCTGTAACTAAAATTTAAACACAAATTCAGAGCAAAAAATAAGGGCACAATTCCACCCATTTTTTTTTTCATACTTGGTTGACTGTAAAAATGTACACTTTATGTGACTATTGCATATTATATCATAATTTTCTTTAATTATTTAATATTCTAATGTTAAATGATAAGAGTATCACTTTGAAATCAGTTACAATTAATATAGATTCAATAATTAATATAGATTCTAATGCATTTGAATACAACATTGATTTCAATCATGAATAAATTTGAGAAATATCTCACCAGAGATACTGAGTGATAGTATAATTTGAAAATTTTTTTAAGGAAAGTTAGTTCTTCCTCAGGTAATTGGTTTAAACTTTACACTAAACCTATACCCAGATAGTAAAGTCCATTATCTGAACTTGATTTTCATCTCAAAAATGTTGTTATTAGATAAATTTTTATTGTCTTATTTATTTCTATAGGACCTTAGTTTTTGTGTAAGAATACGAGATAATGAGAAAATTAAATTTAACATGTGATTTGATGGCTGAGCACAAATTAACATATTTGCACTCTAACACCTGATCGGCTATGAGTAGTCACAGAAGAGACCAGGTGTGAGAGAAATCAACTCTAAAACTAACCCTGAGGGACCTCCCCTTGCAATCCATTCCACCTTGATTCCACCCCGGTTAAACTTCCCAGGTATTGGACCATGAGAGCCATTTAGAGCAAGGGTCATGTAGCCAAATGTACTCTAATCAATGTGTGTGTGTGTGTGTGTGTGTGTGTATGTGTGTGTGTGTGTGTGCGCGCACACACACACAAGCGTGCACATGCACATAAGATTTAAAATTAAAGAAGGAAATGTCTGGCCTTTTTTTTATTTGGCCCCTGATGGATAATTCTAGTATGTTCCTCAGGGACCACACCTGCATTTATTTACACTCAGGTGATGATTCAAGGTATGTCCCCAGATAGTTTAAGAAAGGAGAAAGACCATCCTAATAATAACCAAGTAGATGACTTGAAATTTCGAGATTTGAGTGCATACTATATGAACAATCGCCTGATTTTCATGAATTTGAGGGGGCTGGATATTGAGTTTAATTCAATAGAATTATGTTGAAGTGTTTAAGGGATAAAGACCAAATAATTACTCTGGATTCTCATTTACTGAGTGATTTGCTCTTCTGAGTAATCTTATAAACAACTATTAGCAGAACAAGGCATCCTGAGTATAAAGATGCTTCAAGTCTTGAACTCTCTGATATGGCCCTCTCTATCTCTTTAACTGACTTGATATGATTTGTATTCTTTATCATAATACTGCAGTCTTGTAAAAATAGGGCTTTTATTTTTTTCTGTGACTAATTGTTATGAATTCCCAAGCCTGAGTTGTTCACGGGAATTCCACAACTTGTTGTGAATGGACACTAACTGTAGTTTGTATCTTTCCCTGAACATGACTGGAGTCTCAAGCAAAGTCAGTATTAATCTATGAGAGCTGCTCTTCATTCAGGTAATTTAAACATATCAGAATGATTTTACCTGCACACAAATAAACTCATTGTATTAATAGCAATGGAGCAAATCCCAAAGCCATCTCAGATATAAAGCAGGCTCAGAATCCCCATCCTGGGGGTTCCATCAGTTTTCTCTGTTTCTGTCTTTCTCTAACACAAACAAATATCCTGAGAGCTCTGTGCCCAAGAAACTAGTAGAGGGTGATAAGGTGTTTGAAGCTAAGGTGGACCATGTATGCACATGTTACCACATTAGTTAGGGTCAAGATCTAGAATTTCAAGGGAAATATTCATAGCCCATATTTTATGGAATATTCATAATTGTTGAATATGGACAAATGTAAGAAAAGATGGTGACAAAAGGAGTCATCTGCAAACAGCTTTTCAATCTCTAAAATAAAATCCCATCAGAAGACTCATGACTGGGAACAACCATACATGCCCAAATAGAGACTCAATATTTCAAACACTGCTAAGAAGATATTTGAATATGGGGATATTTAATGTGAATTAAATTTATAAAATATCTGGGAAGGTAGAAATTATTGATCAGGGACAAGGCGGCTCCTTCTGACTGTGAGTTGGGACACTGGGGTTTTGTTTAACTTTCCCTCTGCCTGTGTCATGTGTATTACACATAGCTGCTCCCACTGCCATGGTGTGCCCCTTAGCGGTAGACATTCTCATCCTTTTCCTGGATGTTCTGGATGGTCAGGTACTGATCCCAGCCAGATCCTGAATCTGAGAACTGATCAGGAATCCCATCCCCCTTGGTTCCCACAGTACCACTACTGCCCACTTACATCACAAACTGGGGGCTCTTCCCTGGGCCTTGATGGTACCAGTCCACCTTGCAATTACTGTAGCAACTAGTCAAGGTACAGGTGAGTTTGACTATTTGTCACAGGAAGACAGAAGCAGAGAGTAGTTGTATTAGCACAGGTTGGAGAGGGATTCTGTAAACACAGACACATCACAGTGGAAGGGAGAGCTTGAGTGCATGTGTTTGGGGATCTGGCCCCTGAGGATAGACTCAGGATAGGGGTCTGACATTGGGCACAGAGGTCTGTCCCTACATGGGCAGTGAGTTAGTATCATCAGGAGGAGAAGAGTACTGACCATTTTCCTGAGTTCCAGAGCAGGTGGGGGCTGCCTACAGCCTTTCTTATCTCTGTCCACTGGCCTTAAGGAGGAGCAGCTCATGCAGATCTGTCTACACTCACTGTCTCTTGTGGTCTGCACTTCTTCTGAGCCTGGAATGATGCAAGATACAGTCTAGAGGGTGGTGAGGCTTTCATTTTCCTGATGGGCAGAGCATGGAAGGAAGGAGGTCCTGGGACTAAACAGAAGATCACGGTTGCTGAGCTCACATTAATGACAAAGGGTTTACTTTCTCTGTCCAACCCTATTGAGATGTGGATTCATGTGCAGACATCTCCATCTGTGAACATATTTTTTGGGCCTACAGAAAGTGTTACATGATGTTCCCTGAAGATTACATATAAAAGTATACTGTCCTCTTGGGTTCTAACTATTCCTTTTCAATTTAATCCTAGAAATACTGATGGAGATATTTCTGTGTCAAGCAATGTGCCCTGATCAATATTACCTCTGTATGTAGACTCTATATGCTTTGGGGGTCTATTGTTTCCAGAGAAATTAACCATGAATCAATAACCAAATATGAAAGTGCCATGACATAGAAGAATGGAATTGGACATCCTCACTGCTTGCAGTCATTAGAAAAACTAACTCACAGGGCCATATTAAAACTTTTTTTTAGTTCTATAATCATGTTCAATTTTCTCAGAGTGGAAGTTGGCTGAGCTGGGTAAGACACTTACCCAAAGACATATCTGAGCCAAAGTTCTAGATTTTAGATGACCCTGATCAAATGAATGATACTTACCCATAAGCATTGGGCCATTGGACTAAGGGCAAAATTGTGATATATATCTATAATTACAAATTACTATAAATTAGAAAGTATTAACCAACACAAATTACTTAACTTACATTTGCTGTGGTCAGAAGAGTAACATGGATTTCACTGTGATAACCTCAGAGTGAAATCAGGGTGTTGACAGGGCTGTACTATCTTCTGGAGGCTCCAGGGGAGAAACCATCTTCTTGTTTTTTCCCAATTCTAGGGGTCACACACATTCCTTGGTTGGTGGTCAGATCCTCCATCTTCAAAGCAAGTAACAATAAATGGAGACTTCCTCATATCATGCCACTCTGGTCACTTCTAACATTCTATTTCACTTTTAAGGACCCTCATGATTCCTCTGTCTCCAGGTATATTCCAAGATTATCTCCTGATTTTCATGTAATCTAGTAAATAACAATTAATTCCACATGTAATTTATTATCACTTTATCATACTTCTTGCAATTAATTTTTTACTTACATAGTGCCAACAGGGATTAGTGCATGCATGTCTTTGGTGTTCATATTTCTTCTCAAGGGAACTTTTAACTATTTATGCATACTTATTGAAAACATAGTAAGACATCACCAATGTGATCCTACAATCTATACATGTGGAAAAATGAGAATTCATACCCCATTTGAATCAAATGTATGATATGTCAAGATCATTGTATTGTCATGAGCAAATAATAAAAAAAGAGGAAAAAAAGACATCACAAAAAGACAGAAGCAAATGAAATTTGGGTTTCTTTGTTTTCATTACACATATATGATTCTTTATAGTACATTGGTTAATTTATAATCATATATAATTTATATTATTATCATATATATATATATATATATATATATATTTGTGTGTGTGTATATATATATATATATATATATATATATATATATATATATATATATCAGAATGCCCTGAGAATGTACATAGTAAAATTTGATATTATGGTTTTGTGGCTTTTTAACACCATATGTAACAGAGTAGGATTTTCTCTCCTTTCCTTGTGGGTTAATAGCACCATGTAAAATTTAGAGCCATCATGACACTTACTACAGTAATAATCAGCTTACCTCAGGCTGCAGCTCAGAGATGTGCAGAACACCTGTATTTGTCAAGGCATCTTTGGTCTTCAGAAGTTGCTGGTTGCCCAGAATTATGATACTTGAGTCTTAGCAGCATAGAAGACACAAGGGAAGGCTCCCTGTAGTCTATTGGTACCATTATATGTAGCATCTGCTGACACTAAAGAATTGTTCAGAGTACATGTGAGCCTGGCAGGTGATCCAGAAGTTGCAGATATGGAGGACAGTTGAATCAATACAACCTAGGAGAGGTGACCTGCAAACACAGATAAAAGTAGGAGGTGGGGTAAGAGCAAGAGAAAATTTTCTCATGGGTTCTGAGACTGAGTGGTGGATGTGAAGAAAGGATATAAACCTGCTAAAGACCACTGTTAACCTGAGCATTAAGAATGGAGCAGCAGGAGGAGTCCAAGTCATAGTGGACACAGACCCTGATTCTCACAGTGGGGATGAGCTGCTCCAGGCCTTCTTTAATTTTGCACCTTCTGCTAATGGAAGGCTAGTCATACAACTGTGTTTCCCAACATGGCTGCCAAGCCCCTTGCTAAGCCCTGGTACCAGAGCTCAACACACATTTCAGATTGAAGAGAATAAAGTCACTAAGTCTATTCATACATGGAAGGTCTGGGTTTCAGACTGCAACACACTATCTGCAATTACTGTCATTTCTTACTTACATAGTGCCTATTGGTGGCACTATGTAAAGTCATATGTACATACATAGATGTCAATTAAAATGTTAGTGCTCTTCATATAGATTCTATAAAACTTGTATGACTTCATTGCATTTTATAATATTACATGAGCTCTCTTTCATCCAGCGAGAAGGTCCACAGAACAGGGTGGAGGAGTGTATGGCTGCAGTTACTATTCAAGACCTCTGGAGATCAAGCTGGAAGCAATTCCGATTTTATTGAGCAGTTACTGTGTGTGTATACACACACACACACACACACACATACTCAGGCAGTAGATGGGCATATTATAGGCAGCCACCAATACAATTTCATGCCAACTGTCCTTGCAGTGACCAAATGAGGAGTGGGCCATGGAGCAAGTGCTGGGACCACAACACGAGGCCTCAGGCCCAGGGCTCTGCCTACAGGGTGAGCGGTTTGCATTCACATGCCTATCAGGAGGGGAGTGATTTGCCACTCAGGGACACTTAAACATATGCCATGTATCCAGTATTCCATGCACTTGTCCTCACAGAAAATATTTAAGTGTTCACCTATATTCCAACTATGCTCATATAAATATATATGTGTTGGATCTTAGGCATTTTAGCCAATTTAATTGTTTCAGTATTTGATGAAGTAAAGGAAGAATTATGTATACACTGAATGGAATGTATTGTTTGCATCTGCCATGGCATGTTGTATATGAATTTCATCTAGGTTGGAACATATCTTCCATAAATGTGAACGTGTAGTGCGTTCGGGTCCCTGGGTAAGGGTCGTGAAATAACTGGGACACAGGGGATGCAGAGCCAAGGCAGCAATTGCAACTGCATGTTGAGGTTTATTTGTAAGTTCCTTTTATATTCTTCTTCTAACAAAGCAAGTAATTCTTCAGTAACACTTTACCCGCATTGCCCAAAAATCATGCCTCAGTGGGTACACAGAGCTAAATTCAGATTGTTCCTGTTCATTTGATAAGTACCCTCCCAAAGTTCTTTGTAGACATTATCTAATCCCCGAATGTACTGTTCCCAGGTCCAGTATGCAGGAAGCTTCTTCCTCCTGGCCAAACCTTGCAGAACTTGTGACTTGCGATAAGGGGAAGAGAAATTTTCCTCCTCCTAACTAAGGTTTGCCTCAGCTGACCTAAATCACAGCCACAGCTCTTGCAACCTGTCAGGCCCGAGGGAGCTAAACTCTACACACTTGAACCCCAACACATAATAATTTATTTCCTTTCTTCATCCACTTGACCTAATGTAGAATTATCTGTTATGTGGACTCTGAGCTCGCAAACCTCTCCTACACTTTTTTGAGTTCTCCCACTTTTATGGTTTGTGGGATTGTGGGATTGTGGGTTGAAGGATTAAATATTTGTGTGTGTGTGTGTGTGTGTGTGTGTGTACACACACACACTCACATATATCATATATACATATATTTGGTATAAATGATAGCTTTTTCAGCTCTAAATTTAACATTTTATTGATACAAAACTCATTTTCTCTAATTTAGTTTAAATGTTACTAGATGTTTTTACAAGTTACCCTGCTCTGTCGTGCATGTACTCGTGGAGGCTGTACAACCATCCACCTGCTCCTGTGGCTTTTTTACTCTACCTGGTACCATGACACATCCTTTTCCCTGACTCCACATTCACCCATATGATCCAGTCCACCCTCAGGGATGAAGCCCATGTTCATTTCCTGATCTCTACAATCCATAGTAAAGCTTCTTATTCAACATCTACTTCCTTCCCTCCCTCCCTCCCTGCCTCCCTCCCTCCCTCCCTTCCTTCCTTCCTTCCTCCCTCCCTCCCTCCCTCCCTTCCTTCCTTTTTTCCTTCCTTCCTTCCTCCTTCCATTCCTCCCTTCCACCCTTCCACTTTTCCACCCTCCCTCTCTTTCTTTCTGTCTTGCCTGTTTTCCTCCTTTATACTTTTTCTTTTTACTTAAGGTACCAGGGATCTATCCCAGGGTCTCACATATGCTAAACAACTGTTCTTCCACTGACCTGAATAGCCAGGCACATCATATTTCCCCTTGAACAGCACAAAAAAAAATTCAAAAAAATACAAGACCCAGCAATCATGATCATCGCCTCTTCCTGAGAGTTCTACTCAGGTGAACACACATATTCATTCCTAAAATGGCAAATTTGTCCTTTCTGCTGAAAAATGATTGAGGATCTCACAACACCATGACTGCCCACCTCTTGGTGCCAGTCTGGTCTGTAACCACTGCTGAGAATTCAGGTAAGTTTGAATGTTTTTTCTTAGGGAAGTCAATGCAAAGGGCAGCTGAGTCAGCACTGGCTAGATTGGGAACCTGGAAACAGAAAGCCTCATTAAGGCTCTAGATATGAGACAAGTAAGGTTTGTTATTGGAGGGGAAAGAACAGGATTTGGTATCTGGGAGGCTATTCTCTGTGGAAGTTAGGACAGTGTGGAGGTCAAAGAGCAAGCAGGTCATGGTGGAGCTTTCCTGAGCTCTGTCATTCATATCTCTAATTCTTTCACATCCTCCAAACAAGGCAGGTTGGAACTTTTCATGCAGCTGAGATTCTCAGAGCAAATGGTGAGAAGGTTGATTCCAATGTTAAATCTTGTTTTATGTCTAAATGTTTTCTTCTGGTTTCTGGCCCTGTGATGACCTAGGATTCAAAGATTGTAAGTATGCAACATTATATATCTACCCCAATGATTGTTCTCATATTGCCATGTATCCCTTTGATGACTGGTTCCAACTCAGGTGCCTATAGGGCCTTTGGATTGGCAATTGTAATTGGTGATCACCCAGAAAGTAATTAGTGACAACTGTAGGGCTCATTTGTGTGTGTGTATGTGCATGCATGTTGTGTAAGTATATGGGTATGTATGCCTGTGTGTGTGTATGTGTGTGTGTAAATATGATTTAAATGTATTTATTCATTGTATGAGTGTGTGTTTGCATGTGCATGCATACAAATTGGTGGCTTACTTTCATGTGCTTCCTTTCTCTGAGGACACAGGGTCTGGACCTACCAATGTTGAGTGTGTGAAAAGAAGCATTGCATGAATTTGATCTGTCTTAACTGTTGTGCATCCTGGAGGGCTGGGCATATTGTGAATCCTTGCTTCAGAAGTGGAGATTGAAATCCACATAGTCCTATTTGAGTTTTTAGGATTTGGTAAGTTTTGCCCCTTCATAGTGCTTTCCATAGACTAGATATGAGCTGTGATAAAGGTCTTTTAGTATTAAGTTTGTAGATGTATATATTTTGTTTTTATCAAATTTGGAAAGATTTTCTTGACAATTTTTCAAAAAAAAATGTTGTACTATTGCCCACACCTTTCTTTCTGGAACTTTCATAATGTGTATTTTTCTTTGTTTGAAGCTGTAACACAGGTCCCTTAGGCTTGGCACATTTTTTGTTATTTATTACTTTCCCTTTCTTGGAAAACATAATTTTTTATAAACTTTAGTCCAGGTATTCTTCCTTGCTTACCTATTTATATTTAATGAGGTATTTGTCCTACAATTTTTTAAAAAAATTATTGTCATGGCTTTCTTTATTTCTATTAGCATATTTATTACAGTTTAATAAAATGATTTTTGTATAGTACTCCCAAAGACCTAGTTCCTCATGGATAGCTTCTATCTATAGTTTTTGTTTTTGTGATTTGTGTGTATGTTTGTATTTACTTTGTTGGTTTCTCTATGTATGGGCTAAATTTTTCTGTTACTGCCTCATAATTTCATTTTGAAAAAAAAATGGATTGGAGTATTATAATGTAATGACTCTGAAAATCAGAGCCCTTACCAGGAGAGTTTTAATTTTATTGTTATTGTTATAACTGCTATTTCTGTTGTAGGTGTTATTGTCATTGATGATACATGGCTTTGGGATTTTCTGGGCTATTTTTTTTATTTTTTATTTTTTTGTAGTTGGACAAAATAACTTTATTTTATTTATTTATTTTTATGTGGTGCTGACAATTGAACCCAGGGCCTCACACGTGCTAGGCAAGTGCTCTGCCCCTGAGCCACAACCCCAGCCCCTCTGGGATATTTTTTTTAATTGAATTATTTGCATGTGTAATGGCTAACATCTGTTGACATTACTGCTTAGCTAATTATTAAAGAAATATTTCTGTAGATGCATAGAAGCAATATATCTCTCAGCCTTTGCTGAGTGTTGGGGTGCAATTTTAACATTTGACTTTAATTAATGTAGCATCAGTTTGTACCTCTGTCTTGTCCTTCACTTCATCCTAGCAAAAATGCAATTTCAGCCAGAGGAGAGATTTTAAGATCTTTCCCCTTCTTTCTTGTATATGCACATAGCCCAGGAACAAGCAAGTGGTCTTCTAGGGGCCTGGGGATATGTTGGAGATCTTTCACACCATCTAAGGGGTTCCTATGCCATAGTGTTTACTTCACATGTTCGGTCAGTCTCCTATTTTTTTAAAATTTCTTATACTAGCTCATTTATTACCAAAGTTAATTTATCACTATGATGGTTTTGATGTACAAATTGAGGATGAAGCTGCTTAAGTTAAATAAGCTCTGAGTCAATTAAAACTACCATAAGTGCTCCTCTCCTCCCAGACTTCCTAGAAAGCTGACTCAGCAGACTCTCTTAATCTTTATTATCCCTCTTTCCTTTTCTTTTTCCTGTTACTTCCTCATAATTACTCCCTTTCACTATTTTCCCCTAAGAGATAGTTTTACATAGAAATGGCTGAGCAGCTCTCTCCCATGCTTCTCTTTGGCTCTTGCAGCTATATGTGGGAGAGGAAGCACCCACCTAAACTGGCATCACCTGTGGCAGTTGGAGGAGAAGGATTGGTAGTGGAGGCCTCAGGCCCAGGTCATCATGCAACTAATTTTCTAACCAGCCACTGAAGCCATCCATTCATCTCCACCTACATCGCAACGCCCACACTGGGCCTCCTGCATTTCCTCCACCACTTCTCCCTCCTCAGTCAGGTCCTCCTATTCTCCTCAGCCCCATGCTGAGGAAAATGAGGTAGTAAATTGGCTCCTGTATGACTCCATGTCAACACTGTGAGATATCAGTATAGTAAAGGGAAGAGGGAAGGTAGAGGGGCAGTACTTCCATTTACTCTACTGGCCTTTCTACTATATACTTTTGGTTTAATTTAGTTTAGTTTTGTTTTTCAGTTACTATATTGTGGAGACAGTAATAATGAGATTCATATATGTACGTTGGAAAGTTAGGTTATATTCATTTCACTGTTTTTTCTTATCCCATTCCTTCTCCCTACCCCTCAATCCCTTCAACTATTCCACAGATCAGATCATTCCATCTTTCTTGTATTTTAATAAAGTGTCCCCACTTTTTCCCTTTATCTGTATTAGGACTTTCTTGATAAATGTTATGCTCCTTGTCTCCTAAACCACATTTCTCTTCACAACTTCTTTATCCTGAACTTCCTTTGCAGCCTAAAAAATGTATTTCAGACAGAACTATGTGCTTTGATAAAAGCCTCTGGTCACAATATGAAGTTGTCCATGAATAATAAATTAATAAAATAAAATTAAGGTAAGTGGTAGGAATGAGAATTTCCCAAGAGCTGTCAATCTTTTTTAAACAAAAACCTTTTTAAAAAACAAAACTAAAAAATATCTAATTTTGTCTATTGTTTAGTTTTGTTTTAACCTGGTTTATTCTTTCTCCAGGTTTCTTAGTATGATCCTCATCCATAAGCCAACCCAATAGGATACTCCCATTCCTTTTGTAACTTAGAAAACCATGCCTACTGTATGATGTTGTACCTTAGGGCATTCTTCTTGCTCTATCCAGATTCCTCTGTGCAACATGTTCATAGCTCCTTTGACTGCTCATTGGTTAGGACTAATGTGATTTCTCCTACATAAATTTTCATACATTAGGAACAAGGGGATGAACATAAAGTTTGTGGTTTTAACAAGATGAGGGATATCATCCATTTTATTACTAGCACAAAAATCTGTTTCAAAGGTCATTCACTCTTGGTCTGTATTTACTGTATTTTTAAAAGAGTCCTTTATAAAACATTACCATCTTATTTTTCTCTTCATGATATATCAGTTGAATAAAATATTTGATACTTGTTACTTATAAATCATGTGCTTATTTTTGAACAAAATACTCACTCCTTTTACTACCTTTTTCACTGAGATGACCTGACATTCCACTGCATTTATAAAAAATAATTCCCTTTAATATCAGAGATTCTTATTTGAGTCATCCTGTGTTTCCAAACAGGTAAGATACATTCTCATTCAATGCTCCAAAGATTTTCTAGAGACCCTTGCACATTATAAAATAATTAAGTAGAGATGAATATTGGGGTCTTTGTTGTACAGAAGCTAGGAAAGTGGATGAGAACCTAATGGGGTTATATAATTTGAAAAGCAAAGTTTCCAGAACTGAGTATATTACATTTTATTGGTAAAGACAGAGCAAACCAGGTAGGAACTGGAAAGTCCTTGGTACAGAAGCCAGGAGTTTTTTCAGAACTCTCAATGGCTGGTCTGTGTCCTGATCTGTGGCCAAGTCACAGAAGACCCAGAGTCAGGCTTACCAGGAGGAGGTGACTGAGACAGAACCTCTGTGAACAGGACCCATGAGGTAGAAAATCTAAGCAGTGACCTGGAGGATTTCTGGTAAGCAGTTGTGCTGGGGTGGGAGAAGAAGGAGGTGTCACATGAAAGGTGTCAGCAGAGGAGAAACTCTTGTGGTGAGCCCTGGGTTTGGACTTCCCCTGAGGAACATGGAGATGAGGCACCAGGATTGATGCTGAGCTGATGCAAAATTTCTTGAACTTTCTCTACATTTCTTACTTCTGGAAAGTGATGATGCCTTCAGAAGCATTTTCTTTCTTTCTTTCTTTCTTTTCTTTTTTTTTTTCCTTTTTTTCTGTTTTGATGTTTTACCTCTACTCAGTCTACCAAATTAGTGTCCCTGGATAACAGCTAGTGTGGCTTGTTATGGGGAAATCAGGGAAGAGTTTGTGAAGAGGGTAAATCTCAAATATATATTAGAATAAGATTCTTCACTTCTGATGAGGAAATTACTGTCATCACTGAGCAAAGTTGGGGGCTGCTGACAGCATTTGCAGCATGATGATGAGCTTGAGTGGAGACCAAACCAATAACACTGTCCTTGAACTTTCCAGCACCAGTGTACTTTTCATTTAAGGCCAGCAGTGAACCTTATTTCTTAATGGTTCATATTTCATATTGCCTCAGTCCAACCTTCCAATAAAAACATTTACAATCAGATATTTTCCAATAACCCAGCTGGTCCCACTGAGTTCAGTCCTGTCTTTACCATCATCATCTCTCTATAGAATCTGGACTTTTCTTCACAAACTTAAATCATAGTCTCTATCTTCCTTTTTAATCTTCATTCACTTTCTACCTCTCTGTGTGTCCTCTCTCTAATTGTCACAATAGAGAGTCTCCACCTTATGTGAAGACTTTGTCAACTCTGGCCCAAGTTCTGTCCTCTAACCTCTTCCTCAGACCATCCAATATGCAGGACAATTTGTATTTTCACATAATCCAGCAAATTCATCTTCCCCAAAGGTGTTTTCAGGAATCCCACATTGCAGAGATTGAGCCCCTGAACAAAATCAATCTTCTTGGGCCACACAAAGCCAAACTTCTCTCTTGCCTCTTTCTATATCAGCTCTGGGCCAAACCAGAGAAATTGTTTTCATATTGCTGAGCCTAAGTTTCCATGAGCACCATAATTTTGTTGTCCCAGTCATATCCTTAGATGTAGATGCTAAGAGAGAATCTACAAAATTTATGGTGAGTGCTTTCCCCAAATAATCTTTAAACCTACTTACCAACAATCTTCTATCTCCCTTTTTCCCATCTCCTTGTAATCAGTGGACAATGGATTCATAAACTGGATATGACAGAAGAACACAAGGTTATAGGAGTGTATCAACATGGGGAAAGAAACAGAGAGTTAGCTTTGGTGGATGCTGCTTGACCAGATGAAATCTTTCTCTGTTGGACAATTTTTTATCTACTAGTTCCTAAAGAAATGTGATGCATTTCAAAATCATCCCAACAAACAAGTGGGGCAGGATGATTCATGGAATTAACCTGGTAAAATTATCAGGTTGAAAGAACACTAATCATGTTATAATCAGTAGGTGGGTTTCTCCTGTACCTGGGAATTAAGGAACTGCTCAAAGGTATATTCTGAAAAATTTTTAAGTTTCTGCTGTAACAAAGGACTGGGTCAAAAGAGATAGTATACCCTCCTGTAGACATTGAAAGTGGATCAATCACACCAAAACAGAGGTTCAACCAAAAGATTTTTTTGGAATCAAGGGATGGCTGCTTACTTGCCCAACTGGGGACAGTGGCTGCTCCGCCACCAGCACCAGGTTAAGTGGGTTCATTAAAAGGATGGGGCACAAGATGGTTCAGCCTGAAAATTCAAAAGGAGCAACACTCTACCACTCTATCATTGGGTCCCACTATTGGCAGGTGGAAGGCGGGCTCCCTTGTGGGACCCTGCTATTGGCATTTGGGGGGCAAGCAGAGTGAAGCACCACATTGTGTTCCTGGGTGGGAATGGATGGTGGAGCAGGAGGGAGTACGGCTTTTGCCGGGAAATGAAAACTTTACTTTAGTCAGAGGAAATGAAAACTCTCTCGTACCTAACATTCCTCCCCCACCTTTTTTTTTTTTTTGCTATAAATGGGGGACGGGTTGTTTAATTTATCTGGCTACTTCCTGCTGTAGTAGCCAGATAAATTAAATGGGACATGGGAAAAGGAGGGGAGGGATATCTGGAAACAGGGGAGAGAAGAAACATTGTCATGAAGACCCAGGCACCAAAGCTGTAATTTCCTCTGGACTGAAATCCATGAAAGTTTCCTGAAGCCACAGAGTGTAGATAGTCTCAACCAAACCCATGACACTGCAAATAGGGGGATCAGCAGCTGTTCTTTTGGAGAACCTCCATTAATTCTGTGAATTGGGTGAGCCACATGATGAGCCTGAAGACATCAAAGACACCCAAAGGCAATGAGAAGGAGAAGAAAGAGGAGTCACAACACTAGCTTCTGGCTGGTGGTCCAGCAAGTGGGACTGGATGAGCAAAGGCCAGCAGCCAGGAGGAGGCACACGAAGGCAAATGGGCCTAGGAACCCTGGGTTACAGGTTACTGAAGTTCCTCCAGTTGTGTTTTCATTTTGTAGTTCCATATCCAAAATGATGATGTTCCATCAGCAGTTGGTGGGGCTTTCACATGAGGAATAGGTGTCTTCTGAAGTAGTAAGTAGCTGATAATCCCTGAGGAGAAGCTGGTTAAAGGTTTGATTGGATATGTTGCCTATTTAATTTTGTATGAATTTCAAGATACAGGTTAGAAAGGTACAGAAAAAAAATCCAATTAGTTGGCCAAGTACTGGGAGGACCCAACCATAAATAGAGTTGGAAACATATTCCATAGAGATGAATGAGCCAACTGTTACTTTCTTATCTATAATTGCTCTTGTAGTTGTTTGATCTTGATTTTGCCAATCCTGATTGATTAAGATAGAAACAGCATTCTTCCTGAAGACATAGGCAAAGTCCTCCCTTCTCCACTGTAAGCAAGATACAGGTTAGAAAGGCACAGAAAAGTAAGTAAGCAAGTCTAAGCTGTGGAGGTTTCGTAAGACCACAGTGGCTAAAGAATCTAGCTGGCTTTGGAGAGTGAAGATAGATTTTGGCTACCTGTTGAATATCCCATATCAATTGGCTAGATAGCTGGTGGTAGCAGGTAAGGGAGATTGTTATTCCTGATGTTTCTGTAGTCAATCCTGAAGTTAATCCCAGAGTAGCCAGTAAGGGAAGAAGATGGATGGCTTGTTCATGACAGGGGTTTATGTGAGCTGTGAGAGGGATGGGAATACCGTTTTCCCCCGAGACAACATCTATGGATGGGATTAAAATGGGTTAGGGTGTATGTGCCTCTTCATCTTAGAGCAACCAGTGGCACACAGATGTCCCCCATAAAAAGGATTCCTTAGGGAACGGTGGACAAGAATTCTTGGAAGATATTTAATGGGCAATTATTTGAGCACACTGTTCATCCTGTAAGTCACCAACTGACGTGTTCCCAGCGGAGCTGAGACATATCAGCAACATGATAAAGGGGAACCCCAGAAAGTTTTTGGGAGAAGTCAACTGTTGCTGAAGTGATTTCATTGAGGATTAGTGAGCTGTTGACCAATGAGGAGTTTAGTTGTAATGGGCTGGCAACTAGATGAGAAAATCCTGCCTTGAAGCATAGGCAGAATCTGTGAGCCAATGTTGTTTTAGCCAGGTTTAGCACTTGATGAGTGGTATTAATTATCTGGTTTAGGAGGGAGTCCTTGGGCAAAGGCTCCTACCTGACTGATAGATTTAAGGGCTTTTTGGTGGGATGGAACATATTATATAATACCTGGGGTAGCTTCATATAAAGGAACTGGTGGCAAGCCTTATCTTGAACCCCTCTCCCATCTGCCATTCCAAGGTGAGTCTGTTAAGTTCAACAATAGACAACATCTCTGTTCCGTTTGAAAGGGCATTGGTTCAGCCAGGTTTAGGTTCTGCTTTACATGTCCAATATCTAATCTGGCTTTGTTTACAAATAGTTGCCTGAGAGTAACAACTTGCTTGAACATAGGTGTATGTTATAAAGTGGTCTCCCCGCCTCCAACTCCCACAGTTACAGTGGCAATCTGAGATACTAGATGAGGCAGACAAGATAAGTGTGAGAGAAGTGGATGCCAGGAGGGTGACAAAGGGAAGGGTGGGACTAGAGTGAGGCATGCCATTGTGAGGGTTTCTTGAGCTGAGGGAGGTCCTTCTAGTGAAGGGGGGGAGGAACCCTCAGGCATGAGATGTGGAGCTTTAAAGGATTCTCAGGAATGGTGGGGTAGATGTATTTGCGGGAGGAGGAAGATGGACAGTCTGGGCTTTCTTGGTTGGAGGTGGGGTCAGTTTCAGCCTGGAAATATGAATTCATGAGGTGAGTTTGCCTGCGGATTCCTGAAGGTGGGAAGCAGTGAGAGTACACTAGGTAACCCTTAGAGGGCCCTTCCATTTGGGTGCCAGGGCAGGCATGTCACCAGAAGGAAGAGAAAAATATACCCAGTCATCTGGGCTTAAGGGGGAAGAGACATATGACCTGGAGGGTTCCGGTGATAAGGCTTCTTGGTGTTCTCATACATGTGTCCAGATGAAGGTGAGGAGAGGAGAAATGAGACGTTCTGGAAGAGAGCTGGAGGAGGGTTGGTGCCATGGGGTAAAGCGGGTCTCCCGTACATCACCTCAAAGGGAGAGAGCAAAGTAGGTTTTGGGGGGAATACCCGGAGGTGGAACAAAGCCATAGGGAGATGTTTAACTCAATATGTATATAATTCAGAGAAAGCTTGACCTCCTTTATTGCCTGGTTTGTGCATTCAACCTTGCCTGATGAGGTGGGATGGCATGGTATGTGCAAGCACCATGGGATTTGGAGGGCTTCTGTCATATGTTGTGTTATCTGAGAGGTGAACTCGGGGCTATTGTCCAACTGTAGTGAGGTGAGAATTCTGAATCTGAGGATGAGCTCAGAGAGTAGGATGAAAGCTGCATGGAGACCCTCTTGTTGGTAGTAGGAAAGGCCTCCACCCTCCCTGAGAAGGTGTCCACAAATTATAAAAGTTAAAGGTATCTTGGCCTTGGGCATATGATTGAAGTCTACCTGGAGTGGGCAGCCAGTAATTGCCCTCTGGCCTTAGGGTGGGGAAGTAACCTGGTCTGAGTGAGTATATGGATTGGTCTTCTGACATGGTGCAGCTGGAAGTGAGCTGATGGAGGACCTTAATGTCATCAGGGGTGAGTGAGAAGAAAGACTTCAGGAAAAGTTTGAGGATTTGAGGGCTCTTGTGGAATAAAGAATGCAGGTAAGAGAATAGGTCATGTCTGGAGGGAGAAGAAGTGAGGTCCAGGTGAAGGGAAATCATAGTGATAGTAGGAGGATGTGACATGAAAGCCTGCCTGGCAGCTTGGTCAGCCTTGGAATTGCCCATGGTTATAGGTGAGGAGTCCAACTGCTGAGCCCTACAGTGAATGATCCCAATCTTTGAGAGGAGCAGAGAACCTGAATTAAGTCTGAGATGAACTTTGCATTGGTGATAGAGGATCCCTTTTTCATTAGTAAACCCCTTTCTTTCCATATGGCTGCGTGGGAGATAAGAATATGAAAGACATATTTGGAATTGGTGTAAAGAGTGAGGGAGTGATCAGCAGCCAGTTGGAAGGCTTGGAAAGATATAGTGGTGTCATGGAGGAAGCAAACCAGGAGAGAAAATAAGTGACAAGGGATAGGGTCTATGATCCCTTCCAGGTCAGTAGCTCCTTCAGATGATGAGGTGAGGCAATAGTAATGTTGACTCCCAAGGTGAGTTTTTTTTTTTTTTGCCTCCTGTACTAGGACATAGGGGGCTGCCAGAGCTCTGAGATACTAGGGATATTTATTCCCAGATAGTAGGATCCAGTTGTATGAACAGGTAGGCTACTGGGGAAAATTTCAATCCCTACTGCTGGCCTAACACCCGCAGGGCCAGGCCCTTATTTTCATGGACATATAGGACAAAGGGTCTATGCATGTTGGGTAAATGTAGTGTTGGGACTTTGAGAAGGGCCTGCTAATGTTTGTGAAATGGAGCTCACATAGCATTAGGAGTGATTGCCAATGATTTTTCCTTTGTAATATCATATAATGGCACAGCCAAAATTGGAAAAATTTGGGATGCAGGCTCAGAAATATCATGCCAGCCCCAGGAAGGAAAGAATATCTTCTTTGGTGATTTGGTTGGACAAATTTCAAATCAAAGTTTCTGGTCCAGGGTGATGGTCATTTTTCCCTGAGACACCTGGACTCCTAAGTAGGAAACTTCTGGTAGTGAGAGCTGGACCTTTTGAGGAGAGACCTGGTAACATTTCTCAGAGAGAAAATTAAGGAGGGAGACAATGTCGCTCTTGGAAATAAGTAGGGAATAACTGTAGAGAAGTAAATCATCCACATATTGCAAAAGGGTAGAGCAGGGAAGAGTGAGACCCTGAAGCTATTGTGCCAGGGCTTGACCAAAGATATGTGGACTATTTCTGAAACCTTGAGGGAGGACCAACCAGGTAAGCTTTAGGGAATGTTGTGTCTTAGGGTTGGTCCAGGTGAAGGTGAAGATATCCTGAGAATCCTGAGCAAGGGGAATGGTGAAGAAAGCATTTTTTAGGTCAATGAAGAAGTAGGAAGAACAGCAAGGAATGGAAGAGAAGATAGTGTAGAGATTTGGCACCAGGTGGTAAATGGGTCTGACCACCTAGTTAAAGATTCACAAGTCTTGTTTAAGGTGGTATTGTCCATTAAGTTTCTTTATTGCTAAAATTGGAGTGTTGTAAGTGGAGCTGGTAGGTCTTATTAAGCCCTTGCGTCATAGGTCCTTAATAATGGGATGTAGGCCCTGAAGACTGCTTGTTGGAAGAGGTTATTGAGGCTGGCAAGGGAAATGGTGAGGGTCCTTAAGATCAATTTTAAGAGGAGGGACACATTGAGCCAGAGAAGGGGTGGAGGTGTCTCAAACTTGGGGGTTTACCTCCAGAGGAAGAGAAGGAGGAGGCCTGTCAAAGGAGGGGTGCCTCTGGACATGTGGGTTGCTTCTGCAAGGGTGAGGATAAAAGAAAGTCGAGGATGGAATGTGATGGAAGCATGGAATTTGGCTAATAGGTTCCTTCCCAACAGGAGGTGGGGCATTGGGGCATTACAAAAAACTGGTGAGACAAAGGATAGTGGTGAAATCTACAAGACAGCATGGGGGGTTTTAGGAGAAGGATTGTTTGTCCCCCTACCCCAACAATGGGGGAACATGATGAAACAGTGGGTCCTCAAAACTCCCTCAAGATTGAATAAGTAGTCCCTGAGACTAAAAAGAAGTTAATCGGGCATCCATCCACCATAATAGTGACCTTGGGATCCTAAAAGGTCACCTGAGAGGGAGTCCCAAGGCACCTTCTGTCATCCATGGCCAGTCACAAAAGTTCCAACTTTGGACTGGGGCAGGTCCAGCTCCATTTCGGGGTCTGGAGCAGTTCATGGCCCAATGACTCCTTAATTGGCATTTAGGACATGGATGTGTAGGTATCCTGGGATGAGGGCACTCTCATGCCTAGTGTCCCTCCATCCCTCACTTAAAGCAGGGCCCAGGAGGGGTCTTGGGTGGTGAGCATTTGGCCAGAAACCCAGGGGTCCATGGGGTAAGTCCCCAAGAGCCTGTGCCAGCATCTGAGTTTTATGTTTCCTGGCCTTCTTATCCTGGTTATGGTACACCTTAAAGGCTGTGGACAGGACTTCAGTCTGAGGGGTCAAGGGCTCCCATTACAGTTTTTTAAGTTATACCTGAATGTTGGGGTAACTCTGGGAGAAAAAGTAGGTCATTAGGAGCTGTCTCCCATCGGTGTCTCATGGTCTTAATTAATATATTGCTGGAGAGCCTTAGTCAATCTATCTAGGAAGTTGGAAGGTTGTTTTGATCCTGAATGATTTCTTGTAGTTTTTTGAAGTTTACAACATTTTATGCTGCCCATCTGAATCCCGCAACTAGGCAGATGGAATATAGGTCCCTCAGGGCCAATCCTGTGGTAGTATTGAATTCCTAATTGTGATACTGGTCAGGAACTGCCTGGGCACCTAGCTGGTAGGCTGTGGTGGTTTAATGAACCTCATTAGCTTAGTCACAGGCTTGTTCCAGACCCATCTGCATTTCTCTGGGGAAAGGATATTGGCCAGGATCATGTATATATCATTAAATGTAAGGCTATAGGCTTGGAGTAAGCACTGAAACTCCTTTATTATGAGACAGAGTTTGTTGTTTAGGAACCCAAGCATTTTTCAATCTTTGAAAGGTAGACATTAACTATCCCTTAGGTCACAGCAACCTCTCTCAAAAGAGCCATGATTGGTGTAGGGTGTGGCTGGATAGATGGTGTTCAGGAGTAAGTGGTAGGAGAATTGAAGGAGGAAGTGATGGCAGGGCTTGGAGATGGAAAAACTGAAGGGGCATGGACCTGAGAAGACAAGGGAAGAGGAGCGGGGGATGGGTCTGGGTGACAACCTGTCAGCAGCTCATTGGCTGGATTGAAATCCATGGATGAAGAGTTAGAAAGAGAGGAGGGTTTATATGCCAAAAGGACATGCTTTAGGTTGCAAGAGATACAGAGAGAGAAAACTTGAATGTATGAAATCTCTGCTTATTTTTTTGATTGCTCACAATAGTTTTAGAGATCCCACAAAAATGGCAGGGTCTAAGGACCCATAAGTGTTTGGGTTATCTAAGTGATAATTGGGCCAGTCCTGGGTAGAAAATTTTATCAATTTTTATTTTGATCTCCAGGGTTAGGCTGAGGGTGTCCAAATTTTAAGGAGGCATTTGAGAGGGGAGTAGGCCAGAAAGGAAGAAGCACCCCCTATAATGCAATGAGGAAGGATATGATATGTTGATTGGAGAGGTGTCCCACTCAAGCCAAATATCAAAACAAGACCTTAGACTGAGGATTTTGTTGTCACCAATATCCATGTTGAGGGACCCTAGAGGGGCTATGGATCACCTAGTGCCAGGATTTTCAGTAAGAGAAGGGGAGGAGGAGACCCAAGCTCAAGGAGTGGAGGGATTTACCAGTTCTCAAGACAGCCGAGGCCTGTAAAAATGGGGAAAGACTCCAAGAGGACCACTGAGAATGTGAAGGTCTGGGTGGGATTTATTCCTCCCTGAGAAACACCACAGGGAGTGCTGGATAATCCATGACCAGTTATGGTGCCTCAGCAAATTTAGGAGTAAGAAGAGGGAGACTCACCAATTTATAGGTTGATGATGGATTCAAAGAAGGTGATCGAGAAGATGGGCACAAGTTGGAATCCACTCAGGTGGAGATCTCCTGTGGGATGGGGGTCCTGCTTAAATGGCAGGGGAACCCCACCTAATTCATGGCACAAATAAAAGTGGATCAATCACATGGAAACAGAAGTTCAACCAAGAGATATATTGGAAGCAAGGGAAGGCTGCCCACCCATCTGAGCGGAGAGAGCAGCTGTGTGCCCACCAGCACCAGGTTAAGTAGGTTCATTAGAAGGGGGGGTGAGCTGGTTGGGCCTGAAAATTCAAAAGGGGCAATGCTCTCTCCTTGGGTTCTGCTATTTGGTGGAAGGCAGGCTCCCTCATGGGACTCTCCTATTGGTGGGTGAGGGGTGGGCAGGAGGACTCACTGCACAGGACTCACTGCACAGTAATACATGGCCTCATCCTCAGTCTCATCCCTGGTGATGGTGAGGGCAGACTTGTCTCCAAGCAGGGAGCCTGAGAATCGGGCAGGGACTCCTGGGACCCGATAACTGGTGCTACCTATTATATCATGGGGTACCTGGTAGGGTTTCTGTTAGACCCAGTTAGCATAGTTGCTGGTGGTGACAGCTCCAGTACTGGAGCCACAGGTGAGTGTGACTGTCCCTCCTGGAGTTGTGGTTAGTGAAGTTTCCTGAGTCACCACAGCCTGAGAAGTGGAGCCTGAATACAGAGAGACACAATGATCAGCAGAGAATTGATGGCATGAAAGTTGCCTTCCACACTCCCAACTCTAGCCCAGAAAGTTCCCCCTGACCTGTGCAGTGAGCCAGAAGTGTGAGCAGGAGAGGAGCCCAGGTCATGGTGCACACAGTCCAGGGCTGAACTTTTAAGGCTGTTCACCACAAGGGCAGCTCCACAGCCTTTATTATAGCTCATAATACCCTGTGGGGGTGGGGTGGGACTTTCATTCAAAGGAGCTCCTCTCCAAGGGGGATTTCAGCCAGAGCAGAGCTACTGAGTTTTCACACAACAGTCACCATGTGTTATTGGGTCCATGGCCTGGAGGCCAATTTCCCAGCTGCACTTTTGTTCCCAGAAACTGACAGGCAGTTCCCTTTTGTTTCTTAGAGGGCTTAAACAATAGACCCTGTATTCCAGCAGATCTTTTCCTAATTGTAGAGAGAAGCATGGTCTATTTGTACATCAATGCAAAGGATTCAATGAGGGAAGCATTAGAAAGTGGCAGTGGATTATTTAATCAAACATGAGGAAGTGATTTGTACTTCATTTATCTCTTCACCAACCTTGTTACTTCATCAAAGTAACAACCTTGTTACTTCTCACTCAGTGGCCATTGGAGAGCGTGTTGGGAGAAAACTTCTTAGGCTTCAAGATTGAGGTCTTTTCCCAGGGTACTTTTCCAGGCCAAAGATAACACAGCTGGTGAGTTCTAATCAGTGATCAAGGGGCTCAGCCCTCAGGTCAGGGATCCCTTGACTGAATGGTCTGTATTGAACAACTCTCTGTGTATGGACCAGAGAGTAGTCCCAGAGCTCTTTCTGCATACACTCACCCTGCCCACAAGTCTTCAGAGCCTAGCTAACTGGTTTGTGCTGCTCATCAGGTCACTGCCTCCATCCACATATCCTTAGTCTGGTTCCAAAATACTGTTGTTCTGATATTTTGGATTCTGATAATTTGTATATGATTACTGTAGATTATCACTACCAGGATTCTTCCTACCTCGGAGGTGTTTGTGTGGTGCATTTTTCCAGTATGAACACTTAATCAACTCCTTCCATTCACTGGTACTTGGTTCTGATAGCAGTTACACTGTCAGAGGTGGACCAGGAAGTTATTATGCTGATTTTCCCCCTGGAAGAAGTGGCTGCTCTAATATCATACATGGACTAATAAACAACTGTATATGGTCCAGTACATTGAACTAATTCCTCTGAGTATGGTCACAGCGCCCACTTCTGTCTTAATTGTCTGAAGGAGTGTGCCCTGAATTTTTCAACCAATAACTTTCCATTTGTTTTGAAAAAGACAATGCCAGTGTATTACCCAGTCTGACTCACATTCATTTCTTGTCTCTTCTGTGCCCATGGTTCAAATACATTTCCTTGTGTTAGTTGAAATCCCTAAGTGTAATTCAGTGTCATTTTTGCATGGTCTTAAATTTACTTTCTTTGAATGAATAAAGGCAATTGTTTTTATCAGCAAATGACTAATGATGTTATCCATTTTGAGCTTCATGTTGTATATACATCTGGTTTAGGTGAGAATTATTTTAGTAGTTTAGACAATTAAAAAAGAAAACTTTCAAAGAAGTAGGATTAAAATGTGTTTTTGCCATTTCATTGGAACTGAAATTCAGACTTGCAGATGGTCAACAAGTCTATGTGAGAAAGCCCCTCAAAACATTCTGAATGCCAAACTTGGGAGAGCTTTCCTGGTTAAACACATTTCATTATTAAATCCCATATTATTGCCAAGAGGGTTTGGAATTTTCTTGAATTGTCTATCACTGCACTGGGAAAAGAAAAAAACACAGTTGGAATATGGAAGCATTTTCTGATTTAGAGAAAATTTAAATGGATAGAGTTGGAGAATATAATGCTAGGTAAAATTGACCAATTCCACACAACCAAATGTAGAATGTTTTCTCTGGTTTAAGGATGCTGATTCATAATGGGTTTACAGGAGGATTAGATGAACTCTAGATAGGACAAAAGGGAGAAAGAAGAAGGGAAGGGTAATGGGGGTAGGAAAGATGATGCAATGAGATGGACATCATTATCCTAACTACAAGTATGAAGACACGAGTGGAGTGACTCTATGTTGTGTACCACCAGAGATATGAAAAATTGTGCTCTATGTACACAATATGAATTGTAATGCATTCTAATGTGATATATAACAAATTAAATGTTTAAAAATGAATATTTTACAGATGTATTTTGCTACTGTAGAATTTGCTACATAAAATATGCAAGATTATATGATAAGAATGAGGTTTATTTATTTTTTTATATTTGTTCTTTTTACATATACGTGACAGCAGAGTGTTTTGGCATATTATACATACATGAAATATAAATATTCTAATTAAGTTCCTATTCTTGTGGTTGTACATGATGTGGATTTACCCTGTTAATATTAACTTTCACATATCAGAAAGAATGTTCAGCCTTTGGTTTTATGGATTGGCTTGTTTCACTTAGCATTATTGTTTCAAGTTCCATCCATTTACTGGAAAAATGCCATTATTTTATTTTTTTAAGGCTGAGTAATATTCCATTGTGCATATATGCCCCATTTTCTTTATCAATTCATTTGTCAAGGGCTGGGGATGTGGCTCAAGCGGTAGCGCGCTCGCCTGGCATGCGTGCGGCCCGGGTTCGATCCTCAGCACCACATACCAACAAAGATGTTGTGTCCGCCGAGAACTAAAAAAAATAAATAAATATTAAAAATTCTCTCTCTCTCTCCCCTCTCTCACTCTCTCTAAAAAAAAAAAAATTCATTTGTCAAAGGGTACTTAGGTTGGTTCCATAGCTTGCTTATTGTGAATTGAGGTATAATAAATATCGATGTGACTGTGTCACTGTAGTATGTTGATTTTAAGTCCTTTGGGTATATGCCAAGGAGTGGAATAACTGGATCAAATGATGGATTCATTCCAATTTTTCCAAGAAATCTCCATACTGCTCTCTAGTGTAGTTGTACCAATTTGCAGTCCCACCAACAATGTGTGCCTTTCTCTCCATATCCTTGCCAACATTTATTGTTACATGCATTGATAATTGCCATTCTAAATGGAATGAGATGGAATCTCAGTGTAGTTTTAATTTGCATTCCTCTAATTGCTAGAGATATTGAATAATGTATCAATATTTTTTGATAATTTGTATTTTTTCTTCTATAAAGTGCCTGTCAGTTCCTTTGCCCATTTGTTGATTGGTTTGGATGTGTGTGTTTGTGTGTGTGTGTGTGTGTGTGTGTGTGTGTAAGTTTTTTGGATTCTTTATATATCCTTGAGGTTAATGCTCTATCTAAGGTTCAGGTGGCAAATATTTTCTCCCATTCTGTAGGTTATGTGTTCATGTTATTGATTTTTTTCTATGAAAGTTTATTTTTGATACCATCCTATTTATTGATTCCAAATTTTACTTCTTGTTCTTTTGGAATCTTATTGAGGAAGTCAAATCCTGAGCCAACATGATGTAGAGTTGGGCTTATGTTTTCTTCCAGTCAGTGCAGCGTCTCTGATCTAATACCTGTGTCCTTGATCCACTTTGAATTGAGTTTTGTGCAGGGTGACAGAAAGGGTTACAAATTCATTCTACTAATATGGATTTCCAGATTTAACAGCATAATTTTTTGAGAGTCTATCTTTAATATACATCATGGTGCCATGGTCTAATATGAGATAACTGTATTTGTATGGATATGTCTCTGTGTCTTCTATTCTGTTCCATTATTCTGTTTTGATGCCAATAGTACACTCTTTTTGTTACTATAGCTCTATAGAATAATTTAAGGTCTGGTATTGTGATGCCTCCTGCATTACTTTTCTTGCTAAATGTCACCTTGTTTATTTTGGATGACTTATATTTCCAAATGAATTTCATGACTGATTTTTCTATTTTTATGAAGAACTTTATGGGGTTTTAATAGGAGTTTCATTATAGAAGTGCTGATTCATCATTGGTATACAGGAATACTATTTATGGGTTTATAAACTTTATAAACTGCTACATTGCTGAAATGGTTTATTAGTTCTAGAAGCTTTATGGCAGAGTTTTGGGGTCTTCTAAATATAGAATCACAGTGCTGCAAATAGGAATAGTTTGAGCTCTTCTTCTACTGTAGTAGTATTTTAATTTGTAGTAGTTTAATTTCTGTCTTTTGTCTAATTGCTATGACTAGGATTTCAAGGCTATATTGAATAAAAGTGGTGAAAGAGAACATCCCTATATTGTTCCCTGTTTGGACCAGCCTTCCATCCCTAGAGGAAACTCCATTTGATATGGTGCACTATCTTTTAATATATTTTGTATGTTTTGACAATATTTTATTGAGAATTTTTGCATCTATGTTTTTCAGGAATATTGGTCTGATATTTTTCTTCTCTGATGTGTCTTTGTCTGGTGTTGGTATCAGGGTAATACTAGCTTCATAGAATGGGTTTTAAAGGGTCATGGGCTTGTTGTTGTTGTTGTCATTGTTGTTTATTTTATGAAATAATTTGAGGAGTATTGGTTTAAGTTCTTCTTTGAAGGTCTTCTAGAACTTGGCAGAGAATTTTTCAGGTTCTAGCCTTTTCTTTGTTTGGAGGCTTTTTCAGGCATCTTTGATTTCACTGCTTTAAATTGATCTATCTAAATTTTCTGTGTCCTTTTGATTTAATTTGGGTTGGTCATATGTATCTGGAAATTTGTCAATATCTTCAGGATTTTCAATTTTATTGGAGTATAGATTTTCAAAGTAGCATCTGATTATCATCTGTATTTCAGTGGTGTCTGTAGTGATACTATCTTTTCATCACAGATTATAGTCATTTGAGTGTTCTCTTTCTTTTTCATTAGTACATTGGTGAAGGGTTTATGAATTTTATTTATTTTTTCTAAAATCAACTTCAGTTTTGTGAATTTTTGAATTTTTTTATCTCAGTAATTTTTGTGATGATTTTAATTATTTTCTAATTTTGGTGTTATTTTGTTTTCCTTTTTCTAGGGCTTAGAGATGTAAAGTTAGGTTATTTATTTAGTGACTTTCTATTATTTTAATTAATGAGCTTAATTGTGTGGACTCTCTCTTGTCCATCAAGGAGGTCCATGAAACAGGGTAAAGGAGAGTGTGCTGCTGAATCATGAACCAAGACCTCCAGAGACCAAACTGGAAGCAGATCTGACTTTATTGCATAGTTACCATGTGTTTGTACTCAGGAAGTAGCTAAGCAGATTATGGGCAGCCACCAATTCTTTGCCGTCTGTCCTTGTGGCAACCAATCATGGAGCAGGTCATGGAGCAACTGTGACTGCAACACATAGTCCTACATCCAGGGCTCTGCCTACTGATTGAATGGTCTGCAGCTCATATGCCTAGCATGAGGGGAGTGGCCTGTTCCTCAGGTGCTCTTAATGTATGCCTCATATACAGTACTCCATGCACTTGTTCCCACACTCAATGCAATGAACTTTCCTCTTAGAACCACATTCATGTGTCCTAGCAATTTTGATATGTTGTACTGCTATTCTCATTTACCTCTAAGTACTTTTCTTTTCAATTTTATTACTGATTTTTTCAACTATCCTTTGGTTGTTCAATCCAGGTGTTAAGAGTAGCTTATATTTTATATTTTATCATTGATTTCTAATTTCATTCCATTATGATATGATATAGTGTGATGTATAATCTATATCTTCTTTGTATTTGCTAAGGTTTGCTTTGTGGCCTGAGGTATGTTCTATTTTACAGAAGGATTTGTGTGCTGCTAAGAATACAGTGAATTCAGTCATTCATGGATGAAATATTGTATATATGTTGGTAAGTCTTAATCATTGATTGTATTATTTTTAGTTCTATATATTCTTTATTAAGCTCTTATTTTGAAGAACTATTATTGATTGGTGACATAGTATTTTTGAAGTCACCCACTATTATTGTGTATTGAACTATTTGATTCTTGAGATTGTGAGGGGATTGTTTGATGTATGTAGATGCTCCATTGTTTGGGGTACAAATATTTAGGATTGTTACATCATGTTGATGTATAGTTCTCTTAAGCAGTATGAAATGACGGTCTTTGTTCCTTCAAAACAATTTTCAGTTGAAATTCACTTTATTGGGTATGAGGATAAAAAATCCTGCTAAGTGTTTATAAATTTTATTTACTTTTCATTATTTATATTTATAAATAAATTATGATATTCACATGGATGATAAGTTTTTCCCATCTTTTTCCCTTCAGTCTGTGGATGGATTTGCCTATGAGAAAAGTCTCTTGGAGACAGCATATCTTTGGGTCTTGTTTTTAAATCCAATCTCCCAGTCTATTATGTATTCTGATTGAGACCTACTATTCTAAATGCCCTTGAATTTACTTTTGTAAGAGTGAGGGAAAGTTCTTGCCTAGTAGGGCATGATATGGCACTCAGAGCATGTGACATTTTCCCAAAATATAGTTTCTGTCATAGGTGCTTTACTCTTAGTCTATATCATGCCACTAGCTAGATAACAGGAGAAGTGTCTCAGCTGAAAATATTGGCATCTTTGCCATCCAGTTTAGGTGGCCAGAAGGTCCTCTTAGAAGATGGAATGTTTGTGACATATGGTTTGTAAACCACTGGGAACCTCAGCTGATGTGACATGGAAAGGGGCACATTAATTAAAGCCATTGTTTATTTATCCAACTCACTGAACATCAGAACCAATTTGGAGAGTCTACAGATAAGACAATCTACAAATGATTCTCATGGAGAAAGCATAGCTGCAGTCCTGGGCACAACTCGAAACTCTACACTATGCCCAACTATCCCTGCACTGAGACTCCTTCTCTTTTCACCTGTTGATGGTCACACCCATGGCTGTATTAATTCTCTACAGAATGATGCTCTTGTCATATGGTCTCTAGGAAAGTGTTAGAGATAGGGAAGTTCTATTCATAACTTCTCATTCTTCTAGTTGTACATGATGTAGATTCACACCAGTCAAAAGTACATAGGGTAATAAATTCCAATTCATTCTACTATCTTTCCTACCCTCATACCCACTCATCTCCCTTTGCTCACATCTGCCTAATCCAAAGTACCACTATTTTTCCCTAACCACCCTCTAAGTGTGAAATGCTATCCACATATCAGAGAAAACATTTGGCATTTGTAAATAAACATTTTGCTTATTTAGCTTAGCATAATATTCTCTAGCTCTATCCATCTATCTGCAAATGCCATACTCTTATTCTTCTTTAAGAATGAATAATATTCCATTCTGTATAAGTACCACATTCTCTTTATCCATTCTGTTGAAGGGAATCTAGGTTGGTTCCATAGTTTACATATTGTGAATTGAACTGAAATAAACATTAATGCAACTGCATCATTGTAGTCTGTTGAATCTAAGTCCTGTGGGTATGAATTGAGGAGTGCATTAACTGGGTCAAATGGCAGTTCCATTCCATGTTTTCAGAGGAATCTTCATACTGTTTTCCATAATTTGCACCACTTTGCATTTCCACCAGCAATGTGTGAGTGTAGGTTTTCACCCTCAACCTCACCAATACTTACTGTTCCTTGTATTCTTGAAAATTGCCATTTTTGACTGTAGTGAGATGAGATCTTCGAGTAGTTTTGATTTGCATTTCTCTAATTTCCAGAGATGATGAACCTTTTTAAAATATATTTGTTGACAAATTGCATTTCATCTTCTGTGATATTTATTCGGTTCCTTAGCCCATTTATTGATTGGGTTATTATTATTATCTTTTACTGGTAACATTTTTAATTGATTTTTTAAAAAACTAAATGACAGCAGAATGCATTACAATTCTTATTACATGTATACAGCATGATTTGTAATATCTCTGGTTGTATATATATATATATAGTATGTTGATACCAATTTGTGTCTTCATACATGTACTTAGGATGATGATGTCTATCATATTCCACCATTCTTGCTAATGAACTTCCCTCTCCCATTCCCTCCAACCCCTCTCCCCTATCTAGAATTCATCTAATCTATTCCTCCCATGCTCCCCCTCTCTATTCCCCATGAGTTAATCTCCTTACATCAGAGAAAACATTCGGCATTTGTTTGTTGTTTTTTTTTTTGGGGGGGTGGGGATTGGCTAACTTCACTTAGCATTATCTTCTTCAACAACATCCATTTACCTGCAAATGCCATGATTTTATTCTATTTTATTGCTGAGTAAAATTTCATTGTGTATATAAGCCACATTTTTTAAATCTATTCATCCACTGAAGGACACATAGGTTGTTTAGCTATTGTGAATTGTGCTGCTATAAACATTGATATGGTTGTACCTCTGTAGTATGATGTTTTTAAGTCTTTGGGGTATAAACTGAAAAGAGGAATAACTGGGTCAAATGGTGGTTTCATTCCAAAATTTCCAAAGAATCTCCTGCTGCTTTCCAAATTGTTGCACCAATTTGCAGGCTCACATACAATGTATAAGTGTACCTTTTTCTCCACATTCTCGTCAACACTTATTGTTGCGTATCTTCATAATAGCTGCCATTGTGACTGGAGTGAGATGATAGATATCTTAGAGAAGTTCTGATTTGCATTTCTCTAATTGCTGGAGATAATGAACATTTTTTATATATTTGTTGATTGACTGTATATCCCCTTCTGAGAAGTGTCTGTTCAGGTCTTTAGCTCATTTATTGATTGGATTATTTTCTGTGTGCTTTTTTTTGAGTTCTTTATATAACATAGAGATTAGTTCTTTATCTGATTGTGAGGAGTAAAAATTTGCTCCCAGGAGGTAGGCTCTCTGTTCACCTCACAGATTGTTTATTTTGCTGAGAAGAAACACTTTAGTTTGATTCCATCTCATTTATTGATTCTTGGTTGTAATTCTTGTGCTATGGGAGTCTTATTTAAAAAGTTGTGGCCTAATCCCACATTATAGAGATTAGGGCCTACTTTTTCTTCTATTAGATACAGAGTCTCTGGTTTAATTCCTAGGTCCTTGATCCACTTTGAGTTGACTTTTGTGCATGGTAAAAGATAGGGCTTTAATTTTATTTTGTTGCATATTAATTTCAGTTTTCCATCCAGTTTTCCCAGCACCATTTGCATGTTTTTGGCATCTTTGTCTGATATACGATAATTGTAATTCTCTGGGTTAGTCTCTTTATCCTTTATTCTGTACCATTATTCTGTTTTGGCACCAATATCATGCTGTTTTTGTTACTATTTCTGTGTACTATATTTTAAGTTCTGGTATAGTGATGCCACCTGCTTTGCTCTTTCTGCTAAAGATTGCTTTAGCTATTCTGGGCCTCTTATTTTTCCAGATGAATTTCATGATTGCTTTCTCTATTTCTATGAGAAATGCCATTGGGATTTTATTGGAATTGTATTAAATCTGTATAGTGCTTTTGGTAGTATGGTCATTTTGATACTATTAATTCTGCCTATCCAAGAGCAAGGAAGGTCTTTTCATTTTCTAATGTTTTCTTTGATTTCTTTCTTTAGGGTTCTGTAGTTTTCATTGTATAGACCTTTACCCCCTCTTATTGTTTCTCTTTCACATCTTTCATTGATTCCCAAGTATCTTTTTTTAGGTTATTGTAAATGTGGTAGTTTTTCTCAATACTTTCTCAGAGGATTTGTCACTGATATACAGAAATGCCTTTGATTTATGGGTGTTGATTTTGTATCCTGCCACTTTGCTGAATTCATTTACTAGTTCTAGAATTGTTCTTGTGAAGCATTTAGGATCTTCTATTTATAGAATCATATCGTCAGCAAATATGATATTTTAAGTTCTTCTTTTCCTATACATATCCCTTTAATTTCTTTTGTCTCTCTAATTGATCTGGCCAGTGTTTCAAAACTATGTTGATAGAAGTGGTGGAAGTGGGCATCCCTGTCTTGTTCCATTTTTTAGAGGAAATGCCTTCAATTTTTCTCCATTTAGAATGATGTTGGCCTGAGGCTTTGTGTAGATATCTTCACTCTTTTTCTTTCCAATTCGATAAATTTCTAGTCTTCTCTCCTGCTTTATCTAGTCTGTTGTTAATTTTTGTTATTGTGTTTTTCAATTCAGTTATTATATCATTCAGCTCTGTGACTTCCGTTTGATATATTTTTTATAATCTATTTCTTTGTTGAAATTCTTTTTTTTAATGCATTGTTCTCCTGGCTTTGGTAAGTATCTTTACAATCACTCTCTTGAATTACTTACAGGGAAAATCTTATGGTTTACATCTGGCAAATATCCCAAAGGCTTGTGTCTTCAAGACTTTGTCCCCAATTCCATAATGTTCAAGTTGGAGTTTTGGAGAAGTGATTTGGATCAAGAATGATCTGAAGTCATGAGTGGATTAGTCCATTGAGGGATCCATATTTTGTGACACCTGGTAAGGTAGTGGAAACTGTAGAGGTAGGTCTTCCTTGGAGGAAGTAGGTCATTGCATGTGTCCTGGAATGGTATGTCTATTCATTGGCCACTTCCTTCTCATTCTTTCAATCTTTGTTTCCCAGCTGCAATGACGTAAGAAGGTTTTCCTCCACTACACCCTTATTTTATGATTTTTTGCCTTGCCTCAGGCCCAAAACCATGGAGTGACAGAGATGATCTCTAAAATTGTAAAGCAAAATAAATATTTTCTTTTTTACTTTGTTTTTATTATGCATTTTGTCCAATGATGACAATTCCACTAATTTAGCAATTCACATATATCCATTTCATCAGCATCATTTTCTGTGGATGTATTTTATTCTTTTACTTGGCACTTGTCCCTGTCTCATAATTTTCTGTAGTTTCTGCACTCTAGCCAAGGCAATATATAGGAGGAAATGGACACAAGACAGAACATTTGGTGTCACTAGCCTCTGTCTATATTGCTGTGAGTTGCATGGAAGTTCCCCTACATCCATGAACTGCTCCATTGTGGTGAGCCGTTTCTGCGGACTGTGGTCACCATTACAAGATGGCGCTGGCTCCGCTGTGGTCTGTAACAAACAACTCCTTATTTGGGAGAGTTGGCGCATGGTTTTTTAACACCCTATGAGAAAGCTCCACGTGGCAGCTTCGCATTGGGGCTTGAGATGCTTTATTAAGGCTGGGAGAGGCATCCGAGAGGAAGAAATATCAGGGACCTGAATAAACGGCTGAAAGAAGATTCCTGTTGTTGCGTCTTCCTTGCGGGCAAGGGGGTCGCGACAAGTGGTGCCGAAACCCGGGAACCAGAACTTTCAGTCGTCAGGGGTGGTGCACCGGATAGTCCCAGGTAAGTGGGACCCGCGACCAAAGCGGGGTCAGCTCCTCTACAAAGAAAGAGAGAGCCTCATATTTTATTGCAGCTGCAATGTGTACTTTCACTTTTGTTTTCTGTGTTTCTTTTGTCGTCTGTGTCTTTTGTTTTCTGTGTTTCTTTTGTTGTTGTGTCATGGGTGCCGCATCTTCAAGTCCGCTTCTCCTGGCCCTAGATGGCCTGTTACGTTCCAAGGGCCTGGAAGTGAAGCATCGTACTTTACAGAGATTTTTACAGAAGATAGATATTGCTGCACCGTGGTTTGCATTTTCGGGCAGCCTTACCATACTTAGTTGGGATAAATTAGGCAAAGATCTTGACTTTGCTTCTGAGCAGGGCATATTAGAGGGCGGGGTGATACCCCTTTGGAGAATAGTCCGTAGTTGCCTCACAGAGGACAGATGTCATGACGCACTTACTAAAGGACAGGAAGTTCTAGAACAATTACATGAGGAGAAATCAGAGACGGCAGGAAGTGAGGTATCTCGGGAGGATGGAAGTGTGCGGAGCGTGAAACAGGGGAAGAGGCGATTGTATCCAGATCTCAGTGCGCTGCGCACACCTCCATGTGAAAGTGGGTCAGAGGAAGAGGAGAATGAGGAGGAGGAGCTTGGGAGGCTGTCTCGCCAGCTAGGGAGTTTAGCTGTAGGAGAAGGGAGCAAAGATAAGCAGGGGCTCAAGAAATGTGATCCTCCGGATCCACCACCGTATGGTGGGGGTGTTTCGGGGAGAGCTTTCCATGCTCAAACATGGAAGGCTGTTCACGCTGAGATGGGTCTTGCTTATCCAGTTTTTCAGGACGATAATAGAGGAAGATTCCATGAGCCTTTAGATTTTAAAATTGTGAAGACCCTGGCGGAGTCTGTGCGCACTTATGGGGTGGATGCCGCCTTCACACTAACTCAGGTGGAGAGTCTGTCTAGATACTGTATGACTCCCTCTGATTGGGCTAGCCTTGTTCGGGCTTGTGTTTCCCCAGGTAAATATTTGGACTGGAGAACATTTGTGTTAGAGGGCGCAATAGAACAGGCCGCCCAAAACCATGCGGCGGGACATCCTCATTGGGATAAGGACATGCTTTTGGGGCAAGGTAGATTTGCTAATCAACAGACAGGATTCCCTCTTGAGGTATATGATCAAATTAATAACATTTGCATTCGGGCATGGAAGTCACTTCCAAACAGAGGAGAGGTATCTGGTAATTTGACCAAGATTATACAAGGCCCTACAGAACCCTTTTCAGACTTTGTAGCAAGGATGGTGGATGCCGCTGGAAAGATTTTTGGGGATCCTGATAGAGCCATGCCCCTTGTCAAGCAATTGGTCTTTGAGCAATGCACCAAGGAATGTAAAGCAGCAATCGCTCCTTATAAGAACAAAGGCATAGAAGCATGGATGAAGGTGTGTAGAGAGATTGAGATCAAAGGTTTGAGTGGGTAGTGTTGCCGCAGGGAATGGCTAATAGTCCCACGTTGTGTCAGATGTATGTGGGGAAGACACTCGCACCTCTCAGACAAAAGTATTCCTCCATCAAGATCATTCATTATATGGATGATGTATTATTGGCTGCTAAATTAGAGCAGACAATTCATGAGGCCTATAAAGACCTAGTGAAGTTGTTAGCTCAATATGGACTGCATATTGCACCTGAAAAGGTTCAAACAGGGGATTCTATTAAGTATTTGGGAGCAACAATTGGGTATGGCAAATTACGACCACAAAAAATCACCATACGAACTCAGGATCTCCAAACTCTAAATGATTATCAAAAACTGCTGGGAGATATTAATTGGATACGAGGATATTTACATATTTCTAATGTTATGCTACAGCCTTTGTATGCTACTCTTAGGGGTGATCCAGATCTTACTTCCCCTCGTAGCCTCACTAAAGAGGCTAGAGCGGCCCTTATGACAGTAGAAGAAGCTATACAACATGCTACTTTATGCAGGCTCCAAAGTGATAAACCTTTCCAATTATGTGTGCTTGCCACTATGCGGCAGCCTACTGTTGAGCGTGCTCATCGCACCTTAAAGGAAACTTTACAAAAACATAAGGGGGGAATAGGAGCTGAACATACTCCTAAAGAACGCCTGTCCTTAGCTCTCTTTACCATTAATTTTTTGAATTTGGATATTCACGGTCGTTCTGCGGCCGATAGACATGTGTCCCCTCAGCCCTCTGTGATTGGCTATGTTAAGTGGAAAGATGTTCTTACGGGCCAATGGAACGGCCCCGACCCCGTGCTGACATGGGCACGAGGATCTGTATGTGTTTTTCCCCAGGATCGCACGGAACCATTGTGGGTCCCTGAACGCCTGACAAGAAGAGTCTTGACGCCAGCTACTCAGCAACAAGAAATACCACAGCAACCCCGTGATGAGGATCTTCATTCTGCTGAGTGCTCTGGCTCTGGTGCTGGTGCCGATGACATGGACGACACCAATGCAGTGGTGGGCAGCGGCACGGGCTTGGCCAATGCCGATGCCGGTTCATGATTTAATGATTCCAGGAATGCCTCCCGTATCATTGGCGAATATTTGGCCGGAAATTGGTCCAGATAAAGCTATGATCATACAAGCTCTTGCAGCTTTAGAAAATGGCATCTCATCTCAAGTCTGGCTTGCGCAGATTAAACAGTAAATCTTTGACATGGTCGTTGCACCCCAAGTTTTATGAACATTGCACTGGGATCGACATGTCTTTCTTTGTTATTCTCTTAGTGTTGGAAAGCCCTTGCACTCTGCCGGCTTTACTGCCATTGCACGCAGATGGGTTTCCACACTAGTGCTTTTCTATCGCCTTAAGACCCGTGCCTTTCTTTTAGGGTGTTGCCAACTTGTTTGTCGTCGTATTTCTATACAGCCACAGTTCAGCCTCAGCCATCCCCCTTCGTCCACCATCATCACGATACAGGATGCGAGGCAAGGCACTGCACTTGAGTGATCCTTGAAGTGGACCTCAAGGAGAGCATGTCCTATTGCATGCGGGTTAGACGTGTCCACGCCCCGTCCCACGAAAAAAGGCGTCGGCTGATATGGCCTCAGATCTGGGGAAGGGCCCTCCTTGGGGCTGAGCCATACTATGCAGCCACTTCTGCACAGTGGGATAGGACCTCTACTCTTGCCTGTATTGTTTTTGGAAAACAAAAGGGGGAACTGTGGTGAGCCGTTTCTGCGGACTGTGGTCACCATTACAAGATGGCGCTGGCTCCGCTGTGGTCTGTAACAAACAACTCCTTATTTGGGAGAGTTGGCGCATGGTTTTTTAACACCCTATGAGAAAGCTCCACGTGGCAGCTTCGCATTGGGGCTTGAGATGCTTTATTAAGGCTGGGAGAGGCATCCGAGAGGAAGAAATATCAGGGACCTGAATAAACGGCTGAAAGAAGATTCCTGTTGTTGCGTCTTCCTTGCGGACAAGGGTGTCGCGACACTCCATATTCACAGTGAGCACTATCTTCTTCCTAAAAGTAATGGACAGGGCCAGAGCCTAAGCCTAAAATGGGATCAGGCATCTCATTCGACTTGAATATCAGAAAGCCACTACTACCCTGGTCCTGCAGGTTCTAGTCCACAACATATACAGTGTGGTGCTGCTTTATAGTGAAGAAAAGTTTGATAAGAGGCAGATGCAGAGAATGACTGAGTCAGCATAGGCTTGAAGAGAGACTCTGGACACATAGGTCTTCATTAGTGCACCAGCTGTGATGCAGGGTAAGAATTTTTAACGAGGAAAGGACAGATGGTCTTGGCAGTAGTGGAGTCAATGGAGGCACTGACTATTGCTCAATCTTGACATGTGATAGACTGAGAGAGATGAGGGGAGGATCCCAGGCCATGATGGTGAATCTTTTAGACCTCAGCTGAGCCAGTTCTCCCAAGCATCTTATTTCTTAAGCATCCTCAGGGTAGATCCTAGCCCCCTTCCCCATGCAAACCTGGTTATTCACTGCTTCATTGGAGATTCTTTCCCAAAATTTAGGAACTGATCTTAAATATTTCCCTGAGGCATTGACTGCTTCCCATGGAGACACCTGTCAGCTCCTTCATGAGGAAAGTGACATAAAGTTTTTCAAAACAAATTTAACCCACATAATTACTGATATAAATTAAAACTGTGAAGAAAGTGAGTGAAGAAGTCAAGAAGTCTAAAAAAACAATACATGTCCCTGTGGTTAACCCATTTTCATTACATGGAAAAATATGTTAAATTTTAGAATTCTTGTATTTTAATTTTCATTTAATTCTTACATTTCTTTCTTTATGTTTCTGTGAAGTCATTAGTTATATTTGTACAAAATAATAGAAATAAAAATGAGAAAGGAAAAAAAGAGTAATGTTGTATCGAGATAATAAGTGCATAGTAAGTTAGATTCATATTTAAAAAAAAAATAATCTATAGGATTTATCTGTTGGACCAGTTGATACATGATTTGCTCAACTTGGACCTAGTTCTTTAAACTGTACCCAAATGTCACTCACCAACTTTTCCCTATATGAGTGTATCCCAGACCCCTGCAGGGCTGGCTAGTCAATGCTGTATAGATGACTATATCCCTTCACTAGAGTGAGCCAGGCTAAGGAGGGGTTGATTTACCCTCTGAAGATTAGATATGAAGTTATACATATATAATGGTGATTGTCAGGGACATTGTACTAACTTCTACAATTTAGAGGGGAGCTGTGTCAGTCAACTTTCCATTGTTGTAACAAAATACATGGCATAATTAAATATGAAATGAGAAAATTTAACTTTGGTTCACAATTTTGGAAGTTTCAGCTCATAGGTTTTGGCCCCTTTCTTTTAGACCTACCATCATGGGAGCATAAGAAAGAGGAAGTTCCTTATGTCATAGTGGCTTGGAATTAAAGTTGAGGGAAAGAAGAAGAGACCAGAGATCCACAATCGCCTTTAAATTATACTCCCAATGACCTGACATCCTATCTGTCTCCAATTGTTAAGATGTTTCACAACCTTCTCTTTTTTTTAAATGTAACCATTGACAATTTCTTTTTTTAAGGCTATTTATTTATTTTAATTAGGTACATATGACAGCAGAATGCATTTTGATTCATTGTATACAATTGTACCACAAATTATATTTCTATGGTTGTACATGATGTAGTGTCACACCATATGTGCAGTCATACATGTACCTAGAGTAATGAAGCCCATCTCGTTCCACCATCTTTTATGCCCCCATGCACCCTTCTTACCCTCCCACCCCCTTGCCAAATCAAAGTTTCTCAATTTTTTCCATGATTTTTGCCTCCCCATTATGGATCCACATCCACTTATAAAAAAGAACATTTGGCCTTTTTTTTGGGGGGGGGGATTGGCTTACTTCGCTTAGCATAATATTCTCTGTCTATTTATCTGAAAATGCCATACTTTTATTCTCTTTTAATGCTGAGTAATATTTAATTGTGTATATGTACCACAATTTTTTAAATCCATTTATCTAATGAAGGGTATCTACGTTACTTCAACAGTTTAGCAATTGTGAATTGTGCTGCTATAAACATTGAAGTGGAAAATCAAAATTACTGAAAGATTTCATCTCATAACATTCAGAATGGTACCTATCAAGAATACACACAAGAATATATGTTGAGGATGTGGGGGAAAATGCACACTAGTGCATTTTGTGGTGCATTGCAAATTGGTGCAATCAATATGGATGGAGATTCCCTAGAAAACTTGGAATGTAACCACCTTTTTACCTAGCTATGCCAATCCTTGGTCTATACCATAAAGCATTAAAAACAGTATACTATAGTAGTGCAGCCACTTCAAGTTTATAGCAGCACAATTCACCACATTCTTATTATGTCAAACTGAGAATCAAGCCATTAACACATAACAGACATATCAAATCCGAAGTATGCAATGGCCTTCCATAGCTATAGTGAAAAGGGTGGAATGTTCTGGCTTGACTCAGAACAAGAGTCTTCAGGATGCAGGTGAATGTGTGACCATCTTGTGCAGGATATAGCTGTTTATTTTAAGAGGACATTAATGAATGTGTTCTCACCAGAAATATTCCTCAAGTGCAGGTTCCTCAAAGAAGGTTCACTGTGCATTGGTTACCAACTTATCTAAATATAATCAGAGTACCCATAAATAAGTTACATACTGTGAATTCATTACTTAGAGATTGGCAGAAATTGCATAAGAAAAACCATTTCTCAGGGAAGGCTGGTCCCAGAAGACTGAGGAAATCTGCCTCATAGCAGATAGAATTTTGGCTGGGCCTGTTCACTTACACCACAGGTGAAGGATCACCTAAACCAGACCAATCATAGATCTGATGAGGGAGAGACTCAGCTTAGTTCTGGCTAGAAACCCTATCTCAAGATGTTGTCTTCCCAACATATTTCATAAATAATTTTGAGAACCACCAGGGAGAAATGATGGAGAAATGAGTAGGTACAAGGCCACCTGGAGAACTGTGTGGCATCAACCATGTGTGAGATTATGTAATTGGGGTTACAGGCAAGAACTAAGAAAAGATTGCTGTCTTAGTGTTTTGCATTCCTGCCCATAAGGTAGCCTTTACTTGTGTTTGAAAAGCAAGGAAGATTTCAGATAGCATCACTGGCTCATTGAAGTTGCAATCCTGTGGGATCACCCCTTCTAGGCTTGGGCAGGAATGACAATGTACTTATAATTAATTGTGTTAAATAATTGTAAACTGAATCTAGAAGAATATTTGCATTTAGCCCTTTATTGAAATGTCTGGAGAAGCAGGAAATTCAAGGCAACAGGTTTATTTCTCTTTTCCTAAAGCCTAGTGTCTAAATTATAAACTCCCTGTGCATGGCCAGATTTTTATCAGAGACAGAAAATATTTGCAGAGATACAGAGATCTTGATCTTTGCTGCTACCTGCTCTCTAGTAAACTAGTCTGAGAATCCCAGCAATTTCTGTACCTTTGACTACTCATCTCTGTTTTCTTAGCTCAGGAAGAGACCCTTGTGATCAACAGAACCAAAAAACATGCCACACAGAAAAAAATCTGAGTCTTTTGTACTCACTGGTGTACAAGTTAGGACATGCATATTTGACCATGGGGGGAAAAAAAAAAAATATATATATATAGTGTGTGTGTGTGTGCGTGTGTGTGTGTATATATAAATGCTTTTCTCTGAGGGTCCATAACCTTTATCTTTCAGTTTTTTTAATGCTGTATATTTGAAAAGCAGTTGTTTAATTGTGTGTTTCTGTCCCAGATGTCATACCGGAAGGCTGGGACTTATTACTATTTATTGCACCAAGCCTGGCAACATAAAATGACATATTCTTTGCATAATTGTCTTGATTCAAATATCTCATCAGAGTTTATTCTTTTTTCCCTTCATGATTAATTTCATAGGCCTCAAGTATATAAGCTCTGATTAATGTCTACTATGTGTCATTGGTCTTCTTAGATTTATAGATATTTTTTATTTTCATCAGATCTTGATGTTTTTCTTATTATTTTTCTAATACTTTTTTTCCCAATTTTTATTCTTCTAAAAATCTCATTTTATGTTGGAAGGTACAATGATGGTGTCACAGGGGTCTCACAGGTTCTGCACATTTAAAAAAATTCTTAGATTTTTTTCTGATTTTTAACCTTTCGTAGGTTCAATGATATCTATTGCTAGGAGCCACAAGCAAAATATATGATGTATGGCACCTTTGGTTGTAAAGCCAGCTAGCCACTGAGGTATTATTATGCCTAGATTTACATTCATATGCAAATTGGGCTCCTGCTGTTCACCTTGGCCTATTACTGGACTCATGTTACGGGGACTCATGGAGAGTTCCCATTGGTTGGGGAAGGATAGTAGGAGGGAATTCCGGGGGAGGTCCGAGGAGACCGGCGGTTCCGGGGGACGCCGGTTCCAGTTAGACACCCGCGTGGGAGGACCGGTTTTTTGCTTGCTGGCGCTGAGAGTGTTGGCGGCTTTTTCAAAATAAAGTTTTGTTCCTGCTTGAGTGGCTCGTGATTCTGTGCCCAGCTAAGACTGCGGCAATCTATTTTAATATTATGCATGTAATGAGGTATTTTCCCCATGTATTCCTCTGTGATTATAGCCATGGTTTCTTTGATTTAATTATTTTTAAAGATATTTATGATAGCCGATTTGACATTTCCACCAAGTAACCTCAGATTTTGTGTTCCTTTAGGGATAGTTTCTATCCACTACTTTTTGTATATTCTTTCTTAGCTCAGGAACAGACCCTTGTGATCAACAGAACCAAAAAAAAAATGACACCCAGAAAAAATCTGACTCTTATGTACTCACTGGTGTACAAATTACGGCATGTATATTTGACCATGAATATATATATATATATATATATATATATATATATATATATATATATATATATATTTTTTTTTTTTTTTTTTTTCCTTAATGCATGGGGGCAATGTTTCTCTCAGGCTTCATCAAAGATGATGTGTCTTCTCATGGCACAAATTCAACTCAGCATCAGTTTTCAACTCTACATTTGCCTTCTTTTTATTCTTGCAAAGACATTAAATTTCAGCCAGAAGAGAGTGCTTAAGATTTTCTTACTTCTGAACAATGTGATTAGAATTCTAGTGCCTCAGAAATATGTCAGAGCTTACCAGAAAACTCCTAAGGATTTACTCAGGTTTGTTGAAGACAATACTTCCTCCCTAGTAAGAACCAGAACTAATGCATTGAATCTCAAAAATAGAAAAGCATTTGAAATCTTTTCTTGCCATTATGTACAAGCTTTCATCATCTTCAAATTCAATTATCTAAGGTTTAGATAATTTTCTTGCACCCTCTTACCATCTTGATAACATTTCATAACTTCTTAGTTAAGAAGTCAAGCTGTTTTCTGTGGTAGTCATGGAAATGATCCTCAATATGGCACCAGTGATGACTGTACTGAGCCTAGGTTTTCAATCTGGAAAGGAGAATATCCTTATGCCTCATGTGGTGACAATGAGCAGATCAGCAGAGGCAAGAGAACCTGTCCAAACAACTTGGCTCCCAGGGAACTTAGACAGGGATAAAATATATCTGGCTCTCTCATCATAAATTTTTTCAGAAATCCACCATTTTTGAATGTTGAAAGCATATACTTCCTGAGAGCTGTGTTAAAACTTGGTAACAACTTTTGGCCCACTCCCCATTTCTTTTTTTTTAATTGATTATTTAAAGCATTACATAGCTCATGATATATCATCTTTCATACATTTGACTCAAATTGTGTTTTGAACTCCCATTTTCACCCCAAATACAGATTGCAGAATCACATCTGTTACATATTCACATTTTTACATAATGCCATATTAGTGACTGTTGTATTCTGCTACCTTTCCTATCCCCTACTATCCCCCCTCCCCTCCCCTCCCCTCCCAACTTCCCTCTCTACCTCCCCTGCTGTTGTTCAATTCTCTCCCTTTTTTTCCTTCCCCCTTGCCCCTCATAACCTCTTATAATTTTATGTATCATTGAAGGTCTCCTACCTTTTCCATATGCTTTCCCTTCTCTCTCCGTTTCTCTCCCCCCATTCATCTTTGTTTACTGTAGTCTTTTCCTCATGCTCTTCCTTCCTGTTCTGTTCTTAGTTGCTCTCTTTATATCAAAGCAGACATTTGGCATTTGTTTTTTAGGGCTTTGCTAGCTTTGCTTAGCATAATCTGCTCTAATGCCATCCATTTCCCTGCAAATTCTATGATTTTGTCATTTCTTAGTGCTGCATAATACTCCATTGTGTACAGATGCCACATTTTTTTATCCATTCATCTATTGAGGGGCATCTAGGTTGGTTCCACAGTCTAGCTGTTGTGAATTGTGCCGCTATAATCATTGATGCAGCCGTATCCCTATAGTGCGCTCTTTTAAGGTCCTCAGGGAATAGTATGAGAAGTGCGATAGCTGGGTCAAATGGTGGATCCATTCCAAGCTTTCCCAGGAATCTCCATACTGCTTTCCAAATTGGCCTCACCATTTTGCAGCCCCACCAGCAGTGTACAAGTGTACCCTTTTCCCCACATCCCCACCAACACTTATTGTTGTTTGACTTCATAATGGCTGCCAATCTTACTGGAGTGAGATGGTATCTTAGGGTGGTTTTGATTTGCATTTCTCTGATTGCTAGAGATGGTGAGCATTTTTTCATGTACTTGTTGATTGATTGTGTGTCCTCCTCTGAGAAGTGTCTGTTCAGGTCCTTGGCCCATTTGTTGATTGGGTTATTTGTTATCTTATTGTTTAATTTTTTGAGTTCTTTGTACATTCTGGATATTAGGGCTCTATCTGAGGTGTGGGGGGTAATAATTTGTTCCCAGGATGTAGGCTCTCTATTTACCTCTTTTATTGTTTCTCTTGCTGAGAAAAAACTTTTTAGTTTAAGTAAGTCCCATTTGTTTATTCTTGTTATTAACTCTTGGGCTGCGTCTGATAGAAGAAAAAGTTGGCTACGATCTACATATTGTGGAGTCGGGCTCCAAATTCCTTAATAGGACACTCCCCATTTCTTTAGGTCACTGTTTTACCCATATGGGACACCAATGCTTAGATGTGAACCACAAATTTAGTCAGCTTCATCCTCATAATGGATGTTGGAGATGGTTCATTTGTGGTCAGTCTCTGAACTGGAGTCTGAGAAGTGGTCAGGGATTCCATTCCTATTGCTATAGTTCCCATCACTGCTAACATACATCACATACTGAGGGGTCTTTTATGACTGCTGTTGATACCATGCAATGCTGTGCTCACTACTTGGGTACAGGTGAGTTAAACGGGGCTCCCAGGAACACAGATGTGGTGGCTGACTGAATCAATACAGCCTGGGAGATGAACCCTGAAAAGAGAAAAACGTCATTAAGTCCTGGAAAAAGTACCAGAGCAAATTATTTTTCTAACATATGTTTGAGAAGCAGTATCAGTAAGCTAAAGATTTCTATGAAAGGAAAATACTGGCCTGAGCAGTGAAGGAGAAGTGTGAGGAGGAGGAATGGGGTCCAGGCATGGTGCAGACACCCCCGAGCTCTGCTGAGACCAACACAAGGTACCAAAGTCTTTTATTCACCTTCAGTTTCCAGGGGTGTTACAGAGGCCTTTTATGCATATGTGTTCGCCTTTGCCTGGCTAAGGACATTAAATCTTCAGCTTGTGTGTATACCAATATGTGGTTTTCATTTCTGGTAGGGGCGGGCTTGCAGATCCCCAAGCATCCAAAGAAGTTTTAGGTGCTGGTCCCATTGAGACCTGAGTAAAGATCAGGATGTAGATTTCTGAGTCTCCAGCTGAGAGCTTCACAGACCTTCAGTGGTTATCCCAGAGTGTCCTCTGCTGCCCAGGCCAAGGTTCACCTTACCAGTGTCCAGGTGACACATTGGTCCTTATAAAGGGACTTGCCTGCTCCCTGCTCAGGGGAGGAGGGGGACTATCCTCAGGGACACCCTCCTATCCCTTTCAGTGATCAGGTTTCAATTTGGACTTTCTAAGTGGGAACAAGATACAATTCACCCCAATTAATAGAATTCCCAGGGGAAAAGTATCTCATATACAAACTGTATAAAATAAAAGGTTCTTTAACTAATAACAGGGACATGCAGACCATGAACTCACTTTCCAGCTTGTCACAAATCAGGTTTATTTCTTCCTGATTCCTCACAAGTTTTGCTCATTGGGCTCATAACACTAATAATCAATTATTATACTATGTAACTCACTGGGTGCACTGGAAATGAGAAAATCCTAGAAAAGTGAAAGAAAATGTAATAATTAGATTGAAAAAGAAGGTGATGGACCTGTGGGGCTTATTTCGAGAGCAGGATTAAAATGACTAAGAGAGAAGAGGTTTGAATCAATTTCTAAGGAAAAAAAAAATCTCAAAATCTATCCTGGGTTTTCTCTTGTGTTTTGTTTTAATGGAAGGAGTTCTTTTATTCATCACAGAGCCAAAATACATACTATATTTATTAAATTATTTTCCACTTAGGAGGATATATTGAGCTTATTTAGACTTCTTCTTTTTTTTTTTTTTTATTAATGTAGTGTGCTGGGGATCAGACTTCGAACTCAGTGACTCATGCATGTTAGGCAAGCATTCTACCACTGAACCATACCCTCAGCCCTATAGTTTGTATTTAATGAAATAAATAAGTTGTTGGAAGCTGTTTTGAAGAATGATCAATAAGCACCTTGTCAATAGTTGGATATTGTTACCAGGGCTCATTGCTTCTCTCACAAATTACCCTTTCAACTTCCAGCTCCTTTAACTGTAATTCATCCTTTTCAGATTAAATGTGAAGAGTAGCTATTTTTTCTTTCTTAATTCTTTTCAGGGTAGTCAAAGAAAGTATGAATAATCCATCTTGATATAGGATGTTTGTAATATTCTGGAATATAATCTTCTAAAACTTTTTCTAATTTAGTTTAACCAATAAATACATTTACCATAGTTATGCCAATGGCTACTGAAAGTCCAGTAAACAAAATACAGAATTTCAATAAATTTTTAAAAAATTCAAAATGCCTGTCGTAGTATGAAGAAGATTTGATAATGAAGAGTTTTTCCCAGTGGTCTGCGCTATGTCACACAGGAACTGGGAATATTAAGTTAAATAGAGTCTTCAGAAAAACATGGGTGAGGAACCCTGCAAATCCAAGTTAAGTGCCAATGGGGTGGCCAGAGAGAGTTGTCAGTGCAATAACAGGAGCCCACTGCAACAAATTCATAGCTGTCATGACTGTGACCTATCCCTGGGTTTTCTGCTATAAAGACCTTGATATTATTACAAATATGCCCACACAATTAACATCCTGATTCTCACATTTTCATTATTCACAGGGCTCAATATGCTTAAAGGATCCCTTGAAAATGACAGGCACAAAATCTTCATAAATGACCAGAAGTGTTTGACTAATAGCAAGAAGATTGTCTTATTTCCCACTTCACATCTTGATGCCAGTGAAAAATAAATAGAATTGTGTAAAAGCTATAATTTTGCAATAGTTCCAATACTCTTAGTAATGTAAAGGGAGTAATTATGTATTTATGTGATTTTTGTCTGACCCATTCCTTATTTAAGGAAATTCAATGAAGCCCAGAGCATTACAGAACCACAAGTGGCCAGACTTGGAGAAAGCAACAACTTCTATGGGGAATTCCTGGTGTCAGTAAGTTTCATCAATCTTGTCTTGGGCTTATAATCTTTAACTACTGCAAGCACTATACCTCATTATGAGGTATAGGAACCTGTATACTCTGCAAGTTTTACATTTATGTTACATTTGCTTAATGCTCTTGTGAATGATGTATTCTGTCATTCCCTCTACATACCATGCCATTTTATATGTATGATTATTTCTTAAAAGAATATGTCTCTCTTTAGAACAGTGAGAGTCTTCATTGAGGAACCCACTCTCCACTCAGATCACAATTGTGTTCTTCCTGGTCCCTGTGGAAGGAACTATTCAGTTCTTGGTTCCCAACCTGCTGAATCCTCTCCTCTATGTTGTATTTTGATATGATACAAGAACCTTATTCTCAGATTATTCTTCTAGATTCTAAGAATTTCACAGTGGCAGCAGCTTTCTATTATTATTAGCTCAGTTGGGACAGAGGGGAATTTTTCTGTTGGCTTATCAGTGACCATACTTCCAGGCAGATTCCAGTAACATTATTTCCAGTGGGAAACTGAAATCTGTCCAGTGAGCAGCAGAACATACTGTGAGGCTCTCTCAGTTTCTGTACAGTGTGTACCTACAATTCTTTCTGTCTAAAGAATCAAGCTCTGACTTCAGATGTGCTCAGTGTGGAGCAGAGCTCACCACTAGGGAAACAATTTTGTGTGAACAGCCCTCCACTTCCAGGCAATCAGAGAACACAAAAGCAGCCTGCACTAACCATCTCTGCTCTGAGGCCTCACAGGGCTGTGTCTACTATGACCTGGACACTTCTCTTCCTCATGTTCCTCTTCCACAGCACAGGTAGTGCCAAACTTTGAAAACCTAGGGATGTTCCTGGATGGGTCATTCACATCAGCAGAGACCCTTTAGCAGTTAGTTTAATCCTCATTTCTGTCCAAAGAATCATCAGTGTCTGTGTCTACAGGTTCCTTTGCCCAGCCTGACCTGATTATACCACCTTCTCTCTTACTCCTGGAGCATCTTCCAGGTTCATCTGAAACCTGATCAGTAGCTTCAGTATGGGGTGTTTCTCACACTTGGTCTGTTCCCCTTCCTTGACAAAGAACAAAACATGTGTCACTGGATTTAAAATTCAACTTCCTTACTTTGCTCAGATAGCCAGAACACATCAAACTTAAACAGTCTTTTCTCAGGGCTTTTGTTTCATTGATACTTTTAATTATAGTTTTAATTTCTTTGCTGAGCAAATTTCCTATTACTATAGATATATTTTTCTCAAAGACATTTCAAGGAATTGTTTTTGGATCAATTGTGAAAAACTATAATAACCATATTGAGGTTTTCAATGCACAAATAAGGAATATCTGCTACTTTAAGTCGTCTTTAATTTCTCTGGCAGTGCCTTAGAATTTGGTTTAAATACGTTCAGATATTTTCTGATATGCTCTGAATTACTTCGTAGTGATATTACTATAAACTATATTGCTCTTATTTTAAACTTCATCATGCTGTATTGTTAGGATAAAGAACATCATTCCTTTCTGCATGTTGGTATTATTTATTGAAGCTCAGTTTTAAAATTTTAGGTCAGATTCATCACTGAGTCACTCCTAGACCCTGAGCTGGGAATAGCCAAAATGAACCTCTTTAAACTTTCTCCAATTCTAAACTTTCTAAATCAGCCAATTGATTTATGCCAATATAAAAATTAGTAAGTTGAGATTACATGATCAATGAATTGATCTAAAAGTTAAACTGAAATATCTATATGCTGTGTTCATATCTACTTGTCTGGGGGAACTTCAAGTGCTGATTGGAGATCTGGAGAAAGAAGTTATCCCTTGAATTATACCTAATTAGAGGTCCTACTAGCACAAGAAAGCTTTATCACATGGGTCTAGGGCATAGTGTCAGCTTTTCCATATGATAAAATAATAACATTATTCTCAGGCTAGAGCCAGGAGATGAGCTACATTCATGCATTGGCCAATGCATCTTTAGATTCAGAGAAGTGTCAAGGGAAGTTGCAGCCCTATTGTTCAACTGAGTCTGACTTGAAACTCAGGTGGTGCCACAAAGGGCTCAATGGCTTCTGCTGTTATCAATATATCCAGTATTTTCCAACAATGACATGACTGGTCAAATGCAGGTGAATATAGCTGATGTTTCCTATGATACAGACATCTTCTTCACTGAATTAGCACATGCTGTGAAGGGGAACTTACAAACATAGACAGGTAAATGAGGCTAGAATTGGAGTTAAGCTCCTTGCAAGATAAATGCTAAAGGGGACTAACACACGCCCAGGAGGTGAATCTGGACAGTTGAGGCCTGTCCCTACCTATGCAGTAAGAGAAGAACAGCAAGAGAAGAGGAGCTCAGGTAATGATGGAAACATTCCCCCAATCCCTTCAGTGAGGCTGAATTATCCCAGTATTCCTTTCTTTTCCCACTCTCTATCAGAGACTCTTTCTGCAAATATAAAAATCATAATTGCCCCAGTCCCTTGATAAGATAAATGGTACTGCTCAGGGAACTGTGCCAGACCAGAGAGTGTACATCCTCTGAGAGTCCCCATCAGTTGTCACAGGGCACAATTCCAAGTCCAGGTATCATGAGTAAATGGGCCTACTAAGCAGATGGATATGGATTACAGGGCAGCCCTACAGGATCCCCTGCTGGTCACAGGACACATCAAACACTATGACCCAGAAACTTGAAAACCCAACTCTTTTCTCACTATGGAACTTGAGAACTGGGAACTCAACTGGTTTTACAGCTCATCAGGTTACTGTTTCTATTTACAAACCTCTGGTATGATTCTAAGACAATATGATTCTGATTCATACATTTTTACTGTGCTTTCTTACTCTCAAAAGAGTCCTGTCTATGGGATGTGCAAACATATATAAATGATATCATAAAGCTTTAGCTTGCCTGAAAAATATGCTGTACAATTCAAATCTCTTCATGGATATATGTTCCAGAAAATATACATATCTATCATCATATCTAGTTTGAATTAGTTCACTTTGTTTTTGAAAATGGTTTTACATTCACAGGAAAATTGTGTAGAAAAAAATAGAATTCCCATATATACTCTGACTTCCATGTCATTTCTTTTAGATTTTTTCTAAAAAGAGGACTTAATAAATAAATAGTGATCCTATTCTGTTACTCTATATGTGAAGCTTTGTTTTTAGAGGGCAAAATAAATGTAGCTTTTTAGAATAAATTTAAAAATATGCATGCATTTTCCATGTTCCATTCATTCTGAATTCATCAATGGATTTCAACTACTCATATGTCAATTGCTTTGTATTTATATCTTCCATGTTTCAGTGAATTTATCTGTTTTACTTTTTGGTAAAGTGAACAAAACCACAATAGAATGTACCATTTGTAGATGCAGGGTTAATCACACCATGTTCTATAATAACCAAGTCTACACTGGCACATCCATTCTCTATTGATCACTCATTGCTTCAACCAGCCCCTCCATCCAGTACAGAAGTATATTTTATGCAAATGGCAAGCTCACAAACTTCTTTTTCTTTTTCTAAAATTACCCTATGAGAAATTTTTGTGGGATTGTGAATTCAGTGGTTGAATATTAGATTTACTTCTATCCTAGTGAATAATTTAATATCTTTTTTAACATTTTGTTGACGCATAACTCAGTTGATCTTAGATAATTTGAAAGTTACTAGATTTTCATATATTATTCCTTGCTCTGTGGTGCATTGGCTCATGGAATCTGTCCTCTGTGCTCAGACTTATCTCCATTATCCACCTGCTCCTGTGGTTTCTTTACTCAGAACCTAAAGGCACAACAAGTCCTCCTCCATTGTCTCCACATGAACTTAATCTAGTCTTTCCCACTGGTCACCTTCAACAGAACACATTCCTCCATATCTCTCTCCTGTTCTCCAGATCCTGAAGTCAAGTTTCTTATTTAGCACCTCCTCTTCAAACAACTGAAACCAAGAATATCCAGAAATTAACACAAATCAAGACTTTTGCCTCAAATCTATTCTCACCCTTGGGATACCTTTCTAGGTGAATATTCATTTTACAAACACATGTTGACTTTGTCCTTCTTGGCCACCATCTGGCTGTTTAGAAGGCAGTGACAAATGAGAAAAAAAGCCCAAATTCTCAAGGAACCTAGTTTCTAGAAGTGAATCACAATGAATTGTCAAAGAGCAACATAGACATGAGGTTCACACCACCTTGAATTTTATTCATCCTGGGTATTTCCAGTTTATTTCTGACAGCTGAGGACCCCTTGTCTCTCACAGGATGCCAACACTGAGTGTCTGCACACTCTACCTACAGCCTCTCCTCAGTCTACACCACTCCCTCTCCTCTATTAAGTCCCTGAGAGCAGGTTCTCCTGACTGGATTCTATTTGACTTTGCAAACAATTAGATGACAAAATCTTTAAACTTCAGCACCCTCAGTCAGTTATCCCTTGATCTTTTTACTTCCACACCAATCCTATTGAAATCTTGTCTTTATTTAGTTTTATTTTTCCAGAGTATTATGGGCAAGGACTGATGCTGTCCCTGCTGTGAGTTTCTGGAGCTTTTAAGGAAGGTCCTTGGAGTCAGTGTGATATCTAAATGTTGGGAAGGAGGTTCTGGAGTGTAGGATGCACCTTGGCACACTCAAAAACTAAAAAAGACTTCACTGAGAACCACCTTCTGGATATGACAAAATTTCATATCATATACAGGATGCAGGCAAAACACTGTTCAGATTCTAGCTCTAGTTTTTTTTTTTTTTGCATTGGTTTGAGGATTTTTCAGTCTTTATACTTATTTTTGAAACAATGCAAAAGAAGTGCAGTGTGAGAGAGATTAATAATTGTATAGTTTAATGTATTTTAATATCAAAACATGAGTGCATAGGTCAGAGCCTGGGGAAAATTGGTTTTTGTCCCACTTCCCTATTTGCCTGTTTCACTGTGAAAAGCATTATTATGCCACATCCCACAGTAATAGTCAGCCTCATCTTCAAGTTGGAGCCCAGATATCTGCAGAACACCTGCATTGGCTGAGGTATCTTTGGATCCAGAGAAACGACTGGGGACCCCAGAGCCCTGGTGCTTGTTTGACTCTGAGTAATAGCTCAGAAGATACTTGGGAGGACTCCCTGATATCTGCTGGTACCAATTGATCCGATAACTACCAACACTTAAGCCACTTCTCAGAGTGCAGGTGAGTTTGGAAGAAGCTCCCGGAGATGCAGAGAGAGATGGCAGTTGAGTCAGCACAGGCTGGGAGAGGGAACCTATAGAGAAAAATAGAGAAGATAGTGTCCATGGTCAAACTTCTCATAGGTTCATACCTAAAGAGTTGATGCAAACACTGAACCAAAAACTGATTCCTGAAGCGTTTTCCTACCTGTGCAGTGAGAGAGCAACAGGATGAGAAAAGGAGTCCAAGCCATGGTAGGCAAAACTTCTTATGTCCCACAGTGGAGGTGAGCTGCCACAGGTCTCCTTTTCTTTCCCCACTTCTTCAAAGGAGGGGCTGTTCATGCAAATGCTTCCACCCTGACTGCCTCAGGAACCTACCCCAAAACAGCCCTGGGACTAGAACTCAGCTCAAACCACAGACTGAGGAGAATGAAGGTTTGTTTGCCACTTGGGAGAACCTTCGGAGGATGGACTACTAAGACAAGACAAAGTTCCCAGCCCAGGGGACTCTGCTATGCCAGAGTTAACACACTGGTAAGTCCTCTTCAGTTAACACAGGGCCCCTCCTCCAGGCCAGGACTCCTTTGAGTCAATGGTCCTTACTGAGAAGCTGAGTAGGGACCACAGGATAGTCCCACAGTGTCCCCTGCTGGTCACAGGGCATACCTTCCCATGGTCCAACATCTTGAGAGCCCAATAGGTTTCTGTAGCTCATCAGTAACTGTCTATATATGGAAGGTTGGATTCCTAAATGCTGCAATATTGATATGCTCCCATTCCCTCTCCCTCTAAGAAGTTTTTCTGTATTATGGGAAGCACAAAATCATGAACAAATGATAACTTATGGAGTTAAGGTCTCCCATAGAAGAGGGTGCAAACACTATATGACTTCATGGGTATAAAATCTACATTATACATATATTTTTAAAGTTTTTAATTCTTTGTTTATGAAATAAACATATTCCCATGATTGTCACTTAATTGAATTGCATTTTAATCTCCCTCTTTAAGCTCTTTTAACTGTTAAAGTAACTATAATGTTATAAAGCACAGTGACTCTTAAGGCTTGCAGGTGTGGGTCTCCTGTTGTGCCAGATTGTACTAGAATAAAGTCCAACCTGGGACATGCATTCTCGGACATTCTTTAATCAACCTCCTTCAACCACTCCCAATGCAGATACATTTTCTCTATGGACACAAAAGAAACCCATCAATATTTCCTCTCAATTTTTCTAACAAGGGTCTTTGATGGATCGAATAGTTGATTTTTTGGCTCCATTGCCATAAAATGGACAGGGGGGCCCAATGCTCCGGGACCCCAAACCACAAATATATGGAGCACTGGAGGAACCCAGCAACCCCATCAGGGTAGTGCCCAGGACACATTGTTCATCAGATCCTTCATCAGACAAACCAGAGGGAGCGCAGGGTTGGACATTTGTGCCTCCGCCAGATCAGTACTAACTCCAGAGATGGGAGTTCAAATCATTCCTACAGGGGTAAAAAGACCTCTTCCCAAAGGAACAGTAGGCTTATTATTGGGACGCAGCTCTTCTACTCTAAAAGGACATATGATAAGTCCTGGGGTAATTGATCCCGATTATGAAGGTGAAATAAAAATTATAGCCAGTTCTCCAAAGGGTATATCAGTAATTTCACCAGGAGATAGAATAGCACAGTTACTAATAATACCCAGCCTACATGATAAATTTTCCAGTTGTGCTGTAGAAAGAGGTTCCAAGGGATCAGGCTCCACAGGTGTAGATTGGGCTATGATTTCTTTAAATTAGATTCTCGCCCCATGCTAAAACTAAATATTCAAGGACATGAATTTAATGGGCTACTGGATACAGGTGCAGAACTTAGCATCATCTCTCATCAAGAATGGCCAAAACATTGGCCATTACAACAAGCCACTCAAACGCTTCGAGGCCTAGGAGTGGTGACTAATCCCCATAAAAGTGCAATGGTATTAGATTGGAAGGATCCTGAAGGATGTGAAGGAACTATACAGCCATATGTATTGGATCATCTTCCCGTAACTTTATGGGGACGAGATGTCCTAGATCAATTAGGTTTGACATTAACAAATAAAATCAACTAAATACACCCACTATTATGACTAGACAAGGTTTTAGGAAAGGAAAAAGATTAGAAAAACAAGAATAAGGTATAGCAGCACCAATACAAATAGATCAAGGAACAGACAGACATGGGTTGGATTTTCAGAAAGGGCCACTGAGACAATAAAAATTACTTGGAAATCAGAAAGACCAATATGGGTTCCTCAGTGGCCCCTGACTAAAGAAAAGATACAAGCAGCCCATGTCCTGGTCAAACAACAATTAGCGGAAGGACATATACAATCTTATGTATCTCCCCATAATACTCCCATTTTTGTCATCAAAAAGAAATCTGGTAAATGGAGATTATTGCAAGATTTAAGAGCCATTAATAATGAGATGGTTATTATGGGACCTGCTCAATCAGGGATTCCTCTGTCTTCTCTGCCAAAAACCTGGTATGTTTTAGTTATAGATATTAAAGATTGTTTTTTTTTTTCAATTCCAATTCATCCTGAGGATAGTCCAGGTTTTGAATTTACTATCCCTGCAGTGAATCATGAAGGTCCTGATCAGAGATATGAATGGAAAGTACTCCCTCAAGGGATGGCTAACAGCCCAACTATGTGTCAAATTTATGTTAACAAAGTAATCCAGCCACTTAGAAATCAAAATCCTGAACTACAAATATTTCACTATATGGATGATGTATTATTAGCGCACAAAGCTAAAAACACATTGCTAGAATGTTATGCCACACTTACAAACTTATTAAAAATTATAATCTAGAGATAGCAATAGATAAAGTACAATTAAATTTTCCAATTAATTATTTAGGAGTTCTATTATCCTCAAACATGGTCCGTCCACCAAAAATTTAAATACGAGTAAATCAACTCAAATCACTTAACGACTTTCAAAAGTTATTAGGAGACATAAATTGGATAAGGCATTATCTAGGTATACCAACAGGAAAGTTGGGACCTTTATTTGATATCCTAAAAGGTCCATCAGAACCAAATTCACCTCGAATGTTAACGCCTGAAGCAAGAAAGGCATTAAAAATTATTGAAACATATATGGAAAATATGCATTTGGATAGAATTGATATAAGGTTGCCTTTACTATTTATTGTACTACCAACAAAAAATATTCCTACAGGAGTATTTTGGCAAGAAGGTCCATTATTATGGATACATTTATATTATTCTCCTAACACTATTCTTATTAGGTATCCTGAGGCTGTAGGACAATTAATACTCAAAGGAATAAAAGCAGCAAAGGGAGTGTTTGGAATTTCTCCCAATAAAATTATTACTCCATATACTATGAATCAAATTGATGAATTAGCTAATGAGTTAAATACTTGGGCAATAATCATGTGCAAATCTAATGTTTCATTTGATAACCACTTACCATCTAATCCTTTATTGTCTTTTTGGTCATTGCATCCTGTAATTTTTCCAAAAATGACAAGAAAAACACCTATCATGAATGCTCCAAATATATTCACTGATGGGTCAAATAATGGTACAACAGTAAGAGTTACACCTAATCAAACTTTTACATTTTTAGTACCCAAGCAATCAGCTCAAAAGGTAGAGCTTAATGCAGTATTACAAGCTTTTGTGATGTTTAAAGATTCTGTATTTAATTTATTTTCTGATAGTCAGTATATAGTTAATGCTATAGTATCCCTTGAAGATGCTGGTAGGATTTCCCCTTCCTCTACTGTTTTCTCTTTGCTTTCCACTATACAATGTCTAATCTGGGACAGAAAAGATCCATTCTTTATAGGACATATCAGGGCACATACAGGATTGCCTGGAGCCCTTAATTTGAGCAATGATTTAGCAGATAAAACTACACATGACATACATATTTTCTCTACACTAGAAGAAGCTATAAATTTTCATAAAAAGGTCCATGTCAATGCTAATACTTTACAAAAGCATTTTTAAATAACTAAGAAACAAGCTAGATAAATAATAAAACAATGTCAAAATTGTGTGACCTTTTTACCACAAGTTAATCTTGGAGTCAATCCTAGAGGATTGATACCTAACCATATTTGGCAGATGGACGTCACACAATTGCCAGAAATTGGAAAATTAAAATATTTGCATATTACAGTTGATACTTCTTCTGGATTTACTCATATTAGGAAAAATATTCATAAATAACATAAAGTATGTTATGACCAGTGGTCAAATGTATCTCATAATTATTATCCATACTTTTGATTGTGTGTGTGTGATAATACTAAGATAAAGAAGATGATCTGAAATTTAAGTGAAAAAGAAATATAAATGCTAATTTTAATACTTAAAATTCTGATTATGTCAGTTTTTAACTTGTACATTAAAATCCACTGAAAGAAAAAATGACAACTAATTATTCAGATGCAAAAAAACAGTAAAACATGTGGGTTCAAGTATTTATCACAGATGAAAATATAGATGAATTAGGAAATCATAATGTCCAGAAAGTAATCCTAACCTCTGCGATGAGTCCTGTGCTACCTCTGAAGTTCTCTCAGACATTCCCAAGTTACCATAAATCAACAGTTTTTTTTTCCCTAGAATGTCCACTAGACATTGAGGAGCCAAAGGCAAAAGGAGGAATATGAAGCTTAGGAAGAGAGAAAATCTCAGGGTATCAGGAGCTCATGTCAGCAAAGCAAAAGCAGCACCATTGTGGATGTAGTTGATACTGCTTGATCAAGTTAAGAGTTTAAATTGAGTTGTGTATTTTATCACTAAAGTATATATGCTGCACACTGTGTAAAACCATATTTATTAGTCCCATTGAAGTCCCACTGAAGTGTGTCCTGTGATTTCATCATTCTCCCCTACAGTGACTCAAGTCCCAATGCTGAGAGCTTAAATGCAATCTCTCTGATTGTGACATCTGACATTGTCTCATAAGTCTCATACCTACCCACCCTCAATGTCCTATTTTCAGGCCAAATCCTTCCTGTTCATCAAGGTAAGTCTTTCTCAGTCTACATGAATTCAACTGCCTAACATACAGGTAAACTGTGGGTTTAATTTGAGTATCTGCCAAAGGTCCATATATAGAGACTTTTTCCCAGGGTGGTAGTACCAGGAGGTACTACCTGGTAATAGTATTTTGTGAGAGGTGGTAGGGCCTTATGAGAGAGCCATAGTTCATTGGTGTCATGTCTATAAAATGGTGGTTTAACACCACTTTGTAGGCCCCCTCTCAATTTCCTGGATTATGATGTGTCCATTCACCATGGCTCATGCATCCCATTTTTTCAAACCCTCACAGTGTCACAAACATATGGAACTAAAAATCTCAGGCTTAAATCTCCATATCCATGAGCCAAAATAAACCTCTCTTTACTTTACTTTATATGTACCTTGTGTTTTCTTTGTTTGTTTGTTTGTTTGTTTTTGGTATATAAATTCAATATACTTGGTGATTTCTTATTTTTATGTAATTTTTAAAATTTATATATGACAGGAGAATGCATTACAATTCTTATTACATATATAGAGCACAATTTTTTATATCTCTGATTGTATACATAGTATATTTATACCAATTTGGTCTTCATACATGAACTTTTGATAATAATGATTATGACATTCCACCATAATTAATTACCCCATACCCACTTCCTTCCCTTCCAATAACTCTGCCCTATCTAGAGTTCATCTATTCCTCCCATGCTCCTGCTCCCTATCCCACTATGAATCAGCTTCCTTATATCAAAGAAAACATTTGACATTTGTTTGTGGAAATTGGCTAACTTCACTTAGCATTGTCTTCTCCAATGCCATCCATTTACCTAAAAATGCCATGATTTTATTCTCTTTTATTGCTGAGTAAAATTTCATTATGAATATATCTCATATTTTTTATGCATTCATCTACTAAAAGTCATCTAGGTTGGTTCCACAGTTTAGCTATTGTGAATTGTGGTGCTATAAACACTGATGTGGCTGTGTCCATGTGGTATGCTGTTTTTAAGTACTTTGGGCGTAGACTGAGGAGAAGGATAGCTGGGTCAAATGGTGGTTCCATTCTCAATTTTCCATGAAACCTCCATACTGCTTTTCATAATGTCTATACTAGTCTGCAGTACCATCAGCAGTGTACGAATGTGCCTTTTCCCCCACATATGTGCCAACACTTATTGTTGTTTGTATGCATAATAACTGCCATTTTGACTGTAGTGAGATGAAATCTTAGAGTGGTTTTGATTTTCATTTCTCTAATTGCTAGTGATGATGAATATTTTTTCATGTATTTCTTGATTGATTTTACAGCATCTTCTGAGAGGTGTCTCTTCAAGTCCTTGGCCCATTTATTGATTGGGTTATTTATTGTTTGGTGATTCAAGGGGCTTCCTGATTACTTATTTAATTACTGAGATATAATTTTGTATGATTTCTTCTCAGTTTCTCTCCAGACAATCTCCTTGTTTGTATCTCCCCTGAAATTTCTTCCTGTTCTGTGAACATTCTTCCATTCTGCCAGGAAAACACAATTTTCCTATTTCCTATCCATGAGGATGGGAGGATGAAATAGGAAGCAAGGGTGTGGGTCAGACCCTGCAAGAGCAAGAAAGTCACAGTTTGGTAAGGACACCTTCTGCACAGAGGTGGGAAACCAGTATGTCCCTTTGTGACATGGTCTGGTGCAGAGCCCGGTCCTGTCGTAAGTAGTCCAACATCACCCCCTACTGGCCTCTGATGCTCTGTCTTCAAACCCCTCATAATTTGGCAGAGACTCTAAAATGACAACTGGACTATATTAAATGGACCTTTCTGATTTTATTTCCCTGACGATAAAACTACCATCTCTATTTTACTGAGTCCTTTTATTTTTTAGGTTTCCAATGATTTCCTGAACTCTAAATACACTTTTTATGGTCCCATATATTTCAGGAATATCTGATATTTGACTTTGCTTCAGCCAGGTTCTTTGGGTTATTCCAAAGAACTGATAAAATAAGTTTAAAACTGAAAGCTAAGGAGAGGCCACAAGTGTTAGTAACTCTGCTTGTGTTCATTTTACAGATTTACTTTTTTCAGGTTGCTGCTTTTCTAAGAGTCTCCTGTTGTTTTCTGCCTCACTCCATTCTATAGGCCTTGGCTTCAGATGTCTGTTTTCCTTTTGAGAATATAATATTTTCAGGGAATGAATGTTTTCTATTTTGACTTGCATCTATGTTCTCTAATTTGTCCTTAAATGTCTACTTTAAAAAAAACACACACACAATCTTATTTGACTCTGATGTATGTCAGTTATATTCTTCTAGTTTTACATTTTTTTCCAAATAAAATAGTGTTGCTATAAATATAAATTACTCTTATATTGCTTTTTCTACAACTGCTCAACTAACAATCCTTGTAAATTTTTCTATCAAAGAAAAAGTTCCTAATCAGGTTCATCTGTGAATACCTCCATGGATTTACATGTTGGTAGGTTTTTAAAGTCTATGTCTAATAAAACCTCATATTTATAAAACACCCTTCCAGTTGAGGAATATTGAGGGTAAAGCATAACGTTTGAGGTCTAACAGGGAAAAGACCATTGGAGGGTCTGAGAGTTTTGTACTTAGATTTCATTCTTCATCAGGAAATCCAAAGTCACATCAGAGTTGGTCTGATGAGAAAATGAAGCACAGCTTCCCTATGTTTCAGAGTCAGGAAAAGATTGGCACAGCTTGGGAAACAATCAGGAGACATGAAGTGGGTTGAAGAAGCAACACAGGAGTGTGGGTTGTTCATAGGCAAAGACAAAACATGATGGGGCAAACAGAGTGAGTGGTGATTTTGTCTCAATTCACCCAAGAGTGGAGATCATTGTTGCATTGATGATGTAGCTAAACGGGAATGAGGAAAAGTGTATGTTTGTGAGGTGGAAACTGATAATCATACTTTTTTTTTTATTTTAAGCCTGATCTTCAGTCTGGAATGTTGAGAGCCTCAGGGGTTCCAAACGCTGCCTGGAAGGCACAGGACACCGAGAGCAGACCCGCTCCCGCCACGGGCTCTGCGCAGGGCCGCGGCTGGCCGGTCAGCCACCCCTTGTGCCTGGTGGTCCGGATCAAAGTCAGTCGTGGTGTCTGGGGAAAGTTCAGAGTGGCCCAGGAACGCGGTGAAGGGGATGCACTTCTAACCCTCCTGCTTTCGCCCTCCAAGGGCTCCCTGCCTTCCTCGCAGCATTTGGAACCCCTGCAGCTCTCAACACTGGAATCTAGTGGTACTCAATGAGGCCCTACTGACAAAACTTGGGCCTAAGTTTAGGACTGAATCCTTGATTAATGAGCACTCATATCTGAGGTCACATATCTAAAACTTCTTCCAGGAAATCCTGGGTACCAATAACTACAGTAACCTCCAATGTTTCTATAGCTCCCTGTGTAAAACAAAATGGTCTCAGGGTCTGAGGCACAACATGTGACTTACAGGTATAGTTACACATATATGTATATGTGGGGAAAATGCTGCTCCCTGAAGGTCCACAATCCACTCCTAAACTCTTGAATTTTGAAAAGCACCAATGGGTATTAGAGGAAAAAAGTCAGTTCTTATGAGGCCAGAAAAAAAAAAAAAAAAAAAAAAAACTACCTATGAAAGTCAACATTATATTGAGAGGTGTCACATGGAGAAGAGTGTCATCCTTGGGACTTACTTCACTGAACTTTCCAGGAGGACTCTCAAGAGTTTTCTAATCAAAGGTGGAGCCTCACCTTCAGTCACATCCCTCAAGAAAGTATGTTGGCTTCAGTCATCACCTCCTTACTTCTTCCCTACCCCAATGCTTAATTTTCAATCCTTGACATCAAGACTGAATGTGCAGAAACCCAGCAAGGGAGCCAAACCATCCCTGTGTTGAAATTTCTTCATCCTTCATCCTCACAAAGCATTTCATATCTCAATGTCTCAATCCTGAGAGACTGTAACAGCCCTGAGCACAAAAACTGGAGAAAATTTAGGTGATATCTTCTCTGAATTCTTGAAAAGTAAAGCTTATGCTGTAGAGGAATGTCCACCTCCTGGAAGAGTCTCTTGCCCTTGGCCAAGAATAAAATTAATTTTTTAAAGAGAATAAAATCTAAATCTACAGGATATTGTTATAAAATCAGATCACCATATGGATCACAAGAAAAAGGTTGGATATTATATTTATTTTGGTGTTATTATCAGTTTTCCTAAGATTTCAGTAACTTTGATTAGAAAAATTAGCAGACAGACATTGTGACCCAGATCTTACTTAAATTCATATTTAGGGTAAAAGCATATTAATTTGAAATTGGTGAAGAGTTATAGTCCAAAACCCATTTTTTTGGTACCAATTTCCCATCTGCCTATGCCACTGTGAGAAGCATTAATGTGGCCAATGACACAGTAATAGCTAGCCTCATTCTCAAGTTGCAGCCCAGAAATGACCAAAAAGGATGAATTGATTGGGAGACCTTTGGATCCAGAGAAGGGGCCAGGAACCCCAGAGCCATGTAGAATATCCAAATCTGAGTAGTATCTCAGGAAAAATCTAGAATGGTTCCCCATCTTGTCCTGGTCCCACTGTATCCCTTTTTCAGCAACATTGGAGACATTGCTCAGGGTGCAGATGAATCTGACAGATACTTCAGGGGGTGCAGAAAGGGAGGGTGGCTGAGTCAGCAGAAGCTGAGCAGAGAACCTGAAAACAGAGACAATCGTATTTTCTGGAGTAGAAATCACATTTAAGATACTGATCATCTGAAGTAGAAGAATTGATATAGAATGTGAGTACTCCTGATACTCTGAGACATATCCCTACCTGTGTAATGAGAGAGTAGCAAGAGGAATGAGGGTAAAGGCCATTTTTCCCACAGAGGGATTCCCACAGGCTTTTCTTATTCTCTCTGCTGATTTCAGGGACAATAAATGACTATTCAGGTAAATTAAACTCCTCCTTCCCAATTTCTCAGAGTACATCTTATCTCTAATTTATAAGTGGAAAGCATGCTGAGGGAGATGCCCATTCTGAGACTCACCATAGGAAATGTCATAGACAGAGCAGCTATTGGAAGCCTTGCACAGGATACTGCTTGGGAGCCATCACCAGGCCCTGAGACCACCAGGCTGAAGACATCCTTGGGGAACACAGGAGGCAGCTCAGCCTCTGCTAGACTTGAAGCTAGTGGGCTCAGCCAGCTGTGAGAAACACAATGGAATGCCCTGCACAGCTCATCCTCACCACCTTGTGGTCAAAGGTCACTCTTTAGGGTCCTAAGTGTTGAATGCCACATAGTTTCCCAATATCATTTGATACATTTTTTTTTTTTTTTGGCCTGGAGTGCCTGTGTGATAAGTTGCATATAGAAACAATTTCATCAGATTAGCATGTTCTTTGTCACTTTAAAATTATGCAATATAGGGAAGAAAGAATACAATGTTGTGAATGTGAAGAGCCAAGCCTATGCTGTATTTGTACCAAAATACAAATCCTAAAAATTGAAACTCACTATTTGGGACATTATGTGGAACTTCTATTGCACTGTGAGTTGAGTCTATAAAATTGAGTGAGGGTGCCTGGGAATATTGTATAGTGGTAAAATGCTTGTTTAGCATCTTGGAGGTTCTCAGTTGAATCCCCAGCAATTATTTATATATGTAAATTGATAAATATTATATTTCATTAATGGGGATTCTTGAAAAGTTTCTTATGAAATTAGTTTGTCCATACAGAAGCAATGAGAAGGGAAAACAGGATGGGAAGATTCATGGGAGCTCTGTTCTAAGATGAAATCTTCATAACCTATTAACCACTAGGATGTGGTGTAAGAAAAGAAGAATTTATTAGGAACTGAACATTTCTTACTTGAATAACCAGGCGGTTGCTATCACTGTTGAGTACTGTGGAAAATACTTCAATTAGAAGTTTCTTTATCCATAAAAGAATTAAACACTTGGTAAGAAGTTACAAATTTTGGCTTATCAGTTCAGAAGCAGTTGACTGTTACCTTGTCTAGTGGCACACTCACTTTGGTATTGAAGATGGGGTCCAAACAGTGTGAGAGCAGTCATTAATGAGGAATGTGGATGCTAGGAAGAGAGAAGAGTGGGAAATAGAACACTGATATCCCTGTTCATCCAAGGATTAAATGGTTAAATAATCTGAAAAATATTTTATCAGCTCAGCCTGGCTGTCCATTATGTGTGCATTTTTAGCTCACCATTCATGCAGTATATTTTTTTTTGGGGGGGGGAACAAAATACCTTTATTTTATTTAATTATTTTTATGTGGTGCTGAGAACTGAATCCAGGGCCTCACACATGATAGGTGAGCACACTAGCACTGAGCCACAACCCAAGGCCAGTTTGTTTATTAACTAAGTAGTATCTTCAGGTCTGGGCTCAAAGTAATAAGGTGATTTCAGGTTTAGGAGAGATTAGCACCTCTTTGATTTGTCCAAGCAGAGGTTACAAGAAGGACTGAAAAGGAGTTCAGATGTGGCATGTGCAGACCTGTACATTCCTTGGAGGCTGCACTGAGGTGTACCATAAAGGGTGTGTGAGTGCACAGCATCTCAGACAGCAACAGTTAGAAAGAGAAAGAAACTGAAGAAAATCCTGATTCTCAGTAGAAGATGATAACAAATTGTTACCTTCCTTGTACCCTGCTCAAATACTCAAATTCATTTTTTCCTCATTATTAGAGTATTTTCTAAACTTCCTCTTGCTCTCTGCTACTTTGTGGTTTCATTGACTGCATTTGGTAAAAAAAAAATCCCACATTGTTTCTAGTGAATGCTCACCAATGTTTTTTCAACCCAAAGAAGTCAATGTGCCTGAGAAAAAGGCAATTCTACTCTCAAAGTGATGCAGATGGCACAAAAACTCAAAACAACTTCTCTCAGAAGAGTCTCAGGAACAATGTTGTATGTGTCCTCAGTTAATCAGGTATAGTAAATGTCTGCTCAATGAAATGCTGTTTCATACCTTCTCTTCCCTGCCATAATTTAACTTCTCTCCAGAGTCCTAATCCTATAGTGATAGAATCAAGATAGGAGTGGAAATAACCCCATTAATTTATTTAGTATGACTTCTGGTTATCTATTTCCCATTCAAATATGGTCTCTCTTTATCTTAAAGCTTACCTTTGGTATCAATTAGATGGTTTCACAATTGTTTTCATACTGGGTCTTACTTAGGGATGCCCATTAAACTGTTCCTGTGGCTAGGTCTTTGAGCTAGCTCTATAACTATATCAAAATACTTGAGAAAATCAACTCATATTTTTGGAGCACTTTCCCATGACCTAGCAGAGCAATTACTTTTTTTCATTTGTTTTATTTTATTTTTTATTTTCTTTTTTTAATTTGTTTTAATTAGTTACACATGACAGTACAATGATCTTGACATATCATACATTTGAATCAGATGGGGTATAATTTCTCATTTTTTTTGAGTGCACAAGTTGCAGAATCACATTACTTTTGTGTCTGCAGCTAGGTAGCACATTGCAGAAAGTATGTATATAAGAGAAGAAGTATTCACCTCATTGCCAAATGCAAAAGGAGAAAAAGATGATGGAGCCAGGATTCCAGTATCCTCTTTATGGTTATGCCATCAATGATGAAGAGCATCCACCATTCTCTGCCTCTTAAAAGTCCCACCGCCTCCCACTAGATTCATGGACTGGAGATCAATCCTTGACTACATAGAACATAGATGGGTGATTCCACAAACCAAAGCATTAGGACTTATTTGCAAGGTGTTAATTTGTGCTTGGAGGAACTCACAGGAAGCAACAGTGAACCATTGCTAGGGGAGGCCATGCAGTACAAGGAACAAGTAGGATTCACTTTTGATGTAGAAGAAGCTAAGTTTTCAGGCACCTCTGAGATACGGAAATAGCATATTCAGGATTTTTTTCTAGAAATTCAAAGATTTATTCACAGGCCTCCATGTCTTGCTAATGATGGTGGCTGCTGGGGATCTGCACACTGTCTATGCTTATGAGTGGGGGAAGGTTGTCCTGTGTAGCTTGAATCATTTTTTCAATCAGCTCCATCACTGGGTCACCTGAAACCTTTGTACAATTTTAGTACAATAGAATATTTTAGTCTTTCTCCAAATTTTAATAGTTCAGTGTTTCTGCACACTCTCTCTAATGAGTCTATTGAGTTCCCCCAATTTGAACTATGTGGTAACTGGTTCCAAACTCAATGGATCTTATCCTTGTTTGAATTATTAAAATTGTTCATCATACAGCTCCTATTTTTTTCTATTATCAGACCTTGTGCAGATTTCCTCTTTGCATATGAATTTATGGTTTCTTTGAGGACATCATGGGGCACCACATAAGTGTGTCAAGTGAATATCTTCAATTAACAGAAGCTTCATGCTTCCTAACTTCTTATTTGGGTTTTATCAACTGACATAGATACTATACTCTTCTTCAGAATCATCTCTGCTCTATGGTACAATGTAGACATCCTGATCACAATGAGATGATTATAGGTCATATCATTGCTGAAATTATTTGTTCTCAAATATACAGAGAGATAATAGTTTCTATAGGTATCATTCTAAATATTACTTTTTAAATTAAAATGTTCTATTTTTAGGTAAATTCTCTTAATTTAATATTTTATTCCTTTTGGTGATGCATGACAGTAGATTTCATTTTGACATAATTATAGCATAAAATATATCATTGTAATTAGGACACTATTTCTATCAATGTAATGATGGTGGAATTAACTCTGGTAATTCCATTCCATATGTGCATAGGAAAATCATGTTAGGTTTAATCTTCTGTCTTTGTTTTTCTATCTGCTCCCTTCCCTCCATCACTCTGTTTATTCTATGAAAATTATATTTTCCCCTACCTCCAAAACCTTTATTTGGGTTAGCTTCCATTTATTAGTGAAAGCATTCATCCTTTGGTTTTTTTGGGATTTGCTTATTTCAACTAACATGATAGTCTCCAGATCTATCCATTTACTGACAAATGTCATAAAGTCATTCTTCTTTTTGGCTAAGTAATTCTCCATCATGTATATATATTACATTTTTTCTTATCAATTCATTTGTTGAAGAGCTCAATATATGCATCTTTTTGGTAACAAAGTCTGTTGGGTCTGCTTCCTAGTATTGAAGTACATCCTAAGCCCATTGCAAACAGCTGAAGTTTTATTTCACACTCTTTGCAAACTTTTAACTTATTCACAAAATTTACTTATGCAGTCCTCATTAGGTGAATAATAAATTTTTACCCTCCCTGTACCCTGCTTAAATTCTCAAATTCATTTTTTTTCTCATTATTAGAGTCTTTTCTAAACTTCCTCTTGCTCTCTGCTACTTTGTGACTTCATTGACTGCATTTGGAAAAAAAAAAAATCCTACATTGTTTCTAGTGAATGCTTACCAATACTTTATCAAACCAAAGAATTCAATTTTCCTGAGATAAAAGGCAATTCTACTCTCAAAGTGATGCAGATGGCACAAAAACTCAAAACAACTTCTCTCAGAAAAGTTTCAGAGACAATGTAGGTGAATGTCCAGATGCTCTGGGGCTACGTGGATAACAAAATAGAACTGTGTTCTCTCTCTCTCTCTCTCTCTCTCTCTCTCTCTCTCTCTCTCTCTCTCTCTCTCTCTCTGTGAAAAGTGATGGAATCAAGTATCAATAAGTATCCATCCATGAATTTCTACCCAGTGAAGCTACAGGTGCTAGCCATCAACAGGTATCATTTGTGTGGTCTTTGTATTTTTACTCACTGAGCAGGTGACATATTAAGGAAGAGGCTCTAGAGAATGTCTAGAAGCCTGGGTACACTGTAAGGCTTCAGTGTCAGCCACTGACAGATCCCACAAGGTGTCCATGTCTTCCGATCCTGCCATGGGTGGACTGCCTCATTGTGAATGTTTTAATTGTTCCTGAGAGGAGGTTCATTTTTGTCAAAAAATTTCTGCTGTCTAGATCTGAGCAGGTGGAGTTAGTGATGTCACCAATGGCTTAGTCTAACATGTCATGAAGTCAATGATTCATGACAAAGCCTCAGGCTTTTGACTTCTGATACTGTGTTTAGAAACAATAAAGCTCCTGAATGAATTCTTAGTGTCATTACTCATTAGAAGGAACCCCATAATGTGATACAAAATAACTTCCATTTAGAATGGCCCTCTTAAAAAAAAGACAGGTGGGGCTGGGGATGTGGCTCAAGCGGTAGCGCCCTCGCCTGGCATGCGTGTGGCCCGGGTTCGATCCTCAGCACCACATACAAAGATGTTGTGTCTGCCGAAAACTAAAAAAATAAATAAATAAATATTTAAAAATTCTCTCTCTCTCTCTCTCTCTCTCTCTCTCTCTCTCTCTCTCTCTCTCTTTCTCTCTCTTATAAAAATGACAGGTAATAATAAGTTTTGGCTAGAATGTGTGGAAATAGGGACACTCACACATTGCTCATGGCAAGGAAAATAGATACAGCCACTGTGTAAAGCAGTAGGAATTTCCTCCAAGACAGTTAACATATAGCCCCCAAATTTCTATTTAATACCCAAGAGAAAAGAAAACACATCCATAGAAGAATATGAAGTGTGCATACCACAGAATGTAGCAGAATTATTCATATGCCAAAATATTTTAAATACTCAAGTATCCAATGACCAATACATGGATATACAGAGTAGTTTACCTATATAATGGAGTTTTAAATAGCAATAAAAAGGAACATAGAACTAATATTACACAGTTGCATTCCTGTGTGTTAGTATGTTGAAAAAGAATAAGCTAATAACTACTTAATGTATTAATATATTAAGTTAAATATAAAATGGTGTTATGAATGAAAATTATAGTATTACTAGTTTTTAGACTAAAATTGTTTCTTTGTAGTATGACAAAAGTAATATAAACTTGGACTAAGTTGGGTTGTATAACCTTGAATATACAAAATGAACACATCCTATTGTGTACTTCATCAGATGTAATTGATGGTATGCAAATTATATCTTAATAAGTTTTCCAAACATGAAACACAAGGTTCTAACTTGTTATGGTGTTGATTAAATTTCCTCCAAAAGCTCATGTGTAACACAATACAAGAAAGTTTAAATGTGAAATAGTTGAGTTGTGAGAGCATTAGTATAATCAGTGCATTAATCCCCTGATAGGCATTAACTGGATAGCAACTGTGGGCAGGTGGGTTGTGGCTGGAGATGGTGGGTCTCTAGGGGCATGACTTGGAGATTATATTTTGTCCATATGGAGAAGAGAGTCTCTCTCTCTCTCTCTCTCTCTCTCTCTCTCTCTCTCTCTCTCTCTCTCTTTCTCATTCTTGCTTTTGCTCTCACACTTTTCTCTCATCTCTATTTTTTCTTCTGTCTTCTCCCTGGTGTGATATCTTAAGTTGCTTCCCTCAACCACACTATTTTTCTCTGATTTGCTGATGTTTGGCCTCATCTTAAGCCCAAAGCAAATGAGCCAGCTGTCTATGGACCTAAGAAAGCGTGAGAGCCAAATAAATGTTTACCCCTTAAAGTTATTCTTGTCGGTATTTTGGTTGCAGAAACAAAAAAAAATATTTAAAACACAGCTCTTGCTAACCATTTTAAGCTGGTATGTTGCTAAGTATTGGGTATTCAGACATGGACACTGTTATGTTTGCCATAGGAACCAATGTTGATTGTCACAAGCACTTAGTCATGTGGGGATCAGCATTATGGGAGGATGAGGGCAGGTTTATGTCTCAGCACCCCAATTTGTCTGATATGCCATATAATTACTAAGGTCTTTGTCCCCCATTGAACAGGATAAATAAGCATCACCCTCAGGCTGAAGGCCTGAGATACTGAGGGATTCTATGTTGCCAAAGTGAAACCTGAGAAGTGATCAGAAACACTCAGTGTCAAGAATTACTATTGATCAGTGTTTGGGGTACAACACCAGGAATCTGTTGGTACCATCACATAGGATAACATCCAATATGATTGCTATTTCCAGTGCAGGAGAAAGTGACTTTCTGTAACACAGACCCTGAAACTGAGGTTTCTGCTCAGCCCAGACATATGACCAGGACCCCAGAACAGAAGAGGCAGAAACACAGAGATTAATTTCCTACATGCTGTTTCCAAATTTAGAAAGGGTTAAAGTAGCCCAGGTGTCCCACATCATTACTTTTCTTTACACAGTTCATCTCCTGCAGATTATGAGGAGGGTGAGGCATGCAGCCCATGGTGAAGATTCCTAAAGATCTCTCATTCCTGAGGACCCACAGCTGCATCAAAGTCACATACTATTTTTTTTACACTCTAGAGGAATGGCACACCTCCAATATAAAATATGTCCTTCCCCTGAATAGCATCTCATTCCCTGAATTCAGAGTCCTTTTCTGATTAGGAATGGATGAAACCTGTTCTCAACTTCTCTGGACTTACTAGATGGATCTCTCCATAATGCCCTAATCACCAGGATCACACAGTAATCAATTACTGATTTCCAATTAGTTAGGCTGACTGAAAACCTTTTTCCTTAAGAACTGGACACTCAGATTTGGGTGCACAGCAAGAGGTCCTGTAGAATGAATTTGCTTCCTCAATGTCTTTTCCACCTCACCTTCCTTAGAAAGAGGGGCAACTCTTCACTGCCCATGTGCCTCCTTCACAGACTGTAGCTTCACAGACTGAATCTCCCTGAATTCTGAGATGTAGTATTGTGAGAAGTTTTATAGTTGCCAATCCATTCACTGAAAACTTATTCTGAGTTTAACACACACCAGCATGACAAAGGGCAGGGACTCACAATTCTGGATTCTGCTGCCTGCAGGGGACCACTCAGTGTCCAAGATCGCAGTCTCTTTAATCACCATCATCAGCTCAACTGCTTAGGTACACTTGTCCTAGAAAGATTCTCTCCTGCAACCATGTCTCCCTCTGTAGAGATGATCAGGATTAATGTTAATGTTTTTTCTCAAGCACTGAAATGAGATACACTTGGGACTTGTCTACAAATCTTAGAAGCCACAAAGTTACCCAGTGATAAAGGCAATAGTAACCCTCAGTGACAAGGGAGATGTGAGCTGCACAGTAGGAAATTGGTGATCTGTATCCACATGTAAGAACCTTGCTGTCTTCTCCTGAGAAGCAGTGACAGTCACACAATGCCTCCAGGCCGCTCAGAAAAAAACCCTGTTTCCAGATCTCAAATGCCAGGATTAGCCTCAGAAGTCTGGGAGCAAATAACTATCAACCAACAAGGATTTTTTTCTAACTGAAGGATGGTGTTTCTCTTCAGTAGTATAATAACTCACATTGTTGTTTCTATCACAGTTCTTGTCACCAGGGTCCAGACATTAGGGATGGATGACACAACTGACCTCATGCAAGTCATTAGAAATGGGGGCACAATGATAGATAATTATGAAGTTAGGCTCTGAATGACCCAAAGTCTATGGACCAAGGGAACGTGGCAGTCATGAGGGTCACATTATGGCCACTTTCTCTGAACCTAGCATCAGCCAACTGATTATGGAGAAACAGATAGATATAATGGACCTCAGCCACAGTAAATTCCCTTATAGTCCTGCATCCTATAGTTCCATCAGCCATCTGATTATAGAGAAACATATATAAGATATAATGGACCTCAACCATAGTAAATTTCCTCAGAGTTCTGCATCCTATTGTTCCATCTCAAGGACTGTATTGTAATACGTGACTCCTGTAATTATCTTGTGGCCCCAAAACTTCCAGTTTATTTTTAGACCCATACTGAATAAAGACACCATCAGGGTGTGACAGAAAGTGACTTTAAGGAGAAAAAATAGGGTAAGGAAGCCAAGCTCATGCAATCATGGAGAAATAATAGAGGGCATTAAGGCACATGAATGTTTTATAAAAAATTATGACTAATCAAGTTGTTCTATAACCTGGAGTAACTGGTTGTTTTCCTGCAACATTTTTGTTAATGCCTCATATCTAGGTTCATGGTGACTCATGATGAGCAAAGGAAATGACTTTCCAGATTCTTCAAAGCCTCAGAGAATTCAGCAGAAGGATCCCTGTTTCTTCAGAAGTCTTTCCATTAACAACATGAGGCATAATTGAAGACCTGGGATATTTCTTCCATCTCCGGGTCAATATTGAACACATTGCTTAAATTTAAACTCAGTAGTCAATCACTCTGATAATGATATCTTGACATAATTTCAGATTGCTGATCTCACACAACTACATTCTTAGTTTAAAACTGCATAAAAAACTCATAAGTAAATATAATTAGAAAAAAATTTATGGTCACACCTCTATATCCTTGCAATTGTCTCAAATAATTCTCCTATTCATAGATAACCATAACAATGCCAAATATTTGATGAGAAAATTAAGATTTCATAGTCCAATATTCTAGTACATTATTAGAATCCTTAAAAATCTCCAAAAACACATCAGAAGTCATCTTACTTCAAGCTTTCCCATGACACCTTTTTGTTGATTTCTTTTCCATCTCTATATCACAAATGTAGCATTAAACATCACTGTTTCTTCATAATGGGTCATGTTTCTTGACTACCATGTCATGCTGCCCCAGGTATTTGTTCAGTTTACCCTTCAATACACTCTGCACTGAATCTTGAATCCTCTCATTGGTACCTGATGGGCACACTTTGATGTCTCCAAATAACCTCTACAGTCAAGTGTACATTCTTGGGGTGTGTCTTATTAACTATCTCTCCACCTCTTTCCTTCATGTCATTCAGACTCATCTCCAGTTATTTTTCCTCTACCCACTGCACACTGAGGTCAGTTGCAAGTTCTCCTAGATAATGTGATGAGACAGCACATTTAATTTTCTTCTATTCTCAGAAAATGCTATTGGCAATTCTGGAAACATAATTCCTTCATCCATCCTTATGTTATATTTCCATTAATCTTGAAGATATCATATTAGATATAACTACATGGGGTTAGGGTTCTTTGCTTCACAGAAACCCTCACTGGGGAGGCAACTCCCTAACGCCCTGATGGCATTCTTAACTGCGTCTCATACACCTACCATGAAAGAATGGTAGGAACTGCTGCACTTGGGGGCACAACTGTGGAGACAGATATCCTAAAACTTAAAGTAATTGTGCTTGGTATGATTGTCCCAGAGGTAGGGATGGTAGGGAGGGAACAATCTGAAGAGTAAATGGTAGATATTTGGCATAACTCATGATTATGTGGTGTTGGAAGTTTATGGAAAAGATTTAGTACCTGAACAGAATTTCACCTATTCTAGGCATTACATCTGATAAATCCCTTTATAGAAATAAGTCAGAAATTAAGAAAATACTTCTAGCTTTCTTGTTTTTTTTAAAATTGTTATTATGCATTATAGTTGAATATAAATATGGGGGTTTATTTTCACATGATTGTAAGTATGGGATATAATTTGCTGCAATTCAGTCCCCAAGTGTTCCCCTTTTCCTTACATCTTCTGTCCTCATTCCCTTTCATCTATAAGTCTTTCTTCTATTTACAGTTCTCTTTAAATCAGTGCGTTATAGATACCCATAAAGGTGAAGCTCAGTGCTATATATTCATATATGTACATATGATAGTTTGGTCAATTTCATTCCACTATTCTTCCCTTTTTCAGTCACTTCTCTCACCACCTTAAGACCCTTCCCCTATTGCACTGAGTTCTATTCTATTTTCATAAGATTCCTCTCAGCCACACCTGTGTTTATAGCAACACAATTCACAGTAACCAAGTTATGGAATCAGCTCAATTGCCTTTCAGCAGAAAAATTGATAAAGCAAAAACAGTGGTATATCCACACAATGGAGTTTTATGTAGTCATAAAGAAGAATGAAATCATGGCATTTGCTGGTAAATTAATGGAAACAGAGTGAGATAAGCACCCAGATATTCAAGTTCTGTCTCACATGCAGAAGCTAGAACAAAATAAGGGCAAAAATCAGGAGGCAGATCTTTATTTTTTAAGGTCTTTTAGAATCAATATATGCAACTCTACTCCCAGCTATTCAGGAAGCTGTGACAGGAGGATCATGAGTTCAAAGCCAGCCTCAGCAAATTACCAAGACCCTAAGCAACTTAAAGAGACCCAGTGTCTAAATAAAACATAAAAAGTGCTGGGAATGTAGCTGAATGATTAAGAACCTCTGTTTTTAATCCCCAGTACCAAAAGATCAATATATGTATTTCCTATAATACAATCAAAACCCAGCAGTTTAAAACTAAGCTTTAGAATTTATTTTGTTTGGTGTGTGCCTATTAGATAAGTAATTCTAATCATCATTATTTACTGAGTTGTGTTAATGATCTAAGATTAAGAGACACCATTAACTAAGACTTTTGCATACACCCAATATTGTGAACCATGCGGTCAGCCTATGTCTTCCCATCATTCAATGCTCCACTCTGCTCATTGCAGTAGAGAGGACAGTCAGCTAATAAAAATTAATGTCATTTCTAATTGAAAATGGTAAATTGTAATAAGTAGCATCATCTCCAGACTGGAATCAAGAGAAAAGGAGGCATACTAACAAACCAACAGCAAGGAATCTTTTTAAGAACTCTGAGTACAGTGTTTCCTGAGTAACAAGAGTTTGGGAAAAATGTACCAGGTACTGCTTCTAACAAGCAGTACCTGGTACATTTTAGACAGTATGTTGCTATTTCAGTGCAGGTGATTATGGAATTCTGTCATAAGGTCTTGTTCATTGACAGTCCTGTCTATGTATCAAACCCCAGAGGGAAACAAAGAGAAAACAATGATAGCAATGTAGCACAGCGAGGCTCCTGCATTGAGACTTTCACCTTGGACAGGTCAGGCCCCATCTGTGCAAAGACTGAGGAGGAGGATAAAAGAGAGGCAAGGTATGGGGCAGGAGCTCCAGAATTCAGCCCCCTGAGACTCTAACATAGAGTCCGATTCTCTTTAATTCTACATAAGACCCAGTCATGGAGGATCCTCTACATGCTAATGTTTCTCTTATCATTGATCATTTTCCCATCCCTGAGGAAGAAGTAAAGTCTTCTAAGCTCCCCGTCCACCACAAAATGATGGCGCTGTGTGTTCTGCAAGTTTCTTTTAAAATTCTAACTTGCTAACTTTCAGGGCATGGCAGAAGAATGGTTTTACAGTCTGACATTTGAATTATCCATTTTCCATAGCTCCCTTACTCCATGGCCTGATTAACAGGAGCTATGAAGTATGTTAGAAATCCTTTCAAGTGACAATAAAGATAAAATATCTGTATGATTCTATGGCTCAAAATACATTTTATGAACTGAATCTCAACTGAGGCAGGCATCTGTTCTGGTTGTACATTTTAAACAGTTTTATAATAATATTATTCAATTCCATCCCACTGATTTATTTGATCTGAAATTATTTATTTATTTGATCTGGATTTATTTGATCTTAAATAACACACATACATTGGAGTTTTTAAAACATTTCCACTTTGTGATCACCCTGTACCAGGAAACCATGTGTGTTCAGGATTTTACAACATTGTAAATCAAACTCAGTTAATTTTCCCTTGAGAAAATTCATTAGATAGGATGACAGGAGCCATCAATTGACTTACCCACTGTCACATATCATTATCATCATGGGTTATATTAAACCTACTGACAATTCATGTGTAATCTAAAATTCAGTGGTGCTTCTTCAAAAGAAATAGCCTAGAAAATAATACTTCAAAAGAAAGAGGCATTTACATTTCAGTTTTGATTGGATGGATTTCTCACTGGAATTTAGAGAGGAGATTAAAACATGAGCTTTGGAAATATTCAGGTAGAAACAATGGAGTCAATTTTAAAATGTCCTGAGCTTCTCTCAGAGCTGCACGTGGTCATGTGGCCAAGTGTCAGGTAAGGAGGGAAAACCCAGGAACTGATACACTGGACATGAGAGGAGAGGAAAGGCCAAGAGAATTTCTGCCTGCACAGGTGGCCTCTCTGGTTGGAGTAGATCTATTTGAAAAGACAAGAAACTCCCAACATTCAATCTCAGAGTTTTCAAGACAGCTTTAGTGGCCTTTTTTCTCAATCTTTCATGTTTATTGAGGTACATATTGATTGCCATCTTCATTGTCATGTGGTAATTCCTTCCTCCCTGTTTCTCCAGCAAATCCTAGGTGCTGAGCACCTGATATACATTCTCCCATGACTTCAGACAAAGCCCAAAACTGTAAGAGCTTTTATTCTCACTGTGCTTGTTCACTCTATCGCTCTCTAAACCCCATTCCTTATTTTTTTTATGTTATGATTTCTATCAATTTCCTAAAATTCCCAAACCTTTAGTTCATAAATTAAGAAAGTTATAATCCACAGCTGGGTATTAAAATAAACTTGTATAAGTAAGGTAAAAATCAGAGACTAAGCCCTATTATTCCAGTCTGGAAAGGAGTCTATTTTTACTCTCCAGGTAACAACACTGTATTCATACATAACTGTTTTTTCATATATTCATCATTTCCATGAGCAATGCATGATGTACAATCCCAGTCCAGCCATCTATTTCTCAAGAAGTACATGATGGAAATACATTTACCTATGGCTCTGCTCTTTAGAAACAAAAAAGAAACATTCAGCAATGTTGACAGTCAGCACAAGACACTTACGAACCCCCTTATAATCTTGGTAACGAAGGACAGAAAACAGGTTTTTAACCCACTTCTTTATTCATCTGGGTTTCAGAGCTTTAGCCATATGATTCAACAATCTTAAAATTTACACAACAGATATATTCATCTTCATTCTCAGATTAGTTGTTAGAGATGTCTAAGTAGCAGTCAGCCAACAAGTTGGAGTCTTGGAAGCAATCAGAGATTCTGTCTTTCTTATTCGGGCTTTCATCACTGTGGAGATGAATCACATACAGAGGCACATTCCCTGGGCTGCCGGTAATACTCTAAAATGTAGAAGGTGCTCTTCTTACTGCTTAGGCACATTTGAGTTTGGCTGAGTCTGCCAGGAATCAGATACAGAAGGCAACTATGTCAGCACTGGCTGGGAGTGGGACCAGAATATACAAACTCATTATATCCTGGAATAATGAGAGAATGAGAGATATTAATGGCAAATAGTTTCAAGGTGTTTTGAGTGAGTTGAGGAGATGGATGTTGAGGACTGTCCTGACTTGTAAAGGAGGAGGGTGAGAAAGAAAAGTAGGATGAATGTCACGGTGCAGAAACCCCAGAGGTCTGCTGAGACAGAGAAACTGAAGGTCTCTCGTATAAACCCTCAAGCATCAGAGGAGTAAGACAGGCCCTTCAGGCAAATTGGCTCCTCTCATTATGGCTGACAAAATCAATTTGGGGGTCAGTGTATGTCCCAAACTCTGGGCACTATTTCTGGGATAGGTGGGGAGTGGATTGGATTAAGGCTCTCTGTGGGCAGAAAGTCCCTGAATACTAGGCCCAATAAGTCTTCATCAAAGACAAGGAGGCAAGTTCATAGCTTACAGCCCCACAGGCCTCTCTATAGCATTTCCACAGAAATTCTTTCTGCCTGGATCAAGGTCATCGTATCTGTGAGCATACAACAGGTGGTTCTGACACAAGCTTCTGCCTCCATCAAGCACTTTGCCTCTGCCCTCTCCTTACCCAATGGCTGAGTAAGGCTCCTTTTCAGGACCAGCCTCTGACTCCTCCCCAGTATTTACTTTTCTATTGGGTCCAGCTCAGTAGGAAGAAAACATATAAATTATTTTATATTAGATGACAACCTGAGGGAAAGGGGTGTCTCATATTCAAACACGACTGAGAACATAAGTCCAATAGTTGAGTCCCGGGGGAGTTCAGGAATGAACTCACTTCTCAGGCTGCTCAAGAAGCCTGATTTCTCTCCTCCTAATTGATTTCTCATAAGATCAAGCAGGTAACAGCATATAACACTGAGTAATTGGGAAGATAAATTGGCACACTCTATAAGTCAGCAATACAGTGCAAATGAAGAAGATGTGAAATTAGAAAACCTACAAAGGAGTTGAAAATTAAAACCATGAGCTTAAGGATTCATATGAAGTTAGGAATTAGAAAGGTTTAAGAAACAAGATATGTGACTGTCAACTTCCAAAGACAGATATCAAATGCTTTCCCTGAATTTTCTGCTATAAAAACCCTGCTATCAACTGAGGAGGTCACAGTGAAGGAATGGTAAGAAAGAAAGAGAGAATCAATGAAGTAGGGAAGTGATGAATAATTACTAGATGTGACAGCAATTGGGAGATGACACAAGAGCTAGAGGAAAGTCAGGTCAGTGTGAAATTTGTTCTGTGCTTGATTTGTGTTCTGCTTCTACTTTTAAAAGCAAATCTAGTCTCACCCAGACATTTACCTATACTTTTTGTTGTCTCCCAAAATGACTTAGTGAATTTTTCTTTAATCAAAACTCTGGTTTAAGGGCTGGGGGTATAGATTGGTGGTAGAGTGCTTTCTTACATGTGTAAGGTACTGGGTTTCATTCTCATTACCACAAAAAATAAATAAAGATATTGTTTCCAGCTACAACCAAAAAATATATTACACAAAAATATTGTTTTATTTTTTCATTAGTTACACATGAGAGTACAATGATCTTGACATAGCATACATTTGAATCAAATGGGGTATAATTTCTCATTTTTCCAAGTTTACAGGTTGCAGAATCACATTGATTATACAGCCACATATATACTTACAGCAATACTAGTGTCTATTTTATTCTGCTGCCTTTCCTATCCCCCCTTCCCCCTCCCCTCCCCTCCCATCACTTCTCTCTACACAATCTAATGTGACACACTTCTTATTTCCCCCCTTACATCATCATACATGTATTTTGTATAACAATGAGGGTCTCCTTCCATCTTCCATGCAATTCCCCTTCTCCCTCCTTTTCCCTCCCAATTGTCTTCCCTATTTAGTGGTAATCTTCTTCTCATGATCTTCCTCCCTATCTCATTTTAAGTCACCTCCTTATATCAGAGAAGACATTTGGCATTTGTTTTTTAGGGATTGGCTAACTTCACTTAGCATAATCTGCTCAAATGCCATCCATTTCCCTGCAAATGCCATGATCATGTTATTTTTTAGTGCTGAGTAATATTCCATTGGTTATAAATGCCACATTTTTTCATCCATTCATCTATTGAAGAGCATCTAGGTTGGTTCCACAGTCTAGCTATTGTGAATTGTGTTGCTATAAACATTGATGTGGTTGTGTCCCTGTAGTATGCTCTTTTTAGGTCTTTTGGGTATAGTCCGAGAAGGGGAATAGCTGGGTCAAATGATGGTTCAATTCCCAGTTTTCGAAGGAATCTCCATACTGCTTTCCAAATTGGCTGCACCAATTTGCAGTCCCACCAACAATGTATGAGTCTACCTTTTTCCCCGCATCCTCACCAGCACTTGTTGTTTGACTTCATAATGGCTGCCATTCTTACTGGAGGGAGATAGTATCTTAGATTAGTTTTAATTTGCATTTCTCTGATTGCTAGAGATGCTGAGCATTTTTTGTGTATTTGTTTATTGATTGTATATCCTCCTCTGAGAAGTGTCTTTTTAGGTCCTTGGCCCATTTGTTGATTGAGTTATGTATTTTTGTTGTTGTTTAACTTTTTGAGTTATTTGTTTACTCTAGAGATTAGAGCTCTATCTGATGTGTGAGGGGTAAAAATTTGTTCCCAGGATGTAGGCTCCCTATTTACCTCACATATTATTTCTCTTGCTGAGAAAAAAACTTTTTAGTTTGAATTCATCCCATTTCTTGATTCTTGGTTTTAACCCTTGTGCTATAGGTGTCTTATTAAGGAATCAATGCAATTCTGATCAAAATTCCAATGGCATTCCTTGCAGAAATAGAAAAAGCAATCATTAAATTCATCTGGAAAAATAAGAGACTCAGAATAGGTAAAGCAATTCTAAGCAGGAAGAGTTAAACAGGTGGTATCGTGATACCAGATTTTAAACTATACTACAGAGCAATAGTAACAAAACAGCATGGTACTGGCACCAAAACAGGCTGTTAGACCAATGGTACAGTATAGAGGACAGAGAGACCAATCCAAAAAATCACAACTACCTTATATTAGACAAAGGTGCTAAAAACATGGAATGGAGAAAGGATAGCATCTTCAACAAATGGTGCTGAGAGAACTGGAAATTCATAGGCAACAAATTGAAATTGAATCCCTTTTTCTCACCATGCAAAAAAGTTAACTCAAAATGGATCAAGGAGCTAGGAATCAAGCCAGAGACTCTGCATCTAATTGAAGAAAAAGTTTGCCCTAATCTCCATCACTTGAGGTCAGGTCCCAAATTAATAAAACATTTGTTTTATTGTGCAAGAGATTGTTCTTGGGTTTATGTTTGCTAAAGTGTTTCCTTCTTTTTTATACCATTCTTATAAATTGGGTGACAGGAAAACATAGGTATTAATTTTAGGGAAAAGGGATTTTAAAAATGCAGAAATTCACTTGCCACTTTCAAACCAGTGACTCACAATCCAAATTTTAAAAGATACACAGAGGAGCTAGACATGGTAGCACAGGTCTGTGATCCAAGTGGTTTGGGAGACTGAAGCAGGAGGATCACAAGTTCAAAGCCACCTTCAACAACTTAGTGAGGACCTAAGTAACTCAGCGAGACCCTGTCTTTAAATAAAACATTAAAAAAGTGCTGGTAATATGTCTCTTGTTAAGACCGCCTGGGTTTAAACCTTAGTACCAAAGTAGTAATAGTAGTTGTAGTAGCAGTAGTAATAGTAGTAGTAGTAGTGGTAGTAGTAGTAGTAGTATAAAAATAAAAAGAAAAAGAAGAACAAGGAGGAGGAGAAGAGGATAAGGAGGAGGAGGTGGTGGTGGAGGAGGAGGTGAAGGAGAAGAAGAAACACAGACGGTCCCTATGCAACTAGGCAAATTAAACTCTGAGAAGCACTGATCTTAGAAATACAGAGACAAACGTGTGTGTTTGGTAATAAATTGTTCTTCATGCTTCAATGTATTCTACTTCTTCCATATATGTCCCGCAGACTTACCTGGTTTACTCTTCTGTTCATTATGCACCACCTTTAATGTACTCAAGGATCTCATTGAAAGGGTAGTTATATTGCTCTGAGGTTAAGAAATCTGCAAAAATATCAAGCAACATTTTATTAATGAGAATATTATCTCCTTGAGTTCATATCTTTGCATATTGGTGTCAGAAAATTTGAGATTACATAAAATTGTATTTTTTGTATTAGTGCTTCTAAGCTTAATATTAAAGAGTAAGGCCATGTTTATATATTTTAACACAGAAATTTCTGATTTTAGCCTTAAGTCAAAATCACAGTCCTCAAAATTAGAAGTCTAAGCAGAACTATAATCTTACTTAGTTAAATTATAGATCAATTATAGAAAAATGCAGGCAAGTTTAGTAAAAATGTGATATTGAGTATAAGGTCTATTCATTTCATAAGATGACAATGACAATGGTACCATAAACTTGGTGTACATGTAATGTATTGTGTATTGTCTTATTACTTCTTGTAACTAGGCATCCAAAAGCCATAAATGAAATCCTGTTCCCTGTGACAATTCTAAAGTAATCACTCTTTTTCCTTTCCTGGCACCTGGTTGGTTGTAGACACTTTGGGGTGTTCCTTGACCCTATAGTGTGTGCCTCTATATTTACATGACATTCTGTCTGGATTTCTCTTTTTTCTCAGGGGATTTAGTTATATTGGATCAATAGATCACCCTACTCCAGTAGAGTCTCATTCTACTTAATGACATCAACAATGAATCTGTTTTTAAATAAGGTCACAATCTATAGTTCTTGGATCATCACTTCAATATGACCTCTTGGGGGAAAGTATTTTAACAAATGACACTAGAGAAGATGGAAATTTGCCCTAAATGTTTTATATTTTTTAATATTTTCAAAGTGATATACAATGTATGTGTACTAAAATTAAATATAATAAAATTGACTTTACTAACACAGAGAAGAAAATTTTCTGCTTTTCTCTTACTTGGTAAAAGGAATATCACTGGAGATGCTTCTTTCTGGAGAAAATACATGACATTTGTGATACAGATGTTCCTTTTCAGAAAGCAAATAATTGAATTCTGTTTTTCATGGCACACCTTCACCCAAAAAGTCATTAACATCCTCCACTTTATAATTCAATCAGGAAAAAAGATACATTCAGACCTTCTATCATATTTCTCTATGTGGATAGTTAACATTACACTTCCTGAGAGCTCAGAATCTTATAGACTCCATCTTAATTCATCAAGTTGGTTCCAAGGCTCAGTCATAAGCATGTTTTTTTTTCCTCTTTCCACATCTGGGTTTTACTGTGCTGAGACCAGAATACACTGGCAGATCTCCACCCTGTCCTCACACTGAGATCCCCTGAGGGTCTAAGGAGGGAGCCTAAAAGCCTCACAGGTAACCAGGAGTGACCATGGCATCATAAATGATTGTCTTAGGGACTTAGAAAGGCCTCTTCTGGAAACAGAAAAGCAACCACTAGTGACTGATAGAAAGCAGCAGCCTCTGGAGAGTTACTGTCCCTCCTGTGGACAGGGTGAGAACTCTACTAATTAGCAGAGCCTAGAACAGGACAATCAAATGAAAACAAATCTGTTCAGAATGAGGAGGAACAGGAGGATCATTCCAAAGGCAGTACTCTAAAACCTATGTAAATCTGATAATAGTGTGAGCTAAGAAGGAAAGAGAAGGGCAGGCATCCAGTTCATTGTGGGGACATTTTAAAGATCCCAATGGCCGCACAGCAGGACTCTACTGCTGTGTATCTTCCCCTAAGTTTTCTGAGTGAGGGCCTGAGGTTGGGTGCTGAATTAGGCATATATGAGCCCTTTTCTAAACCAAAGCACTGGTGCTTGGTTCTTCAGCTCATAGAGAAGCTCCACTGTCAGCGGGACTGCCATGTTGAGAGCTGAGTTTGCCCCATGGAAGGAAGCACCTGCTATAACCTCCATTTCATGGCAGTGAACTTGATCCAAGGAAATTATTTGTTGGTATGTGAGTCTGTTTCATGCCTTGACAGCTTCTGAGAACTGCATAGTGCCCATTCCAATCATTTGATAATTATACTTAAATGCTCTTTTTGTGTTAAATATCTCTCTAATACCAGAAGTTTAGATGCACTATGTTTATCCTTGAATCCCTCTGGAGCTTTATTTTTCATTTTGTTATATTTTTCAGTTGTATACAATTCATTGAGTTGGCTTGAATTACTTATTATTATTTTATTAAAATTTACTTCCTTTTTACTCATTTCAAGATATTGGAACTTGCCCATGAAAAAGTTCAGCAAAATACATTAAGCCTGACATCTCCCTTACCCTGTATCTTTGTCATTGAAGCTGGACAAATGTGTCACAGTGTTACTTAAGACTAGAGGAGCTGCCATAAACATTGAGTTTAATATGAAATTTTTAAAAATATTTATTTTTTTAGTTGTAATTGGACACAATACCTTTGTTTTATTCATTTATTTTTATGTTGTGCTGAGGATTGAACCCAGGGCTTCACATGGATTAGGCGGGCATTCTACACTGAGCCACAACCCCAGTCCCTGTAATATGATGTTTTTAAGTCCTATGGATATAAACTGAACAGTGGGTTAGCTGTGTCAAATGTTGGTCCCATTCCAGGTTTTCTGAAGGATCTCCATATTAATTTCCATAGTGGTGGCACAAATTTGCATTCCCACCAGCAATGTATAATATACTTTTTCTTCACACTCTCACCAACACTTATTGTTGCTTGTGTTTTTGTTAATTACCATTAGGACTCCAGTGAGAGGAAGTCTTATAAAAGGGTTGATTTGCATTTCTCTAATTGTTACAGATATTGAACATTTTATATGTATAAATAATTTGCTATTAACTTTCCATAACATTGCAAAGAAAAAGCTCCTATATTCTGGGAGTGAAAGATATCTGTTGAATGTTTGCATCTTAAATCCAAAAAATGTACTCCATATGCTACAGACTGCCTCAGATCACAGAGACATTCTTCTGTGGTTTCTGAATGGAACACCTTGTCTCTTCCTGCTGCTTTATAGGCATAGAGAAGAAACAAATACTCAAGATTTTATGTAGGTCATAGGCAAGTGCTTACATAGTGTTTCCCATTTTGTGACTGTAACCATTCATTCTGCCTTCCTTTCTTCTCTCTCTGGCTTTTGCAAAAATTTGAGTATTTCTGAGAACACAATGATTTTCAAGAATATCACCCTTCATCTAATCCTTCTCTAAGAGATGCCAGTTGCAATATTTGGATGTAATAATGGAGAATATGTGTGATGTTGATGCAGGGCACACAGATCTTTGTTCCAGGACTGTCTCTACCATTCATTTCTGGCTTCAAACCAATCACCTCACATCTCTGGCTTTGGTTCTCTACTACATAAAATGAGATGTTGCTTTTATTCAGCTTTTAATCACTGTGACCAAAATAACTCACAATAATATCTTAGAGAAGGATAAGTTTATTTTGGACTCATGGTTTTAGTTCATGGATGTCCCACTCCATAGCTTCAGTCTCAAAGTGAGACAGACCATCAAGGCAGAAGGGCCCAGCAGAGGAAAACTGCTCAGGACATGGCAGAGTCAGAAAGCAGGATGGAGTTGACTGCAGCAAGAACAACCCTTCCAGGACACACTCCCAGTGACCCACAGGAAAACCAGATATTTTTACAAAATTCTTCCATGTGAGGAATATGTAGGGAAAAATCACAACTTTTGTGTTTTAACTGGGAAAAATGAACATGGAAGGTTGGAGAGGGTTTATTCTTCATTAGAGAATTCAAAGCCACACCAGATTGTAATCAAAAGCTAAAATGCACAGCATCCCTAAGTTCTCTGGGCTCAGGGAAGATCAGCAAAGCCTGAGAAAGGTTCAGGAGATGTGAAGTGGGTAGCAAAAGCTTAACTGGAGTGTGTGTTGCTCATAGGCGGAGACAAAGTAATGAGGTAAAAAGGAGTGGTGATTTTTTTCTCAGTTTATCCCACATTGGAGATCTCATTGGCATTAATGATGTACCCAAATGAGAATAAAGGAAAGAGTGGGTTGAGTAGGGGTTGAAAAGTGATAATCAGTCTCTTTTTTAAAAAAAATTTTGAGCCTGTTTTTAGGGTGGAATCTACTGATACACAATGAGGTCATACTAACAAACTTTAGGCCAGAGTTAAGACTGAATCCTTAATGACTGATAACTTATATATGAGGTCACAGATCTAGGTCTTCTTCCATAAAATCCTGGGTACCAATTGTCACAGTAATCTCCAATGTTTCTATACCTCCCTGTGTAAAACAAAATGGCCTCAGGCTCTGAGGCTCATTATGTGATTTTCAGGTAGAGTTATACATATATGTACATATGTGGGAATTTCTACTCCGTGAAGGTTCACAATCAACTCTTAAGCTCTGGAACTTTAAAAATCCCCAATGAGCATTAGATGAGATAAGGATGGAAGTCAGTTCCCATTGAAGCCAGCTTTAAAGATACATAGTTAGTGTAGTTAAGTAAATTGGGTCTGATATTGAGTCTAATAGAGTAAAACAGGGTTGAGTCTAATGAAGAAAATGGAGATCCATCTGAGTCTGGAAAATCAGAAACCATACCTGGGAGATTGAAATGTTAATATCCCCAAGGCCCTAGCCCATCCTAAAGAAGAGTTAATGAAGCAGCTCCCAGGAGATAGGGAGGAACTAATCAATTCATTCTAAGCCCTTCCTGCCTGCACCACTTCTCCCCTGCCCCATGGGTCCACCTGTTTCCAAACTTCTGGCCTTACAAACTGCATCCCACATCCCATGCATAATAAATGGAAATAAGCAAAATAAAAAACCAGAAATGTAGAAGGACAAAGAAAGAACAACTTAGAATTAAATGGGATGGGACGTCCTCATCCCATGGACTCCATCTAGCTTTCAGATCCCATTCTTCCTGGGGGGTAATCTGTTCTGCTATTCTTTAATAAAACCTTTTACTTTCTAAACTAAACTTACCTTGGTGTGCTTCTCAGGTGTCATATTTCAGCATTCAGGGGAAGCCAGACTCTTTAAGGTAACTGGTGGTATCACTATGATGCTAGAAGAACCTACCTATGAAAGTCCATATTATCCTGAGTGCTATCACATGAAGAAGAGTGTAATCCTTGGGACTTCCCTCACTAAACTTCCCAGGAAGACTCTCACAGTTTTCTAATCAATGGTGGAACCTCTCCTTCAGTCACTCATGTCCCTCAAGAAAGTTTTCAAAAAAAAAAAAAACTTTCCCAAACTTCTTACCACTTTCCTTTCCCAATACCTAACTTTCTCTACTTGACATCAAACCAAATGTGCAGATACCCAGCAAGGGAGCCAGGCCAGCCATGGGCCTAAAATTTCTCTGATGCCTCCATCCTCTCAAAGCATTTTGCTAGTGTCTCCATACCTGAGAGCCTGTTAAAGCCCAAAGCACAAACAACTAGAGACAATCAGGAGGGTTCTTCTTTGAATCCTTAAAGAGCAGAGAACATACTGTGGAGGAAGTTTTATCTACTGGAAGGGACTCTGAAGTTTGGCCAAGAATAAAGCTCATTTACTGCTTTTTTTATCCATATAATAAAATCTAAATCTACAACATCTGGTTGTAAAATCAGATCACCAGATTGATCACAAGAAAAAGTTTGGATGTTATCATATTTATTGTGTTGTTATTTGATTTTATGGTGATTTGGGTGTTTATTTATTTTTAGTTTTCCTAAGATATCAGAAGCTTTGATTACAAAATTTAGAGGACTTAAATGTATATTTACTTGAAGGTATATATAGTATATAAGCATATTAATTTAAAGTTGGTGAAGAGGTAAAGCCCATAACAGCAAGCAGACTAATAATTTTGTATCAATTCCCTATATGCCTGTGTCACTATGAGAAACATTATTGTGGCCAATGACACAATAAGAGTCAGCCCCATCCAAGATGCAGCCCAGAAATGAGAAAAAGTGATGAATTTGTTGGGACATCTTTGAATCAAGAGAAGAGGCCAGGTACCCCAGTGACAAGTAGAATATCCAAATCCGAGTAGTTTCCAATATAAAATCTAGAATTATTCCCAATCTTGTGCTGATTCCACTGTCATTTTTCAGAAACACTGAAGATATTGCTCAGGATGCAGGTGACTCTGACAGATGCTTCAGGAGGTGCTGAAAGGGAGGGTGGCTGAGTCAGCAGAAGCTGGGCAGAGAACCTGAAAACACAGACAATCATGGGTGCTGGAGTCCGACCATATCTAAAATACTGCTCATCTAAACTAAAATAATTTATATAAGATGGGAGCTGTCCTGTGTCTCTAAGACCTGTCCCTATGTGTGTAAGAGAGAGTAGCAAAAGGAATGAGGGTACAGGCCATGGTAGACTGCTGCTTGATCCCCACAGAGAGACTTTGCTAAATCAGGCTTGTCTTATTTTCTCTGCTCCTTTCAGGTAAAAATAGTGGTTGTTCAGAAAAATTGAACTCCTTTTCCTGCTTTTTCAGATTACCTCTGATCTCTGATTCATGAGCCTTTGAGAGGATCTGAGAGAAAGAACTCTGAAGGAGATGCCCATTTTGAATATCACCATAGCAGATGTCATAGACAGAGCAGCTTTTGGAAACCTTGCACAAGATCTGGCTTGGGAGTCTTCACCAGGCCCTGAGAGCAACAGGGCGAAGGTCACCTTGGGAAGCACAGGAGACAGCTCAGCCTTTACTAGACCTAAGGCTAGAGGGCTCAGCCAGCTGTGAGAAACATAATGAAAGCCCTTCCACAGCTCTTCTTTGACACCTATTGTCACAGGTCAATCTTTAGGGTCCTAAGACCTGAATGCTACAGAGTTTGCCACAATCATTGGACACATTGCTTTGCCTGGAATGCTTAATAATGAGTTGCATATAAGCACAATGTTATTAATATTAGCATACTGCTTCTCATTTTAAAATAAGCAATATAGAGAAGAAAGAACACAATGTTGTGAATGTGATAAGCTCTAACAATACACTAATCCTCAACAATTAAAATTCTCTATATGGGACATTAATAAGTCTTCTCAAAGGAACTGCACCTTGAGTTGTGTCTATAAAATTGAATAAGGATAGCTTGGAATGTTGCACTGTGGGGGAGTGCTAGCATAGCTTGTGGGAGGCCCACAGTTGAATCTCTAGCAATTACATATATACATACACTATATATTTAAATTACATATTTTATATTACATATGATATTGCATTGCTGAATATTTTCACAAGATTTCTGAAGAATCAATGGGAATGGACAACAGGATAGGGAGATCCTTCAGACCTCTGTTCAAAGACAGAATTTTCATAACATGTTACACACAAGGACCTGTGGGTAGAGAAAGAAAAATAATATTAGAAACTGGACATTTCTTGTTTCAATAACCAAGCAAGTGCTATCACTGCTGTATAGTGTGGAAAATATGGCAATGTGATGGTTTCTCTATGTATAAAAGTATAAAAGACTTGATCAGGAGTCAGATATTTTGTCTTCTCTGTTTAGAAACATTTGACTGTGATCTTGACTAGTGGCATGCTCTCATCTTAGTTTTGAAGATGGGGTTCAGGCAGTGTGAGGGCAGTCATTACTGTGGAATATGGACTCCAAGAACAGAGAAGACTTAGGGATACAACAGGGGAAGCACTGTTCAATCAAGAAGTAAAAAATAAAATAATCCTGAAAACACTCTATCAGCTAATGCACATTATTATGTGCATTTTTACTTAATCATTCAAGCAGTGTGTTTATTAACTAACTAGTACCTTCAGATATGTGCCTCAAATGATATGATGAATGTAGGCTAAGAAGATACTAGAACCTCTTTGATTGTCCCAGAGATTGCAGGGAGGACTAAAGAGGAGTTCAGATAATTGTATGGAACATTTCTTCACAAATGAACTGAAATTAACCAGCCTCTTTTCTTAGCCTATCTTTAAGGACAGTCATCATCGGGCTGAAGAGTGGTTCGTTTCCGTTCTTATGATTCCCATATCCTGTGATCATATTTCTATCCAGGCTAAGTCATGTGCAGGTTTAGATCTCTGTTCCCCATCTGGGTCTGACTGTACTGAGCATCACTGTAAAGTTTCACACATTGAACCTGTTACACCCTCAGGCTGCACACCTGAGAGGACCAGGCAGCTTTGCCCACAGTAAGGGAGCCTGACAACAGGGAATGTGACCATGAGTGACTGCTATTTCTGTTTCAAATCTGTGTCCTGGGCATTTGGCTTGTCTTCTGTTGCAACCAGTATGAGAAGTGATCATTGGTAAAAAAAAAAAACTGTTCTGGAGCCAGAGATGAGAGTGACTGCCACTCCTGAGCAAGTGGCCAGTGAGAGTTCCTAAGTTTATAATCTAAAAGTGAACTCTAAAACACAAAACATGTCTATAAGGAGAAAGGGCAACACAGGGCCACTACAACAGCTGTAATCTGAGCACTGAGTGATGAGGAGAAGGAGGCAAGTCCAGTGTGTAGTATGCATTTTGGAAGGAACCACTTGCACTAAAGATTAGGCCAGGTTTTATAATGACCCATGATTTCTTACTAAAATGCATGAATAAAGGGGGTATATTTGTGTGGTGTATTATATAAATATGAGCTTTTTACCATCAACTTCCAAAACATGGTCCTCAGTCCTCACAGCACTTATATTTTCAAAGAAAGACTCAGGGTGGCTGTTTGCTATGATTTTCCCCATGGGAGGAAGCAGCTTCTCTAGCATTGTACATGGTCCACTGAACAACTGTTCATGGTCCAATAAAGCTAAACAACTTGAGTTTCCATGAGTTTCCTAGAAATATCTACAGTGCCCACTGGAGGACTTTTGGCCTAAAGTTGAAAGGTCTCATTTCATAAATAATTGTTGAATTATTTGTATGATATTCTGGCTGTATTAGCAGGGTGCTCTCTCATTTGTTACTTGAGTTTACTTTGAGTATTCCTATTTATCTATATTTATCTGTTTTTGTTTCTTTGTTTATTGAAATCATTCCCAGTTGTAGGCAATTAAATTTTAGTGTTGCATGTTCTTATACTTGCCTGAATTTTTATCATTAACATACTTGTATTTATTTTGTATAATGCCTCATTGGTTTATTATAATTGTATGATAATAGTGGGATTCATGGTACATACAATTTTACATCAGGAAACATATTTTCATCATCAAATTAATTCCCAATTATTCTCTTTCCCTCAAATCCTCCTATAATCCTCTTTTTCTATTATACTGATCTCTTTTCTGTTTTTCTTTACTTGCTGCATTAACATTATTAATAACATTGGGATTAACTGTGATATATTGCTACATCTACATAGCATCCTTGGTTTGGTATCCTTCCACAGGACCTGTCATTCCCTCTTTTTTTTTCTTCCCTGGATCTTCTTTCTTTGTTCATTATTTCTCCCTTCAATAATCCAGTTCTTTCTTTCATAAGTGGAAGTTGCCAAGAGAAAAATAAATTAACATGGAAACTGTCTCATGAGTTTTTTGAATGAGTTAAAGAATTGTTTTCAGGACTGACTTGCTTATAAGGTTGTTTATTTTGAGCTTCTCATTGAATATAGAGAAGGCTTGAGTAAAAAATTATTTTAGTTACATATTCTATATGGTTAAAAGAAAGAGGAAACATTCAAAGTTAGAGAATTAAATTTTCTTTTCATTCCATTTTTAGTATGATTGTTTTATAAATAGTTCAGTGGAAATAAGGTCAGTCAGTCAGGCAGATGTTCAGCCAGGTCTACATGACCATACCATTAAAACCAAACAAAACAAAAAGAAAAAAAAAAAAAAACCTCAGAGGGGGCATTTCTTTTCTTTTTTTCCTCTTTTGTTATCTTGGTATCAGGGATTGAATCCAGAAGGGCTTTAATCACTGAGCCATATCCCCAGCCCCAACCATTTTTTTTTCCCAGAGAGAGTGTTTTGATAAATTTCTGAGGTCCTTGCTAAGTTGAAGAGGCTGGCTTTGAATTTTTGATCCTTCTGCCTCAGCCTTCCAAGCTGTTGCAATTACAGGTGTGCACCACGACAGCCAGCTTTTAGGATTTTCTTGTTTCACAATAATGTATGCATGATAGCACACATTATTTCTAGGAGAGATAGCAATGGCCATGATTGTATCAGGAGAGTAAAACTACCTCTTAGAATAAGTTTAGAACTCCCTCATCTTCAATTTCTGGAGACTTCATTGTGGCTTAATATATAATCTACCCTTCCCATGAATCCATGTTTAATTGCAAAGAATATTTCTGTTCATGGTTCACTGAGAAACTGTTCAAAGGCTAATGTGGGTGAAAGTCAGAACACTATTTCCCACAGTGGTAATCAGAGTGACCAGTTTTCCAGTTGTGCTTGCATCTACATCTCCTAAAATCATTCTTACTGATCATCCTGCTATGGAGCAAGTGGAGATTTATATTGAATCAGACAAGCATGAAAGACACATTATCAATTAGCATTGAGATGTATAGACTTAGCAATTTTATTTTGTTATCAGATCAGATAGTCTTTATCATTCTGGATGAACACAATTGCAACCCTTGATATGAAATAACAGCAAAGCTCATGCTCACAAACCTTTTCTACCACATGAAATGAAAGGTGATTCTCCATGTGTTCATTTCATTCTTTCACTAACTCAATAGAGAATCACTCATTGGAATAATTCTGGTCAGCCTGCAAAAGAAAACATGCATGGGAGAAGGAGAGTAGTAGCTATTCCAATTATCATGCTATTGTCCAGATGTATCCCAGGCCTCCTCTGATTCTACTTTATTGAGCAAGACAGTCCTTAGCTAAGGCACTCTTCATGGAGGCAGAGAATTATGTCTGGTACTCCAAAGGATCTGGAAACTTGAAAACCATGACACCACTTGTGCATACATCTGATGCAAAGTCTCATGTCCAACCAATTCCTGGACACCTTTTAAATTGCTCACCAAAGCAATGTTCATAGCCTTTGACGATAAGAAACAACTTCAATATTTCAAGTTGAGTATTAGGATAAATAGCTTCTCTGTGACATTTTTTGTTGTTGTTTTATATTGTTTTGTTTTAGGGACAGATTGTTTCTTAGTTGTTGAAACTTGCCTCCAACTCGGTATTCCCACTGGCTCAGCATACTGAGTTTCTGGGATTCTGTACATTTACCACCACAGCTAGCAAAAGATTTTGTCCCTGAAGAAATCTAAGGGGAAGTTTCCCAGATCTAGATCTTGCCGTCTTCATCATTCTCCTTAGATGTTCTAGCACATCTTCTTGTAAAATGAGGTATTTCCGAGATATTGGTTATAAACACTGGGAATCTCAGCTGAGATTACTATAAGAGGGAAACCTGAAAGGCACTCATTTCTTACTTACCTCCCTGAAATTTAGAAGCCTGATTTGGACTCTCCACTGGAAGTATATGTACTAAAATGCCTTTAAATCTTTTCTCATGGATGCCATAGACCTGGACACAGTTGTAAGTACTCACCTTAAACAACCATCCCTGTCCTGAACCTCCCTGATGTGTCATTTGTTGTTACCAGCATATGGAGATTCCACAATTTTCTTAGGAGTATTCATGTCACCAAATGGTGTCCATTAAACACGCTGCAGTTAGAGAGGTCTTTGAAGAGACTGTGGTAATATAACAGAAATGGTCAAATCTCTCTGACCTAAACACACAGGTCAGGAGCCTAACACTTCCAGTGCTCTTTTGCTTCCAAGTAACTTCCTAGGAGTGTTGCATGTCAGCCTTCTTGCCATATATCTCAGTCCCACCACAAGCCCTGAATTAGGACAGTCACTCTTCCAGATGAAGGGCCTGGCTAGGCCTATCCACAGGCTCATTGAGGAGATGTTGAGCCCAGTGAAGAGTGAGCAGATATCAAAGGTAAATGGTTTCTAATTGTACTTCATCAATTTTTGAAGGAAAGATCTTAGATCAGGATGTCAATAATACAATGAACACAGCAAAGGCTGAATTTTATTGCTCACTATACTGATGGAATTATAAAATAAAATTTTGATACAAAAGTGATCAAGTGTCCATCCACACAAAAATATGTAGGGAACACAAGATATTGTCATGCTGTAAATTTGGGATAATCAAGGGAAATTCAACACAATGTGGAGGGTCCCAAAAGAAATATATAGACTGGAAGAAATCATTCAAGAATGCATATCTGCTGTGAGTTTCTAAATATAAAAGTTATATTAAAGGAAACCTGACCAATATTCAAAAAATAAATTCAGTGGTTGCTTGGTTGTTTCTTTGAGCAGAGATAGAGGGAGGATTCTGAAAGGGCAAAGGGGGTTTTATGTGACTGGTGGACAGATTCCTTGGCCTGAGTGTGTTGGTATTTCCAAAGGTGTGAAAATATCTCAAAATCTCTCAAAGTTTTTCACTCTTGTGTGTTTTATTTTCTGTAAAATACTGAATATGAGGAAACTTATATAAAATAAAGCTAAAACACGAATCACAGATACACATAATGAGGGAAAAGGAGAAGACAATAGAAATAGAAAATGGAAAATAGGAAAAAATGGAGAGAGGAACCACAGGATTCCCATTAGATATAAATTCTGAGATGCCCAGGGTTTCAAAGGCTGCCTCATCACCTGAACTTCAAGACAAAGAGACTACAACATCCTGTTAAGCTCCTCAAACTAATGAAAATCAGGAATCTCTGTTCTTTAGAAGACATTTTCCAGGGGTGGATCGAAGATGGTGGAGTAGAGAAGATACTGTTTCTGGCTGCTCTGGGCATGAATCTGAGAAAGCTATCAGGTGGCCTCTCCATGGGGTCTCACCTTGACACAATACAACAACCCAGAGAATGTGACAGGACCACATACAGCGGATTTTCTCAGAATCCACTAGAGCTGCAAACACCCAGCAGAACTCAGAGCCTCTTTATTCTGATAAGACTCCACACTCCAGTGCCAAAGCCTGCAGTTTGAGCACATGTGTGGCTCTCAAGCAGCAGAACAGAAACACCAAATCAGCACCTCTGCAGAGCAGCAGAACTCCAGACTACATTTGCTCCCACACAGATCACTGGACTGCATTCTAGCTACAACACAAGGACATCCCAGCTCCTCCAACTTCACCAGACATCCCAACAGGGGAAACAGGTGAATTCAATCTTAGTAAACCTTTCTCTCCAATTTTCGGTGGGCATGGCTACCCGTGCAGATCTGCTACTGAACAGGTGATATATTGTTGATATTGGGAAGTGTCAACATTGTTCTTTCCCACTAAGGAGGGATCTTGGAACTACACAAGAGCACTACAAATATATAGGGTAAAAACAATAACACACCAGTCCCACGGAGTTGGAAAGAAATGTGGGCAACATGAATAGATAAGGGAAGAAAATACCACAAACAATTCAAGACAACCCATCTTTAGAAGACTTAATAGAAACAGCAGAAAAAATGAGAAAGTAAAGTTTTAGTATTTACATAAAACAGATGTTTTGGAATCTCAAAGAAAACATTGGCCAACAAATGCAGACAGTGAAAGGTCACTTTGACAATGAGCTACATAAAAAAATCCAAAAAGCAAAAGATCACCTCTATAGGAAAATAGATGTTATTAAAAAAAAAAGAAATCTTGGAATGTAAGAAATAATAAACCAAAATAAAAACACAAATGAGAGCATCACCAGAAGAGTGGAAAATGTAGAAGATAGGAAATTAGACAAAGAATACAAAGTATATTATCTTTAAAAGATCATTGAAAGCACAGCAAAATGAGAAAAAAAACCATGAGTAGAACATCCAAAAAATATGGGATAGCATAAAAAGACCAAATTTAAGATTTATTGGAATTGAGGAAGAAATAGAGGTCCAAACCAAATGAATGAGAAATCTGTTCAATGAAATAATATCAGAAAACTTTCCAGACATGAAGAATAAAATGGAAATTCAAATCCAAAAAGTCTAAGAATGCCGAATGTGCAAAATCACAACAGATCCAATACAAGACACATTATAATAAAAATGTCCAACATACAGAATAAGGAGAGAATTTTAAATGCCACAAGAGAAAGGAATCAGTTTACATATAGGGGAAAACCAATTAGGATGATCGCAGATTTTTCAATACAGACCCTGAAAGCTAGAAGATCCTGGAACAACACATTTCAAATACTGAAAGATAATGAGTTCCAACAAAGAATTTGTAACAGGCAAAACTAAGCTTCAGATTTGAATATGATAAACACGATAAACAAAAGTTAAAGAATTTACAGCTAGAAAATTGGCACTAAAAACATTCTTGCCAAAATATTTCATAAAGAGGATATGAAAAGCAACAAAGAAAACCAGCAGAGGGAGGTAGTACACTTAAAAGAAAGTATAATCAATGAGGAAAACTAAGTCAAGTTAAACAACAAAAATAAACAATTATGGCTGCAAATATAAACCATGTCTCAATAGTAACCCTAAATGTTAATGGTTTAAACTCACCAATCAAAAGATATAGGCTAGCATATTGGAATAAAAAAAGGATTCAACAATACGCTGCCTACAGGAGATTTGTTTGATAGGAAAAGACATACACAGGCTGAAGGTGAGAGGTTTGGAAAAATCATACCACTCCCACGGACTGTGGAAGCAAGCAGGGTCTCCATATTCATATCAAATAAAGTAGATTTCAAGCCAAAGTTAATCAAAAGTATAAATATGGACATTACATACTGCCCAAGGGAACCATAATCCAAAAAGACATAAAAATCATGAGTATACATGTGTCCCAAGAAATGGTGCAGCTATATTCATCAAACAAACTCTTCTTAAGTTAAAGAGTCAAATCAACCACAACACAGTAAACTTGGGTGACTTTAACACACCTCTCTCTCCACTGATGAGATCTTCCAAACAAAAGTTGAATAAAGAAACTATAGAGCTGAATAACACAATTAATAACTTAGACTTAACTGACATATATAGAATACATTGACCAGCATCAAGCTCATACACTTTCTTCTCAGGAGCACATGGATTCTTCTCAAAAATAGATTATATACTATGCCACAGGGCAACTCTTAGCAAGAGATACTACCATGAATTGTATCTGATCAAAATGGAATGAAATTGGAAATCAACCACAAAATAAAGGACAAAAAATTCTGCATCACATGGAGACTGAACAATATGCTACTGAATGAACAATGGGTTACAGAAGACATCAAGGAGGAGATTAAAAATTCTTAGAGATAAATGAGAACACAGACACAACATATCAACAATCTCTGGGACACTATGAAAGCAGTACTCAGAGAAAAGTTCTTTGCATGGAATTAATTCCTTAAAAGAAAAAGTCAACAAATAAATGACCTCACACTACATCTCAAAGCCCTAGGGAAATAAAAGAACAAATCAGCAGCAAAAGCAGTAGAAGGCAAGCAATAATTAAAATCAGAGCTGAAATCAATAAAATTAAAACAAAAAAAATTAAAAATAGACAAAACTAAAAGTTGGTTCTTTCAAAAAATAAAAAAGATTGACAGACCATTAGCCATGCTAATGAAGGCAAGGAGAGAGAGAACTCAAATCACCAGCACAAGTGTTGAAAAAGACAATATCACAACAGCTAGTACATAAATACAGAAGGCAATTAGAAATTATTTTGAAACCTCTACTCTAATAAAATAGAAGACAGTGAAGGCATTGATGTATTCCTTAAGTCACATGATCTGCCCAGATTGAGTCATGACGATATACACAACAAAACAGACCAATATCAAGTGAGGAAATAGAACAACCTATCAAAAGACTACCAAGCAAGCAAAGCCCAGGACTGGATAGATACACAGCCGAGTTCTACACAACCTTTAAAGAAGAACTAATACTGATACTCTTCAATTTATTTCAGGAAATAAAAAAAGAGGGAGTACTTCCAAACTCATTCTATGAGGCCAATATCACCCTGATTCCAAAACCAGACAAAGATTTCAAAGAAAGAAAACTTCAGACCAATATCTCTAATGAACATAGAGGCAAAAATCTTCAATAAAATTCTGGCAAATTGAATACAAAAACATATCAAAAAGATTGTGCACCATGAACAAGTGGCATTCATCCCAGGTATGCCAGGTTTCTTCAACATATGGAAATCAATAAATGTAATTCATCACATCAATCTACTTAAAGATAAGAATCATTTGATCATCTTGATAGACACAGAAAAAAACATTTGACAAAATACAGCACCCCTTTATGTTCAAAACACTAGAAAAACTAGGGATAACAGGAAGATATATCAACATTGTACAGGCTATCTATGCTAAGCCTCAGGCCAACATCATTCTAAACAGAGAAAAATTGAAGGGATTCCCTCTAAAATCTGGAGCAAGACAGGGATGCTCTCTCTTACCACTTGTATTCAACATAGTTCTTGAGAAACTGGTCAGAGCAATTAGACAGAGGAAAGAAAGTAAAGAAATGAGTATAGGAAAAGAAAAATTTAAACTAGCACTACTTAATGACAATATGATTCTATACCCAGAACACCCCAAAACTTCACCAGAAAACTTCTAGAACTAGTAAATGAATTCAGCAAAGTACTGAGAGATAAAAATATCAACATCTATAATCAAAGGCATTTCTGTATTTCAGTGACAAATCCTCTGAGAAGGAAATGAGGAAAACTACCCCATTCACAATATACTCAAAAATAATAAGATACTTGGGAATCAACTTAACAAAAGAGGTGAAAGATCTATATAATGAAAACTACAGAACCCTAAAGCTATTATTCAAAGAAGACCTTAGAAGATGGAAGAATCTACCTTGCTTTTGGATAGGCAGAATTAATATTATCAAAATGACCATACTACCAAAAGCACTTTTGGGATTTTGATCAAAATGCAATTTTGATCAAATTCCCAATGGCATTCCTCATAGAAACAGAAAAAGTATTCATGAAATCCATCTATAAAAATAAGAGACCCAGAATAGCTAAAGCAATTCTAAGCAGGAAGAGCGAAGCAGGTGGTATTGCTATACCAGACCTTAAACTATACTACAGAGCAATAGTTACAAAACCAGCATGGTATTGGCACCAAAACAGGCTGGTAGATTAATGGTACAGAATAGAGGACACAGAGACTAATCCACAAAATTACAATTACATTAGACAAAGGTGCCAAAAATATGCACTGGAGAAAAGATAGTATCTTCAACAAATAGTGTTGGGAAAACTGGAAATCCATATGCAACAAAGTAAAATTTAACTCCTATCTCTCACCATATAAAAAACTTAACTCAAAATGGATCAAAGACCTATGAATTAAACCAGAGACTCTGCATCTAATAGAAGAAAAAGTAGGCCCTCAACTTCATCATGTGGGATTACGCCCCAACTTCCTCAAGAAGACTCCTAGGACACAAGCATTGAAAACAAGAATCAATAAATGGGATGGATTCAAACTAAAAAGTTTTTTTTCCCAGAAAAAAAAAAAAATCTGTGAGGTGAATAGAGAGCCTACATCCTGGGAGCAAATTTTTACCCCTCACATATCAGATAGAGCACTAATCTCTAGGGTATATAAAGAACTCAAGAAGCTACGCACCAAAAAACAAATAGACCAATCAACAAATGGGCTGGGGACCTGAACAGACACTTCTCAGAAGAGGATATAAAATCAATCAACAAATATATGAAAAAAATTTCATCATCTCTAGCAATCAGAGAAATGCATATCAAAACCACTCTAAGATATCATCTCACTCCAGTCAGAATGGCAGCTATTATGAAGACAAACAATAACAAGTGTTGATGAGGATGTGGGGGAAAAAGGTATACTCATACATTGCTGGTGGGATTGCAAATTGGTGCAGCCAATTTGAAAAGCAATATGGAGATTACTTGGAAATCTGGAAAGAGAACCACCATTTGACTCAGCTATTTCTCTTCTTGGACTATACCCAAAGGACTTAAAAATCAGCATATTATATGGACACACCACATCAATGTTTATAGCAGAACAATTCACAATAGCTAAACTGTGGAGCCAATCTAGATGTTCTTCAGTGGATGAATGGATTAAAAATGTAGCATTTATAGACAATGGAATATTACTCAGCATTAAAAAAGAACAAAATCATGGCATTTGCAGGTAAATTGATGGCATTGGAGAAGATAATGCTAAGTGAATCAGCGTTGAAGTAAAAAACAAATGCCAAAAGTTTTCTCAGATAAAAGGGGGGTGACTCATAGTCAGGTAGGGATTGAGAACATGGGATGTTTAGATTAATTCTAGATAGGGAAGAGGGGTATGGGGACAGATAGAGGGAAGGGGATTAGCAAGGATGGTGGAATGTGATGGTCATCATTATCTAAAGTACATGTATGAAGACTTGAATTGGGTGTCAACATACCTTATATACAGAGATATGAAAAATTGTGGTATGCACAAAAGTTAACTCAAAATGTATCAAGGAGCTTGATATCAAATCAGAGACTCTGAGACTGATAGAAGAAAAAGTTGGCTCTAATCTACATATTGTGGGGTTGGGCTCCAGATTCCTTAATAGGACACCCATAGCACAAGAGTTAATAACAAGAATCAACAAATGGGACTTACTTAAACTAAAAAGTTTTTTTCTCAGCAAGAGAAACAATAAGAGAGGTAAATAGGAAGCCTACATCATGGGAACAAATTTTTACTCCTCACACTTCAGATAGAGCCCTAATATCCAGAGTATACAAAGAACTCAAAAAATTAGACAATAAGATAACAAATAACCCAATCAACAAATGGTCCAAGGACCTGAACAGACACTTCTCAGAGGAGGACATACAATCAATCAACAAGTACATGAAAAAATGCTCACCATCTCTATCAGTCAGAGATGTGCAAATCAAAACCACCCTAAGATACCATCTCACTCCGGTAAGATTGGCAGCCATTATGAAGTCAAACAACAAGTGCTGGCGAGGATGTGGGGAAAAGTGTACACTTGTACATTGCTGGTGGGGCTGCAAATTTGTGCGGCCAATTTGGAAAGCAGTAGGGAGATTCCTTGGAAAGCTGGGAATGGAACCATCATTTGACCCAGCTATTCCCCTTCTTGGACTACTCCCTAAAGACATTAAAAAAGCATACTACAGGGATACTGCTACAATGATATTCATAGCAGCACAATTCACAATAGCTAGACTGTGGAACCAACCTAGATACCTTTCAATACATGAAGGAATAAAAAATTGTGGCATTTATACACAATGGAGTATTACTCTGCACTAAAAAATGACAAAATCATGAAATTTGCAGGGAAATGGATGGCGCTAGAGCAGATTATGCTAAATGAAGCTAGCCAATCCATAAAAAACAAATGCCAAATATCATCTTTGATATAAGGAGAGCAACTAAGAACAGAATAGGGAGGAAGAGCATGAGAAGATCACCATTAAACAGGGACAAGAGGAGGGAGGGAAAGAGAGAGAGAAGGGAAATTGCATGGTAATGGAAGGAGACCCTCATTGTTAATCAAAATTACATATAAGAGGAAGTGAAGGGAAAGGGGAAAAAACAAGAGAGAGAAATGAATTACAGTAGATCCGGTAGAGAGAGAAGATGGGAGGGGAGGGGCGGGGAGGGGAGGGGGGATAGTAGAGGATAGGAAGGGCAGCAGAATACAACAGACAGTAGTATGGCACTATGTAAAAAAGTGGATGTGTAACCAATGTGAATCTGCAATATGTATACGAGGTAAAAATGGGAGTCATAATCTGCTTGAATCAAATGTATGAAATATGATATGTCAAGAGCTTTGTAATGTTTTGAACAACTAATAATAAAAAAAGAAAAAAAGTAAAATTGTGGTATATATGTGTATTAAGAATTGTAATGCAAAAAAAGAAGTACATGTATAATGGCATAAATTGACATGAACATACTTTATATACATAGATACAAAAAATTTGCTCTATATGTGCAATAAGAATTGCAGTGCATTCCAATGTTGTTGTGTATTTTAAAAATAATAAAATCAATTTTTTTTTTCAAAAAAGAAGACATTGTCCTAAAGACATGCTGCTGTGAATTACTTTGAAGAGAGTGGACAAGAGGCTGCAAAACCATGCAAGGAGTTTCAGCTGGACCTATAGTGAAAGGTAGCAGAAAAAGCCAGAGACCAGGCCTGAGCAAAGCTGCATAGTGTTTGCTCTCCTAACAGATGGTAAAGGGGTTCTTGTCTTACTTCCCCATGAGCTTGAAGCACTGTGCAAGTATCAAGGCTGTCATCATAAGACTGACAGTAATAGTCAGCCTCATCCTCAGGCTGTAGCCTAGTGATAGTCAGTGAACCAGAGTTGCCAGACCTGGAGCCAGAGAAGCGATCAGGGACCCCTGAGGGTCGATTATTATTTCTATAGATGAGGAGTTTGGGGGCTGTTTCTGGGAGCTGCTGATACCAGCTCGCACCAAAGATACCAATATTGTTGCTGCTTCCAGTACAGGAGATGGTGACCGTCTCTCCTGGAGTTCCAGACATTGAGGGCTGCTGACTCAGCACAGACTGGGCCCAGGACCCTGGAAGTGAGAAAAACACGGAGAGCATAAGTTTTGTCTAGAAATAAGAGTAGAGTCAGGATCCATATCAGAGGACTCCCACACCCTATCCTTCCTTCATGTCATGTCACCTGTGCACTGAACAAGGAATGTGAAGAGGAGACAGGACCAGTCCATCATGAAGGTCATCCTGAGCTCTGCCTTCTGTTCACAATGCTGACCAGAGGTTCCCACAAGTCTCTCCCTTGCCCTTTTCATACTCTGAGAAGGGGAGGATCTATCTATGCAAATTAGATTCTCCCTGTTTTCTGATTGCACCCTGGGTCTTGGTTCAGCCTCCTTTACATAAAGATGCCAAGTGGGTATGCAGGGGTGCATTTGGGTTGGTTCAGGGGTGTGGAAGTTCACAGCTGTGAGGCCTAACAAGAGAGAATCAGGCAGGACCAGGTGGCTCATTAGAGTTCTGGTTACTTCCTTACCCCTCTTGACTGGTCTGCAGTGCCCCCTGTTGTCCAAGCCCATACACATCATCATAGAACATTGTGATCAGAACCCCTGAGACAGTCCTACAATTCCACTGCATCCCACTGCCTCTGCCTAGTGGCCAAGCCAGTAAGCCCCTTCTGTGGCCTCCTTATTACCTCAGGATGGCCTCTTGCTTTCCCCTGACTCCACATTGTGAATTTATGCATACTTCACTTGACTGTTTCCTGGACAGGACTAAGATGGTGTTTTTGATATAAATTCTTCTTAGATCAAAATGAAGCAGGTGAACATAAAAACTATGGTTTTACTAGCTTGCAGGGTAGCATCTAGTTTATTAAACACAACACAAATCTTTGTTCCAAAGGTTCTATCACCTACTACTTGGTGAAAAACTGAGTTTAAAAATCTTATGATTAGCCTTTTGATGCCATTTAGAAAATATTAGTATGCATGTTTCCAAGCTTTCACAGTTCACATGTTCGTAACCCTTATTGTTAACAAGTGATACTGAGAGTGGTGATTATAAGTCCATCACAGCCATATAGCTTCAGCCACCATTGTCTACATGGAATGTCATGGGGACTGTAGATCCTGAAAGTACTCAGACAGCAGAAATCATTAATGTTTTCAAACATGGGTGGAAATGCACTGTTTTAGGCAATGGCAAGGATGGAGCCTTTTGTTCAAAAGATCTTAGTGTTTTTCACAAGAGTCCCCATGGTTATAGCTGAGATATTCATCATATTCTGAATTTTTAAAAACTTTTATTTTATTTTTAATTGTTCTTATTAATTTTAGATGTCAAGAGATTGTAATTTGACATATTTCACAAGTGAACTCTAACTTCTCATTCTTCTGGTTGTATATGATATAGAATTACATTTGTCATATATTTATATATGCACATAGGAAAATGTGTCTGATTTATTCTACTATCTTTTCTATTCCTATCCCTCCTCCCTTCACTTCATTACCCTTTGTCTAATCCAAAGTATTTCTATTCATACTTAAGCCCTGCCCTTATTTGAGTTAGCACCCACTTTTCAGAGAGAACATGCAGCCTTTGGCTTAGAGAATTGGCTCTTTTCACTTAGCATGATAGTCTCCAGTTCCATTCATTTACTGGTAAATACCATAATTTCATTGCTCTTTATAGCTAGCTAATATTCCATTGTGTATACATACCACATTTTCCTTATCCATTTATCTATTGAAGGGCACCTAGGCTGGTTCCATAGTTTAGCTCTTGTGAATTTAACTGGTATAAATATTGCTGTGGGTGCATCACTGTAGTATGCTGATTTTAAGACCTTTGGGTATAAACCAAGAAGTGTGGTAACTGGATAAAATGGTGATTACTGTCTAAGTTTTCTGAGGAATCTCCATACTGCTTTCTAGAGTGGTTGTACCAATTTGCAGTCCCCCCAGCAATGTATGATTATACCTTTTTCCCTACATCCTTGGCAACATTTATTGTTGCCTGTATTCTTAATAATTTGCATTGTAACTGGCATGAGATGAAATCTAACTGTAGTTTTAATTTTCTTTCTCTAAATGCTAGAGATTTTGAATGTTTTTTTTCATAATTTTGACACTTCCAGATCCAAGATAGGCAACAATTTTCATTCTAGGTCCTAGAAACTCCCATATTTTAGGAACGTAACTCACCTCATAGTAGGTTGGTACTTTTTATGTCCAGCACAATTTGTAATTAAATACACACAGAATTAAAATCAAGCGATTATAATTATTTCTGTGATAAGATAAATTGTGTACATTTAGAATCTAATACTTGTTACTTTTATGAATAAATATATAGATTAAAAATATAATCTACATTTCCTGATTAATAGATTATTTTAAAATAAGTTATACATGAAATGTGTGCACTATAAATTCACTCAATTTTTTAAAAATTTAAAACATTAAATTTTAATCTTTCTTTCTTCCTTCCTTCCTTCCTTCCTTCCTTCCTTCCTTCCTTCCTTCCTGTCTCTACCTGTTAGGAATAGGCACTCTTAGCCCCTTTGTGAATTTTTGTAGTTTGGATAAAAATTCACTTTTTCATGTTCATATAGAACTATGTGAAGTGCAATGACTGTTAATGTCCTGCAGATTCTTTCTTTCCATGGAACAACTCCACTTGCTTTCAATTCAGAGAAAAACAAGACCAAAAAAAATCATCTCTACTGCAGATCAGGAAGTTGAAATCTGCTCTTCTTGATAAGTGTACTCGAATCCGACAGCACATATAGAGTTTTATCTTGATTATCCACTTCTCTAATATTATCTCCAAACATGAACCTAGATATTTTAATTCTTTACATCAATCAATATGAAACAAATTTTATAAAATGACCAATGTTTCAGAAAGAAAATTGCAGATACAAAATAAACATAAGATATCGGAACTGCAAATCCCACCGTTCTGGAAAGACATATTGAGAATCCTCAGAAAACATGAAATGGAATCACCATTTGACTCAGCTATCCCACTATCAGATTATACACAAGCACTTAAAATTATACAACAAGCAATTAAAATAAACACACTACAATGATGCAGCCACATTAATGTTTATAGTAGCTCAATTCACAGTAGCTAAACTTTGGAACCAACCTAGATTCAATTCAACAGATGAATCAATAAAGAAAATGTGGTATACATACAAAATGGAATATTACTCAGCCATAATGAGAAATAAAATTATGGCATTTGTGGGGAAATGCATGAAACTTGAGACTATCATGCTAAGTGTAATAATCCAAACCTCAAAGCCCAAGTATGAGTGTTCTCTCTGATCTGTAGGTGTTAACCCATAGCAAGGGAGCGTAGGGAGGGTTAATATAGAAGTACTTCAGATTATAAAAAGTGAAATGAAGTGAAGGGAGGGGGATAAGAATAAGAATGACAATAGAATGAATCAGATATAACTTCTCTATGTTCATTTATGTACAAACACATATAATGGCCAGTGGAACTCCACATCATTTTCAACCACAAGAAAGGTATCAAAATTGTAATAGATTGCACCCAATGAATATATAATATGTTAAATATACTCTAATATTATGTATATCTAATCAAAAAAACAAAAAATAAAAATGTCACATTAAATAATACTAAATCTAATATATCTTTAGATTGTGCATATTAAAATAGCAATGAAAGGTGCTACAAATTTATCAATTGGTTTGAATATTCCACAAAGGGAATGAAGTAAAAATAAACATATACAAAAAGAACATGTTCACTGTGAATCCATGTGCCCGAAGGTCATGCAGAAATCAAAAAGAATGATGACTTATATTCAGCTGGCATGAGTTCACCCATTCACTAAAGCCAATCTGTGGAATACTGTCTAGATGCATGAATACACTGGTTATTCATAAGGAGAATAAACCACTTCAGTGAGGATATTAATCTATCATTATAATCCCTTTTTAAATTAATTTTAACACAAGTGCAGGGTCTAAGATTACTGACCAGAAGCACTATAAATACAGATTATTATTTCAATCAGGCTTGATATTATGATAAAAATAGAATAAATCAATTATAATTGTGTTATAAGGATTTGGAATATTGAACTATGAAATATGCATAGTTTAAAATTAAAATAAATTTTGTTATAAACTGAGTTATAATGATATTATGGGTTATCATCTTGATGGACTTTAACTTCTTTGCCATACCTCCTTTACTGCTTTTAATTGATAATATTATTATTTTTAGTATTAGTATAACTTTTTGTAACATGTACAGTTTCTATGAGCATTGTGTAATGGGAGAGAATTGTGGTGTGCCACTAATGTCAACCAGACTCTAGTGTCTTATTTTATAAACATTGAGGGTCTTTACTGCCACAGTAAATTGACATAAACTTGGATCCTCTACAATTGAGGGTCTTCTCTTACTTGCTTATCTGGTGGTTTCACTGTCATAAGTATTAATTTTATAGACAGGAGAGTAATCATTGTCCATATCCTCAAATTGGAGCCCAGAGATTTAAAATACACTTCATTGATTGAGACATCTTTGTATCCAGAAATTCATCTGGGGAACTTGGGCCTTAGCTGTTTCTCTGAGTAGAACGGCTCAGATATAAGTCCTGATAGTACCAGTACATGTTGTACATTTTTTTTTTTTACCAATAGTAGGTTCCTATTCACTATTCAGTGCAGGTGAGTTTGGTTATTGATCCAGGGATGCATAGAAGGGAAATGGCCATGTCAGTATAGGAAAAGAGAGGGAATCACAGAAACAATAGAGTGAAGGGAAGAGGTAGGGGGAAGTGACTTGGGTATTTGATGAATAGGATAATGACTCACATTAGGGGCCTGCCCTAGGCCTCTGAGGCCTGTACCTCCCTGTACCTCTCTCTCAATAGAGAGAAGTAGAAGGAGGAAATGAGTCTAGGCCATGGTGGATGCAACCCTTTCATAGGCCTAACTCTGCCTATTAAGGGCTGCTCATGCAAATGGATCACTACACCTTGTCACTACCCCTTGTGTACTTGCAGTGTCTGGGTCCCTGACTAAGGGAGGGTGGCATGATGAAGAAGCTTAGTTAATAATCGGGGCTTAGGAGAAAACAAATTCAGAGACCACACAATGCACATGGGACTCTGTACATCTGTACATCTCTTTAGGTTCCTAAGGTGACTTCTGTATTAACCAGAACATGTTCAACCAGTCTGTGCCCATCATTATATCTCATATTAGAGCTACTTCTCTGGGAAAAGTGTAAAACAAAATTGTGACAATGTGATTGGGCAAGAGGAATTTGTGGGTGTGCAGAACAAGAGAGAGCAGAAGAAATAGGAAAGAGCTGAAAAAACAAGTGCATCTTAGGTGTGAACACCTGGTGTGAGAGGAGCAGGTAGTCATAGAACAAAATGAGGGAAAGGCAACAACTGTGTTCTAATTCACAAAGATGAGGCTAGATTTAAAAAGAGCTGATCAGAGGAGGTTTGGTTATACATTTATCACATTGAGAACATTACATGAAAATGTGAAAATTATTCTGGAATTTCATGGACAATCAGTGCAGAAGGGATTTATCCCACTCCCATAGAAATAATGTCAAAGGTAAATTAACCACTAGTAGGGGAATTAGATGAGTTTTTCATTTCTTCTTTCATTCATTTTTTTCTTCAAGAATGAATGAGATGTTTCACATGAATCAGTCATTACAGATATGTAGATAATTTAAAGAGTGGTCCCAGGCTATGGGAGCAGTAGGAAGGGATTGTATTGCCCAAAAGAATACTCCAAGCCTGAGGACCTCCTCCTCATTCAGGTAAGAAAAGAGAGGTATCTCAGATTTTGCAGTGCCTGAAGACAGAAAGGGCTCCAAATCCCTGAAAGACCTTAGCATTGACTTCATTTGGGGTCTATATAGAGGAGTAGGATGATGGGAATAGGCACAGCACCTATCCTGAGGGTTAATGCATCAATAAAGCTGGTTGTAGCAGCCCATGAAGTATCAGTAACACCTCTTATAGGAAATACTATGGGGAAACAAGAGTTGATGTTAGCCCTCTGCCCTTTAATGGCTCCAGGCAATGCTGACATCTTCAGTATCTAGTGTAGGGTCCTCTGTGGGAACTAGTGTTCCACTGATAAGAACCCGGTTCCTGGAGCCACTCAGCCTGCAGATTCTCTCTCAGGCCTGCCTGTGGTCAGAGGATCATTTTGCCCAATACTTTCTCTCTTTGCTCTTGCTTCTGTCTCATGTGTTAGAACTGTGGTGGGAAGGTGCCTGTCCTCCTCTGGGTGCTTTCCACTATTTCCCCTCCCAAAGCATTATCTTATTTGCATATTATTTTAATAGCCTTCAAATAACAAAAAAAAAAATGCCAGTTTACAGTGAAAATTAGTTTAAAGGGAAAAAAAGGGGAAAACTTTTTTCTTTTTTGGTTGATTGACATAAATTGTAAAAATTCACAGTATGATTTTGTATAAAATTAATGATCCAAATATAACGTACATATATGTATGAATAAATTTAAATGTAGGTAGGTATATTTACTTATCACATCTTCCAAACAAACATACATATGTGAGCACATACAGAGAATGAGAAAAAGAAAATATCAGAAAAAGCAATTATTTTTACAGATAACAGGTATTACTATATTTCTTCACAGATACCTCCTTCTCTATGAGTTAATTTAGATCAACAAAATATACCTCAATAGCAGTATTAAGTAGACCACATCTCAAGCCGCCACTGGAATAAATATATTATTTTATGATTTTTCTATTATCACTTCATGTTTACCCAGCAATTGAAAGCATTTAAAGAATCATGTGTCCTGCTGTTCCATTTATGCAACCACAGGTCCTCACCATGAATCAGCATCCATTGGGCACACATACTTCCCTCTCAACTGTTTCTCCCAGAATGTATTATGCACACCAGCTAGAATAGGGACAACATGGGGATATAACAGATTCCACTTAATGCATTCTCTACAATGAGGAAAACACCAGGTTTGCCAAGAAATTCTATGCTTGAAGACTGAGGGAGAGCTCCAACAAAGTACCATTTTTAGAACTAGCAAATATATTGGTGTGTGCTTTAGAATTATGGTGTGGTTAATTTCCATTTATTCTCATGAGTCTTTTTAGCAAGTGTATTATTTATGTAAACCACAAAAAGTTAAACCTGGATTTTTAAAAGTTAATAAAAGTAACATTACATAGCAATAATAAACACATATCAGGACCTTACCTACATAGTGTTTCCTTTTCCTCTTGTTGTGTATTACCTCAATATAGCAGTTTATAATATCATTTTCTATGGATAAAGCAGAAAACTAACTCAAACTTAATTTCCACACAATCTTTTTTCACCTCCTCAGCCAGTATTGAGTGTAACAGGGCCCGTTCATGTCCATGTATAACCTTCACTCCTGCACCTTAATGTTCTTCAACAGGAAAGTCACCCCAGTGGATGATAAGAGAGTGTATGGAAGTCAGTCTTGAATGATAGTTTCTAGTTATGTAAATACTATATATTTATATGACCTCCTAAAATATGCTTTCAAGGAAGGTTTGCAGAAATACCTGCTATCATTTGGCTGAGGTTTGAATTCAGATCATTTTTCTTATCAATGACTTGAAATTATTAATGTGGCAATAATTTAGACATGGTTGGTGATTTTGATTGAATATTAATCATAAATCCCAACAAATAAGTTTATGACATATTTGTAAAAGCAACATTGTATTGTTAAAATCATAAAAATATTATAAAAGTAATTTTGCTTTTAAAATTTGAAAGCAAATTAGTACTAATTTGATCTACATAATCAAATCAACATATAAGAAAAGACTAACCATCATTTGTTAATATTTTGAGTGAGAAGAGTCTTAAATGTATTGGCATACCCTGAATCTTCCTGACAGTTACCTATTTGAAGATTAACTCCTCTGTTCATTATCCAAACTAAAAGGGAAAGTGGAATCCTAGAGTAGGAGGAGAAACACTGAGAAATGGACACACACTGAGAGGGAGAGGATGAGGCACATGACATGAACCACTGGTAGGAGAAGTAATCAGCCTCATCTTCACATAAAAGTGTTGAACATTTTCAACCTATAAACATGTCTCCATCATATAAATTAGAGACATCTGAATACATGAAGAGATTTTGGTTGTACTTCTCCATGGGTTTACATCACTATGTGAATATCAGTACCCATATAGAGTGCACAGTAATAATTAGCTTCATCATTAGTCTGAGCCACTGTGATGGCAAGAACAGCTTTGTTTCCAAGGAAGGAACCAGAGAATAGATCAGGGACCCCAGAGGGGCAGTGGTTTGCACTATAGATAATTCACTGGGAAGCATTTCCTGGTGTCTGCTAGTACCAGCTTGGGCAGTGTCTTGTGGAGACTGACTTGGAGCTAAGGCTACAGGTGAGTGTCCCTAACCCACTTGGAGACACAGAGAGTGAAGGCTCCTGGATCACAATGGTCTGAGAATCCAATACTTAAAAGCAAGAAGACAGACAGTTATTGTTATGAACAAATGGTCTCCATGGGACTCAAAGGATACAGTTACCCTCCCCGAACTGAACCATAAGAGAACTAAGTCAGTATAAACATTATCCAGGCCATGGTGGGATTCTCACAAGCACATAATGTCATTACATTTCTCATCATAGATCCCATTTTCATACTCTGGAGACATGTTTGTGAGGAGCTTCCTGGCCAGTTCCAGAGACGGGGCACTCACTGTCTGAATCTTGGAGACTGTCCCAAGCAGCCTCAGTAGAGCCAAAGATTGAGATTGCAGACACAGACAGCAACAGTACAAGGCTCAGGATGCCACCTGCCTTCACATAAGAAGGCATCAGTTATATGGCTTCAGCACTAGTAGAACTGCAGAATTTGAGATAAAGTGGGTTATCCTTCACAATATCAAAAATAAGAATAAAAGGAAACCATGTTCTTCATACTTAAAAATAAAGTTAAGAATATTTACAATCAAATTAGTGTGCTGATTTTAATACATAAATGCTGATTTTAATACATAAAATCCTAATTATATCAGTTTTTATCTTTTACATTAAAAGTCACTGAAAAAATGACAAGAAATTATTCAGATGCAAGAAAAACAGGAAAACATATGGGTTCAAGTATTTATCACACATTAAGATACATATGCATTAGGAAACAATAGTGACCAGAATGTAATCCTAAACTCTGAGGTGAGTCCTGTGCTACCTCTGAAGTTCTCTCAGACATTCACTGGGTACCATGAATCAACAGTTTTCTTTGTAGGATGTCCACAAGGCATTAAGGAGCCAAAGGCAAAAGGAGAAATATGAAGCCTAGAAATAGAGAAAATCTCAGGTTACCAGAAGGTCATGTCAGCAAAGCAAAAGCAGCTCCATTGTGGATGGAAGTGATACTGCTTGATCCAGGTAAGAGTTTATATTGAGCTGTGTATTTTATAACTGAAGGAGAGTATTGATATATGCTGCAGACTGTGGGAATCCATATTTATTAGTCCCATTGAAGTCCCCCTGAAGAGGGTCCTGTGATTCCATCTTTCTTCCCTACAGTGACTAAGTCCCAGTGCTGAGATTCTGAGAGGTATTCTCCCTGATTGTGACATCTGAAATTGTCTCATAACTCTCATACATATCCACCCTAAAAGTTCATGTTCAACATCCTTCATAGATCTCAAGAAACAAACAAAAAAAAACATGTCCTATTTTCAGCCTAAATGCTTCCTGTTCATCTAAGTAACTCTTTCTCAGTATAACATGAGTTCAACTGCCTAACATACTGGTAAACTATAGGTTTAATTTGAGTATCTGCCAAAGTTCCATATATAGAGACTTCTTTCCAAGGTTATAGTACCAGGAGGTACTTCCTGGTGATAGTATCTTGTGAGAGGTTGTAGGGCCTTAAGAGAGAGAGCCATAGTTCACTGGTGTCATGTCCCTAAAATGGTGGTTTAACACCACCCTGTCTGCCCTCTCTCAACTTCCTGGTTTATGATGTGAACATTCACCATGGCTCACACTTCCCATTTTATCAAATACTCACCAGTGTCCAAAACTTATGGGACTAAAAATCCCAGGCTTAAATCTCTATAGCCATGAACCAAAATAAACCTCTTTACTTTATATGTACCCTGTATTTTCTTTGTTCTTTTATTTGACTTTTTTTGTACTAAATTCAATAGGCTTGCTGATTTCTTTTTTGTTGTAATTTTTTATTTATATAGACAGAAGAATGCATTACAATTCTTATTACACATATAGAGCACAATTTTTCATATCTCTGGTTGTATATATAGTATATTCCCACCAATTCATGTCTTCATACATGAACTTTGGTAAGTAATGATTATGACATTCCACTATCATTAATTACCCCATGCCCTCTGCCTTCCCTTCCAACCCCCCTGCCCTATGTAGAGTTCATCTATTTCTCCCATGCTCCCACTCCCTATCCCACTATGAATCAGCTTCCTTATATAAAAAAAAGTCGACATTTGTATTTTTGGGGATTGGATAACTTCAATTAGCATTATCTTCTCCAATACCATCCATTTACTTACAAATGCCAAGATTTTATTCTCTTTTATTGCTGAGCACAGTTTCATTATGTATATATGCCACACGTTTTATGCATTCATCTACTAAAGGGCATCTAAAATGGTTCCATAATTTAGCTATTGTGAACTGTGGTGCTATAAACATTGATGTGTCTGTGCCCCTGTAGTATGCTGTTTTTAAGTCCTTTGGGTATTGACCCAGGAGAGGAATATCTGGGTCAAATGGTGGTTCCATTCTCAATTTTCCAAGTAATCTCTATACTGCTTTCTATAATGGCTACAAAAGTTTGCAGTCCCAGAGGCAGTGTATGAGTATGCCTTTTTCCCCACATACTCACCAACACTTATTGTTGTTTGTATGCATAATAACTGCCATTCTGACTGCAGTGAGATAAAATCTTAGAGTGGTTTTGATTTGCATTTCTCTAATTGTTAATGATGATGAAAATTTTTTCTACGTATATGTTCATTAATTGTCATCATCTTCTGAGTGATGTCTCTTCAGGTCCTTGGCCCATTTATTGACTGGATTATTTGTTTTTAGTGTTTCAGTGGTCTTGCTAATTTCTTATTTTCAGTATTAACATATACACTTGTCTGATTTCTTCTCAATTTCTCTCCAGTCATTCTCCTTGCTTGTGTCTTCACTGAAATTTCTTCCTGCTCTGTGACAATGATTCAACAAGAAAACACACCTAAACCATCAATGCATGAGGATGGGAGGATAAAATAGGAAGCAAGGGTGTGGATCAGATTCCTGCAAGAGCAAGAAAGTCACAGTTTAGTGAGGACATCTTCTGCACAGAGGTGTGAAGCCAGTATTTCACTTTGTGACCTGGTGCAGAGCCCTGTCCTGTTGTAAGTAGTCCAACATCATCCCCTACTATTCTTTGATGTTCTGTCTTCAAACCCCTCTCATAACTTGGCAAAGACTCTAGAATGAACGTCTGACTATAATAAATGGACCTTTCTGATTTTATTTCCCTGACAATAAAACTAATATGGTCTATTTTACTGAGTACTTTTTTTTCTTTTGGTTTCTAATGATCTCCTGAACTCTAAATACACTGTTTATAGTCCCATATATTTCATGATTATCTGGTATTTGACTTTGCTTCAGCCAGGTACTTTGGGTTATTCCCAGTCTATAAACTGTTAAAAGAAGTTTAAAACTTGAAAGGAAAGTGACCAAAACACTTGGAGCAACCAAGAGATATTTATTGCAGCAGTGCAACAGAGGAGAAGAGAGAGAGAGAGAGAGAGAGAGAGAGAGAGAGAGAGAGAGAGAGAGAGAGAGAAGAGAGCATTCACACAAAGGAGACAGAGAGAGCAAGAGAGAGAGCAAGAGAGAGAGAAAGAGAGAGAGAGGCCAGCAGGAGGGAGTTTTTATAGCCCAAATCAAATGGGGTCTCTGGGTCTGCAAGCTGCCTTGTTGATATACAAGGGGTTGAGTGTTCAGCCTTGAGCAGGGACTTGGGTGTTTGGGCTTGAAGCAAACAGGTGATAAAGAACCAGATGGAGGGTTAGAGAAGCCAGGTCATCCTGCAGCTAACTTTGTTGGCATGCCCTGCAGAAAGCTTACTCAGCCTGTCCTGCACCTAACATTTTTCCCTTTTGTTTTTCTAAGTGACATGGGGGGATGGTGTAAAGTCCTCTAGCTACTTCCTGCTTAATGGTGGGTGGCATAGGACCTAGAAGGGGAAATGGATAAATGTTCAGGGGACAGGTCTGAGAACATCAGGGCACCCAGAAATAACACTCAGTCGCTATAGACAACTACTTCGGTAGGGATAAAGTCCTTGAAGCCACAAGTCATTGATGGCATCAAAACCATCCTGGACAGAGGAGATTCTTGGTATCAGCCACTGGTCCTGTAGCAGGGACTCTGGGAAGTGTTGAAGGTGGCTTGGTTGAATCCAGTAATGTTAAGGTTAACAGCCTGATTTCAACCAGTGGAAGAGCAATTACCTTGACCCATAAATTGAGAGTGGGTGGTGTCACCATGGTGCCATGTCACTTGGATGTTAAAGTGCCATCTGTGGTTGGGATCGAAACTTGAGAGAGACTAATGATTAGTAAAAGAAGAAGAGAGTTGGCAAAAAATATTGAGTTTAGTGGGCATGGTGGAAGTCCAGGACTGGACATTTGGAACAGGTGCCTTTTTAAGGTGTGAGACATGGTACCAGGGGGAGTGTCTAAATGCTTGGTCACCATTGGGGTAGTAAGTATGACTGTATGGGGTTACATCCAGTGAGGTTCCAATGATTGAGAATGCAGTTCCTGAAGTAAGACTAAGTCACCCAGTTGAAGAGGGTCCAATTCAGTTCCTGGTTGTGCTGGGGATGAGGCAATGAATGGCGCAGGAAGGCACTGGTCTGCATGTTCCCTGAGAAGTGAGGGCTGGACTGTTGTCTGACTGGGTGGAGGTTGGAAGTCTGAACCTGGGAATGATCTCCTCAATGAGGATGGAGGCGATGGTGTCAGCAATTTCCCTGATTGTGGGGAAGGCATCTATCCAACCTGAAAAAGTATCAACCAAAGTATGTAGGGAGTGAAGGTTTTTGTGCCTAGGCATGTGAGTGAAGTTGATCTACCAGTCTTCACCTGGCTAGTGACTCCTCATCTTATGTGTGAGGAGTTTAGGTTTATTGCTTCCTTGTGGGGATACTGTAGAGCAGACAGAACAAGCAGAGTGGACCTGCCGAAGAGTAGTTCTCATTCCTAGGAAGTGAAAGAGGGATTGTAAAATCTGGAAAAGTAGTTAGGGAGGGTTTTAGGTGGGAGCAGAGTCTCTGGACCTAGAGGAGTTGGTCATGAGTCATAGGTCTCCGTCTTGGGCATCAGGGGCTGGTAGTTGATTGACTGACTGGTTGGTGAATTTATGTATTTGATTTTGCAGGAATTTCTGTAGGCAATTTAATAGACATGGTCCTATTAGGAGAAACATAAAGAAGACTAATAGGGGTCCTGCAAGGGGGAGGAGCCAAGGCTATACTTGACTGAACATTTCCCATGGAACCTGTTGGCCTAGTTGCTGTCTCCTCTTTTCTAGCTGTTCTTGTCCTTCATTACTCCCAGGAATGACTGTGTTTTGGCTTAACTATTTTGGGTAGGTGTTTAAGATCAAGCTGGTCAAAATTGATTTGTTTCTATGTATTGTTAAGAGTCAGCCGAGTTCCCATAGGGGTCGCTTGTGGGGGAACTTGAGAACAGCTTCTTGGTTCTGCTAGTGCCATTTGCACTAGGATAGGTCCAGGTCTTGCTTGACCAGGTGGCTTCCTTTGGAAACATCAGGGATGTCTCCTGTCTCCAATGACCCTCCTATTCAGCGCAAGTGCACTGATTGGCTTTTCATTCTCCAGTGGTCTCAGTAATCTCCCTGATCAGGAGGTTATGTGTCCCAGAGTTGCAAAGCTCTTTAGAGAAGTTCCCTGTTCCCTGGATTCAGACTGACTCAGAGGACCAGAGCCAAATATTTTTTTTGGGGGGGGGCATTTTAATTTAACTTTAAGTCTTGATCGTAAACATCCAGCAAAGTCAGTTTCACCTTAAATTAAGAGTACTGGGATTTAGCTGAAGTCTGGCCTACTTTGGAGTCATTCTGACATGTAGTAAGATGGGAGGCATAGCCTTATCTTAGGTAAGGCGGGGTCTTTATAAATCTTAGTTAAAGTATTCTAGTATTGAAGTTGTTCTTTGTTTCTAAATATCATTTTATAAAGTTTACACATATTGTTGCTTGATGTCACATGAATAATAGCTAACACAATATGATATTACATTTAAATTGTACCCTAGTTTATAGAACTTTATATTAATCTTATTGATAACAGGTCCAGTTTTAGAAAATTAAATTATATAATAAATCTCCAATATGTTATTTTTATAAGCCTAAAATTATCATGCAACATTTTGGAGAACATCAGCTTGATATAATGTTTTTTTTTCTTAAAAAGCTTCTATCTTAAAGTCTTATATTCCTGGAAAATATAAACACATTTAATATACAAAGAAGAGTAATAGTACCATAATTACTATTGATGTTTTTATATTAATCAAGTTTAGCTCTTAAAGAAATAACATATTACAATATTGAAAAATAACAGTTGTTGTTTAACCATAGTTGTATAATGCTTAATTCCTTCAAGATTACTTGCTTAAAAAACTTACATATATAACCAACATACAGAGACCTTCTTTATCCCTTACTTAAACCTATATAGCTAACCAACGTACACAAACCTTCTTTATCACTTGCTTAAACCCTCTTATTTACTTAATCACATAGACTCTCTTATCCAGAAACACATTTCCTTCTATTGAATCCATACTTAAAACCTTCTAATTTCTCTTTCCCATCTGTTAACTCCTTCTTTATTCATACTTTGAAACAATCCTTGTAAATTTCTGAACTTAGACAAATTATTCCATTTCAATAAGAGATATTTTGTTATACACAATTAATTACATCTGTTGACCATTTCATGAAACAAACAATGTTTAGGTATATAGAATTATACTGTTGTAGGGACAGACAAGGCAAGGCACCTAAGATAGCACCAAAGATAGGGAAACCATCTTATTTGGTTGCAGCTGGATTCAGAGAGCACAGCTTCTGCTGTAATCAATTAATCCCCTGAACTCCAAGTTTAGGTAGTTTCAGAATTTTGCACCCAGCATATATAGGGAGGGGCTCAGAAGTTCACAGTCTGCAGAAGTTCACAAAAAGCAGGTTTTTTCCCTCTGTTCTGCTCAAGTTAACCCTTAAAGGACACCTGGGAAGGGGACAGCTTCTTTTTTCCTTTTCTTTCCTCCCCTGCCAGCTGATACTATGGATCCCAGTTAGTAACTCGCTTATCTTAGAAATGTATTCATCACTGTGAAGCCCAGCTCAAGGCCAGAGGCCTTGTTTACATATTTTTGTGAAACACTAGTAAGGGGGTGTCCAGCACCTGGAGTGCTGATTTTTTTAAGACTTTTCTGTGGGCCTGGGTAGGGAGGGGGAAGACTGGAAGGTGGGGCTGAGAGCAGCACCAGTGACTCTGAGAATGAGGAATGAGATGTAAAAGAATAATGGGAAAGGGGTTTGGGATTTTTCCCTAGCAAGGAAAACTTGAGCTGCAGAACAGGTAGAGCAGAGGGGAGGATGGGAGTGAATATACCAAAAGCCTATAAGAGACTTTAATTCTTAGTAACCTGTTTTCAGAGATGACAAAGCAACTTTAAAGGCCATTTTCACCAGATCTTGGATAGAGGCCTGAGGGCTCTCCTCAGCTTGTTTGAGCTTTGGGTTAGCTGGTAAGAGGACCTGGTGGGACCCAGATGTGGGCACTGACAGGAGAAGAGAGGAGTGAGTGAGTGGAGGGGTACCTCAGTACCTGCTACCTCAGCAAGGGGGCAAGGTTTGAGGAAGGGTGGTGGTATACGTTTTTGATCTAGTAATTGGAGTGGAGAAAGCAGGTTACTGAGGTGGGAGTGATGGCAGAGAGTCTGGGGCAGAAGGTTGAGGGTGAGAATCTATTGGAGCTGGGCGATAGGTTGGAGGTTCATCAGCAGGGTCAAAAGTAGTGGATGAGTTCAGAGAAGGAGAAAGTTTGGGATCTGTAGTTGGGGGGGGGGTTGGTTTGCAGGCTAGAAAAATTTGTAGAGGTTTGCAAGAGGTCGGAGAACAGGATTGGATCAGAGCAAGAAGAAAGTGATCTCTACCCATTTTTTCAAATGCTCACAGTAATTGTAGAGATCCCTTAGAATGGAGGGATCCAGGGACCCAAAAGGGGGCCATCTGCTTTGGTTGTCTAAGGGATAAGTGGGCCAGGCATGGGCCAGGCCTGGGTGCTATATTTGATCAACTTGGGGGGGTTGATGTCTGGTGTCAAGGCGAGGGTTTTGAGGTTATGCAAGAGGCATTGTAGGGGAGAGTCGACCAGCAGAGAGGACGCAATACCCATGTCGCAAACGTAGTATAAGGAGGAAGGAAGAGGATGCAAATGTAGTATAGGGGAGAAGGAAGGAGACGCAAACATAGTATAAGGGAGAGGGAAGGAGACACAAAGATAGTATAAGAGAGAATGAGGAAATTGATTTATTGGCAAAAAGACATGCCTTAGTGGCAGGTTCGAGCTGCAGAGATTGGTCATCACTGAATCCTGACAGTCGAAGCTCTCATCCTGGCCAGAGCTGGAGCCGTGGGAGACCTTGGCCAAGGCTTTTCGGGACCCCTCCTGGAGAGGCCGGATACTCCCAGGGCCAAAAGAGGGGAAAGAGGGAGACAGGGCAAGAGAGAGGAAGGGAAGGGTAAGTGTTTCTCTAGCGGCCAAGTCTTGAAGGTGTGAGGACTAGGACTTTATGAGCCACTGAGACCGTGAAGGTCTGGGTGGGGTGTGATGTTTGTTCTCTGTTGTGTGTTCCCAGAGGATACACAGTCCTTTGTGGGAGACCTACAAAGCCTATGCTGGTAAACTACCAGCTGGGAAGGGAAGGGGATGATTTTGAACCCAAGAGTCTAATCTGCCCAAGGAAGGAGTCCCTGAGGGCCACCGTTGCCTTAAAGGCTGTAGTGGGGTGCTTTCCTCCCCACAGGTTGGCAAAGAGGTTTGCCAGACAATCAACGGTTAAATCCTCCTGACACCACCATTGGGTTTAGGACTCTAGGAAGGGGAAACTCACCAATCAAAGGCCAGTGGTGGAGAAATTGGTTTCAGGCCATCCCGTGAGTGGCACTTCGAAAGGAAGAGGGACCCAAAAGTGGGTTTTAACCCTCTCCCATGTTTTGGCACCAATGAAAGGAAAGTGACCACAACACTTGTTGTGACCAAGAGATCTTTATTGCAGCAGTGAAACAGAGAAGAGAGAGAGAAGAGAGCATGTGCACAAAGGATACAGAGATAGAAAGAGAGAGAGTAAAAGAGAGAGTGAGAGAGAGAGGCCTGGCAGGAGGGAGTTTTTATAGCCCAAATCTAATGGAGTCTCTGGGTCTGCAAGCTGCCTTGTTGACACACAAGGGGTTAAGTGTTCAGCCTTGAGAAGGGACTTGGGTGTTTGGGCTTGAAGCAAACAGGTGATAAAGAACCAGATGGAGGGTTAGAGAAGCCAGGTCATCCTGCAGCTAACTTTGTTTGGCATGTTCTGCATACAGCTTACTCAGCCTGTCCTGTACCTAACAAAACTGAAAGCTAAGGAGAGGTCACAAGTGTTAGTAACTCTGCCTGAATTCCTCTTACAGGTTTACTTATTGACAGGTTGCTGCATTTCTAAGAGTCTCCTGTTGTATTCTGCCTCACTCCACTCTACAGGCCTTGGCTTCAGATGTCTATTTTCCTTGTGAGAATATAATATTATCAGGGAGTGAGTGTGTTCTATTTTGACTTGCATCTCAGTTCTCTAATTTGCCCTTGAATGTCTACTTTATTTTGACACTAATGCATGTCAGTTATCTTCTTGTAGTTTTATATTTTTATAGTTTTATATTTTTCCATATATGATTTATATAAATAGCATTTCTAACTTCCATCATCTGGAGTTGTGTGTATTATGAAGAACTCTGAAATATGTTCCATTCTGCCATTTTTTTTTTCCTTCAAGCAGTTAAATTTCAACAACATAATGTATTCATGTGATGTTCTGTGGAATGTGCAGAGTGTCCAGGCTTTTCCAGATTTGGCAAAATAAGAGATTTAACATATTCTTGTCACAACATTTTTTTAATGTACAGCAAGTTGAATATATTAATATTTACAAAATAGATACTGTTTCTCACTAAAATTTTTGTGATTCCTCTAAACAAAGCTTGAAAGAGCAGAAAAGTAAGATTAAGAAACCTTACTCATGGATTTAAAGATTCCGTTTATGAGTTCATGAGAGTTGGATAAATACTAGTTGAAAGATTATTGCATCTTTAAAAACTGTTGCTTCAAAATCTGAAAACTTGAACTGTGAGACAAAATTTTTAAAAGCCCATCAAATTTATCAAAATACATTAGAGTACAATAAATGTTTCATGAAACTACTGATATTCTAGCCAGTGCTATGGCTAATATTATAAACTGAGCATTTTGTTAATTGTACTCATACTAGTTCTACACACAGTGAACAATACAACCACAATAATCAACCTCAAGCTAACAACAAAGTTGTAAGGTCCATAAGAAGCTTCTTTAGTGGAAAAAGTACGATGGAATATTTAAAACATTTAGAAAGGGGATAAAGCCTTTTAACAGTATAACAGTTTTTTATGGTGCAGACATTTCATCTAACATTTAGCTGATGAATTATAGTATAACAGATTATGACAATGTTTATTACACAGTTATGATTTAAAATAGTACAAAAATAGAAAGACATATACTACATGTTCATATACTCTTATCAGCAATATCTGGATTTTGATGAATCTGTAAGAAATAAGTAAATTGTCAGATATCTTCTCTTGAATCAACAGAAAACATAGATTTGGCAAATGTTGGATTTTCCTTTTTTTACTACCCACTATGGATTCAAATGTGAAATTCTCACACATAAGCCAATATATTATTAACATTTAATGGTGTGTATGAACACAGAGAATAATAATTAAATATGGGAAATTAAAAATATACTTTCAAGTTAATGAACTTTGCAAAAAAAAACACATTCAAAAATCTGAAAGATGTACAAAAATGAACTTGTAAAATAATTAATAAAGCTGTCAGCTGAACTTCCATAAAAATATGCCTATAAACAAGGATCAGTGATTCCACACTTGTGATAGTCTGGTGGGAAGACATTCCCCAGTGAGAGCCACTTAGTCTGACTCCTATACATGAAGAAGAGTTTCTGAATATAAAATCTAACAGTATATGATAGTCTCTGTTAAGTCACCATCTTTATTACATTTAGGGTTATGGAGGTGCATATTGACTGCCATCTTCACTGTCATGTGGTCAGTCCCCCTTCCATGTTGCTCTGACTAATCCCAGGAGCCCAGCCCCTGACAAAAATTCCCCCATTACTTCAGACAAAGCCAAAAAATGTAAGAGCTTTTAGTCTCACTATGCTTGTTCACTCTCTCACTCTCTCCACCCACCTTATTTATTTTTTACCTTGTGCTCTCTATCAATTTCCTAAAATTTTCATATATTTAGTTCATAAATTAAGGAAGTTATCATACAAGGGTGAGCATTAAAATAAACTTGGATAAGTAAGGTAAGAATGAGAGCCTAAGCCCTACTCTTCCAGTCTGGAAAGGAGGCTATTTTTACTTCCCCAAGTAACAACACTGTATTCATATACATTTGTTTTTCATATATTCCTCATTTACATGGAATAATACATTATGTACAATCCTACTCTGGCCCCACACTTCTCAAGAAGTTCATGACTGAAATTTACCTATGAATTTTATGAAATTTACCATTTACCTATGGCTCTGCTCTTGAGAAACAACAACAACAAAAAAAAAACATTCAGCAGAGTTGATGGTTCAGGACACTAAGACACTTACAAACCCCATGAAAATCTAGGTAAGGAGGGAGAGAAAACAGCTTTTGATCCACTTCCTCATTCATCTGGGTCTCAGGGCTTTTCCCATATTGTTCAGTAATCTTACAATTTACACCACAAATATATTCATCTTCATCCTCAGAGTAGTTGTTGGAGATATCTAAGTAGTAGTCAGCCAGCAAGTTGGAGTCTTGAATGCAATCAGAGTTTCTGTCTTCTTTGTTCTGGCTTTTATCACTGTATAGATGCAATACATACAGAGGCACATTCCCTGGCTGCCAGTGATACCCTAAAATGTAAAATGTGCTCTGCTTACTGCTCAGGTTTCAGTTGAGTTTGGCTGAGTCTGACAGGAGTCAGATATGGAGGACAACTATGTCAGCGATGGCTGGGAGTGGGACCTGAAAACACAAACTCATTACATCCTAGAATAAGGAGAGAATAAAATAACATTAATGGCAAATAGTTTCAAGGTGTTCTGAGTGAGCTGAGGAGATGGATGCTGAGGACTTCCTAACCTCTACAGTAAAGGAGGAGGATGAGAAAAAAAAAAGTAGGATGAATGCCGTGGTGCAGAAATCCCAGAGGTCTGCTGAGACATTTCTACTGAAGGTCTCTTATTCACCCTCAAGCCCCAGAGGAATAATACAGGCCCTTCAGGCAAATTGGCTCCCCTCATCCTGGATAACACAATCAATTTTGGGGTCAGTGTGTGGCCCAAAATCTGGGCATTATTCCAATAAAGTGGGGAGAGCAGATGGCCTTGATTAAGGCTCTTTGTGGGCATAAATTCCCTGAATACTAGGCTCAATACGTCTTCATCACAGATAAGGAGGCAAGTTCATAGCTAACAGCCCCACAAGCCCCTCTATAGCATTTCCATAGAAATTCCTTCTGCCTAGATCAAGGTCATAATATCTGTGAGCATATGACAGGTGGTCCTAATAGAATCTTCTGTCTCCCCCAGGGCCTTTGCCTCTGTCCTCTCCTGACCCAATGGCTGAGTAAGGATCCTTTGCAGGAACAGCCTCTGACCCCACCTCAGTCTTTAGTTTTCTATTGAGTCCTGCTTAATAGGAAGAGGACATATGAATCATTTCATATTAGGAGACAACCTGAGGGAAAGTGGTGTCTCATATTCAAACATTACCGAGAAAATAAGTCCAATATCTGAGTCCTGGGAGAGTTCAGGAATGACTCACTTCTCAAGCTGCTCATGAAGCCTGATTTCTCTCCTCCTAATTGATTTCTTACAATATTGAGCAAATAAGAGCAAATAAGTGAGTGATTGTGAAGATAAAATTGTACACTCTATAACTCAATAATACAGTGCAAATGAAGAAGATGTGAAAGTAGAAAACCTACAAAGGAGTTGAAAATTAAAACTTTGAGCTAAAGGATTCATATGAAGTTAGGGATTAGAAAGGATTAAGAAACAAGAGATGTGTGTGTGTCAACTTTCAAAGACAGACATCCAATGTTATCCCTGGATTTTCTGGTTTAAAACCTTGCTATTAACTGAGGAGGTCACAGCAAAGAAATGGTAAGAAAGAAAGAGAGAACCAAGAATGAAGTAGTGAAGTGACGAATTATGACTAGATGGACAGCAATTGGGAGATCACACAAATGCTAGTGGAAAGTCAAGTCAGTATGAAGTTTGTTCTGTGTTTGATTTCTGTTCTGCTTGTACTTTTCAAAAGAACCCTAGTCTCTCCCAGACATTTACCTGTATTTTTGGTGTCTCCCAAAATGACTTAGTAGATTTTTTTTATTAATTAAAATTCTGGTTTAGGGACTGGGTCTTTAGATCTGTGGTAGAGTGCTTCCTTACATGTGTAAGGTACTGGGTTTCATCCTCAGCACCACAAAAAAATAAAGACATTGTATCTATCTTACAACCAAAAAAATATATATTACAAAAAAACACAACATTTGGTTTATTGTGCAAGAGATTATTCTTGGGATTGTTATAGTTAAAGCTTCATCCCAGGGTTTCATAAACTGACTTCCAGACCACTCACGTATAATCGAATCAAGCCTTTATTGAAGCACACCGGGCGCGGCTGACCAGAACATAAAGCTGTTCCCTGATCAGGCCCCCAAAATTGCAAGGGCACTCCTTATAAGCCTGAAAACCACAAAAGGGATGTTCAGGGGGTTTAGCCAATGCAAGCAAGCCAGGTTACAGAAGCGGGACAGTGCAGTCAAGCGGAGGGAAGCCTAACAAATCACAGTTAGCCCAGTCACTCCAGTTACAGAAACAGAGGCCCGTTACCCTAGTTATAGAAATAATACCCCATTAGGTAGTTTTGTGTTCTTAAAGGTTTCCATAGCAAAAGGAAAAGAACATCTTACCCCAGTCATGACACTTCTACTTGGCATGGTTATTTTAGAGGATGAAGTTATAAAACTAAATGGAGTCACATTTGCTCCTACTATCACAGGATTATGTTTGCTAAAGTGTTCCCTTCTTTAATGTACTCAAGGATTCTCATTGAAAGTAGCAGTCATATTGCTTGGCATTTAAGGAAGCTACAAAAATATCAAGCAGCATTTTATTAATAAAAATATTATCTCCTTGAGTTCCTACATTTGCATATTGGTATCAGTGAAAATTTGAGATTATATTAAATTGTATTTTTATATAGTGCTTCTAATGTTAATATTAAAGAGGTAAAGCTATGTTTATATATATTTTAACACAGAAATGTCTGGTTTTAGCCTTAAGTCACAATCATGGTCATCACCATGAGAAGTCTAAGAAGAAATATGATCTTACTTAGTTAAATTATAAATCAACATTAAAATTGCATGCAAGTTTAGTAATAATGTGATATTGAGTATAAGGTCTATTCATTTCATAAAATGACAATGACAATGTACCATAAACTTGGTGTACATGTAATGTATTGTCCTATTACTTCTTGAAACTAGTCATCCAAAAGCCATAAATTAAACTCTGTACCCTGTGACAATTCTAAGTTAATTCCTCCATTCCCCTTCCTGGCATCTGGTTGGTTGTAGGCACTTTGAGGTGTTCCTTGACAATATAGTGTGTGCCTCTATCTTTATATGACATTCTACCTGGGTTTCCCTTTCTTCTGATGACCATCCTCTTCTGGGGGATTAATTATATTGAATCAGTAGATCACCCTACTCCAGTATAGTCTCATTCTACCTAATGACATCAAAAATGACTCTGTTTTTAAATAAGGTCACAACCTGTGTTCCTTAGGATCATCACTTCAATATGTCCTCTTTGGGGAAAGTATTTTAGCAAATAACATTAGAGAAGACAGAATCTTGACCCAAATATTTTATATTTTTTTAATATTTTTAAAGTGATATACAATGTTCATGTCAAAAATTAAATATAACAAAATTGACTTTAGTAACACAAGGAAGATAATTTGCTTGCTTTTCTCTTAGATGTTAAAAACAGTATCAATTGAGATTCTTCTTTCTGTAGAAAATACATTGACATTCTCCAGGTAGAATCCGATAGTTTCTTTTCAGAAAAAAAAAAAAATAGCCTCTGTTTTTCATGGCACACCTATACCAAAATAAGTCATTAATATTCTCCTCTTTAGGATTCAATCAGGAAAAGGAAAATTCTCTCCATGGATAATTAACTTTAGGCTGCCTGAGAGCTCAGAATCTCATGGGCCACAACTTACATGATCAAGTTTGTTTCCAGGCTTAGTCATGAGCATGTTTTTGTCCTGTTTTCCCATCTGGGTATCACTGTGCTGAGACCCACAGCACACTGGCAGATATTAACCTTGTCCTCACACTAGGCTCCACAGAGAGTCTAAGGAGGGAGCCTAAGAGCCTCACAGGTAACCAGGAGTGACCATTGTTTGCATCATAAATGACTGTCTTATGGACTTAGAAAGGCCTCTTCAGGAAACAGAAAAGCAACCACTAGTGACTGCCTCTGGAGAGTTACTGTCCCTCCTGTGGACAGGGTGAAAACTCCATTAGACAGCACAGCCTAGAACAGGAAAATGAAATGAAAACAACCTGTTGAGAATGAGGAGAACAGGAGGATCATTCAAAAGGAAGTTCTCTGAAATCTGTATGAATATGGGAAGAGTGGGAGCAAAGAAGGAAGGAGGAGGGCAGGCATCCAGTTCATGGTGAGGACATTTTAAAGATCCCAGTGTTCCACAGCAGGATTCTACTGCTCTATATCTCCCCCATAGTCTTATGAGTGAGGGCCTGAGGTTGAGTGGTGCATTAGGCACATATGAGCCCTTTTCCAATATGAAAGCATCCTCCAGCTCAGAGAGAAGTTCCACTATCAGAGGGGCTGTGGTGTCGTGATATGAGTGTGCCCCATGGAAGGAAGCACCTGCTATAACCTCCATTTCAAGCCAGTGAACTTGGCTCAAGGAAATTATTTGTTGGTCATCCGAGACTTTTTCATGCCTTGACAACTTCTGAGAAGATCCATAGTACCCACCAATAATTGGATAATTATACTGAAATGCTCTAGTTATGTTAAATATCTCTCTAATATTAGAACTTTAGATGCACTGTTTATCCTTGAGTCTCCTTGGAGTTTTATTTTTCATTTTGTTCTATGTTTCAGTTATATAAAATTCATTGAGTTGGCTTAAATGACTTATTTTTATTTTATTGAAATTTACTTCCATTTTACTCATTCCAAGAATATCTGAAATTGGCCATGAAAAGTTTCTGCGAGGCACATTAAGCCTGACATCTCCCTTACCCTCTATCTTTGTCATTGAAGTTGGACAAATGTGTCACAGTGTTTCTTAAGACTAGAGGAGATGCTATAAACATTGAGCATGCTGTGTTAGTGCAATATAACAATTTTTCAAAATATGTATTATTTTAGTTTTAATTGGACACAATACCTTTGTTTTATTTATTTATTTTTATGTAGTGCTAAAGATCAAACCCAGGGTTTTGCACGTGGTAGGCGAGCACTCTAGCACTGAGCCACAACCCCAGCCGCTGTAATATGATGTTTTTAAGACCTTTGGATATAAACTGAACAGTAGGATAGCTGGGTCAAATGTTTATTCCTCTCCAAATTTTCTGAGAAATCTCCATATTACTTTCCATAGTGGTGGCACCAATTTCATTCCCTCCAACAATGTATATGTGTACTTTTGTCTCTACATTCTCAACAATACTTGGTATTGCTTGGATTTTTGGTAATTTCCATTAGGACTGCAATGAGAAAAAGTCTTAGAAAATTGTTGATTTGCATTTCTCTAATTGTTAGAGATGTTGAACATTTTTTTTTTATATTTGTTGATCAATTTATTCTTCTGTGAATTTTCTCTTCAGTTTCTTAGCCCACATATTGATTTGGTTATTTGTTTTTTGGTGTTAAGTTTTTTGTTTTCTTTATATATCCTCAATATTCGTGCTGGTGTGAAGGTTTTAAAGATTTTCTCCCAAATTTGTAGGTTCTCTCTTCACATTATTGATTGTTTCCTTTGCTGGAAAAAGCTTTTTAGTTTGTATTAATCCCATTTGTTGATTCTTTTTTAATGGGGGTTAGGGTTAGGGATAGGGTTAGGCTTGATATAAAAAGTGTTTGTGATTATCTCTTCTGAGGTCTGTAAATTAAATATGCCGAGTCAATTCTTGAAAAAGCCAACCTCCAAACAAGAGCACATTTGGTTCAGATGCACAGTACAAAGGCTTGAGCCTGGTTCTTTCTGGGACTCTTCACCTGCTTGTCACTGTAATGATGGTTTACATACCACTGAATACATTGGTGTTCAGGATTATGCTTGGACAGATTCACTGTTATGGTTGGTTTATGAACAGGCTAGAAGCCAGAGAATTGTGCAGGGTTCTCAGAAACAAGTTTCTCTTTGTGTCTTTCATGAGGCCCAAGCAGTGCATCCACATGGAAAGTAAACATTTCTCCAAGAATTATGGAAACTGAACTTTTCTTAATCATCATAGCCTGGAGAGCTGACCTTAAAACCAAGTGACTGATGGGTAAATAAAGAAGATAGGGGCCTAAATGTCCCATGTTGCCATCTCCACTTCTATTTCCATGATTCTGCAGTGAGCCAGAAATGTGAGCAAGAGAGGAGCCCAGATCATAGTACAGACATACTAGGTGTGTGATTTTCACAGAAAGACAGCCCCAGAATTCTCATTCAAACTCTTTACAGAGTTCCAGCCACACTGGCCTCTGTGGGGACCTGGGCACACAGCATGCCTGGTCCACCCCTTTCCTGGTGGGGCAGACTCTCACCAGAGCCTAGCCTCTGGTTCATGACTGCCTCTTCTGAATAGGGGGCTACAGCTGGAGCTGAAATCTAGCCCAGACTGCCCAAAGCAGCCCAAGCAGGTTCCAGGCTCTCAATTAGCCTGGTTCACCCTTTCCTCAGTGTGGCAGACACCTCAAGAGTTAGCCTTTGGCATAGGACCAACCCTTCGAACAAGCATGTGAGGTTAAGCCCAGAGGCTCAGATCCAACCATACTGGCCTCTGTTGGGCCTAGGCACATAGAAGGCCTGGTCCAGCCCTTTCCTGGTGGGGCAGACACTCACCAGAGTCTAGCCTCTAGTGCAGGACCACCCCTTCTAACCAGTGGACTACATAATCTGGGAGCCAGACAGCCCACACCAGCCCACAAGGGATCCAGGCTCTCAGAAAGCCTCATTCACCCCTCCCCTGACAGAGCAGACATGGCCAGAGGCTAGCCTTTGGCACAAGATTACCCCTTCTGACCAGCAGACTACCACAGGAGGTCAAGCCCAGTGCCCAGATCCACCCACTTCAACTTAAGTGGGACCCAGATCCAGGATATAGTAGCATTCATTGAGGGACACCAACAGGGTCTGGAAGCCCAACATCAAGGGTGAGGTACAAACAATCTGCACAGGTACTTCAAGAATATAAGAACTAAACTGTAATATCTCAGATCCCCACTGCAAGAAAGGAACACACATAGAAAGCATGGGAAAACAAAGGAGGATAGTGCCTCAAACAAAGCAAGACACTATAATAACAGAACCTATGGACAGCAAATTTGACAAAATTTCAGAGAAAGAGTTCAGAAGAGTCATACTTTAAATAATCTGTGAATTAAAGAATGATCTAAATGAGCTAATATAAGCAAAGATTGATCACTCCAACAATGAGATAAGAGAGCAAATACAGGTAGTAAAAGATTACTTCAAGAGAAAGATAGAGATTCTGAAAAAAAATACAGATTCTTGAAATAAAGAATACAATAAATCAAATAAAGAACTCAATAGAAAGCATAACCAACAGACTAAATCACTTGGAAGAAAGAATATCAGATAATGAGGACAAAGTATACAATCTGGAAAATAAATTTGATCACACAGTGAAGATAGTTAGAAACCATAAACAGAACATACAAGAATTATGGACAGCATCAAAAGACCAAATCAAAGATATATTGGGATAGAGGAAGGCACAGAGTTTCAAACCAAAGGAACACGCAATCTCTTCAATGAGGTAATATCAGAAAATTTCCCAAGCATCAAAAACAAAATGGAAAACCATAAACAAGACTCTTAGAGAACACCAAATTTACAAAATTACAAGAGATCTACACCAAGGCATATTATAATAAAAATTCCTAGAATACAGAATAAGGATGGAATCTTAAAATCCACAAGATAGAGGAATCAGATCACATATAGGGGAAGACCAATTTGAATCTCAGCAGATTTTTCAACCCAGACCATCAAAACCAGGAGATTGTGGAACAATATTTATTTACCATGCTCTGAAATGAAATTTATGCCAACTAAGAATCTTATATCCAGCAAAACTAAGCTTTATATTTGATGATGAAATAAAAACTTTCCATGATAAACAAAAGTGAATAACATTTACAACTAGAAAGCCTGCACAGAACATCCTCAGTGAAATATTCCAAGAAAAAGAAATGAAAAACACTATGAAAATCAGCAGAGAAAGGGATTACACTAAAGAAAAACCTAATCAGAGGAGAAACAAAGTCACATTAGAGACCAAAAATAAACAAAAATATTTGAGAATACAAATCATGTCTCAATAATAACTCTGAATGTTAATGGACTAAAGTCACCAATCAAAAGACATAGACTACCAGATTAGATTTAAAAAAAAAACAAACAATGCTGTCTCCAAGAGACTCATCTCATTGAAAAAGACATTCATACTGAAGGTGAAGGGTTGAGAAAAATCATACCACTCACATAGTCTGTGGAAGCAATCAGGGGTTTCCATCTTCATAGAAAATAAAGTAGACTCCAAACTAAAGTCAATCAAAAAGAATAAAGATGAACACTACATACTCAAGGGAACCATACACCAGTAAGACTTAACAATTATAAATATGTATGCCCCCCAGAATGGAGCAGCTATGTTAAAATAAAAAAAAAACTCTTCTCAAGTTCAAGAGTCAATTAGACCACAACATAATAATTTTGGGTGACTTTAACACACCTCTTTCATCACAAGATAAATCTTTTAAGCAAAAGCTGAACAAAGAAATTATAAAACTTAATAATACAATCAATAACTTAGACTTAACTGACATATATAGAATATTCTATCCTTCAGTCAGAGAGTATGCTTTCTTCTCAGCAGCACATAGATTCTTCTGTAAAATAGACCATATACTATGCCACAAAGAAACTATTAGCAAATATAAAACAGTAGAGATATTACCCTGCATTTTTCATATCATAATGGAATGAAATTAGAAATCAATGATAGAATAAGAAAGACAATCCACACCTGAAGACTAAATAATATGCTACTGAATGAACAATGGGTCACAGAAGACATCAAGAAGGAGATTAAAAATATTTTTAGCAGTGAATGAGAACACAGATACAAAATATCACAATATCTAGGACACTTTCAAAGCAGTTCTAAGAGGAAAGTTTATTGCATGTAGTTCACTCCTTAAAACAAGAAAATGTCAACAAATAAATGACTTAACACTACATCTCAAGTCCCTAGAAAAAGAAGAACAAATCAACACCAAAAGCAGCAAAAGACAAGAAATAATTAAAATCAGACCTGAAATCAATGAAATTAAAACCAAAGAAACAATTGAAAAAAATTGACAGAACAAAAAGTTGATTCTTTATTTGAAAAAATAATTAAAACCAATGAACCTTAGCTAATTAAGAGAAGAAGAGAGAAAACTCAAATCACTAATAAACACAATGAAGCAGGAAATATCACAACAGACACTATGGATATACAGAAGATAATTAAAAATTATTTTGAAAACTTGTACTCCAAAAAAAATTCAATATATTGAAGGAATTGCCAAATTTCTAGTCATATAATTTGCCCAAATTGAGTCAAGATCATATACCCAAGTTAAACAGATAAATTTCAAGCAAAAAAAAAAAAAAAAAAAAAGCAGACACCATCAAAAGTCAATGAATTAAAAACTCCAAGGACCAGACAGATACACAGCCGAGTTCTACAAGACCTTTAAAGAATAACTAATACCAATGCTCTCCAATTTATTTCAGAAAATAGAAAAAGAGGCAGAAATTCCAAACTCATTCTGTGAGGCCAATATCACTCTTATTCCAAAACCTGGCAAAGTCACATCATAAACGAAAATTTCAGACCAATATCTCTAATGAACATAGATACAAAAATTCACAATAAAATTCGGGTAAATGAAAAACAAAAACATATCTTGGAAAAAATAAATCAAATTGATAAATCTTTTGGCATGCTAATGAAGAAAATGAGAGAAAACACAAATAACTAAAATTGTGATGAAACGCTATTTTGATGAACACCATTGAAATACACATGATAATCAGAAAACTACCCTTAACATCTATGCTAAAATAAAACAAAAAATCATAAACACATGCACAAATTTCTAGATACATATGACTTAACAAAATTGAACAAGAGGACATAGAAAATTTAAAGAAATCAATTTTAAGCAATGAACTTGAAGACACCATCCAAAGCCTACCAACAAAGAAAAGCCCAGAACTAAATGGATTCTCAGGCAAGATTTCCACACCTCAAAGAATAACATCAACCTCCTCAAATTATTTCATGAAATACAAAGGAAAGAACCTTTCAAACAAATTCTTTAAAGATAGAATCACTCTGATAACCAAACCAGAAAAAGTATATCATGTATACACAATTTCAGACCACTATCCCTGATGAACATAGAAGCACAAATTCTTCATTATAAACCTGTCACATACATACAAAAAGCATATTTAAAAGATAGTACACAATGAGACGTTGTTTATCCCAGGGATGTAAGTTTGGTTCAACCTCTGTAAATCACTAATTAACTTTTCACCTCAATAGACTTAAAAACAAGATTAACATGTTTATCTCAATAATTGCAGAAAAGGCATTGGAAAAAAATCAGCATCCATTCATGTTCAAAAGCAGTACAAAGACTAGGGATACTAAGACCATACCTCAACATTGTAAAAGCAATATATTCTAAACCCAAGACTGACATCATTCTAAATGAAGAAAAACTGAAAGTGTTGCTTCTAAAACCTGAAACAAGCCAGGTATGCCCTCTTTCACCAACTTTATTCAACATAGTCCTTGAAACCCTAGCCAGAGCAATTAGAAGAAAAAATTATAGGGATATCACAAAGAAAAAAAGACTCAACCTGTCCCTATTTGCTGATAGCATGATTGTATATTTAGAAGACCCAAAAAACTCCACAATAAATATTTTGGAACTCAAAAAATTAACAAAGTAGCAGGATATAAAGTAAACATGCATAAATCAATTACATTTCCACACACTAATGATGATTCAGCTGAAAGAGAAATTGGGAAAATTATCCCATATACAATATCCTAAAAAAATAAAATGAAATGTTTACAAATAAATTTAGCAAAAGAGGTGAAAGATGTCTACAAAGCAAATTACAGGACAATAAAGAATAAAAATTGAAGATCTTAAAATATGAAAAACCTCCCATGGTCTTGGATGGGCAGAATTAGTATTGTCAAAATGGCCATACTATCAAAACAGCTTTAAAATTTTTAAGGCATTTCCTATTAAAATTGCAATTATGTTCTTCTTTTCTATGAAGAAAAGAATGTAGAAAAAGCAGTCATTGCATTCACTTGAAGAAATAAGGGGCCTAGAATAGCCAGGGCAATTCTCAGTGAGAAAACTGAAGCATGAGGCATCACAATACCAGACTGCAAATTATTCTAGAAAGCCACAGTAACAAAAATGGCATGGTATTGACACCAAAACAGACATGCATACTGATGGTACAGAATAGAACATGCAGAGACAAACTCACATAAGTATGGTTATCTCATAGTATCCAAAGGCACCCTAAACATACATTGAACAAAAGAAAGCATCTTCAACAAATGATGCTGGGAAAACTGAAAATCTACATGCAGCAAAATGAAACTAAACCCCTGTATTTCACCCTGCACAAAATTCAACTCAAAGTGAATCATGGACCTAGACATTAGAACAAAGATCCTGTGCCTACTAGAAAACAATTAGGCCCAACTCTTCATCATGTCAGGTGAGGAATCAAATTTCTCAACAAGACTCCTAAAGCACAAGAAGGAAAATCAAGAGTCAATAAATGCCTCTTACTTCAATGCCAAGTATCTCCCCCCCCCAAAAAAAAAACATTTGGTACATATACACAATGGAATATTACTCAGTCACACTCAAAATCTTCTTCACAGCATAGGAAAAAAAGAACATGAAAAGAGAACATAGACAATCGGAGAAAATCTTTGCCATCTATACGTCAGATAGAGAATTAATCTCCAGGATATATAAAGAACTAAAAAAAAAGTAACAAAAAATAAATAAATAATAAAAATAAATAAACCAAACAATAAGTGGATAAATTAACTGAACAGACACATCACAAAAGAAAAAATGTGATCAGGTAACAAATGTATGAAAAAATGTTCCACATCTCTAGCAATTAGAAAAATACAAATTAAAACTACACTGAGATTTCACCTCACTCCAGTCAGAATGGCAATAACCAAGAATACAATAACATTAAATATTGGTGAGGATGTTTGGAAAAAGGTACACTCATACACTGTTATTGGGACAGCAAATGGGTACAAACACTCTGGAAAGGAATGTAGAGATTATTTAGAAAACTTGAAATTGAAACACTATTTGACTCAGTTATCCCACTCCTTGGCATATACCCAACGGACTTGCTTTCAGCATACTATGGTGATGCAGCCACATCAATATTTATAGCAGCTTACTTCACAATAGCTAAGCTATAAAGGCAACATAGATGCCCCTCAATGATGAATGGATAAAGAACACGTAGTACAATTTTGGTATAGTGGTGCAAACCTATAATCCCAGCAGCTTGGAAGGCTTAGGCAGGAGGATCACAACTCCAAAGCCAGCCTCAGCAAAATTGAGGTGCTAAGCAACTCAGTGAGACCCTGTCTCTAAATAAAATACAAAATAGGGCTGGGAATGTGTTTCGGTGGTCAAGTGCCCCTGACTTCAATGCCCAATATCCCCCCCCAAAAAAGAAGAAGAAAATGTGGTACATATACACAATGGAATATTATTCAGTCATAAAGTAGAATGAAGTATGGCATTTAGTGGTACATGGATGGAATTGGAGAGTATCATGCCAAGTGAAATAAGCCAATACAAAAAAAAAAAAAAAAAAAAAAAAAAAGCTGAATACTCTCTCCGATATGTGGATGCTTACACAAAATAGGTAGGTGGAAGTTCACTGGATTGGACAGAGGAAAATGGGTAGAAAGAATGAAGGATAGGAATGGGAAAGATGGTAGAATGAATCAGACAAAACTTTCCTATGTTCATATATGAATACACAACCAGTGTAACTCCTCATCATGAACAATCACAAAAATAAGATGTTAAACTTTATATATGTATGATACATAAAATGTGTTATACTGTCATGTATAACTAAAAAGAACAAATAAAGGGAATTATAATCAAATTGTATGTGTGAGTGTATGGAAACAAATAAAAATAAAAGAATGTGATTAGTTATGGCAGAAATGGTCTCTGGATATAAAGAAGTAATTCAGGCCAATTTCCTTTCAGTGTTCCCATTTTCTCTTCTCCTGTTATAACACAGCACAACAGCATCCCCAGATGCCAGTGTTATGTTGATGGGCTTCCCAGTCTCTAGAATCATGAAACATATAAACTTATACTGTTTAATATTTATACATCCTGTGGTATTGTCATTGGAATTCTAAAATAATTAATACCAGACCTCTAGCCTGGCATGGTGGTACATGCATGTAATCCCTGTGACTTGGGAGTCACCAGTATCCAACAAATTACCTCTAGAAATTAGGAGTAAACATTAGCACTATTTAAAGGTGGATAAAAATTGTGTAGTATGTAAGCAGGTCTGACTTCCATTAGAGCAGAAAGAACAAGTGTCTGGAGGACTTAATAGTTTGGGGGCACTAAGAAAATATTATTTTATAACCAGAAGCAATATGAATATAATCCAGGAAGGATTATATTTTCCTCTATTCTGATGAGTCATAAAATATATTTTAATTTACATGTTATCTACAAAAAGGATCTCTGAACGAAGAAGCATGCAGAGACCACAAAGATCATGATGTGTCCTCAGTAGGATGAAGTGCAATTCAACTCATCATGGAAGACACTCAAAAGCAGTGTTACAGGGTGGAAGAATACATTAAGAAAGGAAAACCTACTGTATAATTCCATTCATAAAATGTTTTAAAAGTATAGACTGAGCAAATACCACAGAGAGCAATTCACTGGTTGCCTGGAAGGTGGTATGAGAACAGTTAGAGGAAGTATTCCCACAAGGCACAGGAGGCTTGTGTGGTGTGGTGAGTTTCTTGACCTTATGTGTGCATGTTCTCAAATGTGTGAACATATCTCAATATTTGTACAAAATTTCACTTCTGGGTAGTTCGATGTCTGCCAAATATTCCATAATAATAAAATGTATATAAAAATAGGCTACAACCAGAGTAACTGGAGTACATAATGAGAACTAAGGAGAGGATCACACAGTTCTGGATCTCCTGGAAATAGGGAAGAATGGATGGAGAAACCACAGAAGAAGATATAAATTCTTCCAAGATTAGGATTAAGCAGGTGAACATAAATATTTCAGGGTACCATCATCTTTATCTACAACACATGTAATTCCCCATCAGATGTCAAAACTGAGACAATCAGGGTTGCACTGGCTGCCTCATCACCTAAACTTCAGGGAAAGGAGACCATAGCATTCTGAATGTTCAGCATCTCAAGCTAAAGAGGAGCAATGATTTATGTTTATATGGAGACATTTTCCTAGGAACATGCTGCTGTGGATGATTCTAAGGACAGAGGACAAGAGGCTCCTCACTCAAAGAAGTAATTCAGGAAATTCAGCTGGGCTTATACTACTAGTAGCAGAAAAAGCCAAAAAACAAGCCTGAGCAAAGCTTCTTGATTTTTGCTCTCCTGACAGATGGTAAAGGGGTTTTGTCTTACTTCCCCATGAGCCTGGAGCACTGTGCGAGCATCAAGACTACTGTCATAAGACTGACAGTAATAGTCAGCCTCATCCTCAGGCTGAAGCCCAGTGATGGTCAGTGAAGCAGAGTTGCCAGACTTGGAGCCAGAGAAGCGATCAGGGACTCCTGAGGGTCGATTACTATTATCATAGATGAGGAGTTTAGGGGCTGTTTGGGGGAACTGCTGATACCAGTTTACAATATAGGTACCAATATTGGTGCTGCTTCCAGTGCAGGAGATGGTGATGCTCTGTCCTGGAGTCCCAGACAGTGAGGGCTGCTGCGTTAGTACAGACTGGGCCCAGGACCCTGAAAGAGAGACACAGAGAGAGTGATTTTTTGTCTAGAAAATAGAGTAGAATCAGGATCCATATCAGAGGACTCCCACATCATATTCCTCCTCCATATCATGTCACCTGTACACTGAACAAGGAATGTGAAGAGGAGACAGGACCAGGTCATGGTGAAGGTCATCCTGAGCTCTGTCTTCAGTTCACGATGCTGAGGAGAGTTTCCCCCAAGTCTCTCCCTTGCCTTCTTAATACACTGAGAAGGGGAGAGTCTATCTATGCAAATTTGTGTCATCCAGGTTTTCTAATTGCACCCTGGGCCCTGGTTAACATAATGTATATAAAGATGCCAATTGGGTGTGCAGGGGTGGAGTTGGATTGGCTCAGGGAAATGAAAGTTCACAGCTGTGAGCCCTAACAAGAGAGCATCAGGCAGGGCCAGGTGGCTTATTACAGTTCTGGTTACTTCCCAACCCCTCTTAATTGGTCTTCAGTGCCCCCTATTGTCCAAGCCCATACACCTCATCATGTGACATTCTATCAGAAGTCCTGAGAGAGTCTTGCATCCCCACTGAATATGCAGGCGAGTGAGCCCTTCTGTGGCCTCCCATTACCACAGGGTGGCCATTTTGCTTTCCTCAGATCCTCATGGAGAATTTATGTATAGTTCACTTGACACTTCACTGTACAGGACTAAAATGCTGTCTTCTATATAAATTCTTCCCAGATCAGGATTAAGCAGGTGAACATAAATGTTTCAGGGTAACATCATCTTTATCTACAACACAAAAGCTTTGTTTTGGGGTCTGTTGTGAAAACTTATGGGTTGCCATTTAGAAGGTACTTGTGTGCATGTTTTCAAGCTTTCTCAGTTCACGTTTGTAACCCTTATTGCCAGTTAACTTATTGAAAGTGACTGAGGATTGTGACTATCAGCTATGCACAGCCATTTAGCACTTCAGCCACCATTGGCTACATGCAATGTCACAGGGACTGTAGACATTGAAAGGACTAAAATTGCAGGACTTGTGAATGTTTTTAATCATGAATGAAAATGCCCTGTCTCCTAGCCAGTAACAAGGATGCAGGTGGTCTGGGCATGAATATCAGCCTTTTCTTCATATTTGTTCAATATGACTCAGTGTATTTCACAAGGGTGAAAAAATTCCAATTTAGGAATGTTTTTAAAATGTTCCATTTCCATTTTTAATTTTTACTTTTTTATTTTTATTTTTATTTTTATTAGTATTTGATCTTACTACTTATAGATGACACTAGAATGTATTTTGACATATTATACATACATGGAGTTTAACTTTCAATTTTTTTTAGTTGTACATAGTTTATAATTACATTGGTCATGTGTTCATATATGAATATAGAAAAGTAATGTCTGATTCATTCTACTATCTTTCCTATTTCCAATCCCCCTCCCTTCCCCTTATTATCCTTTGTCAACCCAAAGTACTTTTATTCTTCCTTACATGTCTGACCTTATTGTGAGTTAACATGCACATATCAGAGAGACCACTCACCTTTTGTTTTGTGGAGATTGGCTTATTTCACACAGCATTGTAGTCTTCAGTTCCATTTTTTTACCAGCAAATGCCACAATTTTCTTTCTCTTTATGTCTAAAAATATTCCATTGTTTATATAGACCACATTTTCTTTATGAATTTATCTATTTAAGGGCACCTAGGCTTTTCTCATAGTTTAGATATTGTGAATTAAGCTACTGTAAACATTGATGTGGCTATCTCACTATAGTGTGCTCTTTTTAAGTCCTTTGTGTATAAACTTAGGAGTGGGATAGCTTAATCAAATGGTGGTTCCATTGCAAGCTTTCTGAAGAATCTCCATATGGCTTTCCAGGGTGGTTGCACCCTTTAGCATTTCCACCGGCAATGTATGAGTGTACCTTTATCAAATTTATTGTTTGTATTCTTGATAATGGCTATGGTGACTGGAGTGAGATGGAATCTCAATGCAGTTTTAATTTGAATTTCTCTAACTTCTAGAGATGTTGAATATTTTTTCACAATTTTGATTGTTCCAGATCCCAAGATAGGTAGCATATGCCATTCTGGGGCCTAGCTTTCATACTTAGGAATGTAACTCAACTCATGGTAGATTGGTACTCTTCAATTCCAGCAATATTTAAATATAGACTGAAGTAAAAATCAAGCAGCTATTTTTATTTCACTGAGAAGAGAAATTATGAACATTCTGAAATCAAATATTTTTTTTCATATTTATGAAAGAGGTAGTATAAAGATTAGAAAATACAGTATTTTAAAATGAATTACCTTTAAAATTACATTTTAAAATAAATTATACATGGAATATGAACATTAGCAAGTTATTCAAATTTATAAAATTTTAATATATTAAATATCAATCATTATTCCTCTTTTATTCTTCTTTCTTTCCTCTGAAAGGAACAATTATAGGTCAACTTGAGATTTTTTGTAGCTTTAATGAAACATTGTGTTTATCTAAAATTTATTTTTCCACCTTCACATGGTTCTCTCAACTGCAATGAATGTTAATGTCCTGCAAATTTTTCCAGCTTCACTTTCCCTTCAGTTAACAAAAGAGCAAGACCAAAAGATCTTTCTACTCCACTGAAGATATAAAAGTTTAATTCTCCTCTTCTTCATGAGTGTACCTATATCAACCAGCACATATAAAATTTTCTTTTGATTATCTTCCATAATTTTATCTTCAAATATGAACCCAGAACATTTGAACTCTTTACACCAAGCACCATGAAAATAATTATATAAAATGACCAAAGTTTCCAAAAGAAAATTGCAGATAGAAAGTAAGCACATTATGGTGCAACTGAAAACAGGTCCAATCACTCTAAAAAGCAATATAAATATTTCTTAGAAATCTTGGAATGGAACCATAACTTGATCCAGTTACCCCACTCCTCAGCATATACCCAAAGGATTTAAAATCAGAATACTACAATGACTCAGCCACATTGATGATTATAGAAGCTCAATTCACAATACCCAAGTTATGAACCAACTCGGGCACCTTTCAACAGATGAATCAAAAGAAAATGTGGTGTATATATACACAATGGAATATTACTCAACCATAAAGAGATATAAAATTATGGCATTCTCTTGTAGATGGATGCAACTGAAGACTATCATGCTAAGTTATATAAGCCAGTCCCAAAAAACCAAAGGCCAAATGTTCTATGTGATGTGTGGATAAACCCATAGCAACTGAAAGTAGGGAGAAGAATTGAAGATCATTGGATAGACAAAGGGGAATAGAGGGAAGGGAGGTGCGATGAGAAAGGAAAACAAAGTAGATTAAATTAGACAAATCTTTTCTTTCTTATTTTCATTTATTCATATAAATGAATAAATAAAAAAGAAAGTGTAACTCTACATTATTTTCAACAATAAAAATAGAATCAAAATTGTAATGTGTTTCACCTCGTGTGTGTGTGTGTGTGTGTGTGTGTGTGTGTGTATATATCAAGATATATGCTGTCATAGATATCTAAAAACAACAAATAAAAAAGAAAATAAGCACATGATATTACTCATCTGTTATTAGAATGAGCATATTCAAATAACAATGAAATGAGTTGCACCTTTATGGAATAGTTTAATATTCCACAAACACATTTTTTTGGAAATAAACATATACTGAAACTGTATATTCACTGTGAATCCGAACTGAATGTGAAGTTGAAATCAAAATGAATAATGACTTATGCTCAGCTAGAATAAGCTCACGCATTCACTATTTTCAATCTGTGGATTACTGCATAGACACTTGCATACACTGGTTATTCATAGGAAGAATAAACCACTTACATGAGGATATTAGCCTACAATTATACTTCTTTTCTTCATTAATTTAAACTCAATTTTAGGATCTAAGATTAAAGAGATGGAGGATTTTAAATGCACACTGTTCTTTCAACCAGACTTGATATTATGACAAAAGTAAAATAAACCAATTTTATTGTTATGTTCTAACGTTTTGAAATATTGAAATTTGAAATTAAGTTTGGATAATATCTCACATGGTGCAAGAAAACTTATTTTTAAAGTATTATTCTTACTGCTTCCACTTGGAGCAGAACATCTGAATTTTATTATTCACATAGATAGTTTACATGAGTCTACAATTAAGTAGTTTTTTAAAAAGCAAATAAAGAGACAAAGTAAAACAAGCACTTAAATATCAATCTGCAGAGACATCACAGATGTTTACATGTTCAACTCAATGATACTGTTTTAAAGAAAATGTATTTACAAAATTCAGGTCTAATTTGCAGGGACAATTTCTGGGCCCTGATGGGCAGATACTGATCGATGCTATAAATTTATTATGATCAATATGTAAATTTATTTCATATACATATACAATTATGTAAGAAAAATAAAAGGAGACACAGAAACAAGATGCAGAGGCAGGAAAGATGGCTGCTCATCCAAGTTAACACATTTATTTATACAAATAAATTACATTAGGCCAATAGTACCATACGTACATTATACTGTTTATGGTATCAGCAAGATTGCTTATTCTGCAGTTACTTTCTATATTTACAATATGCAATGTTAGGAGCTCTGTGCAGCTCACAAGTAAGTCCATTGTCTGAAGTTACTGTTAGGTGAGGAGATACAGGAGCACTGGGGCTTGGTGAAACATTGTGTTTATCTAGCAAGTAACTTCCTTTATTCCCAGGAGCTATGTATCTGAGATCAAGGTCTAGGCTGATAAGAATCTAGCACAGAGCCTCCTTATACAAGGCATTGCCACAATAACTAGACATTGCACATGTATTAGTTACCATACTAGTTCCTAAGAGAAACTACAGGGCATTCTAAGGGTAGGGAACACAGTACCTGTTGTTTCTCAGGAGTTTTCTCACCAGAGGAACACTTCCTGTATATTTCCATGGTCAGAATCTGTACCTAATTTTGCATAATTCATAACTGAAATAAAATGTTGTTATATATTAAAATATATGGATATTATGGGTTATCCTCTTGATGGGTTTCAACTTCTCTACCATATCTCTTTACTAATGATAATTTACAATTTTATTATTTTTACATTTAATATAATTTTTTATAATTTTTTTGGTTTTATTTTTACAGTTTCTGTGAGTATTGTGAAATGGGAAGAGAATATGTTGTGCCACTAATGTAAACTAGAATATGATGTTTTATTTTATAAACAGTAAGGTTCTTAACTACCACAGTAAACTGACATAAACCTAGAACCTCTACAGATGAGGGTTTTGTCCCAATGGCTCACTTGGTTGTGTCACTATCATAAATACTAATTTCTTATACAAGACAGTAATAATTGGCCTTGTCCTCAATCTGCAGCCTAGAGTTTTACAAATACACTTATTGGTTGAGACATCTTTGTATCTAGAAAGTCAATTGAGGTGCTCAGGACCCATCTTTTCTCTGATTCAGAATATTAGTTCTCAGATACAAGTCCTGCCATTACCAGTACATGTTTTCTCTACCACCTGTTAAGAGTGCAGGGGAGTCTTGGTGTTGATCCAGGGATGAAGAGAAGGGAAGTAACCATGTAGGCTTAGGCAAAGAGAGGGAATCTGCAAGTATAGAACCATCACAGTGAAGGGCAGAGGCAGAGGTAAGTGACTTGGCTATCCAAGGCAGAGGGTAATGACTCAAGTTAGGGGTCTACCCTAGATTTCTGAGGCCTGTACCTACCTATGCATTGAAAGAAGAGCAGAAGTAGGAAAGGACTCCAGGCCATGGTGGACACAGTCACTTACTAGGCCTCACATGGATAAATCCACTGCCCCCCTCCCTTAACCAGTTCTATTGGCCTCCCAGAGTTGGGGCTGCTCATGAAATGTGTCTCTACCATGTATCTCTACCCCATGTGTAGCCCAGTGTCTGAGTCCTTTACCAAGGGAGGGTGGCATGATGCACTAGCTTGCTTAATAACTGGGGTTTATGAGGAAACTACTTCTAGGACCACACCAATGTCCAAGTTCATGGGGCCCTACCCATGTGAACATCTGTGTAGATTCCCAAGGTGACCTCTGCATTGACCAGAACATGTTTAGTCAGAACTGTGTTCATCATTATATCTCATATTAGAGCATCTCCTCTGGGGAAAAAGTAAGACAAAATTGGTGCAAAGATATTGGGCAGAGGGTATTTGTTGGTGTATGATAAAAGATGAGAACAGAGGAAATAGGAAAGAGGTGAAATTCCAAGTGCCTCTTAGGTATGAAACCTGGAAATAAATCTCAAATAGAAGAGGAGCAGGTAGTCCAGAGAACAAGATGAGGGAAAGGCAACACCTGTGTTCAGATTCACACAGTGAGGCCAGGTGGAAGAGCAGGTCAGAGGACAATTTGTTGTACACTTGTCACATGGTGATCATGGTATGAAAAGGTGGAAATTATTTAGTAATTTCAGGGACAATCCTGGCTGCAGGGAATCATTTCCCTCCAATAGGATTAATGCTGAAGTTAAATTAACCTCTAGTTAGGGAATTAAGTGATTCACTCAATTCTCTTTTTACTCATCTATTTTTTAAGAATGAATGAGATGCTTCATATACATCAGAAAATAGAGATAATAAATGAATTTAAGGAGTGGTCCCAGGCCATGGGAGCAGCAGAAGCCAGGCACGAGAGGGATGGAATTGCCCAAAAGGATACTTCAGCTTGAGAAATTCTTTCTCATACAGGTTAGGGAAGAGAGATATCTCAGTAGTTGCAGGGTCGGAAAGTAGCAAGGTCTCCAAAGCCCTGAAAGACCTCATGTTGGGACCAGATATGGGAGTAGGAAGAGGGTAATAGGCACAGCCCTTATTCTGAGGGTGAATGCATCACCAAAGGTGGTTGTAGCAGCCCAGGAAGTACCCATCACATTTCTTATAAGGGATCCTACAGTGGAACCAGATTTGATGTCAGGCCTCTGCCCTGAATGATAAATCGAAATAAGCAGGATAAAGGACAGAAATGTAGAAGGCCAAAAAAATAAAATAAACTTAGAATTAAAAGGGATGGGACTTCCTCATCCTATGGACTCTATCTGCCTTTTGGATCCCCTACTTCCTGGGAGGAAATCTGTTCTGCTATCCTTTAATAAAGCTTTTTATTTTCTAAACTAAACTTGCCTTGGCATGCTTCTCTCGTGTTATACTTCAGCACCCAGGGAAGCAGGACTCTTCAAGGTAACTAGTGGAATCACTATGATGCCAGAAAATCCTACCTATGAAAGTCCACATTATCCTGAGTGCTTTCACATGAAGAAGAGTGTCATCCTTGGGACTTACCTCACTTAACTTTCCAGGAAGTCTCTCAGAGTTTTCTAATCAATGGTGGAACCTCTCCTTCAGTCTCTCATGTCCCTCAAGAAAGTTTGCTGATTTCACTACTAAACTTCTTATCACATCCCTACCCCAATGCCTAACTTTCTCTACTTGACATCAAACCAAAAGTGCAGATACCCAGCAAGGGAGCCAAGACAGACCTGGGCCTAAAATTTCTCTGATGCCTCCATCCTCACAAAGCATTTTGCTTAGTGTCTCCATACCTGAGAGCCTGTTACAGCCCAAAACACACACAACTAGAGACAAACAGGTGAGATCTTCTCTGAATCCTTGAAGAGCAGAGACCATGCTGTGGAGGAATGTCCACCTGCTGAAAGAGTCTCTGAATCGTGGGAAAGAACAGAACTCATTTGCTGCTTTTTTTTTCCAGATAAAACAATCTAAATCTACAACATCTGGTTGTAAAATCAGATCACCATATTGATCACAAGAAAAAGTTTGGATGTTATCATATTTATTTTTGTTGTTATTTGTTTTTAGGGTGATTTTGGTGTTTATTTATTTTCAGTTTTCCTAAGATTTCAGAAACTTTGATTACAAAATTTAGAGAACTTAAATGTATATTTATTCAATGTATATTTAGTATATAAGCATATTAATTTAAAGTTGGTGAAAAGGTATACCCCATAACAGCAAGCAGGCTGATATTTTTGTACCAATTCCCCATCTGCCTGTGTCACTATGAGAAACATTATTGTGGTCAATGACACAGTAATAGTCAGCCTCATTCAGGCTCCAGCTCAGAAATGAGAAAAAGTTATGAATTGGTTGGGATATCTTTGAATCCAGAGAAGAGGCCAGGAACCCCAGAGCCAAGTAGAATATACAAATCTGAGTAGTATCTTAGGAAAAATCTATAATTGTTCCCCATATTGTACTGTCCCACTGTATTCCTTTCTCAGCAACATGGAAGACATTGCTCAGGGTGCAGATGAATCTGACAGATGCTTCAGGAGGTGCTGAAAGGGAGGGTGGCTGTGTCACCAAAGGCTGGGGAGACAACCTGTAAACAGAGTCAATAATGAGTGCTGGAGTGGGAACCATAATTAAAATACTGCTCATCAGAACTAAAAGAATTGATATATGATGGGAGCTGTCCTGAGTCTATAAGACCTGTCCCTAAGTGTGTACTGAGATAGTAGTGAGAGGAATGAGGGTACAGGCAATGGTAGACCGGTGCTTGATTGCCACAGAGAGACTTTGCTACCTCAGGCTTGTCTTTTTCTCTCTGCTGCTTTCAGGGAAAATAAGTGACTGTTCAGATAAATTAAACTCCTTTCTTCTTGTTTTCTCAGATTACATCTGATTTCTGAATCAGGAGGCTTAGAGAGGATCTGAGGGAAAGGATGCTGAGGGAGATGCCCGTTCTGAGTTTACCATAGGAAATTCCATAGACAGAGCAGCTATTGGAAACCTGCACAGTTCCTGCTTGGAGTCATCACCAGGCCCTGAGAGCATCAGGGTGAAGATCACCTTGGGAAGCACAGGAGGCAGCTCATCCTTTACTAGACCTGAGGCTAGTGGGGTTCAGACAGCTGTGGGAAACATCATGAAAGCCCTCCCACTGCTCTTCTTTGCCACCTATTGTCACAGGTCAATCTTTAGGGTCCTAAAAGCAGAATGCCACAGATTTGCCACCATCATTGGACACATTGCTTTGCCTGGAATGTCTAGTAATAAGTTGCACATAAGCACAATTTCATCAATATTAGAATGCTGCCTGTCATGTATAAATTATGCAATATATTGGGTTGGGATTGTGGCTCAGCAGTAGATCACTCACCTAGCATATGTGAAGCCCTGGGATCGATCCTCAGTACCAAAACAAATAAATAAAATAAAGATTTTTTTTTAAATATGCACTATAGAGAAGAAAGAACACAGTGCTGTGAAAGTAATAAGCTCTACCAAAATTCTAATCCTCAACAATTGAAACTCTCTATATGGGACATTAAGGGGTCTTCTCAGAGGAACTGCACCTTGAGTTGAGTCTATGAAATTGAATGAGGTTAGCTTGGAATGTTGTATTGTGGCAGAGTGCTAGCTTAGCATGTTGGAGGCCCACAGTTGAATCTCTAGCAATTATATATATACTATGTATTTAAATTACAAATTTCATATTACATATGATATTACATTGCTAGAGATTTTCAAACGTTTTCTTAAAAAATTAATTTGTCCATACAGAATCAGTGGCAATGGAAAACAGGAGAGGGAGATTCATCACAGTTCTGTTCAAAGACAAAATCTTCATAACATGTTACAACACAAGAACCTGCTGGTAGAGAAAGGATAAATATATTAGAAACTGGACATTTCTTGTTTGAATAACCAGGCATGTGCCTGTACAAGAAGTACATCAGAGATTAGATACACTCTGAGAAAGAAGAAAGGAAGGAGTTTAGTTCACCAGAACAGCCACATATTTTCCCTGAGGACATCAGAGAGAATAAGACAAGTCTGAAGTAGCAGAGTCCCTCTGTGGGAATCAAGCACTAATCTGCCATGGCCTGTGCTCCCATTCCTCTCTTGTGTATTGTAAAAAAAATATGACAATGAGAAGGTTTCTCTATGCATAAAAGAATAAAATACTTGATAAGGAGTCGGGTGTTTTGGCTTCTTTGTTTAAAAACACTTGACTGTGACCTTGTCTAGTGGCATGCTCTCAACTTAGTGTTAAAGATGGGGTCCAGGAAGTGTGAGGGCAGTCACTGATGGGGAATGTGGATGCCAAGTACAGAGAATAGTTGGTGAGAGAGCACTGGAAGCCATGTTTAATCAAGTAGTAAAGAATACAATAATTCTGAAAATGCTTTATCTGCTAAGGCTAGCTGTCCATTGTGTGTGCATTTTTTACTTAACCATTCATACAGTATGCATATTATCTAACTTAGTATCTTAAGATTGAGCCTCAAGTGATATGACGAATTTAGGTTTAGGATAGACTAGCACCATTTTGATTGGCCCAAATACAGATTGCAGGAATGACTGAAGAAGAGTTCAGATAATTCAATTGTGTGGAACATTTCCTCACAAACAATTGACAGTTATTCTCCATTTTGGACTTATTTATGAACTGAAACTAACCAGCTCCTTTTCTAAACCTGTCTCTAGGGACAGTCATCATTGGGTGTCAGAGTCATCAGTGTCTGGTCTTATGATTCCCTTATCCTGTAATCATATTTCTAACCAGGCTATATTATGGGAAGGTTAAGAACTCTCTTCCCCATCTGGGTCTGACTGTGCTGAGCATCACTGTAATGTATCATACATTAAGCCTGTAACACCCTCAGGCTCAGCACATGAGAGGATCACGCAGCTTAGCAAAGGAGCCAGAGAACAAGGAAGGTGAGCAAGTGTTTATGTTATTTGCATTTCAAATCAGGGTCCTGCGTTCTTGGCTAGACTTCTGCTGCAACCAGTATGAGAAGTTATCATTGGTAACCAAAACTGTTCTGGAGCTACAGATGAGAGTTATTGTCCCTCTTGAGCAGGTGGAAAGTGAGAGCTCCTGAGTCTCACAATTTAAGAAGTGAACCCCAAAACCCAAACAAACAATGTCTAGAATGAGGAAGGACAACACAGCCATTACAACAGCTGGAATATAAACACTGAGAAAGAAAAGGAGACATTTCCAGGCTGTGGTATGAATTTTGTAAGGATCCCCTGGCCCTAAAGTTTTAGACCAGACTTCCTAATTACCCATGATTTTTTTTGAAAATGCATGGATAAAGGGGGCATATTTATGTGGTGTATTATAACACTATGAGCCCTTTACCATCAACTTTCAAAACATGGTCCTCAGTCCTCACAGCACTTAGATTTTCAGAGGTAGACCCAGGGTGGCTGTGTGTTGTGATTTTCCCCATGGGAAGAAGCAGTTGCTCTAGCACTGTGCATGGTCCACTGAGCAAATATTCATGATCCAATAAAGCTGAACCCTTTGAGTTTCTACCAGTTTTCTACAAATGTCCACAGTGCCATCTGAATGTCTTTTGCTCTAAAATGATAAGATATCATTTGATAAAGCACTGTTCATCATTTGTTTGATATCCTGGCCATGTTTCCAAGACAATATAACATTCATTGCATGAGTTTTCTTTGAGCATTTCTATTTATATCTATTTATCTGTTTTTGTTCTTTGTTTTTTGAAAGCATTCCCAGTTGTGTGCAATTCAATTTTAGTGTTGTGTGTTCTTAACCTTATCTAAATTTTTATCATTAACATACTTGTATTTATTTTGTATAATGCTTTATTGGTTTATCTCAATTATAAGATAATAGTGGGATTTATGGTCCACATAATTTTACACATAGGAAACACAAATCATCAATTTAATTCCCCAGTATTCTCCCTTTCCCTCCATATACCATCCCCTGTGTCTTTACTCTACAGGTATCATTTCTGTTTTTCTTTACTTTCTGCATTAAAATTTTTAATAAAATTGGGATTCACTGTGATATATTTCTACATGCACATAGCATCGTTGGTTTGATGTCCTTCCACAGGACCTGCCATCCCTTTGATTTCTTCCTTCATGAATCTTTTTTTACTCACTATATCTCCCTTCAAGGACCCAGTTCTTTCTTTTATAAGTGGAACATAACAAGAGAAAAAGAAATAAAGATGCGACCTCAATCATGAGTGTTTTGAAAGAGTTAAAGGAGTGTTTTCTTAACTAACTTCCTGATAAGATTGTTGAGTTTGAGCTTCTCATTGGAGGTTGACAGAACTTAAGTAAAAAATGATTTTAGTAATTTTTTCTTCTGGGATAAAAAAAGAAAGAGGAAATGCTCCAAGTTAGAGAATTAACTTTTATTTTTGTTCCATTTTCATTTTTTTAACTACTTCAATGAAGATAAAGTCAGTCATGCAGATGGTCAACATGACCACACTACTCAAAAAAAAAAAAAAAGCACAGATGGGCATTACTGGTTGTTTTTTTTGTTGTTGTTTGTTTGTTTGTTTGTTTTTGGTTTGTCTGTTTGTTGGTTGGTATCAGGGATTGAACTTAAAGGGGCTTAATTACTGAGCCATATCCCAGCCCCAACCATTTTATTATTGTTGTTGTTGTTGTTGTTGTTGTTGTTGTTGTTTTTGCTGTTTCTTAGGTTCTTGCTAAGTTGCAGAGGCTGGCTTTGAAACTTGTCCTCCTGCCCCAGCCTCCCAAGCTGCTGGAATTACCACACCCAGATTTTAGAGTTTTCCTGTTTGACAATAATGTTTGCATGATAGCACATATTGTTTTTAGGAATATTATCAATGTCAGTGATTATACCAGAAGAGAACAACTAGCCTTTTAGAAGAAGATTAAAACTCTTTCCTCTTCAATTTCTGAAGACCTGTTTTGTGGCCTGATATATAACCTACCCTGCCAATGAATCCGTAGTTAACTGAGAATAATGTTCCTAAGCTCCAGTGACTAATTTGGGTGAGAGTCTTAGAAGAGCCTCATATTAGTTAGGACACTGTTTCCCACACTTCTGATCAGGACAAGCAGGTTTTTAATTGCCTACTTGCATCTCCCTGTCCTAAAATCAATCTTGCTAATCTACCTGCTGTGGAGCAAGTGGAGCTTTATACTGAATCAGACACACACTGAAAACACATTATGCATTATCATTGAAATACATAGACTTAGCAATTTTACTTTGTTATTAGACCAGATAGTTCTGTCATTCTGGATGAACCCAATTGCAAGTCTCTGATGTGAAATAACATGGCAAAATTCTTCTTCACAAATTTTTTCTACTGCATGTGATGAATGGTGATTGACCATGTGTTCCTTTTATTCTTTTACTAATTCAACACGGGGTTACTCAGCATAATTCTTTTCAATCTGCAGAAGGAATCATGCAGGGAAGAAGAAGGGCAATAGCTCTTCAACTTATCATGCTATTGTCCAGATACAGCACAGGACTGCTCTGATTCTACTTTATTGGGAAAAACAGTCCTTAGCCAAGGCACTCTTCTTAGAGGCAGAGAATTATATCTGGCACTCAAAATGACCTGGAATCTTGGAAACCATGCAGCACTTGTGCATATGTATGATGCAGAGTCTCATGTCCAACTAATTCCTGGACACCTTTTAAGTTGCTCACAAAAGCAAGCCTTCAGTATTCCAAGTTGAGTATTAGGATAAATAGCTCCTCTGTGACATTGTTGTTGTTGTTTAATTGTTTTGTTTTGGGAACAGTTTTCCCTCAGTTGTTGAATCTTGTCTTCCACTTATTATTCCCACTGGCTCAGCCACTAGAGTATCTGGAATTATATGCATGCACCACCACAGATGGCAAAACAAAGTCTTCACTGACCAGAAATCAAACTTGGGTCATGGCATTGAGAGAGCTGAATCCTAACCACTAGATCACCCAAAGCATCTTACTCATACAAATAGACCTACTGTTGTGTTCACACAAGGACCGTCTGGTGGTTCTCATGGGTGGTAGAGAAGCTTTTCCTGGCTAATTGTACTCTCCAATGTTCACCCTATGTCCAAGGGTGAAAATGCACTCATTTGACCTTTTCCTGCAGCTGCTTGTTGTACAGAGAAAGCTCTGGATGCAGCCTGTACCCCTCTCACTCTGGCTACCTCATGGTAAGGTTAATAGCCCTCTTTCTTTTTTCATTGTTCAAACATCTGTTTATTGTGCCCCAAATCAGCAAGGGACAATTTGGACTCCCATGTAGGTCCCTTGAATTCACTTCCATAGTTTTCATAGGTTTTAAAGTGAGAGAATGCAGAACAACACAGCAAACAGAGTGGCCCTCAGAACTCCTGTTTTTTTTCAACTTTTTGTCTCTTAGCTGCAACCACCCAAATAAACATTTTGTCCCTTAAGGAATCTAAGGGGAAGTGTCTCAGGTCCAGATCTTGCCATCTTTGCCATCCCCCTTATATGTCCTTGCACATCTTCTTGGAAAATGAGGTGTTTCCCAGATTTTGTTTATAAACCAAAGCAGGGAATCTCAGCTGAGATGAGAGTAAGAGGGAAACATGAAGGGCATTCATTTCTTATTTACCTCACTGAAATTCAGAAACCTGATTTGGACTCTCCACAGGAAGGATATATACTAAAATGGTTTTGAATCTTTTCTCATGGATGTGCCACAATCATGGACATGGCTGAGAATACACACCTTCACCACCTGTCCCTGTCCTAAGCCTCCCTGATGTGTCGTTTGTTGCTATCAGAATATGGAGATATCACAATTTTCTTAGGAGTATTCATGTCATCATATGGGCTCCAGGAAATGTAGTGCAGTTACAGAGGTCTTTGCAGAGGTCGTGGTAATGTAAGAGACACTCTCCAATCTCTCTGACCTAAGCACACAGGGCAGGAGCCTGATACTCCCAGTGCTTTTCAGCTTCAAAGTAACTCCCTGGGAGTCTTATATGTCAGCTCTCTTTCCTTTTATCTCAGACGCACCACAAGCCCTGACTTAGGACAGACACTCTTCCAAGTGAGGAGATGAAGGGCCTGGCTAGGCATATGCACAGGCCCAATCATGAGATATTAAGCCCAATGAAGAGTGAGCAGATATCAGAGGAAAAAGGTTTCTAAATCTACTACAATAATTTTTGAATTGAAGATCTTAGATCAGTATGTCTATAATACAATGAACACAATGAAGGCTGGATTATATTGCTCTCTATACTGATGGAGTTATAAAATAAAACTCTAACATAGAAGTGATCAGAGAAAAGTGTCCATCAGGACAGAAATTATGAGGGACAACCAAGGCCATACAGAATCAAAGGAAATACAATACAATGTGAAATGGCCCCCAAAAGGAATTTATAACTGAAATAAATCATTCAAGAATGAATATCATTTTCCAACATCGCCAGCGTCAAGGAAGCAGCAATTCCAATGTCTCCACATTAACGGGATCAGAAAGACCCATTGGAACAGCTGCAGTCTACCTACTGAGGAACTTCTAGCAAAATTCCATTAAGGGGGACCTGCCGGGAATTGGTAGGTTTATTAGAAGTGTCAGTTTGTCCCAGACAAGTGGATCTTGGCCGGCCACGCGGGCGCAGAGGTCCAGTCCCACAGCCACCAGCTGCTTCTGCAAGCGGCCGGTGGCCCAGAGAGGCGCGGCCCGCCCGAACCGGCAGACGGCACCCACCAGCTCGGCCCTCCCAGGAGGCCCCGCTCTCGCTCAGCGAACGGCCACCCCGCCCGCCCGGATCTTAGCCACACAGCCGCAGCTGCCCAGCTCTACAGGCAGTCCCCGGCGGCCCGACGCAGCAAGAAGTGTCCCCACCTGGCCCAGCAGACAGCCTGTGCCCTCCCGGCTCTACTAACAGCCCCGCCCACCCGGCAAACGGCTCCCCCCACCCCCCGCCGAGACAGCGCGAAGGGAATCTAACCAACCCTTTACGAAATAGCAAACTGGGAACTAAAACCAGAGATTGTGTCAGACCAGAGACAAGCCAGTTCCACCCCTCCCTTCGGACACTCTGGCAAGGAGCCAGGGGCCCGCCATAGCAGAGAGGGGAAGTCACCAAAGTTCGGCCAAAGAGATTCCTTCCCAGCGGAATCTACTTTAGCAGGTGTGTGACTCCCACCCACATCAGATACAAACAACCAGGAAACTTCAAAATCTCTCCAAAGGACTCTCGACCCCCAACTCCCCCTACTGCCAGTGACGAGGGCATGACTGCAGGGGCAGAGGGAAGCAGAGAAGACTCCCCACCCCCAACTCCCCCAACCGCGAACTGAGAGGGTGTGACGGTAGGGGCAGAGGGAAACAGAGGACACTCCAGACCCCCAACTCCTCCTACCGCCAGCGGAGTGGTTGTGACTGTAGGGGCTGAGCGAAGTAGAGGGGATCCTCGACCTCCAACTCCTATTACCACCAGCAGCGACCCCAATGGTCTTAGCTGCCAGATTCCGAAGGTGTGCCCACTGAAGGGGTCCGGAAAAATTAAACAATTGACTCCCAGACCACAGCTCCACAGCACTGGGGCTTAGATGAATGACAGAGAGAGTGCTCAGTAGTTAGGGAAATAGAGCACTCTGTGGGGCTGAAAGTGTAACCAAATCCTTGGGGAACTGCCTCCGGTGAGCAGGACCTGGCTGGCTGGCAGGAGGAAGGGGAGGAGGGGCCGTAGAAGTGAAACGACTCTGGACCAACAGGATTGAGAGACTCCCAGGAACTGCCTTACAGGGATTGCTGTTGACACATTGAGGGCAAAATTCAGCCCGGAGGGCACAGCTTTGCCTACAGGAAGAGAAGAAAATGGATCTCTAAGACCTAATTTTATTTCCTATTTCATTTTATTATTTTCTCTCCCTTTTCCCTCTCTCTCTCCCCTACCAAGTTTTACTGCTCTTTCTATTCTCCTCTATGCTATCTATCTCCCTCTCCTTCTTTCTTTTCAAGAGCACCTACCTTCCCCTTCCCCCCAACTTTCATCCCAAGCATTACATCCTCCATTTCACATAACTGTCTAAATGCAAATAGGTGTGTGCCCTCCCCCCATGCCTGCAAGGTAGGCAGACCTGCAACCCACCAGCAGGTCAGGCCCAGCAACCTGGGAGTGGCAGAGCTGCCCCACGCGCCTGCAAGGTAGGCGGACCTGCGACCCACCAGCAGACCAGGCCCAGCGGCCTGCGGAAGGGCAGAGCTGCCCCTCCCCCCACGCCAGCAAGGTAGGCGGAACTCTGACCACCAACAGAACAGACTCAGTGGCCTGCGGAGGGGCAGAGCTGCCAACCACGCCTGTAAAGTAGGCAGACCTGCGACCCACCAGCAGAATAGGCCCAGCAACCTGCGGAGGGGCAGAGTAGCCCCACGCGCCTGCAAGGTAGGCAGACCTGCGACCCACCAGCAGATCAGGCCCAGCGGCCTGCTGAGGGGCAGAGCTGCGCCCTCCACCCGCGCCTGCAAGGTAGGTGGACCTGTGACCCACTGGCAGGTCAGGCCCAGCAACCTGCGGAGTGGCAGAGCCACCCCATGCGCCTGCAAGGTAGGCAGACCTGCAACCCACCAGCAGACCAGGCCCAGCGGACTGCAGAGAGGCAGAGCTACCCCCTCCCCCCGCGCCAGCAAGATAAGCAGAACTGTGACCATCAACAGAACAGGCCCAGTGGTCCATGGAGGGGCAGAGCTGCCAACCACGCCTGCAAGGTAGGCGGACCTGCGACCCACAGGCAGAATAGGCCCAGGAACCCGCAGAGGGGAAGAGCCACCCCACTTGCCTGCAAGGTAGGTGCACCTGTGACCCACCAACAGAACAGTCCCAGTGGCCTGCAGAAGGGCAGAGCCGCCTCCCGCGCCTGCAAGATAGGCGGACCTGTGACCCACCAGCAGAAGAGGCCCAGCAACGTGTGGAGGGGCAGAGCTGCCCCCCCCCACACCTGCAAGGTAGACGGAACTGTGACCACTGACAGAACAAGCCCAGCGACCTGCAGAGGGGCAGAGCTGCCACCCGCGCCTGCAAGGTAGGTGGACCTGCAACCCACTGGCAGAACAGGCCCAGTGGCCTTCAGAGGGGCAGAGCCGCCGCCCGCGACTGCAAAGGAGGCAGAACTGCGGCCACCGACAGGACAGGCCTAGCGGCCCACAGAGGGGCAGAGCCGCCGCCCGCGCCTGCAAGGTAGGCGCACCTGCTACCAAAAAGCAGAACAGGCCCAGCGGCCTGCCGATGTGGTAGGCACCTTGCCCCAATTGGAGGAGGAACAGAGCCCCTGCCCGCGCCTGCACGGGAGACTTTGCAACTATACAAGAGTAATACAAATATATAGGGGGAAATTCAATAACACAACAGTCTCAGTAAGCAGAAAGAAACGCAAACAGTATGAAGAGACAAGGAAAGAAAGGACCACAAGCAATGCAGGTCAACTCAACATTAGAAGAGGTAATATCTGCAGCAGATGGAATGTCAGATAAAGAATTCAGGAGATACATGCTTCAGATGATCTGGAGTCTCAAGGAAGACATTAGACAGCAAAATCAGACAGTGAAAGATCTCTTCAACAATGAATTACATAAACAAATCCAGGAAGCAAAAGATCAATTATACAGGGAGATAGAGGTTATAAAAAACAAACAAACAGAAATCCTAGAAGTGCTGGAAGCAATAAACCAACTTAAAAACTCAATTGAGAATACTACCAGCAGAGTAGAACACTTAGAAGATAGAACATCAGACAATGAAGACAAAGTATTTCAACTTGAAAAGAACATAGACAGCTCAGCAAGACTGTTAAGAAACCATGAGCAGAACATCCAAGAATTATGGGATAACATGAAAAGACCAAACTTAAGAGTCATTGGGATACAGGAAGGCACAGAGCTCCAAACCAAAGGAATGAGCAATCTATTCAATGAAATAATTCGAGAAAACTTCCCAGACTTGAAGAATGAGACAGAATCCCAAATCCTAGAAGCCTACAGGACGCCGAATGTGCAAAATCATAAGAGATCCACACCTAGACACATTATAATGAAGATGCCCAACATACAGAATAAGGAGAGAATTTTAAAAGCTACAAGAGAAAGGAAGCAGATTACAGAGGGGTAAACCAATCAGGATAACAGCTGATCTCTCAACACAGACTTTGAAAGCTAGAAGATCCTGGAATAACATATTTCAAACACTGAAAGAAAATGGGTTCCAACCAAGAATTGTGTATCCAGCAAAATTAAGCTTCAAGATGGAAGATGAAATTAAAACCTTCCACGATAAACAAAAGTTAAAAGAATTTGCAGCTAGAAAACCATCTCTCCAAAAAATCCTCAGCAAAACATTACAGGAATAGGAAATGGAAAATAACAATGAAAACCAACAGTGGGAGGGAGGACAGTAAAGGGGGGGGAAATAATCAAAGAGGAAAACAAACCATATTCAGTAACATAAATAAACAAATATGGCTGGAAGGATAACCCATATCTCAATAATAACCCTAAATGTTAATGGCTTAAACTCACCAATTAAGAGACACAGGCTAGTAGAATGGATCACAAAACATGACCCAACAATATGCTGCCTACAGGAGACGCATTTGATAGGAAAAGACATACATAGACTGAAGGTGAAAGGTTGGGAAAAATCATATCACTCATATGGACTTCGGAAACAAGCAGGAGTGTCCATACTCATATCAAATAAAATATATTTCAAGCCAAAGTTAATCAAAAGGGATAAAGAGGGAAACTACATACTGCTCAAGGGAACCATACACCAACAAGACATAACAATCATAAATATACATGCCCCAAACAATGGTGCAGCTATATTCATCAAACAAACTCTTCTCAAGTTCAAGAGTCTAATAGACCACCATACAATAATCATGGGAGACTTCAACACACCTCTCTCACCACTGGACAGATCTTCCAAACAAAAGTTGAATAAGGAAACTATAGAACTCAATAACACAATTAACAACCTAGACTTAATTGACATATATAGAATATACCACCCAACATCAAGCAGTTACACTTTTTTCTCAGCAGCACATGGATCCTTCTCAAAAATAGGTCATATATTATGTCACAGGGCAACTCTTAGACAATATAAAGGAGTAGAGATAATACCATGCATCTTATCTGACCATAATGGAATGAAACTGAAAATCAACAATAAAAGAAGGAAGGAAAAATCATGCATCACTTGAAGAATGAACAATAGGTTACTGAATGATTAATGGGTTATAGAAGACATTAAGGAGGAAATTAAAAAATTCTTAGAGATAAATGAAAACACAGACACAACATATCGAAATCTATGGGACACATTGAAAGCAGTTCTAAGAGGAAAATTCATTGCATGGAGTTTATTCCTTAAAAAAAGAAAAAAACCAACAAATAAATATCTCATACTTCATCTCAAAATCCTAGAAAAAGAAGAGCAAAACAACAGCAAAAGAAGTAGAAGGCAAGAAATAATTAAAATCAGAGCTGAAATTAATGAAATCAAAACAAAAGAAACAATTGAAAAAATTGATAAAACTAAAAGTTGGTTCTTTGAAAAAATAAATAAGATCGACAGACCCTTAGCCATGCTAACAAAGAGAAGGAGAGAGAGAACTCAAATTACTAGCATACAGGATGAAAAAGGCAATATCACAACAGACACTTCAGAAATACAGAAGATAATCAGAAATTATTTTGAATCCTTATACTCCAATAAAATAGAAGATAGTGAAGGCATCGATAAATTTCTTAAGTCATATGATCTGCCCAGATTGAGACAGGAGGATATAGACAACCTAAACAGTCCAATATCAATTGAGGAAATAGAAGAAACCATCAAAAGATTACCAACTAAGAAAAGCCCAGGACCGGAAGGGTATACAGCAGGGTTTTATAAAACCTTTAAAGAGGAACTAATACCAATACTTTTCAAGCTATTTCAGGAAATAGAAAAGAGGGAGAACTTCCAAATTCATTCTACGAGGCCAACATCACCCTGATTCCTAAACCAGACAAAGACACTTCAAAGAAAGAAAACTACAGACCTATATCTCTAATGAACCTAGACACAAAAATCCTCAATAAAATTCTGGCGAATCGGATACAAAATCATATCAAAAAATTGTACACCGTGATCAAGTAGGATTCATCCCTGGGATGCAAGGATGGTTCAATATACGGAAATCAATAAATGTTATTCACCACATCAATAGACTTAAAAAATAAGAACCATATGATCATCTCGATAGATGCGGAAAAAGCATTCTACAAAGTACAGCATCCCTTTATGTTCAAAACTCTTGAAAAAATAGGGATAACAGGAACATACCTCAACATTGTAAAAGCAATCTATGCTAAGACTCAGGCTAGCATCATTCTGAATGGAGAAAAATTGAAGGCATTCCCTCTAAAATCTGGAACAAGACAGGGATGCCCTCTCTCACCACTTCTGTTCAACATAGTTCTTGAAACACTGGCCAGAGCAATTAGAGAGACGAAAAAAATTAAAGACATAAAAATAGGAAAAGAAGAACTTAAATTATCACTATTTGCAGATGACATGATTCTATACCTAGAAGACCCAAAAGGGTCTACAAAGAAACTATTAGAGCTAATAAATTAATTCAGCAAAGTGGCAGGATATAAAATCAACATGGATAAATCAAAGGCATTCCTGTATATCAGCGACAAATCCTCTGAAATGGAAATGAGGACAACCACTCCATTCACAATATCCTAAAATATAATAAAATACTTGGGAATCAACCTAACAAAAGAGGTAAAAGACTTATACAATGAAAACTACAGAACCCTAAAGAGAGAAATTGAAGAAGATCTTAGAAGACAGAAAAATATACCCTGTTCATGGATAGGCAGAACTAACATCATCAAAATGGCGATATTACCAAAAGTTCTCTATAGGTTCAATGCAATGCCAATCAAAATCCCAATGGCATTTCTTGTAGAAATAGAGAAAGGAATCATGAAATTCATATGGAAAAATAAAAGACCCAGAATAGCAAAAACAATGCTAAGCAGGAAGTGTGAATCAGGTGGTATAGCGATACCAGACTTCAAACTATACTACAGAGCAATAGTAACAAAAACAGCATGGTATTGGTACCAAAACAGGCGGGTGGACCAATGGTACAGAATAGAGGACACAGAAACCAACCCACAAAACTACAACCCACAAAACTTTCTTATATTTGATAAAGGGGCTAAAAGCATGCAATGGAGGAAGGATAGCATCTTCAACAAATGGTGCTGGGAAAACTGGAAATCCATATGCAACAAAATGAAACTGAATCCCTTTCTCTCGCCATGCACAAAAGTTAACTCAAAATGGATCAAGGAGCTTGATATCAAATCAGAGACAAAGCATCTGATAGAAGATAAAGTTGACTACGACCTACATTCTGTGCGGTCAGACTCCAAATTCCTCAATAGGACACCCATAGCACAAGAATTAATATCTAGAATCAACAAATGGGACTTGCTCAAACTAAAAAGTTTTTTTCTCAGCAAAAGAAACAATAAGAGAGGTAAATAGGGAGCCTACATCATGGGAACAAATCTTTACTCCTCACACTTCAGATAGAGCCCTAATATCCAGAGTATATAAAGAACTCAAAAAATTAGACAATAAGATAACAAATAACCCAATCAACAAATGGGCCAAGGACCTAAACAGACACTTCTCAGAGAAGGACATATAATCAATCAACAAGTACATGAAAAAATTCTCACCATCTCTAGGAGTCAGAGAAATGCAAATCAAAACCACCCTATGATATCATCTCACTCCAGTAATATTGGCAGCCATTATGAAGTCAAACAACAACAAGTGCTGGCGAGGATGTGGGGAAATCAGTACACTTCTACATTATTGGTGGGACTGCAAATTGGTGCAGCCAATTTGGAGAGCAGTATGGAGATTTCTTGGAAAGCTTGGAATGGAACCACCATTTGACCCAGCTATTCCCCTTCTGGGTCTATTCCCTAAAGACCTAAAAACAGCATGCTACAGGGACACTGCTACATCGATGTTCATAGCAGCACAATTCACAATAGCAAGACTGTGGAACCAACCTAGATGCCCTTCAATAGACGAATGGGTAAAAAAAAATGTGGCATTTATACACAATGGAGTATTACTCTGCATTAAAAAATGACAAAATTATAGAATTTGGAGGGAAATGGATGGCATTAGAGCAGATTATGCTAAGTGAAGCTAGCCAATCCCTAAAAAACAAATGCCAAATGTCTTCTTTGATATAAGGAGAGTAACTAAGAACAGAGTAGGGAAGAAGAGCATGAGAAGATGACTAACATTAAACAGGGATGAGAGGTGGGAGGGACAGGGAGAGAGAAGGGAAATTGCGTGGAAATGGAAGGAGACCCTTAGGGTTATACAAAATTACATACAAGAGGAAGTGAGGGGAAAGGGAAAAATAATACAAGGGGGAGAAATGAATTACAGTAGAGGGGGTAGAGAGAGAAGAGGGGAGGGGAGGGGAGGGGAGGGGGGATAGTAGAGGATAGAACAGGCAGCGGAATACAACAGACATGAGTATGTCAATATGTAAATTAGTGGAAGTGTAACTGATGTGATTCTGCAATCTGTATATGGGGTAAAAATGGGAGTTCATAACCCATTTGAATCAAAGTGTGAAATATGATATATCAAGAACTATGTAATGTTTTGAACAACCAATAAAAATAAATAAATGAATAAATAAATAAATAATAAAAAATAAAATTAAAAAAGAATGAATATCAACTATGAGTTTCCAAATATAAAAGTCATATTAAAGGAAACCTTACCAATATTCAAAGAAAAAAGTCAGTGGTTGCTTGGATGGTTCTTTGAGCAGAGATGGAGGGAGGATTCCAAAAGAGCAAAGGAGGCTTTGTGTGTAGTAGACAAATTCCTTGGCCTTAGTGTGTTGATATTCTCAAAGGTGTGAAAATATCACAAAATCTCTCAAAGTTTTCACTTATGTGCATGTTATTGTCTGTCAAATATTGCTTGTTAGAAAACACATAAAATTAGGCTAGAACATGAATCACAGATATTCAAAATGAGGGCTAAAGAGAACAAGATACAGTTCTAGAATTCCTAGAAATAGGAATAATGGAGTGTGGAACTACAGTGTTCCTGATCAGAAGTCAAATCTGAGATGGCCAGGGATGCACTGGCTACTTCATTATTTGAACTTCAGGGTAAAGAGACCACAGCATTCTGTTCAGCTCCTCAAGCTAAGGAGAATTTCTGTTTTTATGGAGACATTTTTTCTAGGAACATCCTGCTGTGAGTGACTCTGAAAACACATAAAAAGAGGCTCCACACTCAAAGAAAGTGCCCAGATATTCAGTTGAGCCTATGTTAGTGGTAGCAGAAAAAGCCAGAGGCCAGGCCTGAGCAAAGATGCTGGGCATTGGCCCTTCTGACAGATGGTAAAGGGGTTTTTGTCTCACTTCCCCATGAACCTGGAGCACTGTGGGAGCATTGAGGCTACTGTCATAAGACTGACAGAAATAGTCAGCCTCATCATCAGGCTGGAGCCCAGTGATGGTCAGTGAACCAGAGTTGCCAGACTTGGAGCCAGAGAATCGATCAGGGATTCCTGAGGGTCGATTACTATTACCATAGATGAGGAGTTTAGGGGCTGTTGCTGGAAACTGCTGATACCAGTTCACATAATAGCCACCAATATTGTTGCTGCTTCCAGTGCAGGAGATGGTGACTGTCTGTCCTGGAGTCCCAGAAAGTGAGGGCTGCTGAGTCAGCACAGACTGGGCCCAGGTCCCTGGAAGTGAGAGAAACACAGAGAGCATAATTTTTGTCTAGAGACAAGAGTAGAATCAGGGCCTATATCAGAGGACACCCACACCCTATTCCACCTCCATATCATGTCACCTGTGCACTGAACAAGGAATGTGAAGAGGAGACAGGACCAGGCCATGGTGAAGGTCATTTTGAGCTCTGCCTTTTGTTCCTGATGCTGAGCAGAGGTTCCCCCAAGTCTCTCCCTTGCTCTTTTCATACTCTGAGAAGGGGAGGGTCTATCCATGCAAATTAGGTTTCTCTATGATATCTGATTGCATCCTGGCTCCTGATTCAGACTCATTTACATAAAAATGCCAAGTGGGTGTGCAGGGGTAGAGTTGGGTTGCTTCAGATGATGTGGGAGGTCACAGCTATGAGCCCTATCATGAGAGCATCAGGCAGGGCTAGGTGGCTTCTTACAGTTCCATTTTCTTTCTAACCCCTCTTAACTGGTCTTTAGCACCCCCTGTTGTCCAAGCTCATAAACATCATCATGTGATATTGTGATCAGACCCCCTGAGACAGTCCTACATCTCCTTTACATTCCCACTTCCTCTGTGTAGTGGCCAGGCCAGTGAGCTCCTTCTGTGGCCTCCTCCTTCTCTCAGGATGGCCTTCTTGCTTTCCCCAGACTCCACATTGTAAATTTATGCATACTTCACTTGATTACTCCCTAGACAAAAGTAAAATGGTATCTTTGATGTAAATTCTTATTAGATCAAAAATTAAGCAAGTGAAAATACAGTCTCCTGTTTTATTAGCTTGCATGGTGCCATCTAGTTTACTATACACAACACAAAAACTATGTCCCAAATGTCCTTTTGCCTAGTACTTGGTGAGGAACTCACTTGTAAAATCTTATGAATAGCCTTTTGATGTCATTAAGAAGATACTTGTATGCATGTTTTCAAGCTTTCTCAGTTCACATATTTATAACCCTTATAGTCAGCAAGTGATACTGAGAGTGGTGACTATAACTCCATCACAGCCATATATCTTCAGCCACCACTGGCTACAGGGAATGCCACAGGGATTGTAGATCCTGAAAGGACTCAGACAGCAAGACTCTTGAATGTTTTCAGACATGGATGGAAATTCACTGTTTTAGGCAATGGCAGGGATTGAGGTGGTCTAAACATGAATATCAGCCAGCCTTTTGTTCAAAATTTGTTCAATAGGTTTCAGTGTATTTCACAAGGGTTCCTGTGGTTGCAGCTGAGGAAGTAAATCATATTCTAATTTTTTTAAAAAAATTATCTTATTTTTTAAATGTTCTTATTAGTTATAAATGACAATAGAGGGTATTTTGACATATTACACATATGTGTATTATAACTTCCCATTCTTCTGGTTGTATATGATATAGAATTACATTGGTCATGTATTTATATATACACATATGTCTGAGTTATTCTATTATCTTTCATATTCCTATTCTTCTCCCCTTCCCTTCATTACCCTCTTTCTTATCCAAATTACTTGTATTCATCCTTAAGCCCTGCCCTTATGTGACTTAGCAACCACTTTTCAGAGACAACATTCAGTTTTTGTTTTGGGGGACTGGCTTATTTCACTTAGCATGATAGTCTCCAGTTCTATTCATTTACTGGCAAATACCATAATTTCATTGTTCTTTATGGCTAGCTAATATCCCATTGTGTATATATACAAAATTTTTTTTATCCATTTATCTGTTGAAGGACACCTAGGCTGGTTCCATAGTTTAGCTCTTGTGAGATTAACTGGTATAAATATTGACGTGAGTGCATCACTGTAGTATGCCAATTTTGAGACCTTTGGATATAAACCAAGCAGTGAGGTAACTGGAACAAACAGTGATTCCTTTCTAAGTTTTGTAAGGAATCTCTTAACTGCTTTCCAGAGTGGTTGCACCAATTTGCAGTCCCATCAGCAATGTATGAGTGTACATTTTTATCCACATCCTTGACAACACTTATTGTTGCTTGTATTCTTAGTAATTGCCATTGTAATTTGTGTGAAATGTAATATCAGTGTAGTTTTAATTTTCTGTTTCTAACTGCTAAAGATGTTGAATTTTTTTCATAATTTTGACATTTCTGGATTCCAAGATAGGCAACAATTGCCATTCTATGGCCTAGAAACTTCCATACTTAGGACAAAAACTCACCCCATAGTAGGTTGTACTTTTTATCTCCAGAAAAAATTGTAATTAAATAGAGACAGAATTAAAATCAAGCAATTATATTTATTTCTGAGGTAAGATAAATTGTATGTATTCTGGAATTTAATATTTGTTACATTTATAAAGTGATAATCCATAGATTAGAAAATACAATTTACGTTTTCTGATTAATAGATTATTTTAAAAAATATACATGAAATGTGTGCATTATAAAGTCATTCAATTTTTTTGGGCTGGGGATGTGGCTCAAGCAGTAGCACACTCGCCTGGCATGAGCAAAGTGCTGGGTTCAATCCTCAACACCACATAAAAATAAAATAAAGATGTTGTGTCCACCAAAAACTTAAAAAATAAATATTAAAAAAATTCTCTCTCTCTCTCTCCTCTCTCTCTCTCTCAAAAATAAAGTCATTCAAATTTTTAAAACTTTAACATGTTAAATTTTAATCTTTATTTCTTCCTTCCTTTTTCCCCCTCCCTCTTAGGAATAAGCACTGTAGGCCCCTTTGTAAGTTTCTGTAGTTTTAATGAAAATTCATTTCTTCATCTTCACATAGTTCTCTCCAGGGCAATGATTGTTAATTTTCTGCATATTTTTTCCTTCGACAGGAGAAGCTCCACTTGCCCTTCAATTCAGAAATAGCAAGACAAAAACATCTCATCTGAAGTAGCAGATGAGAAAATTTAATTCTTCTTGTTTTCATAAGTGTACCCAAATCCACCAGCACATACAAAGTTTATTTTTCACTATCCTCTTCTCTAACTTTAACTTCAAATATGAACACAGAATATTTGAACTATTTACATCAAGCAACATTAAACAAATATTATAAAATGACCAATATTTCAGAAAGAAAAATGCAAATAGAAAATAAGCAAATGATAGTGGAACTGAAAATGTTTGCAACCACTCTGGAAAGACATATGGAAATTCCTCAGAAAACTTGGAATGGAACCACCATTTGACCTAGCTATCCCACTTCTCAGTTTATACCCTGAGCACTTAAAATTAGCATTCTACAGTGATGTAGCCACATTGATGTTTATAGCAGCTCAATTCACAATAGCTAAACTATGGAACCAACCTAGATGTGTTTCAACAGATAAATGGATAAGGAAAATGTGGTGTACATACACAAAGAAATATTATTCAGCACTAAAGAGAAATAAAATTATGGCTTTTGCTGGTACATGGATGGAACTTGAGACTATCAAACTAAATGAAATGAGACAGTCCCAAGAAGCCAAAGGCCAAATGTTCTTTCTGATATGTGAATGCTAACCCATAGTAAGGAAGAGTAGGGTGGGTAAATGTAGAAGCACTTCAAATTAGATAAAGGGGAATGGAAAGAAGGGATGGGAATGAGAACAGGAAATACGGTAGAATGAACAAGACATAACCTTCCTGCGTTCTTTCATATACATATATGTAAAGACCAGTGAAACTTCACATCATGTTCAGCCCCAAGAATGGGATCAAAATTTTAATGGTTGCCCCCAATGTATATATAATGTGTTCCAATATACACTACTGTCCTCTATATCTATACAAAAAATAAAATAAAAATAAGCACATGAAATAACACTAAATCTCATTTATCATTAGACTGTGTATATTAAGGTGCTACACATTTATTGGATGGTTTGAATATTCCACAAAGGTAATGAAGTGAAAATAAATGTATACTGAAACAATATGTTCACTGTTAATCCAGGTGCCTGAAGATCTTGTGGAAACCAAAAGAAATAAAAACATATGCTCAGCTAGCATGAGATCACCCTTCCCTAAGCCAATCTGTGGATTACTGCATAGATGCATGAATACACAGGTTATTCATAAGATAATAAACCACTTAAATGAAGATATTAGTTTATCACTATAATCCCTTTCTTCATTTATTTAAACACAAGTGCAGGGTCTATGAAAAAGTGCAGGGTTTACGATTACTGACCAGAAGCACTTTAAATACAAATTATTCTTTCAACCAGGATTGTTATTATGATAAAAGTAAAATACACCAATTTTATTGTTATGGTTTAAGGCTTTGGAATATTGAAATTTGAAATTAAGGTTAAAAAAATATACAGAGCAAGAAAACATCTTATTAGACTTTTAATTTTTACTGCTTTAGATATTTGAAGCAGAATATCTGAATTTAAATATTTACATGGATAGTTTACATGAGTCTATGATTAAGGAGTTTTTAAAAAGCAAATAAAAGAAAAATATTAAAATATTTAAATAAAATATAAATAAAATAATATTTTATTAAATAAAATATTAAAATAATACATGTCAAACTGCAGAGACATCATGGATATTTACATGTTTAATTCAGTGATAATGTTTTAAAGACAATGCATTTACAGGATTCAGTATCTAATTTGAATTACAATTGTTGGGTCCTGATGGGTAGATACTGATTGCTGTTGGAATTTTATTACCTTCATATAATTATGCATAATTTATAATTAAAAGAAAATTTTGTAATATACTGAGTTTTAATGATATTATGGGTTATCACCTTGATGGGCTTTAACTTCTGTGCCATACCTCCTTTACTAGTGATAATTGATAATTTCATTATTTTTTATTAATTTTTATTTGTATTGATTTAAAAAAACTAAATGACAGCAGAATGCATTACAATTCTTATTACACATATAAGCACAATTTTTCATAACTGTCTATATAAAGTATGTTCACACCTATATATATATATATATATATATATATAGATATAGATATAGATATATATAGATATATATAGATATAGATATATATATACACACACACACTTTGGATAATGATGTCCATCACATTCCACCATCATTGCTAACCCCCTGCCCCCTCCTTGCCTCTCCCACCCTTCTTCCCTATCTAGAGTTCATCTTTTTCTTCCATGCTCCCTCTCCCTACCACACTATGAATCAGTCACCTTATATCAAAGAAAACATTTGGCATTTGGTTTTTGGAGATTAGCCAACTTCACTTAGCATTATCTTCTCCAGCTCTTTCGATTTACATGCAAATGTCATGATTTTATTCTCTTTTATTGCTGAGCAATATTCCATTGTGTATATATGTCACGTTTTTTTATCCATTCATCTACTGAAGGGCATCAAGGTTTTTCCACAGTTTATGTATTGTGAATTGTGTTACCATAAACCTTGATGTGGCTGTGTCCCTGTAGTTTGCTGTTTTTAAGTCCTTTGGGGAGGGACAGCTGGGTCAAATGGTGATTCCATTCCCAATTTTCCTAGGACTCTCCACACTGCTTTCCATATTGGCTGCACCAATTTGCAGTCCCACCAGCAATATATGAGTGTGTTATTTTCCCCCACATTCTCACCAACACTTATTGTTTGTCTTCATAATAGCTGTCATTCTGACTGGAGTGAGATGATATCTTAGAAGAACCTAGAATGCTTTTACAGTTTCTATGACCATTGTGTAATGCAAGAGAATTATGGTGTACCACTAATATAAACCAAACTCTAGTGTCTTATTTTATAACCAGTGAGGGTTTTAACTGCCGCAGTAAATTGACATAACTTGGAATCTCTACAGAGGGTCCTATCTCACTCACTCATCTGGTGGTTTCACTGTCATAAGTTTTAACTTCATAAACAAGAGAGTAATAATTGGAAATTTCCTCAAATTGTGGCCCAGAGATTTACAAATACACTTTATTAGTTGAGACATCTTTCTATCCAAAAATTCAAATGTGGAACACAGGTTCCAGCTATTTCAATGAGTCTGATTTGTAGTACTCATATACCAATCCTGCTAGTACCAGTATATGTTTATCTACCAATAGTAGGTTTCTATTAAGAGTACAGGTGAGTCTGGCTTTTGATCCAGGGATGCAAAGAAGGGGAGTGACCATGTCAGAATGGGCAAAGAGAGGGAATCTGCAAGCACAGACACATCAGAGTAAAGGGCAGAGGTAGGGGTAAGTGACTTGTATGTTGGAGACAGAGAACAATGACACAGGTTATGGGCCTGGACTAGGCTTCTGAGGCCTGTACCTACCTGTGCATTGAAAGAGGAGCACAAGGAGGAAAGGAATCAGGCCATGGTGGACACAGAACCTTCATACCTCCCAGAGTTGTGGCTGCTCATGCAAATGGGTTTTTCTCCCTTGTCTCTACCCCATGTGTACTTGCAGTGTAGGGAACCCTGACTGAGGGAGGGTGGCATGATGAACAAGTTTAGTTAATAATTGTGGCTTAGGAGAAAACAACTTCAAGAACCCCACCATGAGCATGGGACTCTGTACATCTGTATATCTTTTTAGGTTCCTAAGGTGACTTCTGCATTAGTGAGAATATGCTTAACCAGGACTGTGCCCATCATTATATCTCATATTGGAGCATCTGCTCTGGGAAAATTGTAAGACTATTTTCACAATGGAACAATGTGATCTGGCAGGAGGAATTTGTGGGTGTGCAGTGTAAGTTGAGAGCAGGGGAAATAGGGAAGAGGTGAAATGCCAAGTGCATCTTAGGTGTGATATCTGGAATTCTAATTCACCAAGTTGAGGCCAGATACAAAAGCAGGTTGGAGGGGTATTGTTGTATGTTTGTGTACATGGCATGAAAATGTGGAAATTATTCAGTAATTTTAGAGAAAATCAGTGCTGAAGGAATTCATCCCCCGCCTAAGGAAGAATGTCAAAATTAAGTTAACCACTAGTAGGAGAATTAGATGAGTTATTCATTTCTTCTTTCACTCATTTATTCTTAAAGAATGAATAAGATTCTTCACATGCATCAGACACTAGAGATATTTAGGGAATTTAAAGAGTGGTCTTAGGTTATGGGAGAAGCAGGAGTCGGGCACAGGAGGAGGTGGTATTGCCTGAAAGGATACTCTAGGCCTTAGTACCTTCTCCTCATGAAGGTTAGAAAAGAGAGGTATCTCAGTATTGGCAGGGCCTGCAGATATCAAGGGCTCCAAATCCCTGAAAGACCTCAGCTTTGACTTCATATTTGGTCCATATAGAGGAATAGGAATCTGGGAATAGGCACATCGTCTGTCCTGAAGGTGAATGCATCATTAAAGCTGATTGTAGCAGCCCAGGAAGTACCTAGCACTCTTACAGGGAATCCTATGGGAAAAACAGTCAATGTCAGCCCTCTGCCCTTTTATGGCTCCAGGCAATGCTGACATCTCAGATTACTAGTGCAGGATCCTTCTGTGGGCACTAGTGTCCCTCTAATGTGAACCCAGTTTCCAGGTGCCATTCAGCCTGCATATTCCCTCTCAGTCCTACCTGTATCAGAGGATCTTTCTACCCAATTCTTCCTCCCCCTGCTCCTCTCTCAGATGTCAGAACTGTGGTCTAAAGGTACCTGTCATCCTCCAGCTCCTTTCCATTTTGTCCCCTTCCAAAGCATTATCTTATCTAACATTTGGATCTGATTTTCATAGCCTTCAAACTAAAAATATATATATATATATATATATATCAGTTTAGAGAGAAAAGTAGTTTAAGAGAAAAATGGGGAAAACTTGTTCTTGTTTGGTTGACTGATATAAATTGTAAAAATTCACAATCCTGTATGTATAAAATTAATAATCCAAATATAACATACGGACATGTATGAATACATTTAAATGTAGGTAGAAATATTTACTTATTACACCTGCCATACAAAAATACATATATGAAACACACAGAGAATGAGAAAAAGAAAATAACAGAAAGAGAAATTATTATAATAGGTATTACTATATTTCTCTGTAGATACTCCTTCTATAAGAGTTAATTTAGATCAACTAAATATATCTCAAAGACGATATAAATTGGTAATAAATTTCAAATTTTGGCTTCTCAGTTCAGAAGCAGTTGACTGTGACCTTGACTAGTGGCATGCTCTCACTATGGTGTTGAAGATGGGGTCCACACAGTGTGAGAGCACTCATTAATGCAGAATGTGGATGCTAGGAAAAGAGTGGAGCAGGAGATAGAATGTTTAATGAGAGATTAGCAAGAAGAATGAGGCTACATGCCATTATCACCTGTTCAACCAAGGAGTAAAAGGTAAAACAATCTGGAAAAAAATGTTATCAGCTCAGCCTGGCTGTCCATTATGTGTGCATTTTTACTTCATCATTCATGCAGTATGTTTAATTTTATTTTTTGGACACAATACCTTTATTTTATGGAAAGTACTCCCTCAAGGGATGGCTAACAGTCCAACTATGAGTCAAATCTATGTTAATAAAGCAATCCAGCCACTTAGAAATCAAAATCCTGAACTACAAAAATTTCACTATATGGATGATGTATTATAAGCACATAAAGATAAACACACATTGCTGGAATGTTATGCCACACTTACGAACTTGTTAAAAAATTATAATCTAGAGATAGGAATAGATAAAGCACAATTAAATTTTCCAATTAATAATTTAGGAGTTCTATTATCCTTAACCATGGTCTGACCACCTAAAATTCAAATACGAGTAGATCAACTCAAAGCACTTAACGACTTTCAAAAGTTATTGGGAGACATAAATTGGATAAGGCCTTATCTAAGCATACCAACAGGAGAGTTGGGACCTTTATTTGATATTCTAAAAGGTCCATCAGATCCAAAATCACCCCGAATGTTAACTCCTAAAGCTAGAAAGGCATTAAAAATTATTGAAACATATATGGAAAATGTGCATCTAGATAGAATTGATATAAGTTTGTCTTTATTATTTCTTGTACTACCAACAAAAAATATTCCTACAGGAGTATTTTGGCAAAAAGGTCCATTATTGTGGATACATTTATCTTATTCTCCTAACACTATTCTTACTAGGTATCCTGAGGCTGTAGGACAATTAATACTCAAAGGAATAAGAGCAGCAAAGGGAGTGTTTGGAATTTCTCCCAATAAAATTATTACTCCATATACTATGGATCAAATTGATGAGTTAGCTAATGAGTTAAATACTTGGGCAATAATCATGTGTAAATCTAATGTTTCATTTGATAATCATTTACCATCTAATCCTTTGTTGTCTTTTTGGTCTAAGCATCCTGTAGTTTTTCCTAAAATGACAAGAAAAACACCTAACATGAATGCTCCAAATATATTCACTGATGGGTCTAATAATGGTACAGCAGCAGTAGTTACTCCTGATCAAACTTTTACATTTTTAGTACCCAAACAATCAGCTCAAAAGGTAGAGCTTAATGCAGTTTTACAAGCTTTTGTGATGTTCAAAGATTCTGTATTTAATTTATTTTCTGATAGTCAGTATATAGTTAATGCTATAATATCCTTTGAAGATGCTGGTAGGATTTCCCCTTCCTCTACTGTTTTGTCTTTGTTTTCCACTATACAAAGTCTAATCTGGGACAGAAAAGATCCATTCTTTATAGGACATATCAGGGCACATACAGGATTGCCTGGAGCCCTTAATTCGGGCAATGATTTAGCAGATAAAACTACACATGACATACATATTTTCTCTACAATAGAAGAAGCTATAAATTTTCATAAAAGGTTCCATGTCAATGCTAATACTTTACAAAAGCATTTTAAAATAACTAAAGAACAAGCTAGACAAATAATAAAACAATGTCAAAATTGTGTGACCTTTTTACCACAAGTTAATCTTGGAGTCAATCCTAGAGGATTGATACCTAACCATATTTGGCAGACGGACGTCACACACTTGCCAGAATTTGGAAAATTAAAATATTTGCATGTTACAGTTGATACTTCTTCTGGATTTTTGATGGGCTCCCTTCATGCCGGAGAAAAAACTAAAGATGTTATAGCTCATTGCTTACAAAATTTTGCCACTGTGGGCATTCCAAAACAGTTAAAAACAGATAATGCCCCTGGTTATACTTCTACCTCTTTTAAACAATTTTGCTCATCATTTGGCATTACTCATATAACAGGAATCCCATACAATCCACAGGGACAAGGCATAGTTGAAAGAGCTCATCAAACTATTAAAATGTACTTATTAAAGCAAAAAGACGGAATTGGGAAGGGGTATATATTCCCCAAAGATAAATTTAAAATAACCCTTTTTACTCTAAACTTTTTAAATTTGGATTCATCAGGACTTAGTGCTGCAGAAAGGCATATGTGTCCAAAAAATGTACATAAGCCCAAGGTACTTTGGAAAGATATTCTAACAGGACAATGGAAAGGTCCTGACCCAGTAATTGTCTGGAGTCGGGGGTCTGTTTGTGTGTTTCCACAGGAAGAACAGCAGCCGATTTGGATTCTGGAGAGATTAACTAAAGTCCTGACCCAGTGATTGTCTGGAGTCGGGGGCCTGTTTGTGTGTTTCCACAGGGAGAACAGCAGCTGATTTGGATTCCAGAGAGATTATCTAAAGTGATTTCTACAGACCAAAAAGAAGATGATTTGGCTCAAATCCATAACAGCTGATATCCAAAACTCCAATTTGGCTATCCTTACATCTGCGACAGAACCAGGATGCTTTTTTCAATATCTATTTTATCATTGCCCTTTCCCATATCATGAAGTTCTATTTTGTTTTTTTGAGCTCATACAGACCTAGGTTAAGTTTTGCTGATCAGTACTTTTTTTTTTTTTTTTTACTATAGAGTTTTTAAACATTGCAATGGAGGTTTCACCTGTAAAAAGTTATAAGGCCTTTACTATTATGTTATGTGTTGTATGTATTATATTATGTGTGCACACTTGTGTTTTGTGTTATATGTTTGAATGTACGTATGTCCATATATCATATATGATGAGCGCTCATGAAAAAATGGATCCAAATATTTTTTTTTTATTCACATGATTTAAATGGTTTAATTTAAATTGGGTAAATAACTGTTAAGGATTGTTTTAATATGTAAACAAAAAAGGAGGTTAACAGATCTGTTTGTTTATTTTCACCTTTCCTTTTCATTATATTTAATAATTCTCTTCAAGATAATGTAAATTGTTAAGAAAATTGTTTTCTTTTAGTGCCTTCTGGAATGTTACATAATTTTTTCTTTAGCCATTATTGCCAGAATTCCTGTCTTCATCCCAGTGCCAGTGAACACAAAGATAAAACTAATCTACAGTTTCTGCAATAACCATCACTGAACTGCTTGCAGAACTTGCCTAAACTATGTGTCACTTGTATGCATTGTGAACTCACTTGTATGCATTGTGAACTATCTGTTGGTGCAGCGACTTGTGGTAATGTTGGGGTATTTTTGCTGATGATGTCATCGGTGGTACAATTTTTCCAACAAGAGCCATCAATTGGTTTGGTGTATCTTTCTCCCTTCTGCTTGTCATGACAAAGACCTCTCCACAGGTGTGGCTGTATACTGGACCGGTAGTCAATGACGGGTAAGATCCAATTACAATGGTACCATCCTAAGACAGGAGGCTGAAGCCCTGAGGTCAGCTCATCTGAAGATGGGTAAGGACCATATGTAGTACTGGACAACCTAAGCCGGCAGGGTCCCTAAGCCACATGCTTGTTGTTTAAACAGAGAGGGGGAGATGTTGAGAGCCACAGCCAGAAGGGCCCCAGCAAATTTCCAGCTGCCAGCAAACTTCCAGCTGCCGGCTGATGATTGGTTCACAGCAGCCCCAGCAACATCTAGCTGATTGGCTCCTCTGTGGTGATGTTCATTGGGCTGTTTCCCTGCCCTTCAGACTGCCAGCTGATGATTGGCTCACAGCGGCCCCAGCAACATCTAGCTGATCGGCTCCTCTGCGGTGATGTTCATTGGGCTGTTTCCTTGCCCTTTCAGACCACGGAGCTGCTCATTGGGGGACTTCTTTGGCTCCACCCACGTGACCCAGCCAATCGGCCTCAAGAGCAGGAGGATTGTGGGAGGTGGTGAGGCTTGTATGGATGAGAGTTAGTACTGATCTGGCGGAGGCGCAGATGTCCAACCCTGCGCTCCCTCTGGTTTGTCTGATGAGGGATCTGATGGACAATGTGTCCTGGGCACTACCCTGATGGGGTTGCTGGGTTCCTCCAGTGCTCCATATATTTGTGGTTTGGGGCCCCGGAGCATTGGGGCCCCCTGTCCATTTTTTGGCAACGGAGCCTGATGCGTTTGTCCACAATATTGTGGATAAACACCTTGTCCTTGTTCGTTTTTTGATAATGGAGTACCCTCTATGGTGGATTGAGAATGGCATTCATTAGCCCAATGTAATGGAGTACCCTCTATGGTGGTTTGAGAATGGCATTCATTAGCCCAATGTCTCCCTCTACGGCATTGTGGGCAAATACCCGGTATTCTACTCCTTTGATACCTAGTTTTGTTAAACCCTCCTCCTATGGGGCAATTCCTTTTAAAATGTCCTGTTTGTTGACAATTGTAGCACGTTCTTGGCCTGGCATATAAAGCCTGTTTTACTGCAGCTGCCACAATTTGCCCTTGTTCATTAATGTCTCTGGCATCTAAAGCCTGTTTTACTGCAGCTGCCATGACTTGCTCTTGTTCATTAATGTCTCTACATAATTTAATATATGTGTTTAAATCTTCATGTATCCATGGTCTAATGATATCTCTGCACCAATGATTTGCTTGGTCATAAGCCAGTTGTTTTATTAATGGCATTGCTTGTTCTGTATTCCCCAAAATTCTGGTAGCTGTTTGAATAAGCCTATCTACAAATTCAGCGTAAGGTTCATTAGCTCCTTGTATTACCTTAGATAATTGACCTTGTAAACCTCCATGTCCTTGTAAAGTCTTCCATGCCCTAATCGCCTCTGTAGCAATTTGAGAGTATACGCCAGGATCATATGCAATTTGTTGCTGCTGATCCACATAAGGTCCCTTTCCTAACAACATATCTAGATTTCTCTGAGGATAACCAGCTGCTGCATTTCGCTTAACTGTCTCCTTGCAAAATTCCTCATTGGCAACCTTCCATAACAGGTATTGACCTCCATTTAGCACAGCTTTACACATATTAGCCCAATCTGCTGGCGTCATGTTCAAGTTGTTAATGGATTCGACCAAGCTTAGAGTGAAGGGTGCTTGAGGACCATAGGTTGTTACAGCCTTTTTTAGCTCCTTCACTGTTTTGAAATTTAAACTCTGGTAAATTCGCTGCCCTCCTACCTCAAATACAGGGCATGTTAATACTTGAGATCCTGTCTCAGGATCCCAACTATCAACTGTGGGGATTGGGAGCCTCCTAGCATATGGAGGTGGTGCTGTTGGTTGGACACTTATGCCCTCTGGTGATAGAATGCTGTTAGTAGCAGTCTCCTGTAGAGGTGGTGCTGTTGGTTGGACACTTACGCTCTCTGATAGAAAGGTGTTATTAGCAGTCTCCTGTTGTAACTTTTCCCCTGATGGATTTTTCTGCTTTACACTTTCTTCCTCTGTCTGACTAGTTCGAAAGACCTTCTCTTTTACTTGAATCTTTTCCTCTGTCTGACTAACTTGAGAGACCTTCTCTTTTACTTGAATCAATATGTCTTCTCCTTCCTCTACCATTGTCTGAACTGAAGGCTTTGGACTAAGCAAACCAGATACGAATGTCCACAATGGCAATGTGCCAAATGGCAGAGTCCCTGGGTTGTTCCTTTCTATTATTTTTAAATCTTCACCATGATGGTTCCATTGTGATATATTTAACAACTCCTCCTTAAAAAGCCATGGGCTACATTTTTGTATTGTATCAACGTATGCCCTGACTGTTCTTGATTTTACTGAGATGCCTCCTTCCTCTAACAATTTACTTAACAGTCTTTCGGTTTGTTTTTTACTAATTTCTGTTCCCGTATTTCTATTATAATACAACCCAACAAGATGACACCAAACAAAACCGAGACACAATGAAATAAAAATGGAACAACAAAAATTCATTATAGCCTTTCTATCCTCCTGACATGTGCATCCGTCCTTTCTCCCTATCTGTTCCTCAGACGCAAATAGTTTTTCCTCAAATGTGAGTGGTTTTTCTTCCATCTCACTCATCTCCAGGGACAGGCAACTTAAAACAAAAATGAAGCAAAACAAAAGAGGAAACTTAGAATGGCTACCTATCCTCTCACCCTGCCCTCAGGGGCGAGCAGTTTACTTACCCTCAGTTGCTCCCCGTGCGAGCCACCAAATGCCGCAGTCTGGCTGGGCACAATTCAGGAGCCACTTGTCAAAAGAAACTAACTTTATTTTTAGAACTAGAAATGCCAAACAAAACAGCTCCTCAGGAAAAAACCCTCAGAGCCCAACTGCCACCACCGGCTTTCCACAAGCCTCTCACCCACACAAGCCTCACCACCTCCCACAATCCTCCTGCTCTTGAGGCCGATTGGCTGGGTCGCATGGGCGGAGCCAAAGAAGTCCCCCAATGAGCAGCTCTGTGGTCTGAAAAGGCAGGGAAACAGCCCAATAAACATCACCACAGAGGAGCCGATCAGCTAGATGTTGCTGGGGCTGCTGTGAGCCAATCATCAGCTGGCAGTCTGAAGGGAGGGGAAACAGCCCAATGAACATCACCACAGAGGAGCCAATCAGCTAGATGTTGCTGGGGCCGCTGTAAACCAATCATCAGCCGGCAGCTGGAAGTTTGCTGGCAGCTGGAAGTTTGCTGGGGCCCCTTTGGCTGTGGCTCTCAACATTTTTAAAAATCTATGTATCACAAAAGAATGCATTACAATTGTTATTACATATATAGAGCAAAACTTTCATATCTCTGGTTGTATACATAGTATATTCACATCAATTAATGCCTGCATAATTTACTTTGGATAGTAATGATTATGACATTCCACCATCATTAATTATCCCATGCTCCCTCCCTTCCCCTCCAAACCCTCTGCCCTATATAGAGTTTATATATTTCTCCCATGCTCCTGCTCCCTATCCCATTACAAATATGCTTCCTTATATCAAAGAAAACATTCAACATTTGTTTTTTGGAGAGTGGCTAAACTTCACTTAGCATTATCTTCTCCAACACCATCCATTTGCCTACAAATGCCATGATTTTATTCTCTTTTATTATTGAGTAAATTTTCACTGTGTATATATGCCACATTTTTTATCCATTCATCTACTGAAGGACATCAATGTTGGTACCACAGTTTAGCTATTATGAATTGTGCTGCTATAAACATTGATGTGGCTGTGTCCCTGTAGTATGCTGTTTTTAAGTCGTTTGGGTATAGATAGAGGAGAGGGATAGCTGGGTCAAATGGTGGTTCCATTCCCAATTTTTTGAGAAATCTCCATACTGCTTTCCACAATGGCTGCACCAGTTTGAAGTTTAACCAACAGTGTATAACTCTGCCTTTTCCCTCACGTCCTCGCCAACACTTATTGTTGTTTGTATGCATAATAACTGCCATTTGACTGGAGTGAGATGAAATCTTAGAGTAGATTTAATTTGCATTTCTGTAATTGCTAGTGATGATGTATATTTTTCCATGTATTTCTAAATTGATTTTACACCATCTCCTGAGAGGTGTCTCTTCAGGTCCTTGGCCCATTTATTGATTGGGTATTTGTTGTTTGGTGTTTCACTGGGCTTGTTGATTTCTTATTTTCAGTATTGAGATATACTTTTGTCTGATTTCTTCTCAATTTCTCTCCAGACAGTCTCCTTGCTTGTTTCTTCCCTGAAATGTCTTCCTGCTCTGTGACCATTCTTCCATTCTGCCAGGAAAACACACCTAAACAATCAATCCATGAGGATAGGAGAATGAAATAGGAAGCAAGGGTATGGGTCAGATTCCTGAAGGTGCAAGAAAGTCACAGTTTGGTGAGGACACCTTCTGTATAGAGGTGTGAAGCCAGTATTTCCCTTTGTGACCTGATGCAGAGCCCTGACCTGTCATAACTAGTTCAACATCACCCCCTACTGGCCTCTGATGTTCTATCTTCAAACCCCTCTCATAATTTGGCAGTGACTCTAAAAGGATAACTGGACTATAGTAAATGGACCTTTCTGATTTTATTTCCCTGATGATAAAACCCCCATGGTGTATTTTACTAAGTCCTTTTATTTTTTTGGTTTCCAATGATTTCCTGAACTCTGTTTATGTTTTCCAATACACTGTTTATGGTCCCTCATATTACAGAATTATCTGGTATTTGACTTTGCTTCAGCCAGGAAGTTTGGGTTATTCCAGTCTATGAACTGTTAAACAAAGTTTAAAGCTGATTTGCTTATTGTCAGGTTGCTGCTTTTCTAAGAGTCTCCTGTTGTGTTGTTTTCTGCCTCACCGCACTCTATAGGCCTTGGCTTCAGAAGTCTGTTTTCCTTGTGAGAATATAATATTGTCAAGGAATGACTGTTTTCCATTTTGACTTGCATCTCTGTTCTCTAATTTGCCCTTGAATGTCTACTTATTTTGACTCTGATTTATGTCAGTTATCTTCTTCTAGTTTTACATTTTTTCCATATAAATATTTATATAAAATAGTGTTGCTGTATATATAAATCACTGTTATATCATTGTTTCTAAACTGCTCAACTAACAAACCCTTGTAAATTTAAGTATCAGAGAAAAAGTTCCTAATCAGTTTCATTTGTGAATACTTCCATGGATCTAAATGTTGGTAGGTTTATAAAGTCTATGTCTAATAAAGCCTGATATTTATCCAACACCCTTCCACTTGAGGAATTTTGAGGGTAAAGCATCACTTTTGAGATCTAACACAGAAAAGACCATTGGAGGGTCTGAGATTTGTGTGCTTAGAGGAGAGATTTCATTCTTCATCAGAGAATCCAAAGCCACATCAGAGTGTAATCTAATGAGAAAAATGAAGCACAGCTTCTCTATGTTTTCAGATTCAAGGAAAGATTGGCCAGCCTGGGAAACAATCAGGAGACATGAAGGGGGTTGAAGAAGCAACACAGGAGTAATGGGGCAAACAGGGTGAGTGGTGATTTTGTCTCAATTTACCCAAGAGTGGAGAACATTGTGGCATTGATGATGTAGCCAAATGGGAATGAGGAAAAGTGTATATTTGTGGAGTGGAGACTGATAATCATCCTTTTTTATTTTAGTACTTATTTTCAGGCTTGAACCTAGTTGTACTCAATGAGGCCCTACTGAAAAACCTTGGGCTTAAGTTTAGGCCTGAATCCTTGATGACTGAGCACTCATATTTGAGGTCACATATCTATAATTTCTTCCAGGAAAGCCTGGGTACCAATAGCCACAGTAACCTCTATAGCTCCCTGTGAAAAATAAAATGCCTCAGGCTCTGTGGCACATCATGTTACTTACTGGGATATATATGTATCCCCGTGAAGGTCCACCATACACTCCTAAGCTCTGGAATTTTGAAAAGCCCCAATGGGTTTAAGAGGAGAGAAGACAGTTCTATGAGGCCAGAAAAACCTACCTAGGAAATTCTACATTATCTTGAGAAGTTTCACATGGAGAAGAGTGTCATCCTTGGGACTTACTTCACTGAACTTCAAGGGAGGACTCTCAAGAGTTTTCTAATCAAAGGTGGAGCCTCAACTTCAGTCACACCCCTCAAGAAAGTTTGCTGGCTTCAGTTTTAAAATCTTTACCACTTCCCTACCCCAGTGCCTAACATTCAATCCTTGACATCAAAACTGAATGTGCAGAAACCCAGCAAGGAAACCAGGCTAGGCTTGGGCCTGAAATTTCTTCATCCTTCATCCTCATAAAGCATTTCATATCTTAGTGTCTCAATCCCAGATAGCCTGATACATCTCTGAGCACAAAAACTGGAGACAAATTAGGTGATATCTTCTATGAATCCTTGAAAAGCCAAGCTTATGCTGTAGAGAAATGTTCACCTCCTGGAAGGGTCTTTTGCCCTTGGCCAAGAAAAAAACTGATGTTTTATTTTTTGTTTGTCCATAGTAAAAAAATAAAAAAACTACAGGATATTTTTATAAAATCAGATCACCTTAAGGAACACAAGAAAAAGATTGGATATTATATTTATTTTGGTGTTATTGTAATTTTTCCTGAGATTTCAGAAACTTTGATTAGAAAAATTGAAGGTCAGACATTGTGACCCAGAACTTGCTTAAATTCATATTTAGAGTTAAACGCATATTAATTTGAAATTGTTGAAGAGTTATAGTCCAATACCCTGAGCAGGCAGTTTTTTTTGTACCTATTCACCATCTGCCTATGTCACTGTGAAAAGCATTAATGTGGCCAGTGACACAGTAATAGTCAGCCTCATTCTCAAGTTGCAGCCCAGAAATGACCAAAAAAGATGAATTGAATGGGGCATCTTTGGATCCAGAGAAGAGGCTAGGAACCCCAGAGCCATGTAGAATATCCAAATGTGAGTAGTGTCTCAGAAAAAAAATCTAAAAATGGTTCCACATCTTGTCCTGGTACCATTGTATCCATTTTTCAGCAACTCTGAAGGTATTGCTCAGGGTGCAGATGAATCCAACAGATGCTTCAGGAGGTGCTGAAAGGGAGGGTGGCTGAGTCAGCAGAGGCTGGGCAGAGAACCTGAATACACAGACAATCATGGGTGCTGGAGTGGAACCATATTTAAGATAGTGGTCATCTGAACTAGAAGATTAATATAGGATGGGAGCTGTCCCGAGTCTCTAAGACCTGTCCCTGCCTGTGTAATAAGAGAATAGCAAGAGGAATGAGGGTACATGCCATTTTCTCCACAGAGGGACTTTGCTACCTTAGACTTGTCTTATTCTCTCTGCTGCTTTTAGGGAAAATAAGTGGCTGTTCAGGTAAATTGAACTCCTCCCTTTCTGGTTCCTCAGACTACATCTGATCTCTAATTCATAGGGTAAAGCATGCTTTATTCTGAGTTTCACCATAGGAAATGTCATAGACATAGCAGCTATTGGAAACCTTGCACAGGATCCTGCTCAGGATTCATCATTAGGCCCTGAGAGCAACAGGCTGAATATCTCCTTGGGGAACACAGGAGGCAGTTCAGCCTCTGCTAGACCTGAGGCTAGTGGGCTCAGCCAGCTGTGAAAAATACAATGGAATGCCCTGAACAGCTCTTCTTCACCACCTTCTGCTCAAAGGTCAATGTTTGGTGTCCTACGTGTTGAATGCCACAGAGTGTTCCAACATCATTTAATACATTTTTTTGGCCTGGAATGCCTGTGTGATAAGTTGCATATAGACACAATTTTATCAGTATTAGCATGTTGTTTGTCACTTTAGAATTATGCAATATAGGGAAGAAAGAATACAATGTTGTGAATGTGAAGAGCCAAGCTTATGCTGCATCTGTACCAAAATACAAATCCTAAACAATAACAACTCACTATTTGGCATATTATGAGGGACTTCTGTTGCACTGTGAGTTAAGTGTATAAAATTGAGTGAGGATTCTTGGGAATATTGTATAGTGGTAGAGTGCTTGATTAGTGTGTGGGAGGTCCTCAGTTGAATCCCCAGCAATTATTTATACATGTAAATTAATAAATATTATATTGCATTACTGGGGAGTCTCAAAGGTTTTTTATTAAATTAATTTATCCATACAGAAGCAATGAGAAGGAAAAATAGGATGGGGGGATTCATGAAATCTCTGTTCTAAGAAGGAATCTTCATATCTTATTAACTACAAGAACATGGTGTGAGAAAATAAGAATATATTAGGAACTGAACATTTCTTATTTAAATAACCAGGCCATTGCTATCTCTTTTGAGTACTGTGGAACATATTGCAATTTGATGGTTTCTCTATCCATAAAAGAAATAAACACTTGGTAAGAAGTTACAAATTTTGGCTTCTTAGTTCAGAAGAAGTTGATTGTGACCTTGTCTAGTGGAATGCTCTCACTTTGATGTTGAAGATGGATTTCACACAGTGTGAGAGCAGTCATTAATATGGAATGTGGATGCTAGGGAGAGAGAAGAGCAGAGATAGAACCCTGGTACTCTGTTAAACCAAGGAGTAAAGGGTAAAAATATTATATCAGCTCATCCTGGCTGTATATTATATGTGCATTTTTAGCTCATCTTTCATGCAGTATGTTTATTTATTTCTTATTTTTTGGACACAATACCTTTATTTTCTTTCTTTATTTATATGTGTTGTTGAGGATCGAATGCAGGGCCTCACATGTGCTAGGTGAGCACTCTAGCACTGAGCCACAACCCCAGCCAAGTATGTTTATTAGTTAAGTAGTACCCTCAGGTCCGGAACCCAAGTGATAAGGTGATTGCAGTTTTGGGGGGGCCTAGCACCTCTTTGATTTGACCAAGTAGAGGTTACAGGAAGGACTGAAGAGGAGTTCAGATGTGGCATCTGCAGACCTTTATATTCCTTGGAGACTGTACTGAGATGTGCTGTGAAGTGTGCCTGAGTGCACCACATCTCAGAAAGCAAGACTCAGAAATAGAAAGAGAATGCAGAAAATCCTGATTCCCAGTACATGATAAAAAATGTTTACCCTCTCTGTACCCTGCTCAAATTCTCAAGTTCATTTTTTCCCTCATTATTAGAGTCTTTCCTAAACTTCCTTTTGTTCTCTGCTACTTTGTGGCTTCATTGACTGTATTTGGTAAAAAAAAAATCCAACATTGTTTCTAGTGAATGCTCACCAATGTTTTATCAACCCAAAGAATTCAATATGCCTGAGAAAAAAAGGCAATTCTACTCTCAAAGTAATGCAGATGACAAAAACAAAGCCAAAAAAATCAAAACAACTTCTCTCAGGAAAGTCTCAAGGACAATGTTGCATGTGTCCTCAGTTAATCAGGTATAGCAAATGTCTGCTCTATGAAATGCTATTTCCTACCTTCTCTTCCTGTCATAATTGAACTTCTGTACCCAGTCCTAATCCTATAGTGATAGAATCAAGATAAGAGTGGAAATAACCCCATTAATTTATTTGGTATAATTTCTGGGTATCTATTTCCCATTCAAAAATGGTCTCTCTTTATCCTAAAGCTTACCTTTGGTATCACTTAGATGGTTTAACAATTGTTTTCATAGGGTCTTACTTTGGGATGCCCATTAAACAGTTCCTGTGGCTAGGTCTTTGAGTTAACTCTATAACTATACCAAAATACTTGAGAAAATCAACTAAAATTTTTGGAGCAGTTTCCTATGACCTAGCAAAACAATTACTTTTGAGCCTGCAGCTAGGTAGCACATTGTAGAAAGCATGTATAGAAGAGAACATGTATTCAAGTTGTTGCCAAATGCAAAAAGAGAAAAAGAGGTGGGAGCCAGGATTCCAGTATCCCCTTCATGGTTATGCCATCAAAGATGAAGAGCCTCCATCAGTCTCTGCCTCTTAAAAGTCCCACCTTCTCCCACTAGCATCATGGACTGGAGATAAAGCCTTGACCACACGAGACTTAGAGGGACAATTCCCTAAACCAAAGCACTAGAATTTATTTCGAAGATGTTAATTTGTGCTTGAAGGAACTCACAGGGAGCAACAGTGAACCATTGGGAGGGAAGGCCATGCAGTATATGGGACATCTAGGGTTCATTCTCTATGTACAAGAAGCTAAGTTTTCAGGTACCTCTGATATATGGAATTAGCATACTCCAGATCCTTTCCTAGAAATTTGAAGATTTATTCACAGGCCTCCATGTCTTGTTAATGATGGTGGCTGCTGGGGGTCCGTTCACTGCCTATGCCTATGAGTGGAGGAATTTGTCCTGTGAAGCTTGGACCACATTTTCATTCAGCTCCATCACTGGGTCACCTGAAAACTTTGTACAATTTTAGTAAAATAAAATATTTTAGCCTTTCTCCAAATTATAATAGCTCAATGTTTCTTCACAATCACTCTGATGGGTCTATTGAGTGCTCCCAATTTGAGCTATGTGGTGACTGCTTACAAACTGAATATATCTCATCCTTGTTTGAATTATGTAAATTGTTCATTTTACAGGTCCTACTTTTCCTATTAAGAGACCTTGTGTAGATTTACTCTAAGCATATATATTTACAATTTCTTTAAGGACATTATGGGGCACCACATAAGAGTGTCAAATGATTATTTTCATTTAATAGAAGCCTCATGCTTCCTAACTTCTGATTTCTGTTTCATCCACCAACATAGATACTGGACTCTTCTTCAGGATCTTCTCTGCTCTGTGGTTCAATGTGGATATCCTGAGAACAATGAGATGATTATATGATCATATCATTGCTGAAATTATTTGTGTTTTCAAATATACAGCTAGATAATAGTTTCTATAGTTATCATTATAAATCTCAATTTTTAAATTAAAAATTATAATTTTCTATTTTTTAGGTAATTTCTCTTCTTAATTTAATTTTTATTATTTCTTTTTGTTTATACATGACAGTAGATTTCATTTTGATATAATTATACCATAGAATATATTATTCCAATTAGGACAACATTTCTGTGGATGTAAATGATGGTGGGATTAATTGTGGTATTTTCATGTATGTGCATAGAAAAATCATGTTGATTTAATTCACTGTCTTTGTTTTTTTCTATCCATTCCCTTCCCTCCATTCCTCTTTATTTAATCTATGAAACTTCTCTTTTTTTCCTAACTCCCAAACCCTTATTTGGGTTAGCTTCCATATATTAGAGAAAACATTTATTCTTTGGATTTTTGTGATTTGCTTATTTCAACTAGCATGATAGTCTTCAGATCTATCCATTTACTGGCAAATGTCATAAAGTCATTCTTCTTCTTGGATAAATAATTCTCCATTATGTATATATGTTACATTTTTTACCAATTCATCTGTTGAAAGGCTCAATATATGCTTCTCTTTGATAAGAAAGTGTGTTGTGTCTGCTTTCAAATATTGAAGTCCATCCTAAGCCCATTGAAAACAACTGAAGGTGTATTGCACTCCCTTTGCAAAATTTTTATTTATTTATAGAATTTACTTATGCAATCCTCATCCAGTGAATATCCAGATGCTTTGGGGCTCTGTGGATAACAAGATGGAACCATGTGTGTGTGTGTGTGTGTGTGTGTGTGTGTGTGTGTGTGTGTTTATTAAAAGAGAGGGAATCAAGTATTCATAAGTATCTATCCATGACTTTCTACCCAGTGAAGCTGCAGGTGCTGGACATCAAGAGGCATCATTTGTGTTTTCTTTTTTTTTTTACTCACTTAGAAAGTGACACATTAAGGAAGAGGCTCTATAGAATGTCTGGAAACCTAGGTACCCTATAAAGCTTCAGCATTACCCACTTACAGATCCCACAAAGTATCCATGTCTTCTGATCCTGCCATGGATGGACTGCCTCACTGTGTTTTAATTCTTCCTGAGAGAAGGTTCATTTTTGTCAAAGAATTGCTGCCAGTGTAGATCTGAGCAGGTGGAGTTAGTGTTGTCACCAATGGCTTAGTCTAACATGTCATGAAGTCAATGATTAATGGAAAAGCCTGATTTTGATTTCTCATAGTGGGTTTAGAAACAATACAACTCCTGAATGAATTCTTAGTGTCATTAATCATTACAAAGAAACCCATAATGAGATATAAAATAATTTCCTTTTAGGGTGGCTCTATTTAAAAAAGAAAGGAATAATAAGTTTTGGCTAGAATGTGCGGAAATAGGAACACTCACACATTGCTCATGGCAAGGAAAATTGGTAAAACCATTGTGTAAAGCAGTACACATTTCCTCCAAGACAGTAAACATATAGTCCCAAATTTCTATTTAATACCCAAGAGAAAAGAAAACACATCCACAGAAGAATGTGAGGTGTGCATAACACATAATGTAGCAGAATTACTCATGAATGTCAAAATATTTAAAATACTCCAATCTCCAATGACTAATAGATGAATAAGCAAAGTAGTTTACTCATATAATGGAGTTTTAATTAGCATCAAGCAGGAACACAGAACTGATATCACATAAGTGCATTCTTGTGTTTTTGTATGTTCAAAAGAATGAACTAATAATCACGGTATTGATCCATTAAATTACATATAAAATGGTGTTATAAATGAAAGTCATAGTATTACTAGTTTTTAGAATAAAATTGTTTCTTTGTAGTATGATGAAAGTAATCTAAAATTGGATTGAGTTGGTTTGCACAAACTTGAAAATACAAATTAAACACATCCTATTGCAAACTACATTGGATATAATTGATGGTTTGCAAATTGTATCTTAATATGTTTGTCAAACATGAAACACAAGGTTCCAACTTGTTATGGTTTTGATTAAATGTCCCCCAAAATCTCATGTGTTACACAAAGCAAAAAAGTTTAAATGTGAAATAGTTGGGTGTGAGAGCATTAATATAATCAGTGCATTAATCCCCTTATAGGTATTAACTGGATAGCAATTGTGGGCAGGAGGGTTGTGCCTGGAGAAGGTGGGTCCCTGGGGGCATATGGAGAAGATTCAGGTTCTCTCTCTCTCTCTCTCTCTCTCTCTCTCTCTCTCTCTCTCTCTCTCTCTCTCTCTCCTCTTCTCTCTTCTCTCTTTTTCCTCTGTCTTCTCCCTGGTGTGATATCTTATGTTGCCTCCTTCAACCACACTATTTTTCCCTGACATCCTGATGTTCTGCCTCATCTTAAACCCAAAGGAATTGAGCCAGCTGTCTATGGACCTATGAAAATATGAGTCCCAAATAAACTTATCCCCCTTAATATTATCCTTGTCAGGTCTTCTGGTTGCAGTATCAACAACAAAAAATGTCTAAAATACAGATCTTGCCAAGCATTTAAATCTGGTATATTGTCTAAGAATCAGGTATTCAGACATGGACACTGTTATGTTTGACATAGAAACCATGTTGGTTGTCACAATCACTTAGTTATGGGGGATCAACCTTATGGGAGGATGAGGGCAGGTTTATGTCTCAGCGCCCTGATAGGTCTGATATACCGTGTAATCACTAAGGTCTTTTCCCCCATTGAACAGGAAAAATAAGCATCACCCTCAGGCTGAAGGGATTCTATGTTTCCAAAAGTGAAACCTGAGAAGTGATCAGAAACACTCAAGAGTCAAGAATTCCTATTCATCAGTGTTTGGGGTACAGCATCAGGAATCTGTTGGTACCAGTCCATAGGATAACTTCCAATGTGATTGCTATTTCCAGTGCAAGAGAAAGTGACTTTTTGTACCACAGATCCTGAAACTGAAGTTTCTGGATCTGTCCAGACATATGATCAGAACCCCAGAAGAGTTAAAGATACAAAGATAAATTTCCTATGCACTGTGTCCAAATTAAAAAATGGTAAAAGTAACCTAGGTGTCCCATATCATTACTTTTCTTTCCATAGTCCATCTCTTGCAGATTATGAGGAGGCTGAGGCATCCAGGCCATGGTGAAGATTCCTTCAGATCTCTGATTCCTGAGGATCCACAGCTGCATCAGAGCCCCATAGTGTGTTTTGGACTTTTTTTTTTTTTTTTTTTTTTGCACTGAAGAGAACTCGCACACTTCCAATATAAATTATGCCCTCCCATTGAATAGTATCATATACCCTGAATTTAGAATCTTTTTTCTGATTAGAAATGGATGGAAACTGTCCTCAGCCTCTCTGGACTGAGCCTTAGTAGATGGATCTCCCCATAATGCCCTGATCACCAGTTTCACATTAGAATCAGTAACAGGTTTTCAATTAGTTAGACTGACTGCACACCTTTTCACTTACGAACAGGGCACTCATGTTTGAGTGCACAGAAAGGGGTCCTGTAGAGTTAATTTGTTTCCTCAAGGTCTTTTCTACCTCATCCTCCTCAGAAAGAGGGGCAATGCTTCACTGCCCACATGCCTCCTTCACAGACTGTAGCTTCTTCATGATGGTTAAACCTTAAATTCTGAGATGTAGTATCCTGAGAAGTTTTACAGTGGCCAATTCATTCACTGAAAATTTATTCTGGGTTCAACACACACCAGAATGACAAAGTGCAGGGACTCACAATTCTGGATTCTGCCACCTGCAGGTGACCACTCAGTGTCCATGATCCCAGTCTCTTTAATCACTATCATAATCTTAGCTGCTGTGCACAAACTAAAACATCCTCCTTGCTTAAGAACACTTGTCCTAGAAAGATTCTCTCATGCAACTATGTCTGCCTCTGTAGAGATGATCAGGTTTAATGTTTACTTTTCTCAAGCATTGAAATGAGATTCACTGGGGACTTGTCTACAAATCTTAGAAGCCACAAAGGTCCCCAGTTCTAAAGGCAGTAGTCACCCTCAGTAAAAGAGAGATGTGAGCTGCACAGTAGGAAATTGGTGATCTGTATGTACATGTGAGAACCTTGCTGACTTCCCCTGAGAAGCAGTAACAATCACACAATGCCTCAGGCTGCTCAGAAAAGCCCTGTTTCCAGATCTCAAATGCCAGGATTAGCCTTAGAACTCTGGGAGCAAATAACTATCAACCATCATGTTTGTTTGTTTTTCTCACTGATGGTGTTTCCCTTCAGCAGTATAATAATTTACATTGCTGTTTCTATCACAGATTTTTGACACCAGGGTTCCAGACATTGGAGATGGATGATACAACCGACCACATACAAGTCCTTAGAAATGAGGGAACAATGATAGATAATTATGAAATTAAGCTATAAATGACCAGAGCCTATAGACCAAGGGAATGTGGCAGTCATGAGGGTCTCATTATGGCCACTTTCTCTGAGCCAAGTATCAGCCACCTGATTATGAAGAAACAGATATAAGATATAGTGGACCTCATCTACAATGAATTCCCTCAGAGTTCTGCATCCTGTAGTTCCATCTCAGGGATTGTACTGTAACACCTGGCTCCTGTAATTATCTGAGGGTACAGTTTTTGTGGCCCCCAAACTTCCAGTTTATTTTTACATCCATACTGAATAAAGACACCACCAGTGTATGACAGAAAGTGACTTTAAGGAGAAAAAAAGAGGGTAAGGGAGTCAGACTCAGGCAATCATGGAGAAATAATAGAGGGCATTAAGGCCATGAATGTTTTATAATAATTATGACTAATCAAGTTGTTCTATAACCTGGAGTAACTGGATGTTTTTCTGCAACATTTTTGTTAATGCCTCATATCTAGGCCCATGATGACTCATGGTGAGCAAAGGAACTCACTTTCCAGGCTCCTTATAGCCTCAGAGAATTCAGGGAAAGGATCCCTGTTTCTTTGGAAGATCTTTCCATTAGCAACATGAGCATAATTGAAGTCCAGTTCCTGGGATGAGACATATTTCCCCCACCTCAGGGTCAATATTGAACACATTGCTTAAATTTAAACTCAGTGGTTAATCACTCTGATAATGATATCTTCACATAATTTCAGATTGTTGATCTTACACAACTACATTCTTAGTTTAAAACTTCATAAAAACTCATAAGTAAATATAATTAGAAAAAAAATATTTTCACACCTCTATATCCTTGCAGCTGCCTCAAATAATTCTCCTTTTTCACAGATAACCATAAAAATGTGAAATATTTTATGAGAAAATTAAGATTTCATAGTTGAATATTCTAGTACATTAGAATCCATCCAAATCTCCAAAAACACATCAGAAGTCATCTTACTTCAAGTTTTCCCATGACACCTTTTTGCTGATTTCTTTTCCTTCTCCATATCACAAATGTAGCATAAAACATCACAGTTTCCCCATAATGTATCATGTTTGTTGACTAACATGTCATGCTTCCCTAGGTATTTTTTCAGTTTCCCCTTCAATACTCTCTGCACTGAATCTTGAATCCCCTCATTGGTACCTGATGGGCACACTTTGATGTCTCCAAATAACCTCTATGGTCAAGTGTACATTCTTGGGGTGTGTCTTATTAATTATCTCTCCACCTCTTTCCTTCATGTCATTCAGACTCATCTCCAGTTACTTCTCCTCTACCCACTGCACACTGAGGTCAGTTGCAAGTTCTCCTAGCTAATGTGATGAGAAAGCAAATTTAATTTTTTTCTGTTCTCAGTAAATGCTATTGGCAATTCTGGAAACATAATTCCTTCATCCATCCTTATGGTATATTTCCATTAATCTTGAAGATATCATATTAGATATAACGACATGGGGTTAGGGTTCTTTGCTTCACAGAAACCCTCACTAGGGAGGTAACCCTCTAATGCCCTGATGGCATTCTTAACTGCTTCTCATACACCTACCATGAAAGAATGGTAGGAACTGCTGCCCTTGGGGAACAACTGTGAAGACAGATATCCTAAAACTTAAAGTAATTGTGCTTGGTATGACTATCCCAGAGGTAGAGATGGCAGGAAAGGAACAATCTGAAGTGCACATAGTAGATATTTGGCATAACTCATGATTATGTGATGTTGGAAGTTTATGGAAGAGATTTAGTACCTGAATGGAATTTCACATATTCTAGGCATTACGTCTGATAAATCCCTTTATAGAAATAAGTCATAAATTAAGAAAACACTTATAGATTTCTTGTTCTTTTAAAATTTTTATTATGCATTATAGTTGAAACTAAATATGGGGGTTCATTTTCACATGATTGTAAGAATGGGACATAATTTGCTCCAATTCAGTCCCCAAGCATTCCCCTTTTCCTTACCTCTTCTATTCTTATTCCCTTTCATCTATCAGTCTTTCTTCTATTTACAGTTCTCTTTAAATCAGTGTGTTATAGATAACCATAAAGGAGAAACTCACTGCTGTATATTCATATGTGTACTTATGATAGTTTGGTCAATTTCATTCCAGTATTCTTTCCTTTTTCAGTCACTACTCTCACCCCCTTAAGATCCTTCCCCTATTGTACTGAGTTCTATTCTATTTTCATAAGATTCCTCTCAGCCACACCTGTGTTTATAGCAGCACAATTCACAGTAACCAAGTTATGGAACCAGCTCAATTGCCTTTCAGCAGAAAAATGGATAAAGCAAAAACAGTCTTATATCCATACAATGGAGTATTACTTAGTCATAAAGAAGAATGAAATCATGACACTTGCTGGTAAATTAATGGAAACAGAGTGGGATAAGCAGACCCAGATATTCAAGTTCTGTCTCACATGCAGAAGCTAGATAAGGGCAAAAATGAAGAGACAGGGATCTTTATTTTTTAATGTCTTTTAAAATCAATATATGCAACTATATTCCCAGCTGTTCAGGAGGCTGAGACAGGAGGATCATGAGTTCAAAGCAGCCTCATAAAATTACCAAGACCCTAAGCAACTTAAAGAGACCCCGTGTCTAAATAAAACATAAAAGTGCTGGAATGTGGCTGAATGATTAAGAACCTCTGTGTTTAATCCCCAGTACCACCCCCCCAAAATTCAATATATGTATTTCCTATAATACAATCAAAACACAGCAGTTTAAAACTAAGCTTTGGAATTTACTTTTTGGTGTGTGCCTATTATGTTTAAAACCCCAGAGGGAAACAAAGAGAAAACAATGATAGCAATGTAGCACAGTGAGGTCACTGCATTGAGACTTTCATCTTGGACGGGTCAGGCCTGTGCAAAGACTGAGGATGAGGATAAAAGAGAGGCAAGGCATGGGACAGGAGCTCCAGAATTCAGCCCCCTGAGACTCCAGCATAGAGTCTGATTCTCTTTAATTCAACATAAGACCCAGTCATGGAGGATCCTCTACATGCTAATGTTTCCCTCCTCATTGATCATTTTCCCATCCCTAAAGAAGAAGTAAAGTCTTCTCAGCTCCCCATCCATCACAAAATGACGGCGCTGTTTGTTCTGCAAGTTTTTTCTGGAGAGTATCTTTTAAAATTCTAACTTGATAACTTTCAGGGCATGGCAGAAGAATGATTTCACAGTCTGACATTTGAACTATCTATCCATTTTCCATAGCTCTCTTACTCCATGGCCTGATTAACATTGGCTATGAAGTATGTTAGAAATCCTTTCAAGTGACAATAAAGATTTGATCTTAAATAAGACACATACATTGGAGTTTTTAAAACATTTCCACTTTGTGAGATCCCTGTACCAGGAAACCATGTGTGTTCAGGATTTTACAACACAGTAAATCAAAATCAGTTAATTTTCCCTTGAGAAAATTTATTAGATAGGATGACAGGAGCCATCAATTGACTTACCCACTGTCACATATCATTATCATCATGGGTTATATTAAACCTACTGACAACTTGTGTATAATATAAAATTCAGTGATGCTTCTTCAAAAGAAATAGCCTAGAAAATAATACTTTAAAACAAAGAGGCATTTACATTCCAGTTTTGACTGAATGGATTTCTCACTGGAATTAGAAAGGAGATTAAAACATGAGCTTTGGAAATATTCAGGTAGAAACAATGAAGTCAAGTTTAAAATGTCCTGAGCTTCTCTCAGAGCTGCACGTGGTCATGTAGTCAAGTGTCAGGTAAGGAGGGAAAATCCAGGAAGTGATACACTGGACATGAGAGGAAAGGCCAAGAGAGATTCTTCCTGCACAGGTGGCCTCTTTGGTTGGAGTAGATATATTTTAAAAGACAAGAAACTCCCAACATTCAATCTCAGAGTTTTCAAGACAGCTTTAGTGGCCTTTTTTCTCAATCTTTCATGTTTATTGAGGTACATATTGATTGCCATCTTCACTGTCATGATGTCATCCCTTCCTGCCTGTTTCTCCAGCAAATCCTAGGTGCTGAGCACCTGATATAAATTCTCCCATGACTTCAGACAAAGCCAAAAACTATAAGAGCTTTTATTCTCACCGTGCTGGTTCACTCTATCACTTCCTAAACCCCATTTCTTATTTTTTATGTTGTGATTTCTATCAATTTCCTAAAATTCTCAAACCTTTAGTTCATAAATTAAGAAAGTTATAATCCACAGCTGGGGATTAAAGTAAACTTGTATAAGTAAGGTAAAAATTAGAGACTAAGCCCTATTGTTCCAGTCTGGAAAGGAATATATTTTTACTCTCCAGGTAACAACACTGTATTAGTACATAACTGTTTTTTCATATATTCATCATTTCCATGAGCAATACATGATATATAATACCAGTCCAGCCATCTATTTCTCAAGAAGTACATGATGTAAATCCATTTAGCTAGGGCTTTGCTCTTGAGAAACGAAAAAGAAACATTTAGCAATGTTGACAGTCAGCACAACAAGACACTTACGAACCCCCTTACAATCTTGGTAACAAGGGAGAGAAAACAGGTTTTTGACCCACTTCTTTATTCATCTGGGTTTCAGAGCTTTAGCCATATGGTTCAACAATCTTAAAATTTACACCACAGATATATTCATCTTCATTCTCAGAGTAGTTGTTAGAGATGTCTAAGTAGCAGTCAGCCAAGAAGTTGGAGTCTTGGAAACAATCAGAGATTCTATCTTTCTTATTCTGGCTTTCATCACTGTGGAGATGAATCACATACAGAGGCACATTCCCTGGGCTGCTGGTAATACTCTAAAATGTAGAAGGTGTTCTTCTTACTGCTTAGGCGCAGTTGAGTTTGGCTGAGTCTGCCAGGAATCAGATAAGGATGACAACTATATCAGCACTGGCTGGGAGTGGGACCTGAATACACAAACTCATTATATCCTGGAATAAGGAGAGAATGAGAGATATTAATGGCAAATAGTTTCAAGGTTTTTGAGGGAGTTGAGGAGATGGATGTTGAGGACTGTCCTGACTTGTACACTGAAGGAGGAGGGTGAGAAAGAAAAGTAGGATGAATGTCATGGTGCAGAAACCCCAGAGGTCTGCTGAGACAGATAAACTGAAGGTCTCTCATATAAACCCTCAAGCATCAGAGGAGTAAGACAGGCCCTTCAGGCAAATTGGCTCCTCTCATTATGGATAACACAATCAGTTTTGGGGTCAGTGTATGGCCCAAACTCTGGGCAGTATTTCTGGGATAATGCGGGGAGTGCAGATGGCTTGGATTAAGGCTCTCTGTGGGCAGAAAGTCCCTGAATACTAAGCCCAATAAGTCTTCATCAAAGACAAGGAGGCAAGTTCATAGCTGACAGCCCCACAGGCCTCTCTATAGCATTTCCACAGAAATTCTTTCTGCCTGGATCAAGGTCATCATAACTGTGAGCACATGTCAGGTGGTTCTGACAGAAGTTTCTGCCTCCATCAGGGCCTTTGCCTCTGCCCTCTCTTTACCCAATGTCTGAGTAAGGCTCCTTTTCAGGAGCAGCCTCTGACCCCACCCCAGTCTTAATTTTCTATTGGGTCCAGCTTAGTAGGAAGAGGATATATGAATTATTTCATGTTAGAGGACAACCTAAGGGAAAGGGGTGCCTCATATTCAAACACTACTGAGAACATAAGTCCAATATCTGAGTCCTGGGAGAGTTCAGGAATGACTCACTTCTCAGGCTGCTCATGAAGCCTGATTTCTCTCTTCCTACTTGATTTCTCATAAGATCAAGCAGGTAAATGCATATAAGTGAGTAATTGGGAAGATAAATTGGTACACTCTATAATTAAGCAATACAGTGCAAATGAAGAAGATGTGAAATTAGAATATCTACAAAGGAGTTGAAAATTAAAACCATGAGCTTAGGGGCTGGGGATGTGGCTCAAGCAGTAGCGTGCTCGCCTGGCATGCGTGCGGCCCGGGTTCGATCCTCAGCACCACATACAAACAAAGATGTTGTGTCTGCCAAATACTAAAAGATAAATATTAAAATTATCTCTCTCTCTCTCCCTCTCTCTCACTCTCTCTTTAAAAAAAAAACATGAGTTTAAGGATTCATATGAAGTTAGGAATTAGAAAGGTTTAAGAAACAAGATATGTGACTGTCAACTTCCAAAGACAGATATCAAATGCTTTCCCTGCATTTTCTGGTATAAAAACCCTGCTATCAACTGAGGAGGTCACAGCAAAGAAATGATAAGAAAGAAAGAGAGAATCAATGAAGTAGGGAAGTGATGAATAATGGCTAGTGATGAATAATGTGACAGCCATTGGGAGATGACACAGAGCTAGAGGAAAGTCAGGTCAGTATGAAGTTTGTTCTGTGCTTGATTTCTGTTCTGCTTCTATTTTTCAAAGCAAATATAGTCTCTCCCAGACATTTACCTATACTTTTTGTTGTCTCCCAAAATGACTTAGTGGATTTTTCTTTAATCAAAACTTTGGTTTAAGGGCTGGGAGTATAGATCGGTGGTAAAGTGCTTTCTTACATGTGTAAGTTACTGGGTTTCATTCTCATTACCACAAAAAAATAAATAAATAAATAAAGATATTGTTTCCAGCTACAACCAAAAAATATATTACAAAAAAAGAAACATTTGTTTTTTTTTTAGTAGTTACACATGACAGTACAATGATCTTGACATATCATATATTTGAATCAAATGGGGTATAATTTCTCATTTTTCCAAGTTTATAGGTTGCAGAATCACATTGATTATACAGCCATGTATATACATACAGCAATACTAGTGTCTATTTTATTCTGCTGCCCTTCCTATCCCCCCTTCCTCTCCCCTCCCCTTCCATCACTTCTCTCTACACAATGTAATGTGACACACTTCTTTTTTTCCCCTCACATCATCATACATGTATTTTGTATAACAATGAGGGTCTCTGTCCATCTTCCATGCAATTCCCCTTCTCCCTCCTTTTCCCTCCCACCTGTCTTTCCTATTTAGTGGTAATCTTCTTCTCATGCTCTTCTTCCCTATCTCATTTTGAGTCACCTCCTTATATGACAGAAGACATTTGGCATTTGTTTTTTTAGGGATTGGCTAACTTCACTTAGCATAATCTGCTCTAATGCCATCAATTTACCTGCAAATGTCATGATCTTGTTATTTTTTTAATGCTGAGTAATATTCCATTGGATATAAATGCCACATTTTTTATCCATTCATCTATTGAAGGGTATCTATGTTGGTTCCACAGTCTAGCTATTGTGAATTGTGCTGCTATAAACATTGATGTGGTTGTGTTCCTGTAGTATGCTCTTTTTAGGTCTTTTGGGTATAGTCCGAGAAGGGGAATAGCTGGGTCAAATGATGTCTCCATTACCAGCTTTCCAAGGAATCTCCATTCTGCTTTCCAAATTGGCTGCACTGACAATGTACGATGTACCTTATTCCCCACATCCTCACCAGCACTTGTTGTTGTTTGACTTCATAATGACTTCCATTCTTACTGGAAGGAGATGGTATCTTAGAGTAGTTTTAATTTTATTTCTCAAGATGGTGAGCATTTTTTTTGTATTTGTTTATTGATTGTATATCCTCCTCTGAGAAGTATCTGTTTAGGTCCTTGGCCCATTTGTTGATTGGGTTATTTATTTTTGATGTTGTTTAACTTTTTCGTTCTTTGTTTACTCTAGAGATTAGAGCTCTATCTGATGTGTGTGGGGGGGTGAAAATTTGTTCCCAAGATGTAGGCTCCCTATTTACCTCATATATTATTTCTCTTACTGAGAAAAAACTTTTTAGTTTGAATTCATCCCATTTGTTGATTCTTGGTTTTAACCCTTGTGCTATAGGTGTCTTATTAAGGAATCAATGCAATTCTGATCAAAATCCCAATGGCATTCCTTGCAGAAATAGATAAAGCAATCATGAAATTCATCTGGAAAAATAAGAGACCCAGAATAGGTAAAGCAATTCTAAGCAGGAAGAGTTAAACAGGTGGTATCACAATACCAGATTTTAAACTATACTACAGAGCAATAGTACCAAAAACAGCATGGTACTGGCACCAAAACAGGCTGTTAGACCAATGGTACAGTATAGAGGACAGAGAGACCAATCCAAAAAATCACAACTACCTTATATTAGACAAAAGTGCTAAAAGCATTCAGTGGAGAAAGGATAGCATCTTCAACAAATGGTGCTGGGAGAACTGGAAATTCATATGCAACAAATTGAAATTGAATCCCTTTCTCTCACCATGCACAAAAGTTAACTCAAAATGGATCAAGGATCTAGGAATCAAACCAGAGACTCTGCATCTAATAGAAGAAAAAGTTTGCCCTAATCTCCATCACTTGGGGTCAGGCCCCAAATTCCTTAATGAAACATTTGTTTTATTGTGCAAGAGATTGTTTTTTGGTTTATGTTTGCTAAAATGTTTCCTCCTTTTTTATACCATTCTTATAAATTGGGTGACAGGAAAACATAGGTATTCATTTTAGAGAAAATGGATTTTAACAATGCAGAAATTCACTTGCCACTTTCAAACCAGTGACTCACAATCCAAATTTTAAAAGATACACAGAGGAGCTAGACATGGTAGCACAGGTCTGTGATCCCAGTGGTTTGGGATACTGAAGCAGGAGGATCACAGGTTCAAAGCCACCTTCAGCAACTTAGTGAGGACCTAAGTAACTCATTGAGACCCTGTCTCTAAATAAAACATTAAAACTTGCTGGGAATGTGTCTCTGGTTAAGACCGCCTGGGTTTAAACCTTAGTCCCAAAGCAGTAATAGTAGTTATAGTAGCAGTAGTAATAGTAGTAGTAGTAGTAGTAGTAGTAGTAGTAGTAATAGTAGTAGTAGAAAAAGAAAAAGAAAAAGAAGAATAAGGAGGAGGAGAAAGAGGATGATGAGGAGGAGGTGGAAGAGGAGGAGGAGGAGGAGGAGGAGGAGGAGGAGGAGGAGGAGGAGGAGGAGGAGGAGGAAAAACACAGAAGGTCCCTATGCAACTGTGCAAATTAACTCTGAGAAGCACTGATCTAAGAAATACAGAGAAAAACGTGTGTGTTTGGTAATAAATTGCTCTTTTTGCTTCAATGTATTCTACTTCTTCCATATATATCCCCCAGACTCACCTGGTTTTCTCTTCTGTTCATTATGCACCACCTTTAATGTACTCAAGGATCTCATTGAAAGAACAGTCATATTGCGCTGAGGTTAAGAAATCTGCAAAAATATCAAGCAACATTTTATTAATGAGAATATGATCTCCTTGAGTTCATATCTTTGTATATTGGTGTCAGAGAAAATTTGAGATTATATAAAATTGTAATTTTTATATTAGTGCTTCTAATCTTAATATTAAAGAGGAAGGGCTATGTTTGTATATTTTAACACAGAAATTTCTCATTTTAGCCTTAAGTCACAATCACAGTCCTCAACATTAAGTCTAAGCAGAACTATAATCTTACTTAGTTAAATTATAGGTCAATTATAGAAAAATGCAGGCAAGTTTAGTAAAAATGTGATATTGAGTATAAGATCTATTCATTTCATAAGTTGACAATGACAATGGTACCATAAACTTGGTGTACATGTAATGTATTGTGTATTGTCTTATTACTTCTTGTAACTAGGCATCCAAAAGTCATAAATGAAATCATATTCCCTGTGAAAATTATAAAGTAATCACTATTTTTCCTTTCCTGGCACCTGGTTGGTTGTAGACACTTTGCGGTGTTCCTTGACCCTATAGTGTTTGCCTCTATATTTACATGACATTCTGCCTGGGTTTCTCTTTCTTCTCAGGGGATTTAGTTATATTGGATCAGTAGATCACCCTACTCCAGTAGAGTCTCATTCTACCTAATGATGTCAACAATGACTCTGTTTTTAAATAAGGTCACAATCTATGGTTCTTGGATCATCACTTCAATATGACCTCTTGGGGGAAAGTATTTTAACAAATAACACTAGAGAAGATGGAAATTTGCCCTAAATGTTTTATATATTTTTTTAATATTTTTAAAGTGATATACAATGTATGTGTACTAAAATTAAATATAATAAAATTGACTTTACTGACACAGAGAAGAAAATTTTCTGCTTTTCTCTTACTTGGTAAAAGGAATATCACTGGAGATGCTTCTTTCTTGAGAAAATACATGACATTTGTGATACAGGTGTTCCTTTTCAGAAAGCAAATAATTGAATTCTGTTTTTCATGGCACACCTTCACCCAAAACGTCATTAACATCCTCCACTTATAATTCAGTCAGGAAAAAAAGATACATTCAGACCTTCTATCATATTTCTCTATGTGGATAGTTAACATTACACTTCCTGAGAGCTCAGAATCTCATGGACTCCATCTCACTTCATCAAGTTTGTTCCCAGCCTCAGTCATAAGCATGTTTTTTTTTTCCTCTTTCCACATCTGGGTTTTACTGTGCTGAGACCAGAGTACACTGGCAGATCTCCACCTTGTCCTCACACTGGGATCCCCTGAGGGTCTAAGGAGGGAGCCTAAAAGCCTCACAGGTAACCAGGAGTGACCATGGCATCATAAATGATTGTCTTGGGGACTTAGAAAGGCCTCTTCTGGAAACAGAGAAGCAACCACTAGTGACTGCTAGAAAGCAGCAGCCTCTGGAGAGCTACTGTCCCTCCTGTGGACAGGGTGAGAACTCCACTAATTAGCAGAGCCTAGAACAGGACAATCAAATGAAAACAAACCTGTTCAGAATGAGGAGGAACAGGAGGATCATTCCAAAGGCAGTACTCTAAAACCTATGTAAATCTGATAATAGTGTGAGCTAAGAAGGAAAGAGAAGGGCAGGCATCCAGTTCATTGTGGGGACATTTTAAAGATCCCAATGGCCGCACAGCAGGACTCTACTGCTCTGTATCTTCCCCTAAGTTTTCTGAGTGAGGGCATGAAGTTGGGTGCTGCATTAGGCATATATGAGCCCTTTTCCAAACCAAAGCACTGGTGCTTGGTTCTTCAGCTCATAGAGAAGCTCCACTGTCAGCGGGACTGCCATGTTGAGAGCTGAGTTTGCCCCATGGAAGGAAGCACCTGCTATAACCTCCATTTCATGGCAGTGAACTTGGTCCAAGGAAATTATTTGTTGGTATGCGAGTCTGTTTCATGCCTTGACAACTTCTGAGAATTGCATAGTGCCCATTCCAATCATTTGATAATCATACTTAAATGCTCTTTTTGTGTTAAATATCTCTCTAATACCAGAAGTTTAGATGCACTATGTTTATCCTTGAGCCCCTTTGGAGTTTTATTTTTCATTTTGTTATATTTTTCAGTTGTATAAAATTCATTGAGTTGGCTTGAATTACTTATTATTATTTTATTAAAATTTACTTCCTTTTTACGCATTTCAAGATATTGGAACTTGCCCATGAAAAAGTTCAGCAAAACACATTAAGCCTGACATCTCCCTTACCCTGTATCTTTGTCATTGAAGCGGGCCAAATGTGTCACAGTGTTACTTAACTAGAGGAGCTGCTATAAACATTGAGGACACTGTGTTAGTGTAATATGAAATTTTTAAAAATATTTATTTTTGTGGTTGTAATTGGACACAGTACCTTTGTTTTATTCATTTATTTTTATGTTGTGCTGAGGATTTAACCCATGGCTTCACATGAACTAGGCAAGCATTCTACACTGAGCCACAACCCCAGTCCCTGTAATATGATGTTTTTATGTCCTTTGGATATAAACTGAACAGTGGGTTAGCTGTGTCAAATGTTGGTCCCATTCCAGGTTTTCTGAAGGATCTCCATATTAATTTCCATAGTGGTGGCACCAATTTGCATTCCCACCAGCAATGTATAATATACTTTTTTCTTCACATTCTCACCAACACTTATTGTTGCTTGTGTGTTTGTTAATTACCATTAGGACTCCAGTGAGAGGAAGTCTTATAAAAGGGTTGATTTGCATTTCTCTAATTGTTAGAGATATTGAACATTTTATATATATAAATAGTTTGCTATTAACTTTTCATAACATTGCAAAACAAAAGCTCCTAGATTCTGGGAGTGAAAGATATCTGTTGAATGTTTGCATCTTAAATCCAAAAAATGTACTCCATATGCTACAGACTGCCTTAGATCACAGACACATTCTTCTATGGTTTCTGAATGGAACACCTTGTCTCTTCCTGCTGCTTTATAGGCATAGAGAAGAAAAAAATACTCAAGTTTTTAGGTAGGTCATAGGCAAGTGCTTACATAGTGTTTCCCATTTTGTGACTGTAACCATTCATTCTGCCTTCCTTTCTTCTCTCTCTGGCTTTGCAAAAATTTGAGTATTTCTGAGAACACAATGATTTTCAAGAATATCATCCTTCATCTAATCCTTCTCTAAGAGATGCCAGTTGCCATATTGGGATGTAATAGTGGAGAATATGTGTGATGTTGATGCAGGGCACACAGATCTTTGTTCCAGGACTGTCTCTACTATTCATTTCTGGCTTCAATACAATCACCTCACATCTCTGGCTTTGGTTCTCTACTATATAAAATGAGATGTTGCTTTTAGTCAGCTTTTAATCACTGTGACCAAAATAACTCACGATAATATCTTAGAGAAGGATAAGTTTATTTTGGGCTCATGGTTTTAGTTCATGGATGTCCCACTCCATAGCTTCAGGCTCAAAGTGAGACAGACCATCAAGGCAGAAGGGCCCAGCAGAGGAAAGCTGCTCAGGACATGGCAGAGTCAGAAAGCAGGATGGAGTTGGCTGCAGCAAGAACAACCCTTCCAGGACACACTCCCAGTGACCCCCACGAAAAAACAGATATTTTTTTAAAAAAATTCTTCCATGTGAGGAATATGTAGGGAAAAATCACAACTTTTGTGTTTTAACTGGGAAAATGAACATGGAAGGTTGGAGAGGGTTTATTCTTCATTAGAGAATTCAAAGCCACACCAGAGTGTAATCAAAAGCTAAAATGCACAGCATCCCTAAGTTTTCTGGGCTCAGGGAAGATCAGCAAAGCCTGAGAAAGGTTCAGGAGATGTGAAGTGGGTAGCAAAAGCTTAACTGGAGTGTGTGTTGCTCATAGGCAGAGACAAAGTAATGAGGTAAAAAGGAGTGGTGATTTTTTTCTCAGTTTATCTCACATTGGAGATCTCATTGACATTAATGATGTACCCAAATGAGAATAAAGAAAAGAGTGAGTTGAGTAGGGGTTGAAAAGTGATAATCAGCCTCTTTTTTAAAATTTTGAGCCTGTTTTTAGGGTGGAATCTACTGATACACAATGAGGTCATACTGACAAACCTTAGGCCAGAGTTAAGACTGAATCCTTAATGACTGATGACTTATATATGAGGTCAGAGATCTAGGTCTTCTTCCATAAAATCCTGGGTACCAATTGTCACAGTAATCTCCAATGTTTCTATACCTCCCTGTGTAAAACAAAATGGCCTCAGGCTCTGAGGCTCATTATGTGATTTTCAAGTAGAGTTATACATATATGTACATATGTGGGAATTTCTACTCCATGAAGGTTCACAATCAACTCTTAAGCTCTGGAACTTTAAAAATCCCCAATGGGAATTAGATGAGATAAGGATGGAAGTCAGTTCCTATTGAAGCCAGATTTAAAGATACTTAATTAGTGTAGTTAAGTAAATTGGGTCTGATATTGAGTCTAATAGAGTAAAACAGGGTTGAGTCTAATGAAGAAAATGGAGATCCATCTGAGTCTGGAAAATCAGAAACCATACCTGGGAGATTGAAATGTTAACATCCCCAAGGCCCTGGCCCATTCTAAAGAAGAGTTAATGAAGCAGCCCCCAGGAGATAGGGAGGAACTAATCAATTCATTCTAAGCCCTTCCTGCCTGCACCACTTCTCCCCTGCCCCATGGGTCCACCTGTTTCCAAACTTTTGGCCTTACAAACTGCATCCCACATCCCATGCATAATAAATGGAAATAAGCAAAATTAAAAAACAGAAATGTAGAAGGACAAAGAAAGAACAACTTAGAATTAAATGGGATGGGACTTCCTCATCCCATGGACTCCATATGCCTTTCTGATCCCCTTCTTCATGGGTGGTAATCTGTTCTGCTATCCTTTAATAAAACATTTTACTTTCTAAACCAAATTTACCTTGGTGTGCTTCTCAGGTGTCATATTTCAGCATTCAGGGGAAGCCAGACTCTTTAAGGTAACTGGCGGTATCACTGTGATGCTAGAAGAACCTACCTATGAAAGTCCACATTATCCTGAGTGCTATCACATGAAGAAGAGTGTAATCCTTGGGACTTCCCTCACTCAAGTTCCCAGGAAGACTCTCAGAGTTTTCTAATCAATGGTGGAACCTCTCCTTCAGTCACTCATGTCCCTCAAGAAAATTTTCCAGTTTCACTCCCAAACTTCTTACCACTTCCCTTTCCCAATACCTAACTTTCTCTACTTGACATCAAACCAAATGTGCAGATACCCAGCAAGGGAGCCAGGCCAGCCATGGGCCTAAAATTTCTCTGATGCCTCCATCCTCTCAAAGCATTTTGCTAGTGTCTCCATACCTGAGAGCCTGTTAAAACCCAAAGCACAAACAACTAGAGACAATCAGGAGGGTTCTTCTTTGAATCCTTAAAGAGCAGAGAACATACTGTGGAGGAAGTTTTATCTACTGGAAGGGACTCTGAAGTTTGGCCAAGAATAAAGCTCATTTACTGCTTTTTTAACCATATAATAAAATCTAAATCTACAACATCTGGTTGTAAAATCAGATCACCATATTGATCACAAAAAGTTTGGATGTTATCATATTTATTGTATTGTTATTTGATTTTATGGTGATTTGGGTGTTTATTTATTTTTAGTTTTCCTAAGATATCAGAAGCTTTTATTATAAAATTCAGAGGACTTCAATATATATTTACTTGAAGGTATATATAGTATATAAGCATATTAATTTAAAGTTGGTGAAGAGGTAAAGCCCATAACAGCAAGCAGGCTAATAATTTTGTATCAATTCCCCATATGCCTGTGTCACTATGAGAAACATTATTGTGGCCAATGACACAATAAGAGTCAGCCCCATCCAAGATGCAGCCCAGAAATGAGACAAAGTGATGAATTTGTTGGGACATCTTTGAATCAAGAGAAGAGGCCAGGTACCCCAGTGACAAGTAGAATATCCAAATCTGAGTAGTTTCCAATATAAAATTTAGAATCATTCCCAATCTTGTGCTGATTCCACTGTCATTTTTCAGAAACACTGAAGATATTGCTCAGGATGCAGGTGACTCTGACAGATGCTTTAGGAGGTGCTGAAAGGGAGGGTGGCTGAGTCAGCAGAAGCTTGGCAGAGAACCTGAAAACACAGACAATCATGGGTGCTGGAGTCCGACCATATCTAAAATACTGCTCATCTAAACTAAAATAATTTATATAGGATGGGAGCTGTCCTGGGTCTCTAAGACCTGTCCCTGTGTGTGTAATGAGAGAGTAGCAAGAGGAATGAGGGTACAGGCCATGGTAGACTGCTGCTTGATCCCCACAGAGAGACTTTGCTAAATCAGGCTTGTCTTATTTTCTCTGCTCCTTTCAGGTAAAAAATAGTGGTTGTTCAGAAAAATTGAACTCCTTTTCCTGCTTTCTCAGATTACCTCATGAGCCTTTGAGAGGATCTGAGAGAAAGAACTCTGAAGGAGATGCCCATTTGGAATATCACCATAGCAGATGTCATAGACAGAGCAGCTTTTGGAAACCTTGCACAAGATCCGGCTTGGGAGTCTTCACCAGGCCCTGAGAGCAACAAGGCGAAGGTCACCTTGGGAAGCACAGGAGACAGCTCAGCCTTTACTAGACCTAAGGCTAGAGGGCTCAGCCAGCTGTGAGAAACATAATGAAAGCCCTTCCACAGCTCTTCTTTGACACCTATTGTCACAGGTCAATCTTTAGGGTCCTAAGACCTGAATGCTACAGAGTTTGCCACAATCATTGGACACATTGCTTTGCCTGGAATGCTTAATAATGAGTTGCATATAAGCACAATGTTATCAATATTAGCATACTGCTTCTCATTTTAAAATAAGCAATATAGAGAAGAAAGAACACAATGTTGTGAATGTGATAAGCTCTAACAATACACTAATCCTCAACAATTAAAATTCTCTATATGGGACATTAATAAGTCTTCTCAGAGGAACTGCACCTTGAGTTGTGTCTATAAAATTGAATAAGGATAGCTTGGAATGTTGCACTGTGGGGGAGTGCTAGCATAGCTTGTGGGAGGCCCACAGTTGAATCTCTAGCAATTACATATGTACATACACTATATATTTAAATTACATATTTTATATTACATATGATATTGCATTGCTGAATATTTTCACAAGATTTCTGAAGAATCAATGGGAATGGAAAACAGGATAGGGAGATTCTTCAGACCTCTGTTCAAAGACAGAATTTTCATAACATGTTACACACAAGGACCTGTGGGTAGAGAAAGAAGAATAATATTAGAAACTGGAATTTTCTTGTTTCAATAACCAAGCAAGTGCTATCACTGCTGTATAGTGTGGAAAATATGGCAATGTGATGGTTTCTCTATGTATAAAAGTATCCAAGACTTGATCAGGTGTCAGATATTTTGTCTTCTCTGTTTAGAAACAGTTGACTGTGATCTTGACTAGTGGCATGCTCTCATCTTAGTTTTGAAGATGGGGTTCAGGCAGTGTGAAGGCAGTCATTACTGTGGAATATGGACTCCAAGAACAGAGAAGACTTAGGGATACAACAGGGGAAGCACAGTTCAATCAAGAAGTAAAAAATAAAATAATCCTGAAAACTATCATCTAATGCACATTATTATGTGCATTTTTACTTAATCATTCAAGCAGTGTGTTTATTAACTAACTAGTACCTTCAGATATGTGCCTCAAATGATATGATGAATGTAGGCTAAGAAGATACTAGAACCTCTTTGATTGTCCCAGAGATTGCAGGGAGGACTAAAGAGGAGTTCAGATAATTGTATGGAACATTTCTTCACAAATGAACTGAAATTAACCAGCCTCTTTTCTTAGCCTATCTTTAAGGACAGTCATCATCGGGCTGAAGAGTGGTTCGTTTCCGTTCTTATGATTCCCATATCCTGTGATCATATTTCTATCCAGGCTAAGTCATGTGCAGGTTTAGATCTCTGTTCCCCATCTGGGTCTGACTGTACTGAGCATCACTGTAAAGTTTCACACATTGAACCTGTTACACCCTCAGGCTGCACACCTGAGAGGACCAGGCAGCTTTGCCCACAGTAAGGGAGCCTGACAACAGGGAATGTGACCATGAGTGACTGCTATTTCTGTTTCAAATCTGTGTCCTGGGCATTTGGCTTGTCTTCTGTTGCAACCAGTATGAGAAGTGATCATTGGTAAAAAAAAAAAAACTGTTCTGGAGCCAGAGATGAGAGTGACTGCCACTCCTGAGCAAGTGGCCAGTGAGAGTTCCTAAGTTTATAATCTAAAAGTGAACTCTAAAACACAAAACATGTCTATAAGGAGAAAGGGCAACACAGGGCCACTACAACAGCTGTAATCTGAGCACTGAGTGATGAGGAGAAGGAGGCAAGTCCAGTGTGTAGTATGCATTTTGGAAGGAACCACTTGCACTAAAGATTAGGCCAGGTTTTATAATGACCCATGATTTCTTACTAAAATGCATGAATAAAGGGGGTATATTTGTGTGGTGTATTATATAAATATGAGCTTTTTACCATCAACTTCCAAAACATGGTCCTCAGTCCTCACAGCACTTATATTTTCAAAGAAAGACTCAGGGTGGCTGTTTGCTATGATTTTCCCCATGGGAGGAAGCAGCTTCTCTAGCATTGTACATGGTCCACTGAACAACTGTTCATGGTCCAATAAAGCTAAACAACTTGAGTTTCCATGAGTTTCCTAGAAATATCTACAGTGCCCACTGGAGGACTTTTGGCCTAAAGTTGAAAGGTCTCATTTCATAAATAATTGTTGAATTATTTGTATGATATTCTGGCTGTATTAGCAGGGTGCTCTCTCATTTGTTACTTGAGTTTACTTTGAGTATTCCTATTTATCTATATTTATCTGTTTTTGTTTCTTTGTTTATTGAAATCATTCCCAGTTGTAGGCAATTAAATTTTAGTGTTGCATGTTCTTATACTTGCCTGAATTTTTATCATTAACATACTTGTATTTATTTTGTATAATGCCTCATTGGTTTATTATAATTGTATGATAATAGTGGGATTCATGGTACATACAATTTTACATCAGGAAACATATTTTCATCATCAAATTAATTCCCAATTATTCTCTTTCCCTCAAATCCTCCTATAATCCTCTTTTTCTATTATACTGATCTCTTTTCTGTTTTTCTTTACTTGCTGCATTAACATTATTAATAACATTGGGATTAACTGTGATATATTGCTACATCTACATAGCATCCTTGGTTTGGTATCCTTCCACAGGACCTGTCATTCCCTCTTTTTTTTTCTTCCCTGGATCTTCTTTCTTTGTTCATTATTTCTCCCTTCAATAATCCAGTTCTTTCTTTCATAAGTGGAAGTTGCCAAGAGAAAAATAAATTAACATGGAAACTGTCTCATGAGTTTTTTGAATGAGTTAAAGAATTGTTTTCAGGACTGACTTGCTTATAAGGTTGTTTATTTTGAGCTTCTCATTGAATATAGAGAAGGCTTGAGTAAAAAATTATTTTAGTTACATATTCTATATGGTTAAAAGAAAGAGGAAACATTCAAAGTTAGAGAATTAAATTTTCTTTTCATTCCATTTTTAGTATGATTGTTTTATAAATAGTTCAGTGGAAATAAGGTCAGTCAGTCAGGCAGATGTTCAGCCAGGTCTACATGACCATACCATTAAAACCAAACAAAACAAAAAGAAAAAAAAAAAAAAACCTCAGAGGGGGCATTTCTTTTCTTTTTTTCCTCTTTTGTTATCTTGGTATCAGGGATTGAATCCAGAAGGGCTTTAATCACTGAGCCATATCCCCAGCCCCAACCATTTTTTTTTCCCAGAGAGAGTGTTTTGATAAATTTCTGAGGTCCTTGCTAAGTTGAAGAGGCTGGCTTTGAATTTTTGATCCTTCTGCCTCAGCCTTCCAAGCTGTTGCAATTACAGGTGTGCACCACGACAGCCAGCTTTTAGGATTTTCTTGTTTCACAATAATGTATGCATGATAGCACACATTATTTCTAGGAGAGATAGCAATGGCCATGATTGTATCAGGAGAGTAAAACTACCTCTTAGAATAAGTTTAGAACTCCCTCATCTTCAATTTCTGGAGACTTCATTGTGGCTTAATATATAATCTACCCTTCCCATGAATCCATGTTTAATTGCAAAGAATATTTCTGTTCATGGTTCACTGAGAAACTGTTCAAAGGCTAATGTGGGTGAAAGTCAGAACACTATTTCCCACAGTGGTAATCAGAGTGACCAGTTTTCCAGTTGTGCTTGCATCTACATCTCCTAAAATCATTCTTACTGATCATCCTGCTATGGAGCAAGTGGAGATTTATATTGAATCAGACAAGCATGAAAGACACATTATCAATTAGCATTGAGATGTATAGACTTAGCAATTTTATTTTGTTATCAGATCAGATAGTCTTTATCATTCTGGATGAACACAATTGCAACCCTTGATATGAAATAACAGCAAAGCTCATGCTCACAAACCTTTTCTACCACATGAAATGAAAGGTGATTCTCCATGTGTTCATTTCATTCTTTCACTAACTCAATAGAGAATCACTCATTGGAATAATTCTGGTCAGCCTGCAAAAGAAAACATGCATGGGAGAAGGAGAGTAGTAGCTATTCCAATTATCATGCTATTGTCCAGATGTATCCCAGGCCTCCTCTGATTCTACTTTATTGAGCAAGACAGTCCTTAGCTAAGGCACTCTTCATGGAGGCAGAGAATTATGTCTGGTACTCCAAAGGATCTGGAAACTTGAAAACCATGACACCACTTGTGCATACATCTGATGCAAAGTCTCATGTCCAACCAATTCCTGGACACCTTTTAAATTGCTCACCAAAGCAATGTTCATAGCCTTTGACGATAAGAAACAACTTCAATATTTCAAGTTGAGTATTAGGATAAATAGCTTCTCTGTGACATTTTTTGTTGTTGTTTTATATTGTTTTGTTTTAGGGACAGATTGTTTCTTAGTTGTTGAAACTTGCCTCCAACTCGGTATTCCCACTGGCTCAGCATACTGAGTTTCTGGGATTCTGTACATTTACCACCACAGCTAGCAAAAGATTTTGTCCCTGAAGAAATCTAAGGGGAAGTTTCCCAGATCTAGATCTTGCCGTCTTCATCATTCTCCTTAGATGTTCTAGCACATCTTCTTGTAAAATGAGGTATTTCCGAGATATTGGTTATAAACACTGGGAATCTCAGCTGAGATTACTATAAGAGGGAAACCTGAAAGGCACTCATTTCTTACTTACCTCCCTGAAATTTAGAAGCCTGATTTGGACTCTCCACTGGAAGTATATGTACTAAAATGCCTTTAAATCTTTTCTCATGGATGCCATAGACCTGGACACAGTTGTAAGTACTCACCTTAAACAACCATCCCTGTCCTGAACCTCCCTGATGTGTCATTTGTTGTTACCAGCATATGGAGATTCCACAATTTTCTTAGGAGTATTCATGTCACCAAATGGTGTCCATTAAACACGCTGCAGTTAGAGAGGTCTTTGAAGAGACTGTGGTAATATAACAGAAATGGTCAAATCTCTCTGACCTAAACACACAGGTCAGGAGCCTAACACTTCCAGTGCTCTTTTGCTTCCAAGTAACTTCCTAGGAGTGTTGCATGTCAGCCTTCTTGCCATATATCTCAGTCCCACCACAAGCCCTGAATTAGGACAGTCACTCTTCCAGATGAAGGGCCTGGCTAGGCCTATCCACAGGCTCATTGAGGAGATGTTGAGCCCAGTGAAGAGTGAGCAGATATCAAAGGTAAATGGTTTCTAATTGTACTTCATCAATTTTTGAAGGAAAGATCTTAGATCAGGATGTCAATAATACAATGAACACAGCAAAGGCTGAATTTTATTGCTCACTATACTGATGGAATTATAAAATAAAATTTTGATACAAAAGTGATCAAGTGTCCATCCACACAAAAATATGTAGGGAACACAAGATATTGTCATGCTGTAAATTTGGGATAATCAAGGGAAATTCAACACAATGTGGAGGGTCCCAAAAGAAATATATAGACTGGAAGAAATCATTCAAGAATGCATATCTGCTGTGAGTTTCTAAATATAAAAGTTATATTAAAGGAAACCTGACCAATATTCAAAAAATAAATTCAGTGGTTGCTTGGTTGTTTCTTTGAGCAGAGATAGAGGGAGGATTCTGAAAGGGCAAAGGGGGTTTTATGTGACTGGTGGACAGATTCCTTGGCCTGAGTGTGTTGGTATTTCCAAAGGTGTGAAAATATCTCAAAATCTCTCAAAGTTTTTCACTCTTGTGTGTTTTATTTTCTGTAAAATACTGAATATGAGGAAACTTATATAAAATAAAGCTAAAACACGAATCACAGATACACATAATGAGGGAAAAGGAGAAGACAATAGAAATAGAAAATGGAAAATAGGAAAAAATGGAGAGAGGAACCACAGGATTCCCATTAGATATAAATTCTGAGATGCCCAGGGTTTCAAAGGCTGCCTCATCACCTGAACTTCAAGACAAAGAGACTACAACATCCTGTTAAGCTCCTCAAACTAATGAAAATCAGGAATCTCTGTTCTTTAGAAGACATTTTCCAGGGGTGGATCGAAGATGGTGGAGTAGAGAAGATACTGTTTCTGGCTGCTCTGGGCATGAATCTGAGAAAGCTATCAGGTGGCCTCTCCATGGGGTCTCACCTTGACACAATACAACAACCCAGAGAATGTGACAGGACCACATACAGCGGATTTTCTCAGAATCCACTAGAGCTGCAAACACCCAGCAGAACTCAGAGCCTCTTTATTCTGATAAGACTCCACACTCCAGTGCCAAAGCCTGCAGTTTGAGCACATGTGTGGCTCTCAAGCAGCAGAACAGAAACACCAAATCAGCACCTCTGCAGAGCAGCAGAACTCCAGACTACATTTGCTCCCACACAGATCACTGGACTGCATTCTAGCTACAACACAAGGACATCCCAGCTCCTCCAACTTCACCAGACATCCCAACAGGGGAAACAGGTGAATTCAATCTTAGTAAACCTTTCTCTCCAATTTTCGGTGGGCATGGCTACCCGTGCAGATCTGCTACTGAACAGGTGATATATTGTTGATATTGGGAAGTGTCAACATTGTTCTTTCCCACTAAGGAGGGATCTTGGAACTACACAAGAGCACTACAAATATATAGGGTAAAAACAATAACACACCAGTCCCACGGAGTTGGAAAGAAATGTGGGCAACATGAATAGATAAGGGAAGAAAATACCACAAACAATTCAAGACAACCCATCTTTAGAAGACTTAATAGAAACAGCAGAAAAAATGAGAAAGTAAAGTTTTAGTATTTACATAAAACAGATGTTTTGGAATCTCAAAGAAAACATTGGCCAACAAATGCAGACAGTGAAAGGTCACTTTGACAATGAGCTACATAAAAAAATCCAAAAAGCAAAAGATCACCTCTATAGGAAAATAGATGTTATTAAAAAAAAAAGAAATCTTGGAATGTAAGAAATAATAAACCAAAATAAAAACACAAATGAGAGCATCACCAGAAGAGTGGAAAATGTAGAAGATAGGAAATTAGACAAAGAATACAAAGTATATTATCTTTAAAAGATCATTGAAAGCACAGCAAAATGAGAAAAAAAACCATGAGTAGAACATCCAAAAAATATGGGATAGCATAAAAAGACCAAATTTAAGATTTATTGGAATTGAGGAAGAAATAGAGGTCCAAACCAAATGAATGAGAAATCTGTTCAATGAAATAATATCAGAAAACTTTCCAGACATGAAGAATAAAATGGAAATTCAAATCCAAAAAGTCTAAGAATGCCGAATGTGCAAAATCACAACAGATCCAATACAAGACACATTATAATAAAAATGTCCAACATACAGAATAAGGAGAGAATTTTAAATGCCACAAGAGAAAGGAATCAGTTTACATATAGGGGAAAACCAATTAGGATGATCGCAGATTTTTCAATACAGACCCTGAAAGCTAGAAGATCCTGGAACAACACATTTCAAATACTGAAAGATAATGAGTTCCAACAAAGAATTTGTAACAGGCAAAACTAAGCTTCAGATTTGAATATGATAAACACGATAAACAAAAGTTAAAGAATTTACAGCTAGAAAATTGGCACTAAAAACATTCTTGCCAAAATATTTCATAAAGAGGATATGAAAAGCAACAAAGAAAACCAGCAGAGGGAGGTAGTACACTTAAAAGAAAGTATAATCAATGAGGAAAACTAAGTCAAGTTAAACAACAAAAATAAACAATTATGGCTGCAAATATAAACCATGTCTCAATAGTAACCCTAAATGTTAATGGTTTAAACTCACCAATCAAAAGATATAGGCTAGCATATTGGAATAAAAAAAGGATTCAACAATACGCTGCCTACAGGAGATTTGTTTGATAGGAAAAGACATACACAGGCTGAAGGTGAGAGGTTTGGAAAAATCATACCACTCCCACGGACTGTGGAAGCAAGCAGGGTCTCCATATTCATATCAAATAAAGTAGATTTCAAGCCAAAGTTAATCAAAAGTATAAATATGGACATTACATACTGCCCAAGGGAACCATAATCCAAAAAGACATAAAAATCATGAGTATACATGTGTCCCAAGAAATGGTGCAGCTATATTCATCAAACAAACTCTTCTTAAGTTAAAGAGTCAAATCAACCACAACACAGTAAACTTGGGTGACTTTAACACACCTCTCTCTCCACTGATGAGATCTTCCAAACAAAAGTTGAATAAAGAAACTATAGAGCTGAATAACACAATTAATAACTTAGACTTAACTGACATATATAGAATACATTGACCAGCATCAAGCTCATACACTTTCTTCTCAGGAGCACATGGATTCTTCTCAAAAATAGATTATATACTATGCCACAGGGCAACTCTTAGCAAGAGATACTACCATGAATTGTATCTGATCAAAATGGAATGAAATTGGAAATCAACCACAAAATAAAGGACAAAAAATTCTGCATCACATGGAGACTGAACAATATGCTACTGAATGAACAATGGGTTACAGAAGACATCAAGGAGGAGATTAAAAATTCTTAGAGATAAATGAGAACACAGACACAACATATCAACAATCTCTGGGACACTATGAAAGCAGTACTCAGAGAAAAGTTCTTTGCATGGAATTAATTCCTTAAAAGAAAAAGTCAACAAATAAATGACCTCACACTACATCTCAAAGCCCTAGGGAAATAAAAGAACAAATCAGCAGCAAAAGCAGTAGAAGGCAAGCAATAATTAAAATCAGAGCTGAAATCAATAAAATTAAAACAAAAAAAATTAAAAATAGACAAAACTAAAAGTTGGTTCTTTCAAAAAATAAAAAAGATTGACAGACCATTAGCCATGCTAATGAAGGCAAGGAGAGAGAGAACTCAAATCACCAGCACAAGTGTTGAAAAAGACAATATCACAACAGCTAGTACATAAATACAGAAGGCAATTAGAAATTATTTTGAAACCTCTACTCTAATAAAATAGAAGACAGTGAAGGCATTGATGTATTCCTTAAGTCACATGATCTGCCCAGATTGAGTCATGACGATATACACAACAAAACAGACCAATATCAAGTGAGGAAATAGAACAACCTATCAAAAGACTACCAAGCAAGCAAAGCCCAGGACTGGATAGATACACAGCCGAGTTCTACACAACCTTTAAAGAAGAACTAATACTGATACTCTTCAATTTATTTCAGGAAATAAAAAAAGAGGGAGTACTTCCAAACTCATTCTATGAGGCCAATATCACCCTGATTCCAAAACCAGACAAAGATTTCAAAGAAAGAAAACTTCAGACCAATATCTCTAATGAACATAGAGGCAAAAATCTTCAATAAAATTCTGGCAAATTGAATACAAAAACATATCAAAAAGATTGTGCACCATGAACAAGTGGCATTCATCCCAGGTATGCCAGGTTTCTTCAACATATGGAAATCAATAAATGTAATTCATCACATCAATCTACTTAAAGATAAGAATCATTTGATCATCTTGATAGACACAGAAAAAAACATTTGACAAAATACAGCACCCCTTTATGTTCAAAACACTAGAAAAACTAGGGATAACAGGAAGATATATCAACATTGTACAGGCTATCTATGCTAAGCCTCAGGCCAACATCATTCTAAACAGAGAAAAATTGAAGGGATTCCCTCTAAAATCTGGAGCAAGACAGGGATGCTCTCTCTTACCACTTGTATTCAACATAGTTCTTGAGAAACTGGTCAGAGCAATTAGACAGAGGAAAGAAAGTAAAGAAATGAGTATAGGAAAAGAAAAATTTAAACTAGCACTACTTAATGACAATATGATTCTATACCCAGAACACCCCAAAACTTCACCAGAAAACTTCTAGAACTAGTAAATGAATTCAGCAAAGTACTGAGAGATAAAAATATCAACATCTATAATCAAAGGCATTTCTGTATTTCAGTGACAAATCCTCTGAGAAGGAAATGAGGAAAACTACCCCATTCACAATATACTCAAAAATAATAAGATACTTGGGAATCAACTTAACAAAAGAGGTGAAAGATCTATATAATGAAAACTACAGAACCCTAAAGCTATTATTCAAAGAAGACCTTAGAAGATGGAAGAATCTACCTTGCTTTTGGATAGGCAGAATTAATATTATCAAAATGACCATACTACCAAAAGCACTTTTGGGATTTTGATCAAAATGCAATTTTGATCAAATTCCCAATGGCATTCCTCATAGAAACAGAAAAAGTATTCATGAAATCCATCTATAAAAATAAGAGACCCAGAATAGCTAAAGCAATTCTAAGCAGGAAGAGCGAAGCAGGTGGTATTGCTATACCAGACCTTAAACTATACTACAGAGCAATAGTTACAAAACCAGCATGGTATTGGCACCAAAACAGGCTGGTAGATTAATGGTACAGAATAGAGGACACAGAGACTAATCCACAAAATTACAATTACATTAGACAAAGGTGCCAAAAATATGCACTGGAGAAAAGATAGTATCTTCAACAAATAGTGTTGGGAAAACTGGAAATCCATATGCAACAAAGTAAAATTTAACTCCTATCTCTCACCATATAAAAAACTTAACTCAAAATGGATCAAAGACCTATGAATTAAACCAGAGACTCTGCATCTAATAGAAGAAAAAGTAGGCCCTCAACTTCATCATGTGGGATTACGCCCCAACTTCCTCAAGAAGACTCCTAGGACACAAGCATTGAAAACAAGAATCAATAAATGGGATGGATTCAAACTAAAAAGTTTTTTTTCCCAGAAAAAAAAAAAAATCTGTGAGGTGAATAGAGAGCCTACATCCTGGGAGCAAATTTTTACCCCTCACATATCAGATAGAGCACTAATCTCTAGGGTATATAAAGAACTCAAGAAGCTACGCACCAAAAAACAAATAGACCAATCAACAAATGGGCTGGGGACCTGAACAGACACTTCTCAGAAGAGGATATAAAATCAATCAACAAATATATGAAAAAAATTTCATCATCTCTAGCAATCAGAGAAATGCATATCAAAACCACTCTAAGATATCATCTCACTCCAGTCAGAATGGCAGCTATTATGAAGACAAACAATAACAAGTGTTGATGAGGATGTGGGGGAAAAAGGTATACTCATACATTGCTGGTGGGATTGCAAATTGGTGCAGCCAATTTGAAAAGCAATATGGAGATTACTTGGAAATCTGGAAAGAGAACCACCATTTGACTCAGCTATTTCTCTTCTTGGACTATACCCAAAGGACTTAAAAATCAGCATATTATATGGACACACCACATCAATGTTTATAGCAGAACAATTCACAATAGCTAAACTGTGGAGCCAATCTAGATGTTCTTCAGTGGATGAATGGATTAAAAATGTAGCATTTATAGACAATGGAATATTACTCAGCATTAAAAAAGAACAAAATCATGGCATTTGCAGGTAAATTGATGGCATTGGAGAAGATAATGCTAAGTGAATCAGCGTTGAAGTAAAAAACAAATGCCAAAAGTTTTCTCAGATAAAAGGGGGGTGACTCATAGTCAGGTAGGGATTGAGAACATGGGATGTTTAGATTAATTCTAGATAGGGAAGAGGGGTATGGGGACAGATAGAGGGAAGGGGATTAGCAAGGATGGTGGAATGTGATGGTCATCATTATCTAAAGTACATGTATGAAGACTTGAATTGGGTGTCAACATACCTTATATACAGAGATATGAAAAATTGTGGTATGCACAAAAGTTAACTCAAAATGTATCAAGGAGCTTGATATCAAATCAGAGACTCTGAGACTGATAGAAGAAAAAGTTGGCTCTAATCTACATATTGTGGGGTTGGGCTCCAGATTCCTTAATAGGACACCCATAGCACAAGAGTTAATAACAAGAATCAACAAATGGGACTTACTTAAACTAAAAAGTTTTTTTCTCAGCAAGAGAAACAATAAGAGAGGTAAATAGGAAGCCTACATCATGGGAACAAATTTTTACTCCTCACACTTCAGATAGAGCCCTAATATCCAGAGTATACAAAGAACTCAAAAAATTAGACAATAAGATAACAAATAACCCAATCAACAAATGGTCCAAGGACCTGAACAGACACTTCTCAGAGGAGGACATACAATCAATCAACAAGTACATGAAAAAATGCTCACCATCTCTATCAGTCAGAGATGTGCAAATCAAAACCACCCTAAGATACCATCTCACTCCGGTAAGATTGGCAGCCATTATGAAGTCAAACAACAAGTGCTGGCGAGGATGTGGGGAAAAGTGTACACTTGTACATTGCTGGTGGGGCTGCAAATTTGTGCGGCCAATTTGGAAAGCAGTAGGGAGATTCCTTGGAAAGCTGGGAATGGAACCATCATTTGACCCAGCTATTCCCCTTCTTGGACTACTCCCTAAAGACATTAAAAAAGCATACTACAGGGATACTGCTACAATGATATTCATAGCAGCACAATTCACAATAGCTAGACTGTGGAACCAACCTAGATACCTTTCAATACATGAAGGAATAAAAAATTGTGGCATTTATACACAATGGAGTATTACTCTGCACTAAAAAATGACAAAATCATGAAATTTGCAGGGAAATGGATGGCGCTAGAGCAGATTATGCTAAATGAAGCTAGCCAATCCATAAAAAACAAATGCCAAATATCATCTTTGATATAAGGAGAGCAACTAAGAACAGAATAGGGAGGAAGAGCATGAGAAGATCACCATTAAACAGGGACAAGAGGAGGGAGGGAAAGAGAGAGAGAAGGGAAATTGCATGGTAATGGAAGGAGACCCTCATTGTTAATCAAAATTACATATAAGAGGAAGTGAAGGGAAAGGGGAAAAAACAAGAGAGAGAAATGAATTACAGTAGATCCGGTAGAGAGAGAAGATGGGAGGGGAGGGGCGGGGAGGGGAGGGGGGATAGTAGAGGATAGGAAGGGCAGCAGAATACAACAGACAGTAGTATGGCACTATGTAAAAAAGTGGATGTGTAACCAATGTGAATCTGCAATATGTATACGAGGTAAAAATGGGAGTCATAATCTGCTTGAATCAAATGTATGAAATATGATATGTCAAGAGCTTTGTAATGTTTTGAACAACTAATAATAAAAAAAGAAAAAAAGTAAAATTGTGGTATATATGTGTATTAAGAATTGTAATGCAAAAAAAGAAGTACATGTATAATGGCATAAATTGACATGAACATACTTTATATACATAGATACAAAAAATTTGCTCTATATGTGCAATAAGAATTGCAGTGCATTCCAATGTTGTTGTGTATTTTAAAAATAATAAAATCAATTTTTTTTTTCAAAAAAGAAGACATTGTCCTAAAGACATGCTGCTGTGAATTACTTTGAAGAGAGTGGACAAGAGGCTGCAAAACCATGCAAGGAGTTTCAGCTGGACCTATAGTGAAAGGTAGCAGAAAAAGCCAGAGACCAGGCCTGAGCAAAGCTGCATAGTGTTTGCTCTCCTAACAGATGGTAAAGGGGTTCTTGTCTTACTTCCCCATGAGCTTGAAGCACTGTGCAAGTATCAAGGCTGTCATCATAAGACTGACAGTAATAGTCAGCCTCATCCTCAGGCTGTAGCCTAGTGATAGTCAGTGAACCAGAGTTGCCAGACCTGGAGCCAGAGAAGCGATCAGGGACCCCTGAGGGTCGATTATTATTTCTATAGATGAGGAGTTTGGGGGCTGTTTCTGGGAGCTGCTGATACCAGCTCACACCAAAGATACCAATATTGTTGCTGCTTCCAGTACAGGAGATGGTGACCGTCTCTCCTGGAGTTCCAGACATTGAGGGCTGCTGACTCAGCACAGACTGGGCCCAGGACCCTGGAAGTGAGAAAAACACGGAGAGCATAAGTTTTGTCTAGAAATAAGAGTAGAGTCAGGATCCATATCAGAGGACTCCCACACCCTATCCTTCCTTCATGTCATGTCACCTGTGCACTGAACAAGGAATGTGAAGAGGAGACAGGACCAGTCCATCATGAAGGTCATCCTGAGCTCTGCCTTCTGTTCACAATGCTGACCAGAGGTTCCCACAAGTCTCTCCCTTGCCCTTTTCATACTCTGAGAAGGGGAGGATCTATCTATGCAAATTAGATTCTCCCTGTTTTCTGATTGCACCCTGGGTCTTGGTTCAGCCTCCTTTACATAAAGATGCCAAGTGGGTATGCAGGGGTGCATTTGGGTTGGTTCAGGGGTGTGGAAGTTCACAGCTGTGAGGCCTAACAAGAGAGAATCAGGCAGGACCAGGTGGCTCATTAGAGTTCTGGTTACTTCCTTACCCCTCTTGACTGGTCTGCAGTGCCCCCTGTTGTCCAAGCCCATACACATCATCATAGAACATTGTGATCAGAACCCCTGAGACAGTCCTACAATTCCACTGCATCCCACTGCCTCTGCCTAGTGGCCAAGCCAGTAAGCCCCTTCTGTGGCCTCCTTATTACCTCAGGATGGCCTCTTGCTTTCCCCTGACTCCACATTGTGAATTTATGCATACTTCACTTGACTGTTTCCTGGACAGGACTAAGATGGTGTTTTTGATATAAATTCTTCTTAGATCAAAATGAAGCAGGTGAACATAAAAACTATGGTTTTACTAGCTTGCAGGGTAGCATCTAGTTTATTAAACACAACACAAATCTTTGTTCCAAAGGTTCTATCACCTACTACTTGGTGAAAAACTGAGTTTAAAAATCTTATGATTAGCCTTTTGATGCCATTTAGAAAATATTAGTATGCATGTTTCCAAGCTTTCACAGTTCACATGTTCGTAACCCTTATTGTTAACAAGTGATACTGAGAGTGGTGATTATAAGTCCATCACAGCCATATAGCTTCAGCCACCATTGTCTACATGGAATGTCATGGGGACTGTAGATCCTGAAAGTACTCAGACAGCAGAAATCATTAATGTTTTCAAACATGGGTGGAAATGCACTGTTTTAGGCAATGGCAAGGATGGAGCCTTTTGTTCAAAAGATCTTAGTGTTTTTCACAAGAGTCCCCATGGTTATAGCTGAGATATTCATCATATTCTGAATTATTTAAAACTTTTATTTTATTTTTAATTGTTCTTATTAATTTTAGATGTCAAGAGATTGTAATTTGACATATTTCACAAGTGAACTCTAACTTCTCATTCTTCTGGTTGTATATGATATAGAATTACATTTGTCATATATTTATATATGCACATAGGAAAATGTGTCTGATTTATTCTACTATCTTTTCTATTCCCATCCCTCCTCCCTTCACTTCATTACCCTTTGTCTAATCCAAACTATTTCTATTCATACTTAAGCCCTTCCCTTATTTGAGTTAGCACCCACTTTTCAGAGAGAACATGCAGCCTTTGGTTTGGAGAATTGGCTCTTTTCACTTAGCATGATAGTCTCCAGTTCCATTCATTTACTGGTAAATATCATAATTTCATTGCTCTTTATAGCTAGCTAATATTCCATTGTGTATACATACCACATTTTCCTTATCCATTTATCTATTGAAGGGCACCTAGGCTGGTTCCATAGTTTAGCTCTTGTGAATTTAACTGGTATAAATATTGCTGTGGGTGCATCACTGTAGTATGCTGATTTTAAGACCTTTGGGTATAAACCAAGAAGTGTGGTAACTGGATAAAATAGTGATTACTGTCTAAGTTTTCTGAGGAATCTCCATACTGCTTTCTAGAGTGGTTGTACCAATTTGCAGTCCCCCCAGCAATGTATGATTATACCTTTTTACCTACATCCTTGGCAACATTTATTGTTGCCTGTATTCTTAATAGTTTGCATTGTAACTGGCATGAGATGAAATCTAACTGTAGTTTTAATTTTCTTTCTCTAAATGCTAGAGATTTTGAATGTTTTTTTCATAATTTTGACACTTCCAGATCCAAGATAGGCAACAATTTTCATTCTAGGTCCTAGAAACTCCCATATTTTAGGAACGTAACTCACCTCATAGTAGGTAGGTACTTTTTATGTCCAGCACAATTTGTAATTAAATACATACAGAATTAAAATCAAGCAATTATAATTATTTCTGTGATAAGATAAATTGTGTACATTTAGAATTTAATACTTGTTACTTTTATGAATAAATATATAGCTTAAAAATATAATCTACATTTCCTGATTAATAGATTATTTTAAAATAAGTTATACAATAAATGTGTGCACTATAAATTCACTCAAATTTTTTAAAATTTAAAACATTAAATTTTAATCTTCCTTCCTTCCTTCCTTCCTTCCTTCCTTCCTTCCTTCCTTCCTTCCTTCTTTCCTTCCTTCTTGTCTCTACCTGTTAGGAATAGGCACTGTTAGCCCCTTTGTGAATTTTTGTAGTTTGAATAAAAATTCACTTTTTCGTGTTCATATAGAACTATGTGAAGTGCAATGTCTGTTAATGTCCTGCAGATTCTTTTTTTCCATGGGACAACTCCACTTGCCTTCAATTCAGAGAAAAACAAGACCAAAAAAATCATCTCTACTGCAGATCAGGAAGTTGAATTCTGCTCTTCTTGATAAGTGTATTCAAATCCGACAGCACATATAGAGTTTTATCTTGATTATCCTCTTCTCTAATATTATCTCCAAACATGAACCTAGATATTTTAATTCTTTACATCAATCAATATGAAACAAATTATATAAAATGACCAATGTTTCAGAAAGAAAATTGCAGATACAAAATAAACATAAGATATTGGAACTGCAAATCCCACCGTTCTGGAAAGACATATTGAGATTCCTCAGAAAACATGAAATGGAATCACCATTTGACTCAGCTATCCCACTATCAGATTATACACAAGCACTTAAAATTATACAACAAGCAATTAAAGTAAACACACTACAATGATGCAGCCACATTAATGTTTATAGTAGCTCAATTCACAGTAGCTAAACTTTGGAACCAACCTAGATTCCATTCAACAGATGAATCAATAAAGAAAATGTGGTATACATACAAAATGGAATATTACTCAGCCATAATGAGAAATAAAATTATGGCATTTGTGGCGAAATGCATGAAACTTGAGACTATCATGCTAAGTGTAATAATCCAAACCTCAAAGCCCAAGTCTGAGTGTTCTCTCTGATCTGTAGGTGTTAACCCATAGCAAGGGAGCATAGGGAGGGTTAATATAGAAGTACTTAAGATTATAAAAAGTGAAATGAAGTGAAGGGAGGGGGATAAGAATAAGAATGACAATAGAATGAATCAGATATAATTTCTCTATGTTCATTTATGTACAAACACATATAATGGCCAGTGGAACTCCACATCATTTTCAACCACAAGAAAGGTATCAAAATTGTAATAGATTGCACCCAATGAATATATAATATGTTAAATATACTCTAATATTATGTATATCTAATCAAAAATAAAAAAATAAAAATGGCACATTAAATAATACTAAATCTAATATATCTTTAGACTGTGTATATTAAAATAGCAATGAAAGGTGCTACAAGTTTATCAATTGGTTTGAATATTCCACAAAGGTAATGAAGTGAAAATAAACATATACAGAAAGAGCATGTTCACTGTGAATCCAGGTGCCCGAAGGTCATGCAGAAATCAAAAAGAATGATGACTTATATTCAGCTGGCATGAGCTCACCCATTCACTAAAGCCAATCTGTAGAATATTGTCTAGATGCATGAATACACTGGTTATTCATAAGGAGAATAAACCACTTCAGTGAGGATATTAATCTATCATTATAATCCCTTTTTAAATTAATTTTAACACAAGTGCAGGGTATAAGATTACTGACCAGAAGCATTATAAATACAGATTTTTATTTCAATCAGGCTTGATATTATGATAAAAATAAAATAAATCAATTATAATTGTGTTCTAAGGATTTGGAATATTGAACTATGAAATATGCATAGTTTAAAATTAAAATAAATTTTGTTATAAACTGAATTATAATGATATTATGGGTTATCATCTTGATGGACTTCAACTTCTTTGCCATACCTCCTTTACTGTTTTTAATTGATAATATTATTATTTTTAGTATCAGTATAACTTTTTGTAACATGTACAGTTTCTATGAACATTGTGTAATGGGAGAGAATTGTGGTGTGCCACTAATGTCAACCAGACTCTAGTGTCTTATTTTATAAACATTGAGGGTCTTTACTGCCACAGTAAATTGACATAAACTTGGATCCTCTACAATTGAGGGTCTTCTCTTACTTGCTTATCTGGTGGTTTCACTGTCATAAGTATTAATTTTATAGACAGGAGAGTAATCATTGTCCATATCCTCAAATTGGAGCCCAGAGATTTAAAACACACTTCATTGATTGAGACATCTTTGTATCCAGAAATTCATCTGGGGAACTTGGGCCTTAGCTGTTTCTCTGAGTCTGAATAGAACGGCTCGGATATAAGTCCTGATAGTACCAGTACATGTTGTACATTTTTTTTTTACCAATAGTAGGTTCCTATTCACTATTCAGTGCAGGTGAGTTTGGTTATTGATTCAGGGATGCATAGAAGGGGAATGGCCATGTCAGTATAGGAAAAGAGAGGGAATCACAGAAACAACAGAGTGAAGGGAAGAGGTAGGGGGAAGTGACTTGGGTATTTGATGAATACGATAATGACTCACATTAGGGGCCTGTCCTAGGCCTCTGAGGCCTGTACCTCCCTGTACCTCTCTCTCAATAGAGAGAAGTAGAAGGAGGAAATGAGTCTAGGCCATGGTGGATGCAACCCTTTCATAGGCCTAACTCTGCCTATTAAGGGCTGCTCATGCAAATGGATCACTACACCTTGTCACTACCCCTTGTGTACTTGCAGTGTCTGGGTCCCTGACTAAGGGAGGGTGGCATGATGAAGAAGCTTAGTTAATAATTGGGGCTTAGGAGAAAACAAATTCAGAGACCACACAATGCACATGGGACTCTGTACATCTGTACATCTCTTTAGGTTCCTAAGGTGACTTCTGTATTAACCAGAACATGTTCAACCAGTCTGTGCCCATCATTATATCTCGTATTAGAGCTACTTCTCTGGGAAAATTGTAAAACAAAATTGTGACAATGTGATTGGGCAAGAGGAATTTGTGGGTGTGCAGAACAAGCGAGAGCAGAAGAAATAGGAAAGAGCTGAAAAAACAAGTGCATCTTAGGTGTGAACACCTGGTGTGAGAGGAGCAGGTAGTCATAGAACAAAATGAGGGAAAGGCAACAACTGTGTTCTAATTCACAAAGATGAGGCTAGATTTAAAAAGAGCTGATCAGAGGAGGTTTGGTTGTACATTTATCACATTGAGAACATTACATGAAAAGGTGAAAATTATTCTGGAATTTCAGGGACAATCAGTGCAGAAGGGATTTATCCCACTCCCATAGAAATAATGTCAAAGGCAAATTAACCACTAGTAGGGGAATTAGATGAGTTTTTCATTTCTTCTTTCATTCATTTTTTTTTCAAGAATGAATGAGATGTTTCACATGAATCAGTCATTACAGATATGTAATTTAAAGAGTGGTCCCAGGCTATGGGAGCAGCAGGAAGGGATTGAATTGCCCAAAAGAATACTCCAAGCCTGAGGACCTCCTCCTCATTCAGGTAAGAAAAGAGAGGTATCTCAGTTTTTGCAGTGCCTGAAGACAGAAAGGGCTCCAAATCCCTGAAAGACCTTAGCATTGACTTCATTTTGGGTCTATATAGAGGAGTAGGATGATGGGAATAGGCACAGCACCTATCCCGAGGGTTAATGCATCAATAAAGCTGGTTGTAGCAGCCCATGAAGTATCAATAACACCTCTTATAGGAAATACTATGGGGAAACAAGAGTTGATGTTAGCCCTCTGCCCTTTAATGGCTCCAGGCAATGCTAGTGTAGGGTCCTCTGTGGGAACTAGTGTTCCACTGATAAGAACCCGGTTTCTGGAGCCACTCAGCCTGCAGATTCTCTCTCAGGCCTGCCTGTGGTCAGAGGATCATTTTGCCCAATACTTTCTCTCTTTGCTCTTGCTTCTGTCTCATGTGTTAGAACTGTGGTGGGAAGGTGCCTGTCCTCCTCTGGGTGCTTTCCACTTTTTCCCCTCCCAAAGCATTATCTTATTTGCATATTATTTTAATAACCTTCAAATAACAAAAAAAAATTGCCAGTTTACAGTGAAAATTAGTTTAAAGGAAAAAAAAAGGGGAAAACTTTTTCTTTTTTGGTTGATTGACATAAATTGTAAAAATTCACAGTATGATTTTGTATAAAATTAATGATCCAAATATAACGTACATATATGTATGAATAAATTTAAATTTAGGTAGGTATATTTACTTATCACATCTTCCAAACAAACATACATATGCGAGCACATACAGAGAATGAGAAAAAGAAAATAACAGAAAAAGCAATTATTTTTACAGATAACAGGTATTACTATATTTCTTCACAGATACCTCCTTCTCTATGAGTTAATTTAGATCAACAAAATATACCTCAATAGCAGTATTAAGTAGACCACATCTCAAGCAGCCACTGGAATAAATATAGTATTTTATGATTTTTCTATTATCACTTCATGTTTACCCAGCAATTGAAAGCATTTAAAGAATCATGTGTCCTGCTGTTCCATTTATGCAACCACAGGTCCTCACCATGAATCAGCATCCATTGGGCACACATACTTCCCTCTAAATTGTTTCTCCCAGAATGTATTATGCACACCAGCTAGAATAGGGACAACATGGGGATACCACAGATTCCACTTAATGCATTCTCTACAATGAGGAAAACAGTTCAGGTTTGCCAAGAAATTCTATGCTTGAAGACTGAGGGAGAGCTCCAACAAAGTACCATTTTCAGAACTAGCAAATATATTGGTGTGTGCTTTAGAATTATGGTGTGGTTAAATTTCCATTCATTCTCATGAGTCTTTTTAGCAAGTGTATTATTTATGTAAACCACAAAAAGTTAAACCTGGATTTTTAAAAGTTAATAAAAGTAACATTACATAGCAATAATAAACACATATCAGGACCTTACCTACATAGTGTTTCCTTTTCCTCTTGTTGTGTATTACCTCAATATAGCAGTTTATAATATCATTTTCTATGGATAAAGCAGAAAACTAACTCAAACTTAATTTCCACACAATCCTTTTTCACCTCCTCAGCCAGTATTGAGTGTAACAGGGCCTGTTCATGTCCATGTATAACCTTCACTCCTGCACCTTAATGTTCTTCAGCAGGAAAGTCACCCCAGTGGATGATAAGAGAGTGTATGGAAGTCAGTATTGAATGATAGTTTCTAGTTATGTAAATACTATATATTTATATGACCTCCTAAAAATATGCTTTCAAGGAAGTTTTGCAGAAATACCTGCTATCATTTGGCTGTGGTTTGAATTCAGATCATTTTTCTTAGCAATGACTTGAAATTATTAATGTGGCAATAATTTAGACATGGTTGGTGATTTTGATTGAATATTAATCATAAATCCCAACAAATAAGTTTTTATGACATATTTGTAAAAGCAACATTTTATTGTTTAAATCATTAAAATACTATAAAAGCAAATTTTCTTTTAAAATTTAAAAGCAAATTAGTACTAATTTGATCTACATAATCAAATCAACATATAAGAAAAGACTAGCCATCATTTGTTAATATTTTGAGTGATAAGAGTCTTAAATGTATTGGCATACCTTGAATCTTCCTGACAGTTACCTATTTGAAGATTAACTCCTCTGTTCATTATCCAAACTGAAAGGGAAAGTGGAATCCTAGAGTATGAGGAAAAACACTGTGAAATGGACACACACTGTGAGGGAGAGAATGAGGCACATGGCATGAACCACTGGTAGGAGAAGTAGTCAGCCTCATCTTCACATAAAAGTGTTGAACATTTTCAACCTATAAACATGTCTCCATCATGTAAATTAGAAACATCTGAATACATGAAGAGATTTTGGTTGTACTTCTCCATGGGTTTACATCAGTATGTGAATACCAATACCCATATAGAGTGCACAGTAATAATTAGCTTCATCATTAGTCTGAGCCACTGTAATGGCAAGGACTGCTTTGTTTCCAAGGAAATAACCAGAGAATAGATCAGGGACCCCAGAGGGGCAATGGTTTGCACTATAGATAATTCACTGGGAAGCATTTCCTGGTGTCTGCTACTACCAGCTTGGGCAGTGACTTGTGGAGACTGACTTGGAGCTAAGGCTACAGGTGAGTGTCCCTAACCCACCTGGAGACACAGAGAGTAAAGGCTCCTGGATCACAATGGTCTGAGAATCCAATACTAAAAGCAAGAAGACAGACAGTTATTGTTATGAACAAATGGTCTCCATGAGACACTCTTTATTTGTAGGGACTAAAAGGATGCAGTTACCCTCCCTGAACTGAACCATAAGAGAAGTAAGTCAGTATAAACATTATCCAGGCCATGGTGGGATTCTCACAAGCACATAATATCATTACACTTCTCATCATAGATCCCATTTTCACACTCTGGAGACATGTTTGTGAGGAGCTTCCTGGCCAGTTCCAGAGACAGGGCATTCACTGTCTGAATCTTGGAGATTGTCCCAAGCAGCCTCATTAGAGCCAAAGATTGAGATTGCAGACACAGACAGCAACAGTACAAGGCTCAGGATGCAACCTGCCTTCATATAAGAAGTCATCAGTTATATGGCTTCAGCCCTAGTAGAACTGCAGAATTTGAGAGAAAGTGGGTTGTGCTTCACAATATCAAAAATAAGAATAAAAGGAAACTATGTTCTTCATACTTAAAAATAAAGTTAAGAATATTTACAATCAAATTAGTGTGCTGATTTTAATACATAAATGCTAATTTTAATACATAAAATCCTAATTATATCAGTTTTTATCTTTTACATTAAAAGTCACTGAAAAAATGACAAGAAATTATTCAGATGCAAGAAAAACAGGAAAACATATGGGTTCAAGTATTTATCACACATTAAGATACATATGCATTAGGAAACAATAGTGACCAGAATGTAATCCTAAACTCTGAGGTGAGTCCTGTGCTACCTCTGAAGTTCTCTCAGACATTCACTGGGTACCATGAATCAACAGTTTTCTTCCTAGGATGTCCACAAGGCATTAAGGAGCCAAAGGCAAAAGGAGGAATATGAAGCCTAGAAATAGAGAAAATCTCAGGTTACCAGAAGCTCATGTCAGCAAAGCAAAAGCAGCTCCATTGTGGATGGAAGTGATACTGCTTGAATCACGTAAGAGTTTATATTGAGCTGTGTATTTTATCACTGAAGGAGAGTATTGATATATGCTGCAGACTGTGGGAATCCATATATATTAGTCCCATTGAAGTCCCCCTGAAGAGGGTCCTGTGATTCCATCTTTCTTCCCTACAGTGACTAAGTCCCAGTGCTGAGATTCTGAGAGGTATTCTCCCTGATTGTGACATCTGAAATTGTCTCATAACTCTCATACATATCCACCCTAAAAGTTCATGTTCAACATCCTTCATAGATCTCAAGAAACAAACAAACAAAAAAAAATGTCCTATTTTCAGCCTAAATGCTTCCTGTTCATCTAAGTAACTCTTTCTCAGTATAGCATGAGTTCAACTGCCTAACATACTGGTAAACTATAGGTTTAATTTGAGTATCTGCCAAAGTTCCATATATAGAGACTTCTTCCCAAGGTTATACTACCAGGAGGTACTTCCTGGTGATAGTATCATGAGAGGTTGTAGGGCCTTAAGAGAGAGAGCCATAGTTCACTGGTGTCATGTCCCTAAAATGGTGGTTTAACACCACCCTGTCTGCCCTCTCTCAACTTCCTGGTTTATGATGTGAACATTCACCATGGCTCACACTTCCCATTTTATCAAATACTCACCAGTGTCCAAAACTTATGGGACTAAAAATCCCAGGCTTAAATCTCTATATCCACGAACCAAAATAAACCTCTTTACTTTATATGTATCCTGTATTTTCTTTGTTCTTTTATTTGACTTTTTTTGTACATAAATTCAGTAGGCTTGCTGATTTCTTTTTTGTTGTAATTTTTTATTTATATAGACAGAAGAATGCTTTACAATTCTTATTACACATATAGAGCACAATTTTTCATATCTCTGGTTGTATATTTAGTATATTCCCACCAATTCATGTCTTCATACATGAACTTTGGTAAGTAATGATTATGACATTCCACTATCATTAATTACCCCATGCCCTCTCCCTTCCCTTCCAACCCCTCTGCCCTATGTAGAGTTCATCTATTTCTCCCATGCTCCCACTCCCTATCCCACTATGAATCAGCTTCCTTATATAAAAAAAGTCAACATTTGGATTTTTTGGGATTGGCTAACTTCAATTAGCATTATCTTCTCCAATACCATCCATTTACTTACAAATGCCAAGATTTTATTCTCTTTTATTGCTGAGCACAGTTTCATTATGTATATATGCCGCACGTTTTATGCATTCATCTACTGAAGGGCATCTAAAATGGTTCCATAATTTAGCTATTGTGAACTGTGGTGCTATAAACATTGATGTGTCTGTGCCCCTGTAGTATGCTGTTTTTAAGTCCTTTGGGTATTGACCCAGGAGAGGAATATCTGGGTCAAATGGTGGTTCCATTCTCAATTTTCCAAGTAATCTCTATACTGCTTTCTATAATGGCTACACCAGTTTGCAGTCCCAGAGGCAGTGTATGAGTATGCCTTTTTCCCCACATACTCACCGACACTTATTGTTGTTTGTATGCATAATAACTGCCATTCTGACTGCAGTGAGATAAAATCTTAGAGTGGTTTTGATTTGCATTTCTCTAATTGTTAATGATAATGAAAATTTTTTCTACGAATATGTTAATTAATTGTCATCATCTTCTGAGTGATGTCTCTTCAGGTCCTTGGCCCATTTATTGACTGGGTTATTTGTTTTTAGTGTTTCAGTGGTCTTGCTAATTTCTTATTTTCAGTATTAACATATACACTTGTCTGATTTCTTCTCAATTTCTCTCCAGACATTCTCCTTGCTTGTGTCTTCACTGAAATTTCTTCTTTCTCTGTGACCATTATTCCATTCCACCAAGAAAACACACCTAAACCATCAATCCATGAGGATGGGAGGATAAAATAGGAAGAAAGGGTGTGGATCAGATTCCTGCAAGAGCAAGAAAGTCACAGTTTAGTGAGGACATCTTCTGCACAGAGGTGTGAAGCCAGTATGTCCCTTTGTGACCTGGTGCAGAGCCCTGTCCTGTTGTAAGTAGTCCAACATCACCCCCTACTATTCTTTGATGCTCTGTATTCAAACCCCTCTCATAACTTGGCGAAGACTCTAGAATGAACATCTGACTATAATAAATGGACCTTTCTGATTTTATTTCCCTGACAATAAAACTACTATGGTCTATTTTACTGAGTACTTTTTTTTTTCTTTTGGTTTCTAATGATCTCCTGAACTCTAAATACACTGTTTATAGTCCCATATATTTCATGATTATCTGGTATTTGACTTTGCTTCAGCCAGGTACTTTGGGTTATTCTCAGTCTATAAACTGTTAAAAGAAGTTTAAAACTTGAAAGGAAAGTGACCAAAACACTTGGAGCGACCAAGAGATGTTTATTGCAGCAGTGCAACAGAGGAGAAGAGAGAGAGGGAGAGAAGAGAGCATTCATGCAAAGGAGACAGAGCAAGAGAGAGAGCAAGAGAGAGAGAAAGAGAGAGAGAGGCCGGCAGGAGGGAGTTTTTATAGCCCAAATCTAATGGGGTCTCTAGGTCTGCAAGCTGCCTTGTTGATACACAAGGGATTGAGTGTTCAGCCTTGAGCAGGGGCTTGGTTGTTTGGGCTTGAAGCAAACAGGTGATAAAGAACCAGATGGAGGGTTAGAGAAGCCAGGTCATCCTGCAGCTAACTTTGTTGGCATGCCCTGCAGACAGCTTACTCAGCCTGTCCTGCACCTAACATTTTTCCCTTTTTGCTTTTCTAAGTGACATGGGGGATGGAGTAAAGTCCTCTAGCAACTTCCTGCTTAATGGTTGGTGGCATAAGACCTAGAAGGGGAAATGGAGAATTGTTTGGGGGACAGGTCTGAGAACATTAGGGCACCCAGAAATAACACTCAGCGGCTGTAGACAACTACTTTGGTAGGGATAAAGTCCATAAAAGTTCCTTGAAGCCACAAGTCATTGATGACATGAAAACCATCCTGGACGGAGGAGATTCTTGGTATCAGCCACTGGTCCTGTAGCAGGGACTCTGGGAAGTATTGAAGGTGGCTTGGTTGAATCCAGTAATGTTAAGGATAAAAGCCTGATTTCAACCAGTGGAAGAGAAATTACCTTGACCCATAAATTGAGAGTGGGTGGTGTCACCCTGGTGCCATGTCACTTGGATGTTAAAGCGCCATCTGTGGTTGGGATCGAAACTTGAGAGAGACTAATGATTAGTAAAAGAAGAAGAGAGTTGGCAAAAAATATTGAGTTTAGTGGGCATGGTGGAAGTCCAGGACTGGACATTTGGAACAGGTGCCTTTTTAAGGTGTGAGACATGGTACCAGGGGGAGTGTCTAAATGCTTGGTCACCATTGGGGTAGTAAGTATGACTGTATGGGGTTACATCCAGTGAGGTTCCAATGATTGAGAATGCAGTTCCTGAAGTAAGACTAAGTCACCCAGTTGAAGAGGGTCCAATTCAGTTCCTGGTTGTGCTGGGGATGAGGCAATGAATGGCGCAGGAAGGCACTGGTCTGCATGTTCCCTGAGAAGTGAGGGCTGGACTGTTGTCTGACTGGGTGGAGGTTGGAAGTCTGAACCTGGGAATGATCTCCTCAATGAGGATGGAGGCGATGGTGTCAGATGGTGGGGAAGGCATCTATCCAACCTGAAAAAGTATCAACCAAAGTATGTAGGGAGTGAAGGTTTTTGTGCCTAGGCATGTGAGTGAAGTTGATCTACCAGTCTTCACCTGGCTAGTGACTCCTCATCTTATGTGTGAGGAGTTTAGGTTTATTGCTTCCTTGTGGGGATACTGTAGAGCAGACAGAACAAGCAGAGTGGACCTGCCGAAGAGTAGTTCTCATTCCTAGGAAGTGAAAGAGGGATTGTAAAATCTGGAAAAGTAGTTAGGGAGGGTTTTAGGTGGGAGCAGAGTCTCTGGACCTAGAGGAGTTGGTCATGAGTCATAGGTCTCCGTCTTGGGCATCAGGGGCTGGTAGTTGATTGACTGACTGGTTGGTGAATTTATGTATTTGATTTTGCAGGAATTTCTGTAGGCAATTTAATAGACATGGTCCTATTAGGAGAAACATAAAGAAGACTAATAGGGGTCCTGCAAGGGGGAGGAGCCAAGGCTATACTTGACTGAACATTTCCCATGGAACCTGTTGGCCTAGTTGCTGTCTCCTCTTTTCTAGCTGTTCTTGTCCTTCATTACTCCCAGGAATGACTGTGTTTTGGCTTAACTATTTTGGGTAGGTGTTTAAGATCAAGCTGGTCAAAATTGATTTGTTTCTATGTATTGTTAAGAGTCAGCCGAGTTCCCATAGGGGTCGCTTGTGGGGGAACTTGAGAACAGCTTCTTGGTTCTGCTAGTGCCATTTGCACTAGGATAGGTCCAGGTCTTGCTTGACCAGGTGGCTTCCTTTGGAAACATCAGGGATGTCTCCTGTCTCCAATGACCCTCCTATTCAGCGCAAGTGCACTGATTGGCTTTTCATTCTCCAGTGGTCTCAGTAATCTCCCTGATCAGGAGGTTATGTGTCCCAGAGTTGCAAAGCTCTTTAGAGAAGTTCCCTGTTCCCTGGATTCAGACTGACTCAGAGGACCAGAGCCAAATATTTTTTTTGGGGGGGGGCATTTTAATTTAACTTTAAGTCTTGATCGTAAACATCCAGCAAAGTCAGTTTCACCTTAAATTAAGAGTACTGGGATTTAGCTGAAGTCTGGCCTACTTTGGAGTCATTCTGACATGTAGTAAGATGGGAGGCATAGCCTTATCTTAGGTAAGGCGGGGTCTTTATAAATCTTAGTTAAAGTATTCTAGTATTGAAGTTGTTCTTTGTTTCTAAATATCATTTTATAAAGTTTACACATATTGTTGCTTGATGTCACATGAATAATAGCTAACACAATATGATATTACATTTAAATTGTACCCTAGTTTATAGAACTTTATATTAATCTTATTGATAACAGGTCCAGTTTTAGAAAATTAAATTATATAATAAATCTCCAATATGTTATTTTTATAAGCCTAAAATTATCATGCAACATTTTGGAGAACATCAGCTTGATATAATGTTTTTTTTTCTTAAAAAGCTTCTATCTTAAAGTCTTATATTCCTGGAAAATATAAACACATTTAATATACAAAGAAGAGTAATAGTACCATAATTACTATTGATGTTTTTATATTAATCAAGTTTAGCTCTTAAAGAAATAACATATTACAATATTGAAAAATAACAGTTGTTGTTTAACCATAGTTGTATAATGCTTAATTCCTTCAAGATTACTTGCTTAAAAAACTTACATATATAACCAACATACAGAGACCTTCTTTATCCCTTACTTAAACCTATATAGCTAACCAACGTACACAAACCTTCTTTATCACTTGCTTAAACCCTCTTATTTACTTAATCACATAGACTCTCTTATCCAGAAACACATTTCCTTCTATTGAATCCATACTTAAAACCTTCTAATTTCTCTTTCCCATCTGTTAACTCCTTCTTTATTCATACTTTGAAACAATCCTTGTAAATTTCTGAACTTAGACAAATTATTCCATTTCAATAAGAGATATTTTGTTATACACAATTAATTACATCTGTTGACCATTTCATGAAACAAACAATGTTTAGGTATATAGAATTATACTGTTGTAGGGACAGACAAGGCAAGGCACCTAAGATAGCACCAAAGATAGGGAAACCATCTTATTTGGTTGCAGCTGGATTCAGAGAGCACAGCTTCTGCTGTAATCAATTAATCCCCTGAACTCCAAGTTTAGGTAGTTTCAGAATTTTGCACCCAGCATATATAGGGAGGGGCTCAGAAGTTCACAGTCTGCAGAAGTTCACAAAAAGCAGGTTTTTTCCCTCTGTTCTGCTCAAGTTAACCCTTAAAGGACACCTGGGAAGGGGACAGCTTCTTTTTTCCTTTTCTTTCCTCCCCTGCCAGCTGATACTATGGATCCCAGTTAGTAACTCGCTTATCTTAGAAATGTATTCATCACTGTGAAGCCCAGCTCAAGGCCAGAGGCCTTGTTTACATATTTTTGTGAAACACTAGTAAGGGGGTGTCCAGCACCTGGAGTGCTGATTTTTTTAAGACTTTTCTGTGGGCCTGGGTAGGGAGGGGGAAGACTGGAAGGTGGGGCTGAGAGCAGCACCAGTGACTCTGAGAATGAGGAATGAGATGTAAAAGAATAATGGGAAAGGGGTTTGGGATTTTTCCCTAGCAAGGAAAACTTGAGCTGCAGAACAGGTAGAGCAGAGGGGAGGATGGGAGTGAATATACCAAAAGCCTATAAGAGACTTTAATTCTTAGTAACCTGTTTTCAGAGATGACAAAGCAACTTTAAAGGCCATTTTCACCAGATCTTGGATAGAGGCCTGAGGGCTCTCCTCAGCTTGTTTGAGCTTTGGGTTAGCTGGTAAGAGGACCTGGTGGGACCCAGATGTGGGCACTGACAGGAGAAGAGAGGAGTGAGTGAGTGGAGGGGTACCTCAGTACCTGCTACCTCAGCAAGGGGGCAAGGTTTGAGGAAGGGTGGTGGTATACGTTTTTGATCTAGTAATTGGAGTGGAGAAAGCAGGTTACTGAGGTGGGAGTGATGGCAGAGAGTCTGGGGCAGAAGGTTGAGGGTGAGAATCTATTGGAGCTGGGCGATAGGTTGGAGGTTCATCAGCAGGGTCAAAAGTAGTGGATGAGTTCAGAGAAGGAGAAAGTTTGGGATCTGTAGTTGGGGGGGGGGTTGGTTTGCAGGCTAGAAAAATTTGTAGAGGTTTGCAAGAGGTCGGAGAACAGGATTGGATCAGAGCAAGAAGAAAGTGATCTCTACCCATTTTTTCAAATGCTCACAGTAATTGTAGAGATCCCTTAGAATGGAGGGATCCAGGGACCCAAAAGGGGGCCATCTGCTTTGGTTGTCTAAGGGATAAGTGGGCCAGGCATGGGCCAGGCCTGGGTGCTATATTTGATCAACTTGGGGGGGTTGATGTCTGGTGTCAAGGCGAGGGTTTTGAGGTTATGCAAGAGGCATTGTAGGGGAGAGTCGACCAGCAGAGAGGACGCAATACCCATGTCGCAAACGTAGTATAAGGAGGAAGGAAGAGGATGCAAATGTAGTATAGGGGAGAAGGAAGGAGACGCAAACATAGTATAAGGGAGAGGGAAGGAGACACAAAGATAGTATAAGAGAGAATGAGGAAATTGATTTATTGGCAAAAAGACATGCCTTAGTGGCAGGTTCGAGCTGCAGAGATTGGTCATCACTGAATCCTGACAGTCGAAGCTCTCATCCTGGCCAGAGCTGGAGCCGTGGGAGACCTTGGCCAAGGCTTTTCGGGACCCCTCCTGGAGAGGCCGGATACTCCCAGGGCCAAAAGAGGGGAAAGAGGGAGACAGGGCAAGAGAGAGGAAGGGAAGGGTAAGTGTTTCTCTAGCGGCCAAGTCTTGAAGGTGTGAGGACTAGGACTTTATGAGCCACTGAGACCGTGAAGGTCTGGGTGGGGTGTGATGTTTGTTCTCTGTTGTGTGTTCCCAGAGGATACACAGTCCTTTGTGGGAGACCTACAAAGCCTATGCTGGTAAACTACCAGCTGGGAAGGGAAGGGGATGATTTTGAACCCAAGAGTCTAATCTGCCCAAGGAAGGAGTCCCTGAGGGCCACCGTTGCCTTAAAGGCTGTAGTGGGGTGCTTTCCTCCCCACAGGTTGGCAAAGAGGTTTGCCAGACAATCAACGGTTAAATCCTCCTGACACCACCATTGGGTTTAGGACTCTAGGAAGGGGAAACTCACCAATCAAAGGCCAGTGGTGGAGAAATTGGTTTCAGGCCATCCCGTGAGTGGCACTTCGAAAGGAAGAGGGACCCAAAAGTGGGTTTTAACCCTCTCCCATGTTTTGGCACCAATGAAAGGAAAGTGACCACAACACTTGTTGTGACCAAGAGATCTTTATTGCAGCAGTGAAACAGAGAAGAGAGAGAGAAGAGAGCATGTGCACAAAGGATACAGAGATAGAAAGAGAGAGAGTAAAAGAGAGAGTGAGAGAGAGAGGCCTGGCAGGAGGGAGTTTTTATAGCCCAAATCTAATGGAGTCTCTGGGTCTGCAAGCTGCCTTGTTGACACACAAGGGGTTAAGTGTTCAGCCTTGAGAAGGGACTTGGGTGTTTGGGCTTGAAGCAAACAGGTGATAAAGAACCAGATGGAGGGTTAGAGAAGCCAGGTCATCCTGCAGCTAACTTTGTTTGGCATGTTCTGCATACAGCTTACTCAGCCTGTCCTGTACCTAACAAAACTGAAAGCTAAGGAGAGGTCACAAGTGTTAGTAACTCTGCCTGAATTCCTCTTACAGGTTTACTTATTGACAGGTTGCTGCATTTCTAAGAGTCTCCTGTTGTATTCTGCCTCACTCCACTCTACAGGCCTTGGCTTCAGATGTCTATTTTCCTTGTGAGAATATAATATTATCAGGGAGTGAGTGTGTTCTATTTTGACTTGCATCTCAGTTCTCTAATTTGCCCTTGAATGTCTACTTTATTTTGACACTAATGCATGTCAGTTATCTTCTTGTAGTTTTATATTTTTATAGTTTTATATTTTTCCATATATGATTTATATAAATAGCATTTCTATTTTTTTTAAAGAGAGAGTGGGGGACAGAGAGAGAGAGAGAATTTTTAATATTTTTTTTCCTTAGTTCTCGGCGGACACAACATCTTTGTTTGTATGTGGTGCTGAGGATCGAACCCGGGCCGCACGCACGCCAGGCGAGCGCACTACCGCTTGAGCCACATCCCCAGCCCTAGTGTGTTCTATTTTGACTTGCATCTCAAGTTTTCTAATTTGCCCTTGAATGTCTACTTTAAAAAAAAAAAACACAAACTTATTTTGACACTGATGTATGTCAGTTATCTTTTTGTAGTTTTATATTTTTCCATATATGATTTATATAAATAGCATTGCTATAAATAAAAATTACTGTTATATTGGTGTTTCTACAACTGCTCAACTAACCAACCCTTGTAAATTTTTGTATCAGAGAAAAATTCCTAATCAGGTTCATTTGTGAGTACCTCCATGGATTTAAATGTTGGTAGGTTTATAAAGTCTATGTCTAAAAAAACCTGATATTTATCCAACACCCTTCCACTTGAGAAATATTGAGGGTAAAGCATAATTTCTGAGGTCTAACAGGGAAAAGAGCATTGGAGGGTCTGAGAGTTATGTACTTGGAGGAGAGATTTTATTCTTCATCAGGGAATCCAAAGCCACATCAGAGTGAAATCTGATGAGAAAATGAAGCACACCTCCCCTATGTTTTTAGAGTCAGTGAAAGATTGGCACAGCCTGGGAAACAATCAGGAGACATGAAGGGGGTTGAAGAAGCAACATAGGAGTGTGAGTTGCTCATAGGCAGAGATAAAGCATGAAGGGGCAGACAAGAGGAGTGGTGATTTTGTCTCAATTCACTCTAGAGTGGAAACAATTGTGGCATTGATGGTGTAGCCAAATGGGAATGAGGTACAGTGTATGCTTGTGGGGTTGAAAGTGATAATCAGCCTTTTCTATTTTAAGCCTGAACTTCAGGCTGGAACCTGGTGGTACTCAATGAGGCCCTACTGACAAACCTTGGACCTAAGTTTAGGACTGAATCCTTGATGACTGAATACTCATATCTGAGGTCACAGATCTAGGATTTCTCCCAGGAAATCCTGGGTACCAATAGCCCCATTAATCTCCAATGTTTCTATAGCTCCCTGTGTAAAACAAAATGGCCTCAGGCTCTGAGGCACACCATGTGATTTATTGGTATAGTTACACATAAATGTATATGTGAGGAAATTTCTGCTCCCTGAAGTTCCACAATCTACTCCTAAACTCTGGAATTTTGAAGAGCCCCAATCGGTATTAGAGGAGAGAAGTCATTTCCTAAGAGGCCAGAGAAACCTACATATAAAAGTCCACATTATCCTGAGAGGTGTCACACAGAGAAGAGTGTCATCCTTGGGATTTACTTCACTGAACTTCGCAGGAGGACTCTCGAGAGTTTTCTAATCAAAGGTGGAGCCTCACCTTCAGTCACATTCATCAAGAAAGTTTGCTGTCTTCAGTTCTAAACTCCGTACCACTTCCCTACCCCCAATGCCTAACATTCAATCCTTGACATCAAAACTGAATGTGCAGAAACCCAGCAAGGGAGCTAGCCCTGTGCTTGAAATTTCTTCATCCTTTATCCTCACAAAGCATTTCATATCTTAATGTCTCAATCCCTGATTGCCTGAACAGCCTTGAGCTCAAAAAATGAAGACAAATTAGGTGATATCTTCTCTGAATCCTTGAAAAGCCAAGCTTATGCTATAGAGGAATGTCCATCTCTTGGAAGGTCTCATGCCCTTGGCCAAGAAAAAAAAAACTGGTGTATTAAGAGAAAAAATCTAAATCTTCAGGATATGGTTATAAAATCAGATTACCATATAAATCACAAAAAAGTTTGGATGTTATATTTATTTTGGTGTTATTTTTAGTTTTCCTGAAATTTCAGAAACTTTGATTAGAAAAATTAGAGGGAAGACATTGTGACCCAGAACTCACTTAAATTCATATTTAGAGTTAAAAGCATATTAATTTGAAATTGGTGAAGAGTTATAGTCCAATACCTTGAGCAGGCTGTTTTGTTTTTTGTATCAATTCCCCATATGCCTGTCACTGTGAGAAGCATTAATGTGGCCAATGACACAGTAATTGTCAGCCTCATTCTCAAGCTGCAACCCAGAATTGACCAAAAGGGATGAATTGTATGGGACACCTTTGGATCCAGAGAAGGGGCCAGAAATCCCAGAGCCATGTAGAATATCCAAATGTGAGTAGTATCTCAGGAAAAATCTAGAGTGGTTCCCCATCTTGTGCTGGTACCACTGCATCCATTTTTCAGCAACATTGGAGACATTATTCAGGGTGCAGATGAGTCTGACAGATGCTTCAGGAGGTGCAGAAAGGGAGGGGGGCTGAGTCAGCAGAGGTTGGACAGAGAACAATCATGGGTGCTGAAGTGAGAATCATATTTAATATAGTGGTTATCTGAACTAGAAGATTAATATAGGATGGGGGTCTATCTTGAGTCTCTAAGACCTACCCCTACCTGGATAATGAGAGATTAGCAAGAGGAATGAGGGTACATGCCATTTTCTCCACAGAGGGAATTTGCTATCTCAGGCTTGTCTTACTCTCTCTGCTGCTTTCAGGGAAAATAAGTGGCTGTTCAGGTAAATTGAACTCCTCCATTCCTGCTTTATCAGAGTACAACTGATCTCTAATTCATAAGGGGAAAGTATGCTTAAGGAGATGCCCATTCTGAGTTTCACCATAGGAAATGTCATAGACAGAGCAGCTATTGGAAACCTTGTACAGGATCCTTCTCAGGAGCCATCACCATCTAAAGATCTACTCTGGGAGCATAGGAGGTAGCTCAGCCTCTGCTAGACCTGATGCTAGTGGGCTCAGCCAGCTGTGAGGAACACAATGGAATGCCTGCACAGCTCTTCTTCACCACCTTCTGATCAAAGGTCCATGTTTAGGGTCCTAAGTGCTGAATGCCACAGGGTTTTCCAACATCATTTGATATATTTCTTTGCCTAAAATGCTTGTGTGATAAATTGCACATAGACACAATTTTATCAGTATTAGCATGTTCTTTGTCACTTTAGAATTTTGCAATATAGGGTAGATAAAATACAATGTTGTGAATGTGAAGAGCCAAGCTCATTCTGTATTTGTACCAAAATACAAATCCTAAACAATCACAACTCACTATTTGGGACATTATGAGGGACTTCTATTGCATTATAAGTTGAGTCTATAAAATTGAGTGAGGGTTCCTGGGAATATTGCACAGTGGTAGAGTGCTTGTTTAGCATGTGGTAGGTCCTCAATTGAATCCCCAGTTATTATTTATATATGTAAATTAATAAATATTATATTGCATTAATGGGGATTCTCAAAAGTTTTCTTATGAAATTAATTTGTCATAGAGGAGCAATGAGAAGGGAAAACAGGATGAGAATATTCATGGGAGATCTGTTTTAAGATGAAATCTTCTTAACCTGTTAACCACAAAGACACAGTGTAAGAAAAGAAGAATATACTAGAAACTGAACATTTCTTATTTGAATAACCAGGCTGTTTCTGTCACTGTTGAGTACTGGGGAAAATATTGCAATTTGATGGTTTCTCGAACCATAAAAGAATTAAACACTTGTAAGAAGTTACAAATTTTGGCTTATCAGTTCAGAAGCAGTTGACTGTGACCTTGTCTAGTGGCATGCTCTCACTTTGGTATTGAAGATGGGGTCCACACAGTATGAAGCAGTCATTAACATGGAATGTGGATGCTAGGAAGAGAGAATAGCAGGACATATAATCCTGGTATCCCTGTTAAACCAAGGAGTAAAGGGTAAAATAATATGGAAAATATTTTATCAGCTCAGCCTGGCTCTCAATTATGTGTTCATTTTTACCTCATCATTCATGCAATATGTTTATTTATTTTTATTTTTTGGACACAATACCTTTATTTGATTTATTTATTTGTTTGTTTGTTTGTTTGTTTATTTATTTATTTATATGTAGTGCTGAGGATCAAACCCAGGGCCTCACACTTGCTAGGCGAGCACTCTACCACTGAGCCACAACCCCAGTCCAGTATGTTTATTAAGTAAGTTGTATTCTCAGGTCTGATACCCAAGTGATAAGGTGATATCAGGTTTATGAGAGACTAGGAGCTCTTTGATTTGTCCAAGTAGAGGTTACAGGAAAGATTGAAGAGGAGTTCAGATGTGGCATCTGTAGACCTTCACATTCCTTGCAGGCTGCACTGAGATGTGCCATGAAGGGTACATGAGTGCACAGCATCTCAGACAGAATCAGAAAGAGAAAGAGAATGAATAAAATCCTGATTGTCATTAGAATATGATAACAAATTTTTACCCTCCTTGTACCCTTCTCAAATTCTCAAGTTCATTTTTTCTCATTATTAGAGGTTTTCCTACACTTCCTCTTGCTCTCTGGTACTTTGTGACTTCATTGACTGCATTTGGTGAAAAAAAAATCCCACATTGTTTCTAATGAATTCTCACCAATATTTTATTAACCCAAATAATTAAATGTGCCTGAGAAAAATGGCAATTCTACTCTCAAAGTGATGCAGATGGCACAAAAACTCAAAACAACTTCTCTCAGAAGTCTCAGGGACAATGTAGGTGAATGTCCAGACGTCGTGGGACTCTATGGATAACAAAAATGGAAGTGTGTATGTGTGTATGTGTCTTTGTGTGTGTGGGGGGGAAGAGATGGAATCAAGTATCAATAATTATCCATCCACGACTTTCTACCCAGTGAAGCTGCAGGTGCTTGCCATCAAGTGATCTTTGTATTTTTTTTTTAAAGAGAGAGTGAGAGAGGAGAGAGAGTGAGAGAGAGAGAGAATTTTTAATATTTATTTTTTAGTTCTCGGCGGACACAACATCTTTGTTGGTATGTGGTGCTGAGGATCGAACCCAGGCCGCACGCATGCCAGGCGAGCGCGCTACCGCTTGAGCCACATCCCCAGCCCCGATCTTTGTATTTTTATTCACTGAGCAAGTGACATATTAAAGAAGAGGCTCTAGAGAATGTTTGGAAGTCTAGGTACACTGTAAGGCTTCAGTGTCAGCCATTGACAGATCCCACAAGGTGTCCATGTCTTCTGATAATGCCATGGTTAATCTACCTCACTGTGAGTGTTTTAATTGTTCCTGAGAGAAGGTTTATTCTTGTCAAAGAATTTCTGCTCTCTATATCTGAGCAGGTGAAGTTAGTGATGTCACCAATGGCTTAGTCTAACATGTTATGAAGTAAATGATTTATGAAAAATCCTCAGACTTTTGACTTCTCATACTGTGTTTAGAAACAATAAAGCTCCTGAATGAATTCTTAGTGTCATTAGTAATTACAAGGAAACCCATAATGAGATATAAAATAATTTCCATTTAGGTGGCTGTATGAAAAAAAACAGGTAATAATTAGTTTTGGCTAGAATGTGTGGAAATAGAGAAACTTACACATTGCTCATGACATGGAAAATTCAGAGCCTCTGTGAAAAGCAGGAGGCATTTTCTCCAACACAGTTAACCTATAGCCCCCAAATTTCAATTTAATACCCAAGAGAAAATAAAAGACATCCACAAAAGAATGTGAAGTGTGCATAACACTGAATGTAGCAGAACTTCTCATGAATTCCAAAGATTTTAAATATTCCAATCTCCAATGACTAATAGATGGATAAGTATAGTAGTTTGCCCAAATAATGGAGTTTTAATTATCAGTAAGAAGGAACACATAACTGATATCATATAATTACATTCTTGTATGTTAGTATGTTGAAAAGAATAAAATAATAATTACTTAGGGTATTGATCTATTAAATTACATATAAAATGGTGTTATAATGAAAGTTACATTATTACTAGTTTTTAGACTAAAATTGTTTCTTTTTAGAATGATAAAGTAATCTAAACTTGGATTAAGTTGGGTTTTACAACCTTGAAAATACAAAATAAACACATTCTGTTGTGTACTTAATTGGATGTAATTGATGGTATGCAAATTGTATCTTAATAAGTTTGTCAGACATGAAACACAAGGTTCCAACTTGTTATGGTTTTGATTAAATGTCCCCTAAAAGCTCATGTGTAACACAATGCAAGAAAGTTTAAATGTGAAATAGATGATTTGTGAGAGCATTAATATAATCAGTACATTAATCCCCTGGTAGACATTAACTGGGAAACTGACTGTGTGCATGTGGGTTGTAGCTGGAGAAGGTGTGTCTCTAGGGACATGTCTTTGGAGATTATATTTTGTCCATATGGAGAAGAGTCAGAGTCTCTCTCTCTCTCTCTCTCTCTCTCTCTCTCTCTCTCTCTCTCTCTCTCTCTCTCTCCCCCCACCTCTTCTGTCTTATCTCTGGTGTGATATCTTAAGTTGGTTCCATCAACCACACTATATTCCCTGATGTACTGATGTTCTGCCTCATCCTGAGCACAAACTAATTGAGCCTGCTGTCTATGTACCTATGAAAATGTGAGTGCCAAATAAACATTTTTCCCTTAAAGTTATTCTTGTCAGGTCTTTTGGTTGCAGCAACAAGAATCTGTCTAAAACACAGCTCTTGCTAAATATTTAAAGCTGGTATGTTGTCTAAGAATCAGGTATTCAGACATGGTCACTGCTATGTTTGCCATAGTAACCCATGTTGATTGTCAAAAGCACTTAATCTTGGGGGCAACAGCATTATGGGAGGATGAGGAAAGGTTTATGTCTCAGCACCCCCGTGGGTCTGATATACCATATAATCACTAAGGTCTTTGTTCCCATTGAACAAGAAAAATAAGCATCACCCTCAGGCTGAAGGCCCGAGATACTCAGGAATTCTGTTTCTAGAAGTGAAACCTGAGAAGTCTTCAGAAACACTCAGAGTCAAGAATTCCTATTTATCAGTGTTTGGGGTACAGCACCAGGAATCTGTTAGTACAGGCCCATAGGATACCTTCCATTGTGATTCCTATTTCCAGTGCAGGAGAAAGTGACTTTCTGTACCACATATCCTGAAACTGAGATTTCTGACCAGCCCAGACATATGACCAGGACCCCAGAAAGAAGAGTCAGAGACACAAATACTAATTACCTATGCACTGTTTCCAAATTTTAAAAGGGTAAAAGTAGCCCAGGTGTCCCAAATCATTACTTTTCTTTCCACAGCCCATCTCCTGCAGATTATGAGGAGGGTGAGGCATCCAGACCAAGGTGAAGATTCCTCTAGATCTCTCATTCCTGAGAACCCACAGCTGCATCAGAGGCCCATAGTGTGTTTTGGACTTTTTTGTGCACTGAAGAGGACTGGCACACCTCCAATATAAATTATGCCCTCCCCCTGAATAGCATCTCATTTCCTGAATTCAGAGTCTTTTTCTGATTAGGAATGAATGGAAACTGTCCTTGGCCTCTCTGGACTGAGCCTTAGTAGATGGATCTCCCCATAATGCCCTAATCACCAGTATCACACAGGAATCAATAACTGATTTCTAATTAGTTAAGCTGAATGCACACCTTTTCCCTTAAGAACTGGACACTCAGGCTTGAGTGCACAACAAGGGGTCCTGCAGAGTGAATTTGCTTCCTCAAGGTTTTTTCCACTTCACCCTCCTCAGAAAGAGGGGCAATTCTTCACTGCCCATGTACCTTCTTCACAGACTGTAGCTTCTTCATCATGACTAAACTCTGAATTCTGAGATGTAGTACTGTGAGAAGTTTTACAGTGGCAAATTCATTCACTGAAAATTTATTCTGGGTTCAACACACACCGGAATGACAAAGGTCAGGGACTCACAATTCTGTATTCTGCAACCTGCAGGTGATCACTCAGCGTCCAAGATCCCAGTCTCTTTAATCACCATCATCATCTCAGCTGCTGGGCACAAACCAAAACCTCCTCCTTGCTTAAGAACACTTGTCCTAGAAAGATTCTCTTCTCCAACCATGTCTGCCTCTGTAGAGATGATCAGGATTATTGTTTTTCTTTTCTCAAGCATAGAAATGAGATACACTGGGGACTATTCTACAAATATTAGAAGCCACAAAGGTCCCCAGTTCTAAAGGCAGTACTCACCCTCAGTGACAAGGAAGATGTGAGCTGCACAGTAGGAAATTGATGATCTGTATCCACATGTAAGAACCTTGCTGTCTTCCCCTGAGAAGCAGTAACAATCACACAATGCCTCCAGGCTATTCAGGAAAGCCCTATTTCCAGATCTCAAATTCCAGGATTAGCCTCAGAACTCTGGGAGCAAAAAACTATCAACCATCATGAATTTTTTTTTCTAACTGAAGGGTGCATTCTCATTGTGTGTCATATTCCCCTTCAGCAGTATAATAACTCACATTGTTGCTTCTATTACAGATCTTGTAACCAGGGTTTCAGACATTAGGGATGGATGATACAACTGACCTAATGAAAGTCCTTAGAAATGGGGAAACACTGATAGATAATAATGTGGCAGTCATGAGGTTCTCATTATGGCCACTTTCTTTGAACCAAGCATCAGCCACCTGATTATGGAGAAACAGATATAAGATATAATGGACCTCAGCTACAGTAAATTCTCTTAGAGTTCTGCATTCTATAGTTTCATCTCAGGGATTTTATTGTAACACCTGACTCCTGTAATTATCCGGGGATAGAGTTTTTGTGGCCCAAATGTTGTTCTCTTTCTGTTTCAATTTATTTTTACATCCATACTAAGTAAAGACACAATCAGAGTATGAGAGAAAGTGACTTTAAGGACACAAAAGAGGGTAAGGGAGCCAGACTCAGGCAATCATGGAGAAATAATAGAGGGCATTAAGGCACATGAATGTTTTATAAAAATTATGACTAATCAAGTTGTTCTATAACCTGGAGTAACCGGTCGTTTCCCTGCAACATTTTTGTAAATGCCTTTTATCTAGGTCCATGGTGACTCATGATGAGCCAAGAAACTCACTATCCATGCTTTTTAAAGCCTCAGAGAATTCAGGGAAAGGACCCCTGTTTCTTCAGAAGGTCGGTCCAATATTAACATAAGGCATAATTGAAGACCAGTGCCTGGGATAAGACATATTTCCCCCACACGCCAGGATCAATATTGAACACATTGCTTAAATTTAAACTCAGTGGTCAATCACTCTACTAATGATATCTAAACATAATTTCAGATTGTCAATCTTACACAACTACAGTCTTAGTTTAAAACTTCATAAAAACTCATAAGTAAATTTAATTAGAAAAAAATTTATTGGCACACTTCTATGTCCTTGCAACTGCTTCAAATAATGTTTCTATTCACAGATAACCATAAAAATGCCAAATATTTGATGAGAAAATTAAGATTTCATTGTCCAATATTCTAATAGATTATTAGAATCCATTCAAGACTCCTGAAACCTATCAGAAGTCATCTTAGATGACCCTTTATACTCCCAACAGATACTCTTGACTTCAAGTTTTACCATAACACCTTTTTGTTGATATCTTTTCCATCTTCATATCAAAATATAGCATAAAATATCACTGTTTCCCCATGTATCATGTTTGTTGACTAACTAATCATGCTGCCCCAGGTATATCCTCAGTTTCCCCTTCAATACAATCTGCACCGCATCTTGAATCCTCTCATTTGTACCTAATGGGCACACTTAGATGTCTCCAAATAACCTCTACAATCAAGTGTGCATTCTCGGTGTGTGTCATATTAACTATCTGTCTATCTGTCCACATCTTTCTTCATGTCATGCAGACTCATCACCAGTTTCTTCTCTACCCACTTCACACAGAGGTCAGTTGCAAATTCTTCTAGTTAGTGTGATGAGAAAGAAAATTTTAATTTTCTCCTATTCTCAGCACATGCTGTTGGCAATTCTGGGAACATTATTCCTTCATCCATCCTTATGTTTGATTTCCATTAATCTTGAAGATATCATATTAAATACAACCACATGGGGTCAGGGTTCTTTGCCTCAAATGCTTCACACAAACCCTCACTGGAGAGGTAACTCCCTAATGCCCTGATGGCATCATTAACTGCTTCTCATACACATACAATGAAAGAATGATAGGAATTGCTGCCCTTGGGGACACAATTGTGGAGACAGATGTCCTAAAACTTGAAGTAATTGTGCTTGGGAATGACATTCCCAGAGGTAGAGGTGGCAGGGAGGGAACAATCTGAAGTGAAAATGTAGATATTTGGCATAACTCTTGATTATGTGACATGGAAAATTGTGGAAAAGATTTAGTACCTGAACGGAATTTCACCTATTCTAGGCATTACATTTGAAGAGTCCCTTTATAGAAATAAGTCATAAATTAAGTAAATATTTTTAGCTTTCTTGTTCTTTTAAAATTGTCAATACTGCATTATAGTGAAACAAAAATATGGGGGTTTATTTTCACATGATTATAAGTATGGGATATAATTTGCTCCAATTCAGTCCCCAGGAGTTCCCCTTTTCCTTACTTTTCTGTCCTCATTCTCTTTCATCTATCAGTCTTTCTTCCATTTATAGTTCTCTTTAAATTACTGCATTATAGATATAAATAAAAGTAAAATTCACTAATGTATATTCATATGTGTACATATGATAGTTTGGTCAACTTCATTCCACTACTCCTCCCTTTTTCAGTCACTTCTCTCACCCCCTTGAGACCCTTGCCGCATTGCACTGATTTCTCTTCTATTTTCATAAGATTTCTCCCAGCCACACTAATGTTTATAGCAGCACAATTTACAGTAACCAATTTATGTAAACAGCTCAATTGTCTCTCAACAGAAAAAATGGATAAATCAAAAACAGTGGTATATTCACACAATGGACTTAGTTTTACTTAGTCCTAAAGAATAATAAAACTATGGCATTTGTTGGTAAATGAAAGGAAAGAGAGTACATCATGCTAAGTGAAATAAGCAGACCTAGACATTCAAGTTTTGTCTCATATGCAGAAGCTAGAAGAAAATAAGGGCAAAAATCAGGAAGCAGGGATCTTTGTTTTTTAATGTCTTTTAAAATCAATATATGCAACTGTAATCCCAGCTGCTCAGGAGGCTGAGGCAGGAGAATCATGAGTTCAAAGCCAGCCTCAGCAAATTACCAAGGCTCTAAGTAAATTAAAGAGACCTTGACTAAAATAAAATGTAAAAATTGCTGGGAATGTGGCTGAATCATAAAGAACCTCTGTGTTTAATCCCCAGTACTCGCCAAAAAATCAGTATATATAATTCCTATAATACAACCAAAACCCAGCAGTTTATAACTAAGCTTTAGAATTTTTTTGTGTGTATTAGATAAGTAATTCTAAACATCATTATTTATTGAGTTGTGTTAGTGATCCAAGCTTAAAAGACACCATTAACTAAGACCTCCTCAAACACCGAAGATTGTCAACCATGTTTTCAGCCTATGTCTTCCCATAGTTCAATGCACCACTCTGCTTATTGCAGTAGAGAGGAGAGGAAGCTAATGGATATTAATGTCATTTCTAATTGACAATGCTAAATGGTAATAAGTACATCATCTCCAGACTGGAACCAAGAGTAAGGGAGACCTATTAACAAAACAAGAGAAGGAATCTTTTTAAGAACTCTGAATGCAAGTTTTTCCTGAGTAACAAGAGTTTGGGAAAGAATATACCACGTATTGCTGCTAACAAGCTGTGCCCTGAGAGACAATATGTTGTATTTCAGTGCAGGTGATTGTGGCATTCTGTCAAAAGGTCTTTTTCATTGAAAACCCTGCCTGGGCCTGAAAACCCAGAGGGAAGACACAGAGAAAACAATGATAGCAATGTAACACAGGGAGGCCCCTGCATTGAGACTTCCTCCTTGGACAAGTCAGGCCCGAACTGTGCAAAGACTGAGGAGGAGGATAAAAAGAGAGGCAAGGAATGGGGCAGGAGCTCCAGATTTCAGCCCCATGAGACTCTAGCATGGAGTCTGATTCTCTTTAATTCTCCACAAGATCCAGTCAAGGAAGATCCTCTACATGCTAATGTTTCTCTCTTTACTGATCATTCTCCCATTCCTGAGGAAGAAGTTAAAATTTTTTCTTGAACCAGCCCCCTAGGAATGTATGTAACTGGCCCTTGATGGCCTTGAGTTCTGGGAGGTCTCGGCCACTGTGATCACCTCAACACAAAGGGAAGAAAACATACTATTTTCTCAACCATACTCTACCTTTCTTGGGGGCTTCCCAGCTAAATGGCCAGATCCATCCTCTGGGAAGGGTCCAAACTGAATTCTACAGGACTAATATTTATTTTTTGCCAATAGAACATACGCTTTCTGACTCACCTGAGGATCTCACATATGTGCATTTCGGGTGCTATTAAACTCATCAGAAGCTGATGCTCTAAGAAGTGATGTGAATCCAAGGGCTTTTATTATAGCTTGCAGGTAACTTCATAAAATCAGCACCAAACACCTTGTTCTCTTCAGTTTGTGTCTCAAAATAACTGCAGAGTGACTTTTACAAACTGCACCTAGATGGCTCCATGACACCAAGGAATTGGGAAATCTTCAACTTTATTTTTCATGAAATCATTCTGAAATATTTCATGTTTTCAAATAGTTTTGTTTCCCATTCTCAATGCCATCCTTCTCACCCTCAGTTATGACAGACTTTGAGTATAATTTCTACTATTCCTTACACCATCAATTTACACATTTTAGAAATTTCTTCTCAAAGAAATTAAGCAATGTGTGGTCTTTTGTGTTTGTTTACAGCCAGCATGAGTTTTCATGCTCATCCATGTGGTAACATGTTTTCCACAGCTTTTATGGAAGAATATTATTCACTTGAATGAATGACTCCAGTCCATTTACATTTCTATTGTACAAGTATTTGATAACTTTCCTGATAATATTTGAATGAATACACCACCAGTGAAACCCCAAATCATGTACAATCCCAAGAATAAAATGTTAATCAGAATGTTATATTCTATATATTATAATCTGTTAAAATATACCCTACTGTCATGTATATATAACAATATGTTATATAAAAATAACAAATAAAAATGGATTAACATAAAATAAAAATCTAGTATAGGGTAATTTTTATAGCATGCACACTGCTTGGGACTTCTATAACATTAGTTAGCACAGTTTCCAATCTCATGTAACTGAAAATACTATTCAATTATCAAAATTTTTGTTTGAGTTCTCTGCTATTTTTTTGCTCCACATATGGGGACTCAAAGCTCAGAGATATAAAATCCAACTTATATGACCAGATTGAAGGGCATATAGAAGATTCAAAGAAGCCAGTTTCATGTAGCTGAGGACAGCTCTTAACTGTGTGGTGTAAATGAAAGCCACGTTAGACTCCTTGGAGGGAACATTTGGCAGTCTTTACATCTATTTTGTTGTCACAATTGAGGGAAGAATTTTAATAGAATTGAGTAGTTATAAAGCAGCAATTATGCTGAACCAGGGAGCTAATGGAACTAGATAGGACTGAAAATAGAAACTAGGGTTAGCTAAATGGTGCTGCCACCTCTGAATTAAATGTGTGTACTATACCAACAATATCTTGCATTTTCTTTCAACTTCCAGTATCCTGAACTCTTTTCTGCAGTTTTGAGCCTCAATCTCACCTTGACAATTGGAAGAGGTGGCAGGACATTCCAGAGATAAGAGATGTATCGGTTCCAGCAGACAGGAGATTCTCATCCTATGCCCAACAAGTATTACTTGGTGCCAAGGTTCTATTAGCATGAACTCTTGTTGACAGTTGTGATATGGTTGATGGGTTCCCTGTGAGCATAGAGAAGACTTCTGGTTACCCTTTCTTGAACAGGAACCTGGCAGAGCAAATATGAACTGAGCAGCTGAGCCTGAGGAGGAGAGGCCAGACACCAGCCTGTGGTCAAAAACAAAAATATCAGTGGAAGTGTAGATGAGATGGATTAAACAGCCTGAGAAGTTGCTCATGAAGTCCCTGCAGGTAAAAAATTCTTACAGCATTGAATGCAAAAACTGATGCAACGATATGAAAGGCTGACAAGATGAGAGATTTGAAAGACAAGTAAAAAGACTTGGAGGCCAGAGTACTGTCACTGGAGAAGAATCTATGTACCTTGAAAATGCTCCTCAGAATCTTCCATAGTACTGATGGATTCTAAGGAGGAGAAAGAAGAAGATTAACATCTGCAATTCCACCCAATTCCAGCCAAAGTCTCTGATTGGCAGCCATCAGCAGCTCCAACTCAGAGGAAAAAGTTCACCATGTTCCACTAGTTAAGCAGAGTTGGTGGACTTGGGAAAATAATTTGGCCAGAGACCAAGAGAGCCCCTGGTCAGTTTGTTGTTATGACTGTGAGATTTAGGGGTGCCCAAAGCTGAAAGAGGCAAGATACTCCATGTAGTACATTTATTACTTCTGTACAAACTTTACCTCAGATGTCCTAAGAGTTGACAAGAACCCAAAGTGAGCCAAGATGTGCTAGAAGCTGGCAGGGGGCCAAGAAAGCCCAAGTAAATTAGAAGCCACCAGAGGCAAGAGACATATTATTTGTGTAAGTAAACCAGAAAAAGCATATACTTTGCAGGTAAAAACCCTATACTTTCCAGTTTTTAGTACACTGATATCTCCAGCCATGAACAACTCTCTCTGTGTGTGGCAGTGGCTTTGGAGCCAGAGATAGCTTTTTTTTTTTTTTTTGGTATATGTACGAGACAACACAGCCAGTGAACTGAACTGAAGCATCCCACATATTGATAAGTAGTGAATCTTGTGCTATGTACTGGATGCTAGTTCTGTGACCAGAATTCTGGGAGTAAACCACCAGGAAAGATGACTAAAGGGCATATTACTTGCCATGCCCCCCTGAGTGGCTCAGGGACTAATGAAGCAAATTCCTTGACTAGAGTGCACTGTTTAGTATGGGTACCTCCAACCTACTTGGTGGCTTGATTGCATCACTGCTTACATCATGGAGTAAGAAAACTATGCAGAATGTATCTAAATAATGAGGTTTGCCTTTCAAATAGGATTCACTAGTAGGGAACTGCCTGCTCATGTGGTTTGATGCTCAGGAATATCCACGACACCTAACCCTTTGAGCCACAGATGATCAATTACTTCATGGATGTGTCCCTTTGGCATAATGTCAGGTTGATTGCATTGGTCTTTTACTGAGATAAGACAAGGCCAATTTCCCTTATCAGCAGTGGATACAGCTACAGGTTTTTGTCAGTGGTCAAGTGAATCTGTTATAACACAAATTGTCATTTGACCACTGACAGGTTTTTGTCAGTGGTCAAATGACAATTTGTGTTATAACAGTTTTGATACCCTGTATAGCCAGACCATTACAATAGAATGTGATCAATATACTCATTTTGCAGCTCTAGATGTGTAGCAATGGGCACATATTGAATGGAGGATACACTTCCCATACCACCCACAGGCTGCAGGCATGATAGAAAGATGTAATGGCTAGCTTAAATAAGGAATGAAGTATGTAGTCAATCCACATTCAAAGAATGGGTGTGTATAGAATCTCTTGGCAATTAAGAGTGCTGAGTAAGCATCCCAAATGAGGGAAACAGTTCTGTGCAGGCTTTTCCACATCACACAGTGTCATCAATACAGATCCTGGTGACTACAAGAGATGTTGTACTTCAGCCTGTTTTTGAGAGGCTGGAGATGTGGTTTTTGCTGTTCCCACTGGATTAGATGAGGGACAAACTCTGAATTTGACATGGCTCTGGACAATAAAGACCCCCAATTTTTATTGGATATCCCTGTTAGCCCAGTGGAGAAAAGGACTAGAGTGTGATCTCATTGTGATACCATGGGTAACTATCAAATGACTATTCTGTGTACATGTGACTTCACTGAATCCTGGAGACTAAACTCAGATTTTAAAGGGCACTTATGTTATTTGCCATTGGTCAAGTATAAATTCCGCAATGCTGGAGAACACTTATCCTGCTGAAGTTCAGGACCAAGCTATACAAACATTGTGTCTCTGTCCATGGAAGCCACCTCACACTGCCACTGTGTTTCCTGGGATTCAAACCTGGAACGCATTCTTCTGGATGGATATGAATTACCTGCACTAAAGCCTGTAATTACATTGTTCTCTGGTATGTAGGTCTGTTCTCACAAACACCATTGTGACTGGCACACACTAAACCCAGAGTAGCAAATACCTCTGCCTGCTGAGTATGCATGGAAGTGACTGCGATTTTTGCTGCCAGACTCCCCTGGTGAATCTAGATTATGTCCATGAGCAATTGGATATGGCTGGTAAAGACTTTTATTGCTACCTCAATATGGGATAAAACTTGTAATGGTTTTTATGAATACTAGGTAATAGGACTTGTTTTTGATTCCCTGTTTTTGCAGGTCACATTGTTGTAGCCTGTGGATATATGGCTCTGTCATCCTCACTACGAGATTAAGGAAGACTTCAAATATATGAATTTTATGGTGAGTATTCCCACAGGGGTGAATTCTAATGCATTTCAAATGCTTATAGTTAGGCTCTCTTCTGAGGCTTCCAGAAGGTTATGTTTTCACTTTGTCATCTAGGTCATGAACCCCATGATTCAGTGTATGCCCTCAAGGTCATAAATATTTGCTTGTGAGCATGTGCCCATTAATGTTAACTGTTGGCAGTGTATTCTACTTCGTCTATCCTGCATATAAAAACGCCCTATGGAAATGGCTCAGGGGGGTGAAAACAAATGGCTGGGTTCTGAATCTGGAGCTGGGATTAGTTAAGTTTGATGCTAATTCTGAATAACACATGTTTATGACTCCAATTGCATATTGCATCTATTTCCACCTGCCAAGATTCTGAATCTCTTTCTCCAGGTCTGAGACTCAACCTCAGCACAACACTTTATCTAAACTTTCAGTGGCTACTGCTTGGAATTTTCTATCATGTCCTCTAAATGGGAGGGATAAAAAGTTCATTATTCAAAGAGGATCTGGGCAGCATGTTCCTGCAGTAATCCTACTTCATTATTAAGGTGCAATCACTAGGTGAGGGCTCAATTGCTCATGATTTAAAAAAAATGCTAGCATGTCTGTTTTCTTTATAATTTTCACAGAGCCTCTAAGAATCACAGCTTGTACTTGTTGGGAATGTTGCAAGTGAGAACTGGGTAGTAAACCATGAGATCCCTCCTTGACAAGTGCAGAGGTTTCATAATCGTCATTTTGAGTCAATAATAAATGAGGACACAATCTTTTCACTTATTTAAAATGTTTTTTATCTAATTCCATTCTTTTCAAATACTTTACCTGAGTTAATTAAAAATTTTAGGCATTTACACTAAAATTTTCAAAGATATGTGTGGGGAACTTGGGACATATTACAGTGTCATGCAGAATCTTTGTACAGAAAATGAACTATGTAGAGATAGGCCAGGGTTTTCCTTCTGTGGCTTGGAATTTTTACAGTACATAGTTTGAGTAAACAGAAGAAGCAAAGAAAGTTATTGCATTACTGAGTAAAAAATGTCTTGTCATATTACTTCATATTTATTTTGATTTTTTAGCAGGAGTTAACACTATTCTTTTTAGATTTTATTTTTAGTGTCTTATTTTGCTGATAAAACTGGGATATTGGACTTTTCTATAGTCTCACTTGAGAGTATCTAGAAAGCACACTTAATAATATGCACACCTAGATTCATAGTGGGTTCATTATTACTGGATCAGATGGTTGGTGTCTAGCAGGATCCAGTATCACTCTAGAATTTACATTTGAGTGGAGTCTAGCTCCCTATTTCTCCAGGGAGCTATATTGTGATTTTTTAATTAAAGTTTGCCAAATACTGCAAATGATGTTTATTTTTGCTTTTCCTGATCAGACACTCTTGCTAGACAAGTATTTGACAAATAATGATTGACAAGAATGCTTCTGCCATACAGAGCATGCAATGTGTTTTGCTCTAGAACCCTGAAAGCTGGTTTTCTATTGTCACCTTGAGAAAGGGTAAAATAGTTCTTCCAACTAAAGAACATGTACTTTCAGGACAAAAATGGACCTAAAGCAGTGTGGTGATTTATTTTTGCATATAAAACTTGTGAGATGAAATAAGTTTTCTTTTACATTGGAAGGGATGTCCATATGTGCTATGGACTAGGGGATTACTAGTGGATTTTTGAGCTCACTGACATTATGGGCCTCTAACACTTAATAGGAAACCCTAACTCCCATCATCTGGAGTTGTGTGTATTATGAAGAACTCTGAAATATGTTCCATTCTGACATTTTTTTCCCTTCAAGCAGTTAAATTTCAACAACATAATGTATTCATGTGATGTTCTGTGGAATGTGCAGAGTCTCCAGGCTTTTCCAGATTTGGCAAAATAAGAGATTTAACATATTCTTGTCACAACATTTTTTTTTTAATGTACAGCATGTTGAATACATTAATATTTACAAAATAGATACTGTTTCTCACTAAAATTTTTGTGATTCCTCTAAACAAAGCTTGAAAGAGCAGAAAAGTATGATTAAGAAACCTTACTCATGGATTTAAAGATTCCGTTTATGAGTTCATGAGAGTTGGATAAATACTAGTTGAAAGATTATTGCATCTTTAAAAACTGTTGCTTATTAAAATCTGTAAACTTGAACTGTAAGACAAAATTTTTAAAAGCCCATCAAATTTATCAAAATAAATTAGAGTACAATAAATGTTTCATGAAACTACTGATATTCTAGCCAGTGCTATGGCTAATATTATAAACTGAACATTTTATTAATTGTACTCATACTAGTTCTACACAGTGAACAATACAACCACAATAATCAACCTCAAGCTAACAACAAAGTTGCAAGGTCCATAAGAAGCTTCTTCAGTGGAAAAAGTATGATGGAACATTTAAAACATTTAGAAAGGGGATAAAGCCTTTTAACAGTATAACAGTTTTTATGGTGCAGACATTTCATCTAACATTTATCTGACGAATTATAGTATAACAGATTATGACAATGTTTATTACACAGTTATGATTTAAAATAGTACTAAAATAGAAAGACATATACTACATGTTCATATACTCTTATCAGCAATATCTGGATTTTGATGAATCTGTAAGAAATAAGTAAATTGTCAAATATCTTCTCTTGAATCAACAGAAAACATAGATTTGGCAAATGTTGGATTTTCCTTTTTTTACTACCCACTACGGATTCAAATGTGAAATTCTCACACATAAGCCAATATATTATTAACATTTAATGGTGTGTATGAACACACAGACTACTAATTAAATATGGGAAATTAAAAATATACTTTCAAGTTAATGAATTTTGCAAAAAAATATTCAAAAATCTGAAAGATGTACAAAAATGAACTTGTAAAATAATTAATAAAGCTGTCAGCTGAACTTCCACAAAAATATGCCTATAAACAAGGATCAGTGATTTCACACCTGTGATAGTCTGGTGGGAAGACATTCCCCAGTGAGAGCCACTTAGTCTGACTCCTATACATGAAGAAGAGTTTCTGAATATAAAATCTAACAGTATATGATAGCCTTTGTTAAGTCACCATCTTTATTACATTTAGGGTTATGGAGGTGCATATTGACTGCCATCTTCACTGTCATGTGGTCAGTCCCCCCTCCATGTTGCTCTGACTAATCCCAGGAGCCCAGCCCCTGACAAAAATTCCCCCATTACTTCAGACAAAGCCAAAAAATGTAAGAGCTTTTAGTCTCACTATGCTTGTTCACTCTCTCACTCTCTCCACCCACCTTATTTATTTTTTACCTTGTGCTCTCTATCAATTTCCTAAAATTTTCATATATTTAGTTCATAAATTAAGGAAGTTATCATACAAGGGTGAGCATTAAAATAAACTTGGATAAGTAAGGTAAGAATGAGAGCCTAAGCCCTACTCTTCCAGTCTGGAAAGGAGGCTATTTTTACTTCCCCAAGTAACAACACTGTATTCATATACATTTGGTTTTTCATATATTCCTCATTTACATGGAATAATACATTATGTACAATCCTACTCTGGCCCCACACTTCTCAAGAAGTTCATGACTGAAATTTACCTATGAATTTTATGAAATTTACCTATGAAATTTACCATTTACCTATGGCTCTGCTCTTGAGAAACAACAACAACAACAACAAAAAAAAAACATTCAGCAGAGTTGATGGTTCAGGACACTAAGACACTTACAAACCCCATGAAAATCTAGGTAAGGAGGGAGAGAAAACAGCTTTTGATCCACTTCCTCATTCATCTGGGTCTCAGGGCTTTTCCCATATTGTTCAGTAATCTTACAATTTACACCACAAATATATTCATCTTTATCCTCAGAGTAGTTGTTGGAGATATCTAAGTAGTAGTCAGCCAGCAAGTTGGAGTCTTGAATGCAATCAGAGTTTCTGTCTTCTTTGTTCTGGCTTTTATCACTGTATAGATGCAATACATACAGAGGCACATTCCCTGGCTGCCAGTGATACCCTAAAATGTAAAATGTGCTCTGCTTACTGTTCAGGTTGCAGTTGAGTTTGGCTGAGTCTGACAGGAGTCAGATATGGAGGACAACTATGTCAGCACTGGCTGGGAGTGGGACCTGAGAACACAAACTCATTACATCCTAGAATAAGGAGAGAATAAAATAACATTAATGGCAAATAGTTTCAAGGTGTTCTGAGTGAGCTGAGGAGATGGATGCTGAGGACTTCCTAACCTCTACAGTAAAGGAGGAGGATGAGAAAAAAAAAAAGTAGGATGAATGCCGTGGTGCAGAAATCCCAGAGGTCTGCTGAGACATTTCTACTGAAGGTCTCTCTTATTCACCCTCAAGCCCCAGAGGAATAATACAGGCCCTTCAGGCAAATTGGCTCCCCTTATCCTGGATAACACAATCAATTTTGGGGTCAGTGTGTGGCCCAAAATCTGGGCATTATTCCAATAAAGTGGGGAGAGCAGATGGCCTTGATTAAGGCTCTTTGTGGGCATAAATTCCCTGAATACTAGGCTCAATACGTCTTCATCACAGATAAGGAGGCAAGTTCATAGCTAACAGCCCCACAAGCCCCTCTATAGCATTTCCATAGAAATTCCTTCAGCCTAGATCAAGGTCATAATATCTGTGAGCATATGACAGGTGGTCCCAATAGAATCTTCTGTCTCCCCCAGGGCCTTTGCCTCTGTCCTCTCCTGACCCAATGGCTGAGTAAGGATCCTTTGCAGGAACAGCCTCTGACCCCACCTCAGTCTTTAGTTTTCTATTGAGTCCTGCTTAATAGGAAGAGGACATATGAATCATTTCATATTAGGAGACAACCTGAGGGAAAGTGGTGTCTAATATTCAAACATTACTGAGAAAATAAGTCCAATATCTGAGTCCTGGGAGAGTTCAGGAATGACTCACTTCTCAAGCTGCCATGAAGCCTGATTTCTCTCCTCCTAATTGATTTCTTACAATATTGAGCAAATAAGAGCAAATAAGTGAGTGATTGTGAAGATAAAATTGTACACTCTATAACTCAATAATACAGTGCAAATGAAGAAGATGTGAAAGTAGAAAAGCTACAAAGGAGTTGAAAATTAAAACTATGAGCTAAAGGATTCATATGAAGTTAGGGATTAGAAAGGATTAAGAAACAAGAGATGTGTGTGTCAACTTTCAAAGACAGACATCCAATGTTATCCCTGGATTTTCTGGTTTAAAACCTTGTTATTAACTGAGGAGGTCACAGCAAAGAAATGGTAAGAAAGAAAGAGAGAACCAAGAATGAAGTAGTGAAGTGACAAATTATGACTAGATGGACAGCAATTGGGAGATCACACAAATGCTAGTGGAAAGTCAAGTCAGTATGAAGTTTGTTCTGTGTTTGATTTCTGTTCTGCTTGTACTTTTCAAAAGAACCCTAGTCTCTCCCAGACATTTACCTGTATTTTTGGTGTCTCCCAAAATGACTTAGTAGATTTTTTTTATTAATCAAAATTCTGGTTTAGGGACTGGGTCTTTAGATCTGTGGTAGAGTGCTTCCTTACATGTGTAAGGTACTGGGTTTCATCCTCAGCACCACAAAAAAATAAAGACATTGTATCTATCTTACAACCAAAAAAATATATATTACAAAAAACCACAACATTTGGTTTATTGTGCAAGAGATTATTCTTGGGATTGTTATAGTTAAAGCTTCATCCCAGGGTTTCATAAACTGACTTCCAGACCACTCGCGTATAATCGAATCAAGCCTTTATTGAAGCACACCAGTGGCGGTTGACCAGAACATAAAGCTGTTCCCCTGATCAGCCCCCAAAAATTGCAACGGCACTCCTTATAAGCCTGAAAACCACAAAAGGGATGTTCAGGGGGTTTAGCCAATGCAAGTAAGCCAGGTTACAGAAGCGGGACAGTGCAGTCAAGCGGAGGGAAGCCTAACAAATCACAGTTAGCCCAGTCACTCCAGTTACAGAAACAGAGGCCCGTTACCCTAGTTATAGAAATAATACCCCATTAGGTAGTTTTGTGTTCTTAAAGGTTTCCATAGCAAAAGGAAAAGAACATCTTACCCCAGTCATGACACTTCTACTTGGCATGGTTATTTTAGAGGATGATGTTATAAAACTAAATGGAGTCACATTTGCTCCTACTATCACAGGATTATGTTTGCTAAAGTGTTCCCTTCTTTAATGTACTCAAGGATTCTCATTGAAAGTAGCAGTCATATTGCTTGGCATTTAAGGAAGATACAAAAATATGAAGCAGCATTTTATTAATAAAAAAAAATATTATCTCCTTGAGTTCCTACCTTTGCATATTGGTATCAGTGAAAATTTGAGATCATATTAAATTGTATTTTTATATAGTGCTTCTAATGTTAATATTAAAGAGGTAAAGCTATGTTTATATATATTTTAACACAGAAATTTCTGGTTTTAGCCTTAAGTCACAATCATGGTCATCACCATTAGAAGTCTAAGAAGAAATATGATCTTACTTAGTTAAATTATAAATCAAGATGAAAATTGCATGCAAGTTTAGTAATAATGTGATATTGAGTATAAGGTCTATTCATTTCATAAAATGACAATGACAATGTACCATAAACTTGGTGTACATGTAATGTATTGTCCTATTACTTCTTGAAACTAGTCATCCAAAAGCCATAAATTAAACTCTGTACCCTGTGACAATTCTAAGTTAATTCCTCCTTTCCCCTTCCTGGCATCTGGTTGGTTGTAGGCACTTTGGGGTGTTCCTTGACCCTATAGTGTGTGCCTCTACCTTTATATGACATTCTACCTGGGTTTCCCTTTCTTCTGATGACCATCCTCTTCTGGGGGATTAATTATATTGAATCAGTAGATCACCCTACTCCAGTATAGTCTCATTCTACCTAATGACATCAAAAATGACTCTGTTTTTAAATAAGGTCACAACCTGTGTTCCTTAGGATCATCACTTCAATATGTCCTCTTTGGGGAAAGTATTTTAGCAAATAACATTAGAGAAGACAGAATCTTGACCCAAATATTTTATATTTTTTAATATTTTTAAAGTGATATACAATGTTCATGTCAAAAATTAAATATAGCAAAATTGACTTTAGTAACACATGGAAGATAATTTGCTTGCTTTTCTCTTACATGTTAAAAACAGTATCACTTGAGATTCTTCTTTCTGTAGAAAATACATTGACATTCTCCAGGTAGAATCCGAGAGTTTCTTTTCAGAAAAAAAAATAATAGCCTCTGTTTTTCATGGAACACCTATACCAAAATAAGTCATTAATATTCTCCTCTTTAGGATTCAATCAGGAAAAGGAAAATTCTCTCCATGGATAATTAACTTTAGGCTGCCTGAGAGCTCAGAATCTCATGGGCCACATCTTACATGATCAAGATTGTTTCCAGGCTTAGTCATGAGCATGTTTTTTGTCCTGTTTTCCCATCTGGGTATCATTGTGCTGAGACCCACAGCACACTGGCAGATATTAACCTTGTCCTCACACTGGGCTCCACAGAGAGTCTAAGGAGGGAGCCTAAGAGCCTCACAGGTAACCAGGAGTGACCATTGTTTGCATCATAAATGACTGTCTTATGGACTTAGAAAGGCCTCTTCAGGAAACAGAAAAGCAACCACTAGTGACTGCCTCTGGAGAGTTACTGTCCCTCCTGTGAACAGGGTGAAAACTCCATTAGTCAGCACAGCCTAGAACAGGAAAATGAAATGAAAACAACCTGTTGAGAATGAGGAGAACAGGAGGATCATTCAAAAGGCAGTTCTCTGAAATCTGTATGGATATGGGAAGAGTGGGAGCAAAGAAGGAAGGAGGAGGGCAGGCATCCAGTTCATGGTGAGGACATTTTAAAGATCCCAATGTTCCACAGCAGGATTCTACTGCTCTATATCTCCCCCATAGTCTTCTGAGTGAGGGCCTGAGGTTGAGTGGTGCATTAGGCACATATGAGCCCTTTTCCAATATGAAAGCATCCTCCAGTTCAGAGAGAAGTTCCACTATCAGAGGGGCTGTGGTGTTGTGATATGAGTGTGCCCCATGGAAGGAAGCACCTGCTATAACCTCCATTTCAAGCCAGTGAACTTGGCACAAGGAAATTATTTGTTGGCCATCTGAGACTTTTTCATGCCTTGACAACTTCTGAGAAGATCCATAGTACCCACCAATAATTGGATAATTATACTTAAATGCTCTAGTTATGTTAAATATCTCTCTAATATTAGAAGTTTAGATGCACTGTTTATCCTTGAGTCTCCTTGGAGTTTTATTTTTCATTTTGTTCTATTTTTCAGTTATATAAAATTCATTGAGTTGGCTTAAATGACTTATTTTTATTTTATTGAAATTTACTTCCATTTTACTCATTCCAAGAATATCTGAAATTGGCCATGAAAAGGTTCTGCAAGGCACATTAAACCTGACATCTCCCTTACCCTCTATCTTTGTCATTGAAGTTGTACAAATGTGTCACAGTGTTACTTAAGACTAGAGGAGATGCTATAAACATTGAGCATGCTGTGTTAGTGCAATATAACAATTTTTCAAAATATGTATTCTTTTAGTTTTAATTGGACACAATACCTTTGTTTTATTTATTTATTTTTATGTAGTGCTAAATATCAAACCCAGGGCTTTGCATGTGGTAGAGAGCACTCTAGCACTGAGCCACAACCCCAGACACTGTAATATGATGTTTTTAAGACCTTTGGATATAAACTGAACAGTAGGATAGCTGGGTCAAATGTTTATTCCACTCCAAATTTTCTGAGAAATCTCCATATTACTTTCCATAGTGGTGGCACCAATTTGCATTCCCTCCAACAATGTATATGTGTACTTTTGTCTCTACATTCTCAACAATACTTGGTATTGCTTGGATTTTTGGTAATTTCCATTAGGACTACAATGAGAAAAAGTCTTAGAGAATTGTTGATTTGCATTTCTCTAATTGTTAGAGATGTTGAACATTTTTTTTTATATTTGTTGATCAATTCATTCTTCTGTGAAGTTTCTCTTCAGTTTCTTAGCCCACATATTGATTTGGTTATTTGTTTTTTGGTGTTAAGTTTCTTGTTTTCTTGATATATATCCTCAATATCCATGCTGGTGTGAAGGTTTTAAAGATATTCTCCCAAATTTGTAGGCTCTCTCTTCACATTATTGATTGTTTCCTTTGCTGGAAAAAGCTTTTTAGTTTGTATTAATCCCATTTGTTGATTCTTTTTTAATGAGGGTTAGGGTTAGGGATAGGGTTAGGCTTGATATAAAAAAGTGTTTGTGATTATCTCTTCTGAGGTCTGTAAATTAAATATGCCGAGTCAATTCCTGAAAAAGCCAACCTCCAAACAAGAGCACATTTGGTTCAGATGCACAGTACAAAGGCTTGAGCCTGGTTCTTTCTGGGACTCTTCACCTGCTTGTCACTGTAATGATGGTTTATATACCACTGAATACATTGGTGTTCAGGATTATGCTTGGACAGATTCACTGTTATGGTTGGTTTATGTACAGGCTAGAAGCCAGAGAATTGTGCAGGGTTCTCAGAAACAAGTTTCTCTTTGTGTCTTTCATGAGGCCCAAGCAGTGCATCCACATGGAAAGTAAACATTTCTCCAAGAATTATGGAAACTGAACTTTTCTTAATCATCATAGCCTGGAGAGCTGACCTTAAAACCAAGTGACTGATTGGTAAATAAAGAAGATAGGGGCCTAAATGTCCCATGTTGCCATCTCCACTTCTATTTCCATGATTCTACAGTGAGCCAGAAATGTGAGCAAGAGAGGAGCCCAGATCATAGTACAGACATACTAGGTGTGTGATTTTCACAGAAAGACAGCCCCAGAATTCTCATTCAAACTCTTTACAGAGTTCCAGCCACACTGGCCTCTGTGGGGACCTGGGCACACAGCATGCCTGGTCCACCCCTTTCCTGGTGGGGCAGACTCTTACCAGAGCCTAGCCTCTGGTTCATGACTGCCTCTTCTGAATAGGGGGCTACAGCTGGCACATCATGTAAAAAATGTATATATTCCAGAGTAGTGATTGCCCTTATTGTGTACCATATACAATGCAAATATCACCGTGTCTGTTCTGTCCACATTGGTAAGACTTTATAGTGACATTTACAAGAAGGAACTCAGCAAGGTTCACACTTTTTCTATACTCTCATCACCCAAATGAGAAGACTAAGGCTGCACCAGCACCAAGGAAGCAGGGTAAATTGAAGGCATATTCTCTAGGTGAAGTCCCCCTCACCTCATAAAAATAGTCTATTTTTTCTTAAACTAAGTGGGTAAAAGTCCATGCAAGCAACAGTATTGGGTAGGAAGATCCCCAGATGGTTAAGGGAGATACATGGTTCAAGAATGGAATCAGTGTTCATATCCCTGGAGTCATCATGGAAAGGTGAGGTTACTGTATGCCATAATAAAAATGTTTGGTTCCCCTTAAAATGTGCATATTGTAATCACAATACAATGATTGAATGCTTTAAGAAAAAGGGCCCTTTAGGGGACAGAATACTCATGAATGGGATTAGTGTCCTTAAAGAAGAGGATTGAGAAGGTGGCTGTGTACCATATGTAAATGCAATGAGAAGAAGCCATCTGTGAACTAGAGAGTGGGCCACCAGCAGACACCAAATATACCAACACTTGGATCTTGGACTTACCAGCCTCCATTAAGAGTAAAAATTAGTTATCTTTTGTTTATAAGCCAATCAGTTCAGGGTATCTTGATAGAGAACCCTGGAAGGGATATGATGCTTGTGTAAGAGCACAGGACAGTGCAGACTATCCTAGGCCAGGGAAAGTGACCCTCATGATGCACATCCATAATCCCATATAGTCAGTGACATTTGCAGTGAGAGGGGTAAGGAAGGGAGGCCAGGCTTTGGCACGGTGTCCTCAAAGTTACCTTCCTTAGCTTCCACCAGAGTTAGGGCACAGTATCCAGCATCTCTCTGATCTTCCTTCAGTGCTTTTGTAGGATGGATCTTCTTTATTTGAGTATGTTCCTTATCTCACTAAAGTCCTGATATGAGCAGAGGATTCTTTTTTTGTGCAGGACAGAGATGGTTACTTTAGAGCCTGATTAAGTGGGTTATCTGTTGCTAGGAGTCTCTGTACTCACTTTGTAAAGACATATTATCATCTCACTGTCAAAGAACCTGTTTAATCATCATTGCTGGAAATACAGAATTTAATTTTTCTAAGAAGAATAGATCTCAGAGACTGGCTGAAACTAGCAGGTGCAGAAGAAGGTAACCTTATACTTAGAGCTGGTCAGTAGGACTGCACTTGGAGTGTGCTACATCTAGTGCTTCCCAGATGCTTGGAGTGTGCTATATCTAGTGCTGCCCAGATGCTTTCAGACCCCATATGTTTCTGAGTCATGTCTAGATTCTGGTAGGAAAAGCATGGGCCAACGATCTTCTTCCTTATCTGTTTACTCCCTGAAGAGAAACTGAACTCTGAGGAATAATATTGTAGGATAGGTAGGTATCACCATTGGATTAAATCAATTTCTTACAATGGAGAAAAGAAGAAGACATTTCCCAACACTGATTCTAGGAAAATCAGAGGCTGATTGAAGTAATTTGAACAAGGAGCCACCACCTGAGCTACATGTAGTTCCAAGCAAGTGCAATAGTGACTGCACCAATCAGAGAGAATTCATCTGAGGGTTTAATCTCTCTTCTCCATGGGTCTGGAACACTGTGTAAGGCTTAGAGTTGTCATGCCAAATATTATAATAATAGTCTCATCTTCATTCTGCAGCCCGCAGATGTGCAGAACACCTTCATTAGCTGAAGTATCATTTAGCCCAGAAAAGTGGCTGGTGATACTGAAGCCCTGCTGTTTACTTGAGTCTGAATAGTAATGGAGGAGACACTGGGAAGGTGGGAAGGACTTCCTGGCTTCTACTGGTACTAGTGTATTCCAAAGTCACCAGCACTGAAGCCAAGTCTGAGGGTATATGTGAGTCTTGTGGAGAAGGAGAGTGGCTGAGTCAGCCTAGACTAGGACAAGGAAACTGAAAACACAGATACTCAAGGTTGAGCATATGGGATCAAAGTTTGAGTTGCTGGATAATCTAAGGTGGTAGGGACTGCCTCAAGTGAGGATCCTACCCCTTCCTGAGAAATGAGACAAGATCAGGAGAATAGAACACCAGGCCGTTGTGGACACATCCCCCCTGAGGTCCAAACTGTAGTGATCTACCCATGGCATCTCTTATCCTCTCCACTGGTCTCACATGGAGGAGTTATTGAGGCAAATGTGTCCTAGCCATTTCCTGTCCTACTCCTCTGCATGCATCTATTCAGGTGCTGTTTGATAGGAGTCTGGCAGGAAGTACTTCAGGAGGCAGTACTAGAACCACCATCAGATAGAACAAAACTGCTCCTTCTACACCACAGAGTGCAGCTCCACCATCTTTGTGCTTGGGAAATGCATAGCTCTTCAGATGGAAGGAGAACCTCATTGTTATACAGAATACATATGACGTTGTGATGAGAAAAAGAAAAAAAGTGTGTCACATTAGATTGGATAGAGAGAAAGGATGGGAGAGGAGGGGAGGAGTAGGGAGGATAGGAAGGGCAGCAGAATAGAATGGACAATATGATTGATGTATGTATATTCCATGTATGTATTATACATCAAAATGTATTCTACTGTCATGTATGACTAAAAAAATAAAAATTTTAAAAAAAGATTTATTAGAACTCACTTCTGGATGTTGTTTAGTCAGCTATTTCACTGCTGTGACTTAAAGACACAACCCAAAGAAAAACTTGTAGAGGAGTAAAAGTTTATTTGAGGGATCACAATTTCAGAGGTCCTAGTCCATAGAAGGCCAGTTCTATTGGTCTGGGTCTGAGGTGAGGCTGAATATCATGGTAGAAGAGTGTGGTATAAGGAAGCACCTCACATTGTGATCTGAATGCAGAGAGAGTCCACTTGCCAGATACAAATATATATCAGGGGATTAATCACAGATTACATTAAGACTTTCATGACCCAATCACTTCTCCACTGAACTTTTTCATTGTTTCATATGTGAGCTTTTGGGCAACATCTTTGTCAATTGCTTTGCTGTCATTACACAGGAACATTTAATACAGTTAGACATTTCATTGAGAAGAATGAAAACAAGGATAACAAGTTTTTCATCAGGAGGGGACGTTGGGATGTTCAATAGAAGTGACTTTCTGGAAGCTAAGCTTAGTGTCATGACTCCTGATGTGAATTTCTGAAAAATTAGAATCATCTGGATTGCTGAAAATTTGGTGAGACTTTGTTTTATTAGTTATTTTTTTCTTTCAGTACCAAAACCCATAATTCAACATTTCTGATATTTATATTGCATAATACCTCTAAATTTTATTGACCCACAAAGGTATAAACTAGTACCTAAATTTCCCTGAGTATTTTAAGGATGAGCAACATTGTGTGTACTACTTTGACTTTAAATTTCATATTCTGAATAATACCTGTGGATAATTTTATCTATTTTGACAGGTTATTGTCTTCTCATAGTTGTTTTTTAGTTTTATCTGCACTATTTTTTTAAATATTGCTTTTAGTTGTAGGTGGACAAAACGCCATTTTATTTTATTTTATTTATGTGATGCTGAGAATTGAACCCAGAACTTCAAACACACAAACTGAGCGCTCTACCACTGAGCCATAGCCCCAAACCCTAGTTCTCTATATATTCTTGATACTTATGCTTTCTTATGTGTATAATCCAGACTTTGTCTCTAAGCTTGTAGCTTGCCTTTTAATTTCTTTAATTCATTATGTCCTGGTATCCCTTATGAAGGTTTCAACACCAAGGCATAATTTATGTTTTTCTGATAAACAAAATTCCTTAAGAGGCTTGGATTGTGGCTCAGTGGTAGAGTGCTCACCTAGCACATGTGAGGCACTGGGTTTGATCCTTGGCACCACATAAAAATAAAATAAAGGTTATTGTGTACTCCTACAAGTAAAACAAATATTTTAAAAATAAATTATTATTAATACATTTGAATTTACCAATTTTTCTATTATTAATACTTTGTGTCTTAAGAAATCTCCTATAAAGTAAGAAAAATATTTATGCACATTTATTATAAAAGCATGTTTTACTTTGGATACTGTTTTTTAATCCATTTTCTTTTGCAAATGATGTGAAACCTGCTAGGAGCCACAAGCAAAATATATGATGTATGGCACCTTTGGTTGTAAAGTGACACCAGCTAGCCACTGAGGTATTATTATGCTAAGATTTACATTCATATGCAAATTGGGCTCCTGCTGTTCACCTTGGCCTACTACTGGACTCATGTTACGGGGACTCATGGAGAGTTCCCATTGGTTGGGGAAGGATAGTAGGAGGGAATTCCGGGGGAGGTCCGAGGAGACCGGCGGTTCTAGGAGGCGCGTGGTTCCGGTCAGACGCCCGCGTGGGAGGACCGGTTTTGGCTTGCTGGCGCTGAGAGTGTTGGCGGCTTTTTCAAAATAAACTTTTGTTCCTGCTTGAGTGGCTCGTGATTCTGTGCCCAGCCAAGACTGCGGCAGAAACCAAGAACATTTATCAATATCTTTCATACATAAAGGCAAGTATTTGTTTTAATTTTAGTTATTAAGCTAATAGATCCATGTGTATGTATCAGGTAGTTTGTATCATCACACTTAAAATGTATATTGGACCATTTTTGAGCTCTGCATTCTATTTTGTTGGTCAGTACATCAATCCTAGACAAAATACTATAACACTTTAACTTCTATACATTTATAATCAGTCTCTTTATTTTGTAGAGAATTTTTTCTTATATTATAATTTTTTAAAAGTGTCTTGAAGGTTTTGGGATGCATTTCAGTGGGTGCTTGCCTAGAATGCACCAGGCCCTGGGTTACATCCACAGCAACACACACACACACACACACACACACACACACACACACTCAAAAATGCTCTGGCTATTTTTGTTTCTTTGCTTTTGTATATAAATTTCAGAACTAACTGAATGCACATGTATCTAAAAATTTGTTTATAATGAACATTTTTATAATAGGAAGTATCTCCCTGTGAAGGTAGCTCCCTCTGAATTTAAGTAGACAGTCATTTAATGTCCTTCAATAAGCATTCTGCATGCTCCATAATAATTTCAGGTATAGAATTTATTCTAGTCTTTATGGCTTATGTTCCCATTTATAAGGTTGCTATTTTTTTGACAAAGCAAATTGCCTATTTGATGTAGAGAAATTCAACTGAGTTTATATATTGATTCTAAATCTAGCCATGCTGCCAAATTTCCCATTCTAAATTTCTGATTTGTATACATTTTCTTTTGGTTTTTGTATTCAGGGATACGTTTTTTTTCAATGTACAATAATGTACTTTCTCCTATCCTTTTCTATATTCCACACCTCTGGCTCTGAGAACCATGATCTTGAATAGAAATGGTAAAGGAATCAGTCCATGCTTCAACCATGATTTCAAAGTGTGTACTTCTAATACTTTCTCACTTAGAATAATGGTTTGATAACTTTTAGTGTTTTTAGCAGATGGTCTTTACCAGGCTAAGAAAATGTTCTTTCATTACTTACTCTGCTATAAACTTTATTTCTTATAATCAAGAATATTTTTAGGTGAACTTTGTATTTTATTCCATTAATATAATAGTAGCAATTATTTGTTTGGGTAGCAAAATTAACAGTCATTTCTAAAGCACTTTCTGTGTGCCCAGTGCTATTCTAAGTACTTCAAAAAATCACTTAAACTTCATAAAAGTTCTTCAATGAAGATCACATTGTTTTATGGACCAGGAAAGGAAGGATAAAGAAGTCAGGTAATATTCTAAGGAGACACCACCCAGTGGCATGACTGAAACAGAATTCTATAGGTCAGCTCCCTGTCCTCAAATTCAGTGCTGTGTTCACACTACTACACAAGAGATTTCCTGTCAACAAAACACCCTTGCATTCCTAGGATGAAAACAAATTACCAATTTCTTTCTATCTTATCCTTTTGCTAGTATTCGATCTAGAATATTTAAACCTAGTTCATGAATAGGGTAAAATTGTAATTGATCTTTCTCATATTGCATTTAATTTCAAATCCAAGTCATAATCACAGAAGCAGCTAGGAATATGCCCTCTTTTATGATTTGCAAGAAGAGTTTTAAAGGACTGGAATTGTTTCACTATTGAAAGTTTTAAGGAGCTCACCCACAGGGCTGAGGATGTAACTCAGTTGTAGAAAGCTTGCCCAGCATCTTGAGATTCTGTAATCATTTCTCAGTGCTAAAAGTATCCCACACAGTTGTCTTAAGCACAATTTTAAAATTATTATCCTAATTTCATTAATACATAAAAGACTTCTAAGATTTCATGATTTTTGGTTTTATGATGTCTTTGTGTATGTATGTGTGTGTGTGTGTGTGTGTGTGTGTGTGTGATATTGGACATTGAACATGGATTTACACAAACACTGATCTATATTCCATACATCCCCAGTAATTTTTATTTTATTTCATTTGCTAAGTAAGTGGCTGAGGCTGGCCTTAAACTTGTGGTTCTCCTGCCTCAATTTCCCAAATTTCTGGATTTGCAGGCATGGGTCAAAAATGTGTATTTTAAGTCATGTTTTACTACAGGTTTATGCTTTCCTCATGGTATCTTTTTATTTTAAAGACAATTCAGAGAACTCATTGTATAATTTATAGGAAAAATTACTGAGTCCTGGTGGCAAATATTGATCTCTGCTGAAATGTTACTACATATAATATGTAGTACATATGTATAACTTCCAATTTAAATACATTTTTATACTATAGGCGAATAGTAATTATGGGTTATCATTTGGATGAATTCTCCTTTTCACCTGTGTGCCAAAGCTCCTTTACTAGTAGAAATTGTTAAGAAGTGCAAATATTTGTGTGTTGATTATATATATGTGTGTGTGTATATATATATATATATATATATATATATATATATATATATATATATATATATTTTTTTTTTCTCTTTTTTACTTTTTAGAGTTTCTATGGGAGTTAATGGAAGGCAATAATAGTATGTCACCACGGAAACCAACCAGATATCCATATCTTGAGATATTTTATTATAAGTGAGGTTCTTATTTACCATAATAAAAGTGACATAAGGTTAGAATCTCAGATATTGGAAGTTTTTGTCCCACTTCCTCACCCATAGTTATGTACATGGGACTCTCTCAGTTTTCCAGGTATATTTGTACCATGTCACACAGGAACCAAAGGGCCCAACCCTGAAACCTCAGGTCATTTGAGTGCTACTTACATGTGAGTTTTCTCCTGTGGACCCTCCTGCCCCCAGAGATGGTCTAACCATACTACCTACTGATCTCAGAACAAACTTCTTTCACAACGGACCAAATTCACCTCCACTTTATTTCTTGGAATCCTGTTTGTATCACTTGAATGAAATATCTAGCAGGGACTGTGGAGGCATGGTCCAGAGGTTGCCATAACTGATATCTTTCTCTGTGGGTACTGAACTAGTGGGGGTGGTAAACATGGAAACATGTCTTTGTAGAGCATTCAATCCACTCTGAATCTGAAGACAATGTGAAGGTCTCTGAGGAGGAGGCATTTGCTTTGGATTCTTAGAGGGGATGGAGTTCACTGAGGGTTAAATAGATGATTGCAGGGGAGACAATAATGTATCAGAAATGTGCACATTTTCTAGAGCAACAGACAGAGAAAATAATAGAACAGAGATGTGGCAACCATGGGTGCAGAGATGGGCAGTGCCTAGGGTACAGAAGAGATAATGTTTAGATCCTTCAGGTGTCTTTCTTATTGGCCTAGATATGTTTAACCAGGATTGTGCCCATTACTATGTCTTATGTTAGAGTATTGACTCTGGTAAGGTGGGACTTGTAGAAGAGAATAGGGATAAAAATACCCAATAGAGAATATTTCTGAGTAGCTGTTATGACTACATATGAAATGTTACATGCATTTTAGGTAGGACACCTGGGCCCACTGAACCTCAGGTGAGAGGATAAATATACCACAGGGTAAGGTAGATGGAGGTAACACCTCTGATGAGACTGACAATGGTAAGACTAGGTGGAGAACAGGTCTGAGGGACTGGTGGGGATGTGGATGTATATTTGCCATTTGGTGACCATGGTATGAAAAGGTGAAATCATATAGTAGTTTCAAAGACAATCAGGGCTACATTTTCTCCTATTATATGAATAAGGCAGAAGTTAAAATCACCACCAATAGTGGACTTAAAATTGTCAGTCATTTATTTTTTATTCATGTATTTTTTTATTCTTTTTCTAGTCACTAATGCATTTTTAAGATATGATTAGAGGGGTCTGGGGCTTTGACTCAGTGGGAGAGTGCTGAGTGCAAGGTACTGGGTTTGATTTTCAGCACCACATAAAAATAAATAGATTTTAAAAATAATATGGTTAGTGATATTGCACATGCATGAAACGATAGAAATATATATGGAATTCTAGGAGTTCCCCCAAGGTATGTGCTCAGAAAGAATTAGGCACAGGAGGGCATAGATTGGCTTAAGAGGATACTGCAGGCCTGATGACCTCCTGCCCATGCAGATCAGAGAAGAAAGAGTGTCTATGTGGCTGCAAGGCTCATAGTTAGCAAAAACTCTGAACATATCAGAATCTATGGGACACAATGAAAGCAGTTTTAAGAGGGAAATTCATTGCCTGGAGTTCATTTCTCAATAAAAGAAAAAAAAAAACAACAAATAAATGAACTCACACTTCATCTCAAAACCCTAGAAAAGAAGAGCAAAACAACAGAAAAAGTAGTAGAAAGCAAGAAATAATTAAAATAAAGAAATAATTAAAACAATTAAAAGCAAGAAATAATTAAAATCTATATACTGTTAAAAGGAACCATCCACCAACAAGACATAACAATCATCAATTTGTATGCACCAAACAATGGAGCTGCAACATTCATAAAACAAACTCTCCTCAAGTTCAAGAGTCAAATAGACCACAACACAATAATTATGGGTGACTTCAACACACCGCTCTCGCCATTAGACAGATCCTCTAGACAAAAGCTGAATAAAGAAATTATAGAACTCAACAGCACAATCAATAACCTAGACTTAACCGACATATATAGAATATATCAACCATCATCAAGTGGGTATACGTTCTTCTCAGCAGCACATGGATCCTACTCAAAGATAGACCATATATTATGCCATAAGGCAACTCTTAGTAAATATAAAGGTGTGGAGATAATACCATGCACCATATCTGATCATAATGGAATGAAATTGGAAATCAATGATAAAAGAAGGAAGGAAAAATCCTATATCACATGGAAAATGAACAATATGTTATTGAATGATCAATGGGTTATAGAAGACATAAAGGAGGAGATGAAAAAATTCTTAGAATCAAATGATAACACAGACACAACATACCGGAATCTATGGGACACAATGAAAGCAGTTTTAAGAGGGAAATTCATTTCTTGGAGTTCTTACCTCAAAAAAAGAAAAAAAACAACAAATAAATGAACTCACGCAACACCTCAAAAACCTAGAAAAGGAAGAGCAAAACAACAGCAAATGTAGTAGAAGACAAGAAATAATTAAAATTAGAGCAGAAATCAACAAAATTGAAACAAAAGAAACCATTGAAAAAATTGATAAAACTAAAAGTTGGTTCTTTGAAAAAATAAATAAGATAGACAAGCCCTTAGCCATGCTAACGAAAAGAAGAAGAGAGAGAACTCAAATTACTAACATACGGGATGAAAAAGGCAATATCACAACAGACACTACAGAAATACAGAAGATAATCAGAAAGTATTTTGAAACCCTATATTCCAATAAAATAGAAGATAATGAAGATATCGATAAATTTCTTAAGACATATGATTTGCCCAGATTGAGACAGGAAGACACACACAATTTAAACAGACCAATAACAAAAGAAGAAATAGAAGAAGCCATCAAAAGACTACCAACCAAGAAAAGCCCTGGACCGGATGGGTATACAGCGGAGTTCTACAAAACTTTCAAAGAAGAATTAATACCAATACTTTTCAAGCTATTTGAAGAAATAGAAAAAGAAGGAGCTCTTCCAAATTCATTCTATGAGGCCAACATCACTTTGATCCCAAAACCAGACAAAGATACTTCAAAGAAAGAAAACTACAGACCAATATCTCTAATGAACTTGGATGCAAAAATTCTCAATAAAATTCTGGCGAATCGAATACAAAAACATATCAGAAAACTTGTGCACCATGATCAAGTAGGATTCATTCCTGGGATGCAAGGATGGTTCAATATACGGAAATCAATAAATGCTATTCACCACATCAATAGACTTAAAGACAAGAACCACATGATCATCTCAATGGATGCAGAAAAAGCATTTGACAAAGTACAGCATCCCTTTATGTTCAAAACATTAGAAAAACTAGGGATAACAGGAACTTACCTCAACATTGTAAAAGCTATATATGCTAAACCTCAGGCTAGCATCATCCTAAATGGAGAAAAACTGAAGGCATTCCCTCTAAAATCTGGAACAAGACAGGGATGCCCTCTATCACCACTTCTATTCAATTTAGTTCTCGAAGTACTAGCCAGAGCAATTAGACAGACAAAAGAAATTAAAGGCATAAAAATAGGAAAAGAAGAAATTAAACTATCGCTATTTGCGGATGACATGATAATATACTTAACAGACCCAAAAGAGTCTACAAAGAAGCTGCTAGAGTTAATAAATGAATTCAGCAAAGTGGCAGGTTATAAAATCAACACGCATAAATCAAAGGCATTCCTGTATATCAGCAACAAAACCTCTGAAATGGAAATGAGGAAAAACACTCCATTCACAATATCCTCAAAGAAAATAAGATACTTGGGAATCAACCTAACAAAAGAGGTGAAAGATTTATACAATGAAAACTACAGAACCCTAAAGACAGAGATAGAAGAAGATCTCAGAAGATGGAAAAATGTACCCTGTTCATGGATAGGCAGAACTAACATCATCAAAATGGCGATATTACCCAAAGTTCTCTACAGGTTTAATGCGATGCCAATCAAAATTCCAATGGCATATCTTGTAGAAATAGACAAAGCAATCATGAAATTCATATGGAAAAACAAAAGACCCAGAATAGCAAAAGCAATTCTAAGCAGGAAGTGTGAATCTGGAGGTATAGCGATACCGGAGGTCAAACTGTACTACAAAGCAATAGTAACAAAAACAGCATGGTACTGGTACCAAAACAGGCAGGTGGACCAATGGTACAGAATAGAAGACACAGAGACTAATCCACAAAGTTACAACTATCTTATATTTGATAAAGGGGCTAAAAGCATGCAATGGAGGAAGGATAGCATCTTCAACAAATGGTGCTGGGAAAATTGGAATACATATGCAACAAAATGAAATTGAATCCCTTTCTCTCGCCATCCACAAAAATTAACTCAAAATGGATCAGGGAGCTAGATATCAAATCAGAGACACTGCGTCTGATAGAAGAAAAAGTTGGATACGACATACATATTGTGGGGTCGGGCTCCAAATTCCTTAATAGGACACCCATAGCCCAAGAGTTAACAACTAGAATAAACAAATGGGACTTACTTAAACTAAAAAGTTTTTCTCAGCAAGAGAAACAATAAAAGAGGTAAATAGAGAGCCAACATCCTGGGAACAAATTTTTACCCCTCACACCTCCGATAGAGCCCTAATATCCAGAATGTACAAAGAACTCAAAAAATTAAACAATAAGATAACAAATAACCCAATTAACAAATGGGCCAAGGACCTGAACAGACACTTCTCAGAGGAGGACATACAATCAATCAACAAGTACATGAAAAAATGCTCACCATCTCTAGCAGTCAGAGAAATGCAAATCAAAACCACCCTAAGATACCATCTCACTCCAGTAAGATTGGCAGCCATTATGAAGTCAAACAACAATAAGTGTTGGCGGGGATGTGGGGAAAAGGGCACACTTGTACACTGCTGGTGGGGCTGCAAAATGGTGAGGCCAATTTGGAAAGCAGTATGGAGATTCCTGGGAAAGCTGGGAATGGAACCACCATTTGACCCAGCTATCGCACTTCTCGGACTATTCCCAGAGGACCTTAAAAAAGCGCTCTATAGGGATACGGCTGCATCAATGATTATAGCGGCACAATTCACAATAGCTAGACTGTGGAACCAATCTAGATGCCCCTTAATAGATGAATGGATAAAAAAAAATGTGGCATATATACACAATGGAGTATTATGCAGCACTAAGAAATGAGAAAATCATAGAATTTGCAGGGAAATGGATGGCATTAGAACAGATTATGCTAAGTGAAGCTAGCCAAGCCCTAAAAAACAAATGCCAAATGTCTGCTTTGTTATAAAGAGAACAACTAAGAACAGAACAGGAAGAAAGAACATGAGGAAAAGACTACAGTAAACAAAGACGAATGGGGGGAGAGAAACGGGGAGAGAAGTGAAAGCACATGGAAATGGTAGGAGACCTTCAATGATACATAAAATTATAAGAGGTTATGAGGGGCAAGGGGGAGGGAAAAAGAGGGAGAGAATTGAACAACAGCAGGGGAGGTAGAGAGGGAAGATGGGAGGGGAGGGGAGGGGAGGGGGGATAGTAGGGGATAGGAAAGGTAGCAGAATACAACAGTCACTAATATGGCATTATGTAAAAATGTGAATATGTAACAGATGTGATTCTGCAATCTGTATTTGGGGTGAAAATGGGAGTTCAAAACACAATTTGAGTCAAATGTATGAAAGATGATATATCATGAGCTATGTAATGCTTTAAATAATCAATAAAAAAAATAAAATATCAAAAAAAAAAGAAGAGCAAAACAACAGAAAATGTAGTAGAAAGCAAGAAATAATTAAAATCAGAGTGGAAATCAACAAAATTGAAACAAAAAAATTGAAAAATTGATAAAACTAAAAGTTGGTTCTTCAAAAAAATAAATAAGATCAACAGACCCTTAGCCTTGCTAACAAAGAAAGAAGAGAGAGAACTCAAATTACTAAGATACGGGATGAAAAAGGCAATATCACAACGGACACTACAGAAATACAGAAGATAATTAGAAATTATTTTGAAACCCTATATTTCAATAAAATTTCTATTTTTATAGAAATTTATAGTGATGATATCGATAAATTTCTTAAGTCATATGATTTGCCCAGATTGAGTCAGGAGGAAATGGAAGAAGCCATCAAAAGACTACCAACCATGGCATTAGAGCAGATTATGCTAAGTGAATCTAGCCAATCCTTAAAAAACAAATGCCAAATGTCTTCTTTGATATAAGGGGAGTAACCAAGGACAGGGTAGAGAAGAAGAGCTGGAGAAGAAGATTAACATTAAACAGGGATGATAGGCAGGAGGGAAAGGGAGAGTTAAGGGAAATTGCATGGAATTGGAAGGTGAGCCTCAGGGTTATACACAATTACATATAAGAGGAAAGGAGGAGTAGGAGAGAAATTATATAAGTGTAAGAAACGATTTACAGTAGAGGGGGTGGAGAGAAGGGGAGGGGAGGGGAGGGGGGATAGTGGAGAATGGGATAGACAGCAGAATACATCAGTCACTAGAAAGGCAATTTGTAAATCAATGGAAATGTAACTGATGTGACACAGCAATCTGTATACGGGGTAAAGGTGGGAGTTCATAACCCACTTGAATCATTCTGTGAAATATGGTATATTAAGAACTATGTAATGTTTTGAACAACCAACAATAAAAAAAAAAAGAACAGGAAGCAAGAAAGCCAGACAAGTTTCAATAGCTATTATGTAATACAGTCACAACCTTGTTTACAAGATGTATGTGGGAATTGTCATTGCTTGCAGGGGTTAGCCACAAATCTTTAGCCTGCGGCAATTATTAAAGTACTTGCAGATAAAATAGCTTTGTCTATGAGTTGAATAAAGAGGAGTGGAGAATTTAAAAAAAAAAAAAAAAGACTACCAACCAAGAAAGCCCTGGACCGAATGGATATACAGCGGAGTTTTACAAAACCTTCAAAGAAGAATTAATACAATACTTTTCAAGTTATTTCAAGAAATAGAAAAAGAAGGAGATCTTCCAAATTCATTCTATGAGGCCAACATCATCCTGATTCCAAAACCAGACAAAGATACTTCAAAGAAAGAAAACGACAGACCAATATCTCTAATGAACACAGATGCAAAAATCCTCAATAAAATCATGGCAAATTGAATACAAAAGAATATCAAAAAAATAGTGCACCATGATCAAGTAGGATTCATCCCTGGGATGCAAGGCTGGTTCAATATACGGAAATCAATAAATGTATTCACCACATCAATAGACTTAAAGATAAGAACGACATGTTCATCTTGATAGATGCAGAAAAAGCATTCGACAAAGTACAACCTCCCTTTATGTTCAAAATACTAGAAAATCTAGGGATAACAGGATCTTACCTCAACAGCATAAAAGCTATATATGCTAAGCCTCAGACTAGCATTATTCTGAATGGAGAAAAAATGAAGGCATTCCCTCTAAAATCTGGAACAAGACAGGGATGCCCTCTATCACCACTTCTATTCAATATTGTTCTCGAAACACTGGCCAGAGCAAATAGACAGAGGAAAGATATTAAAGGCATAAAAATAGGAAAAGAAGAACTTAAATTATCACTATTTGTAGATGATATGATACTATATCTAACAGACCCAAAAGGGACTACAAAGAAACTACTAGAGTTAATAAATGAATTCAGCAAAGTGGCAGGATATAAAATCAACACACATAAATCAAAGGCATTCCTGTATATCAGCGACAAATCTTCTGAAATGGAAATGAGGTCAACCACCCCATTCACAATATCCTCAAAAAAATAAAATAAAACAATTGGGAATCAACCTAACAAAAGAGGTGAAAGTTTTATAAAATGAAAACTACAGAACCCTAAAGAGAGAAATAGAAGAAGACCTTAGAAGATGGAAAAATATACCCTGTTCATGGATACGAAGAACTAACATCATCAAAATGGCAATATTACCCATAGTTCTCTATAGGTTTAATGCAATGCCAATCAAAATACCAAGGGCATTTCTTGTAGAAATAGATAAAGCAATTATGAAATTCATATGGAAAAACAAAAGACCCAGAATAGCAAAAGCAATTCTAAGCAGGAAGTGTGAGTCAGGCGGTATAGCGATACCAGATTTCAAACTATACTACAGAGCAATAGTAACAAAAACAGCATGGTACTGGTACCAAAACAGACAGGTGGACCAATGGTACAGAATAGAGGACACAGAGACCAATCCACAAAATTACAACTATCTTATATTTGATAAAGGGGCTAAAAGCATGCAATGGAGAAAGGATAGCATCTTCAACAAATGGTGCTGGGAAAACTGGAAATCCACATGCAACAAAATGAAACTGAATCCCTTTCTCTCGCCATGCACAAAAGTTAACTCAAAATGGATCAAAGAGCTTGATATCAAATCAGAGACTCTGCACCTGATAGAGGAAAATTTGGCTCCGATCTACATATTGTGGGGTCGGGCTCCAAATTCCTTAATAGGACACCCATAGCACAAGAGTTGATAACAAGAATCAACAAATGGGACTTACTTAAACTGAAAAGTTTTTTTTCTCAGCAAGAGAAACAATAAGAGAGGTAAATAGGGAGCCTACATCATGGGAACAAATTTTTACTCCTCACACTTCAGATAGAGCCCTAATATCCAGAGTATACAAAGAACTCAAAAAATTAGACAATAAGATAACAAATAACCCAATCAACAAATGGGCCAAGGACCTGAACAGACACTTCTCAGAGGAGGACATACAATCAATCAACAAGTACATGAAAAAATGCTCACCATCTCTAGCAGTCAGAGAAATGCAAATCAAAACCACCTTAAGATACCACCTCACTCCAGTAAGATTGGCAGCCATTATGAAGTCAAACAACAACAAGTGCTGGCGAGGATGTGGGGAAAAGGGTACTCTTATACATTGCTGGTGGGACTGCAAACTGGTGCGGCCAATTTGGAAAGCAGTATGGAGATTCCTGGGAAAGCTGGGAATGGAACCACCATTTGACCCAGCTATTTCCCTTCTTGGACTATTCCTTTAAGACCTTAAAAGAGCGTACTACAGGGATACTGCCACATCTATGTTCATAGCAGCACAATTCACAATAGCTAGACTGTGGAACCAACCCAGATGCCCTTCAATAGATGAATGGATAAAAAAAATGTGGCATTTATACACAATGGAGTATTACGCAGCTATAAAAAATGACAAAATCATGGAATTTGCAGGGAAATGGATGGCATTAGAGTAGATTATGCTAAGTGAAGCTTGCCAACCCCTAAAAAACAAATGCCAAATGTCTTCTTTGATAAAAAGGGAGTAACTAAGAACAGAGCATGGAGGAAGAACAGGAGGAAAAGCCTAACATTGCACAGAGACATGAGGTGGGAGAGAAAGGGAGAGAAAAGGGAAATTGCATGGAAATGGAAGGAGATCCTCATTGTTACACAAAATTACATATAAGAGGTTGTGAGGGGAATGGGGAAAAAAAACAAGGAGAGAAATGAATTGTAGTAGATGAGGTAGAGAGAGAAGATGGGAGGGGAGGGGCGGGGGGATAATAGAGGATATAGAGGATAGGAAAGGTAGCAGAATACAGCAGTCACTAATATGGCATCATGTAAAAATGTGTATGTGTAACCGATGTGATTCTGACATCTTTAATTGGGGTAAGAATGGGAGTTCATAACCCACTTGAATCTAATGTATGAAATATGATATGTCACGAGCTTTGTAATGTTTTGAACAACCAATAAAAAAAGTATATTCACACTAAAAAAAAAAAGAACTCTGAACAGCTGGAAAACCTCAGTTTTGAATTTTGGGGGATGGGTCCAGCTGGAGCAGAAGGCCAAGAGAGCAGGAAACATCCCCTGTCCTAAACGTGAATTGATCACTAAAATCCAGGGGTAGTGGAAACAGGAAGTACTCTTCATGTGTCTTCCAGGGAATACTATAGGTGAAAACTGCTGATTGGCAGTCCCTTCTTGATCTGGCACAGGCATTACTGACCTCTGGGGTGACTATTCCCACATCAATGTGTAGGCAGTAGCCTCCTTCTTGTGGTCACCCAGGATCCAGGATCCACTCAGCCTGCAGAGAAACTCTCATATCTGTCTGTGTTCAGAGGTTTCCCTATCTAATTCTTTCCCACCTGGATGCTGTCACAGATGTCAGAGCCATGTTCTGAACTCACCTGTTGTGCTCCAGGTCCTTTCTAGTTGTGTTCACCAACATTCCCCTCCTACAAACCACATTCGTATCTGAACACCTTGCCTCTGTTTCTGAAAGGCTCCCAACTAAAAAACAAAACAAAACAAACAAACAAACAAACAAACAAAAAAACAAAAACTTCCTAGTGTTGAGAAAAAAATATTTCAAGAGAAAATGTTTTTTCCCCCCCTTTGGTAGATTGATAAATGCTTTTTTTTAAATGAGAAGTTTGGGTAAAAATATAATTTAATAAATCCACTCAAATAAGTTCAAAATTATACAAGTGAAGTTACTTCCCAAACAGTACATACCATATATACAACACACACACACACACACACACACACACAAACACACACACACACAGAGAGAGAGAGAGAGAGAGAGAGAGAGAGAGAGAGAGAGAGAGAGACAGTAAGTCTTTTGGTTTGATTTATTGCAAAATTTACATCAATGGAGATGCTAACCACTGGAAAAAATGATTTGATCTAGGTCTTCAAATCAGATTCAGGTGATATTATCCTATTTGGAAGATAAAATTATTGAATCCCCATTTTTGGAACATTTCCTCGCAAACAATTCACATCTACCCTCCATTTTTGACTAATCAGAAACAGAAATTAACCAACACTTACCTTAGCCTATCTCTAGGGGCAGTCATCATTGGACAGTCAGAGAGGTCAGTGTCCAGTCTTATAATTCCCATATCCTGTGATGATGTTTCTATCCATACTAAATCATGTGCAGGTTTAGATCTCTGTTTCCCACCTGGGACTTATTGTCCTGAGCATCATTGTGATGTATCACACAGTGAAAATATTTGATCCTCAGGTGGGCACCTGAGACGGTCAGGCAGTTTTTCTCCAAACAAGGGAGTCTGAGAACCAGGAAGGTGACCAAGAGTGTTGTTTGTGTTTTAAATTAAGGTCCTGGCACTTGGCTAGACTTCTGCTGCAATAAGTATGAGAAATGATTGTTGGTGACCAGTACAGTTCTGGAGCCAGAGAGGAGGGTGACTGTTCCTCCTGAGCAAGTTGTTAGTGAGGGCTACTGAGTCTCACAACCTGAGAAGTGGACTCTAAATTCTGAACAAAGCATGAGGAAGGACAACACAGGTCCATTACAAAGGCTGAATCCAAAGTCTTTATCATACTGAACATGAGTGAGAAGCAGACATGTCTAGGCTGTGGTATGCATTTGGGGAGGATTCCCTGGCCCTAAAATTTAGGCCGCACTTCATGATGGCCCATGATTTCCCAATGAACTGCCTGGTATAGGGGTAACATTTATGTGGCATATTATATAAATCTGGGCCCTTTATTATCAACTTCTAAAACATGATCCTACATTCTGAGAGCGCTTAGATTTTCAGAAGTAGATACAGGATGGCTGTTTGCTGTAGATTTTTCCCATGGGAGGAAGCAGCTGCACTAGTATTGTGCATGGTTCACTGAGCAACTGTTCAGAATCCAATGAAGATAAACCACTTGAGTTTTACCATTTTTTCTACAAATATCCAGAGTGCCCCCTGGAGGCCTTTTCATCTAAAGCTATAAGGTCCCATTTGATAAAGAACTGATGAAATACTTGTATGACATTGCCAATGTATTTCCAAGACTGTCTCACATTCATTACTTGAGTTATCTTTGAGCATTCCTGTTTACAACTATTTACCTGTTTTGTTTGTTGAAATCATTCCCAATTGTGTGCACTTTAATTTTAGTATTGCATGGTCTTCAACTATTCTGCAATTTTTTATAATTAACATACTTGTATTTATTTTGTAAAATGATTCATTGTTTATTATAATTGTATATTAATAGTGATGTTCACTGTACACATAAGCAAACATATAGCAACACTAATTTCATCAATTTTATTCCACAGTATTCTACCTTTTACTCCCTTATACCCTCCCCTAAACCTGCTTCTCTACTCTTCTGCTCTCATTTCAGTTGTTCTTTAATTGGTACATTGAAATTAATAAAATTGGGATTTACTGTGATATATTGGTACATGCGCATAGCATCATTTGTTTAGTGTCCTTTCACAGGACCTGCCTGTCACCTTGTTTTCTCCCTCTCCAAATCTTCTTTCTCTATTCAACATTTCTCTCTTCAAGGATCCAGTTCTTTCTTTCATGACTGAATGTTACCAAGAGAAAAATTAATAAAGATGGGACTCATTAATTTGTGTTATGAATGAGTACAGGATTGATTTCATGACAAAATTACTTATAAGATTGATGATTTTGATCTTCGCATTGAATATAGAGAAGGCTTAAGTGAAAAGTTATATTAGTTATTATTCTTTGGGGATAAAAAGAAAACAGAAAAAAGGAATGCTCCATAATGGTGAATTAAATTTTCTTTTAACGCCATTTTAACTATTTTACTAGTTCAGTGAAAATAAAGTTGGTTACACAGATGGTCAACCAAGTCTATATAACCACAGTACTCAAAATACACAAAGCTCAGATAAGCTATCTTTTTTTTTGAACTCTTTTATTTATCATTACCAGGGATTGAACATATAGGAGTTCAGTGTCACCCCATTCACCACCATCCACATTTTTTTTTAGAAAGAGTGTTTTGCTAAGATGCTTAGAACCTTACTAAGTTACTGAAACATTTGAATTTATAATTCTCCTGCCTCAGCCTCCCAAGCCACTGAAATTATAGATGTGCATACTACACCCAGCTTTTATGGTTTTCCTGTTTGAAAAAAAAAATATGTGCATTATAGCATGCATTATTTTTAGGAGATTTATAAATGTTAGTGACTCTACCAAGAGAGAACACTTTTTTAAAAAATTAAAACTACAATAACTCCATACTCTACTATTTTTAAGACCTGTTTTGTGGCCTAACATATAATATACCCTGCCAATGAATTCATGTTTAATTGAAAAGAATTTTCCTAAGCTCGAGTGGTTAATGTGGGTGACAGTCTAAGAAGAATCTCATACAAGTTAGGGCACTGTTTCCCACAGTGAGCAGTTTTCCAGTTGTCTGCTTGCATCCTTAAAACTAATAGTTCTGATGTACATGCTGTAGAGTAAGTGTTTTTTTTTTTTTTTACACTGAATCAGACACCCAATGAGGACACATTATCTATTGACAGTAAGATGCATAGACTTAGCATTTTTGCTTAGTTATTAGACCAGAGAGTTTTGTCATTCTGGATGAACAAAATTTCAACTCTGTGATGTGATATAACATGGCAAAATTCTTGCTCACACACCTTATCCACTGCATGTGGTGAATGCTAATTTACCATGTGTTCATTTTCATTCTGCTACTAACTCAATACAGGGTCACTCAATGGGATAATTCTTGTCAACATTCAGAAGTAAACATGCAGGAAAGAAGAAGGGAAATAGCTCTTCAAATTATCTTGCTATTGTTCAGTTGTAGCCCAGGCCTTCTTCGATTCTACCTTATTGGGCAAAATAGACCCTGAACCAAGGCCTCATTCAAAGAAGCAGAGAATTCTGACTGGGATATTTGGAAATCATGATGCTATATGTGCACACATCTGATGCAGAGTCCTATGTCCACCCAATTACTGGACACCTTATAAGTTGCTCACAAAAGCAACATCCATAATCCTTGATAATCAGAAAGAACTTTGATGCTTCAAGTTGAGTATTAGGATGAATGGCTTCTCTGTGGTATTTTGTTGTTGTTGCTGTTGTTGTTGTTGTTGTTGTTGTTATTTTGTTTATTTTTGTTTTGGGACAAATTGTCCCTCAGTTGTTGAAGCTTGCCTCCAAATTGTTATCTCACTGTCTCAATTTCCTGAGAATCTTGGATCACAGGCATGCACCACTAGAGCTATTAAAAGAAGCCAAAAAAAAAAAAAAAAAAAAAAAAGAAGCCAAATCTGCAAGAGGCAATTTGGGCCTCAATACATGTCCATTGAATTCCTTCTAGTAGTGTTAAAGTGAGAGAATACACAAAAACATGGCAAAAAGTGGCATTCAGTCCACCTGGATTTTAAAACTTTGTGCTCTTTGCTGCAACTAACTAAATCAAATTTTTATCTGTGAAGGGATTGAAGGGGGTAGTTTTTAAGTTCCAGACCTTGCCATCTTTGCCACCCACATTAGATGTCCTATCACATCTCCTTGGAAGATGAAGTATTTGTCAGATATTGGTAATAATCACTGGGAATCTCAGCTGACATGAGATTAAGAAGAAAACATGAAAGTAACTCATTTCTCATTTAACTCACCGAAATTCATAAACATGTGATTTGGAGCTACACAGACAGGACATATAACAAAATGGCTTTTTTTTATCTTTTCTCATGGACATTCCACCATCCTAGATACAACTGGAAATCCACACCTTCACTACCTGTACCAGTCTTGACTTCTCTGAAGTGTCAGTCCTTATTATCAGATTATGAAGATGACACAATTTTCTTAGAATAATCTCATTCTCAAATGGGGTCCAGGAAATGTGTTTCAGTTGCAGATGTCCTGGCAACGTAAGAGATACCCTCATAACTCTGACTTGAGCACATAGTGCAGGAGCCTTTACCTCACAATGATCTTCTGCTTCAAAGTAACTCCCTCAGAATATTGCATGTAAGCCCTCTAGCCTTTTTTCCCAGCCCCACCACAAGCCCTGGATTAGGAGAGATGTTCTCCAAATTGATGAGGGAAAAGGTACAGCTAGACCTGCCCACAGGCACAATTATAAAATCCTGAGCCCAGTGAACAGTGAGAAGATAACAAAAGAACAATATTTCTGATTGTTTTCCATGAATTTTTGAAGAAAATATCTTAGATCAGGAGGTCAATAATACAATGAATACAGTGAAGACTGCCTTATATTGTTATCTCTACTGATGAAGTTAAAAATAAAATTTTAATACTTATATTGTCAGAGAAAAGTGTCCATCATCAACAACAACAAAAAACAGGGACCAAGTCATGATGTGTCCTCAGGAGAATCAAGATAAATTCAAAACAATGCGGAAGGGTCTCAAGGGTAATTTATAGAGTGGAAGATATCATTAAAGAAGGAATATCTGTTGTGTGTATCCAAATATAAAAGGAAACATGATCAATAGTCACAGAGAGGGTCAGTGGTCATCTGAGAGGTTCTTTGAGCCGAGATGGAGGGAGGATTCCCAAAGGTCAAAGAAAGATTTTAGGCAGGGGCATGAATTCCTTTGCATTATTGTGCTGATGTTCATAAAGGTGTACAAATAAGTCAAAATTTATCAAAGTTTTCACTTATGTATGTTTTATATTGTAACAAATATTTCATATTAGAAAATTAATATATAATTAGGCTAAAATATGTATAAGAAATGTACACAATGAGGGTTAAGGAGAAGAACACACCATTCTAGAATTTCTATAATTAGGGAAGATTAGAGGATGAAACCACAGGTTTCCCCATCAGAGGTCAAATCTGAAATGATCAGAGTTGCACTGGATGCCTCATCACCTAAATTTCATGGCAAAGAGGCCTCAGAATCCTGTTCAGCTCCTCTAGCTAAAGAGAAACAAAAATTTATGTTTATATGGAGGCATTTCCCTAGGAACATACTGCTGTGAATAATGCTAGGGACAGAGTACAAGAGGCTTCTCACTCAAAGTAGTGCCCATAGATTCAGCTGGGCCTATAGTATTGCTAGCAGAAGAGGCCATAGGCCAGGCCTGAGCAAAGCTGCTGAGTGTTTGCCCTCCTGACATATGGAGAAGAGGTTCTCTTATTTCCAAATAAGCCTGAAGCACTGTGCAAGCATTGAAGCTATTGTCATAAGACTGACAGAAATAGCTTCATCCTCAGGCTGGAGTTCAGTGAGGGTCACTGAAGCATAGTTGCCAGACTTAGAGCCAGAGAAGTGATAAGGGACCACATAGGGTCAATTTCTAATTTCCATAGATGAGAAGTTTTGGGGTCATTTCAGGGAGCTGTTTATACCAGTGCACATTCCAGCCATCCCTAATATTGGTGGTGTTTCCAGCCTAGGAGATGGTGACTGTCTTTCCTTGAGTTCCAGACAGTGAAGGCAGTTGAATCAGCACAAGGCCCCAGGATCTGGAAGTGGAAGAGACACAGAGAGGGTGATGTTTATCTAAAAACAAGAGTAGAATCAGGGCCCATATCAGAGGACTCCTACATCCTATCCCTCCTCCATATCATGTCACCTATGCACTGAACAGAAGGAATTTGAGGAGGAGAGAACCAGGCCATGGTGAAGGTCATCCTGTGCTCTGCCTTTTGTTCATGATGCTGAGCAGAGGTTCCCTTAAGTTTCTCCCTTGCCCTCTTTGTATTCTGAGAATTGAAGTGTCTATTCATGCAAATTAGATGTCTCCAGGTTTCCTGATTGCACCCTGGGCCCTGATTCACACTCCAATATATAAAGATTCCATGTGGGTGTGCAGGGGTTGAGTTGAGTTTGCTCAAAGGTGTGGGAGGTTATGTGCGCTCTCTCTTGTCCAGCAAGAAGGTCCACAGAAAAGGGTAAAGGAGAGTGTGGTTGTAGACTGCTAATCAAGAACTCTGAAGACCAAGCAGCTATCAGATCTGATTTTATTTTGCAGTTACCAGGTATACATACTCAGGCAGTAGGTAGGCAGATTACAAGCAGCCACCAATGCAATTTCTGCTAACTCTCCTTGCAGTGACCCGTTGAGGAGTGGGCTGTGGAGTAAGTGCAGGGACTGCAACACATGGCCCCAGGGCTGTGCCTACAGGGTAAGTGGCCTGTTGTTCATATGCCTAGCAGGAGTGGAGTGGCCTGCCACTCAGAAGCCCTTAATGGATGCCATGTATACAGTACTCCATGCACTTCTCCCCACAGGCAGTTACAGATGTGAGCCCTAACAAGAGAGCATCAGGCAGGGACAGGTGGCTCATTACAGTTCTGGTTACTTTCTGACCCATCTTGACTAGTCTGCAATGCCCCCTATGAACCAAGCCAAGACACATCATTATGTGACGCCGTGGTCAGACTCCCTGAGACAGTCCTACATTCCACTGCCTCTGCCTAGGGGGCAGGCCAGTGAGCCCCTCTTGTGGCCTCTCCATTACCTCAGGATGGCCTTCTTGCTTTTCTAAGACTCCTCATGGTGAATTCATGCATAATTCATTTGAGTACTTCCTAGATAGGTCTAGGATTCTGTCTTTGATATAAATTCTTCTCAATTCAGAATTAAGTAGGTGAACATAAAGTTTCTTTTTTTTATTAGTATGCAGGGTACCATCTAGGTTATCCCCAACACAAAAAACTGTTCTCCAAATGTCCTTTCACCATGGACTTGGCAAGGGACTCAGTTGCAAATTTTATGAGTAGCTATTTGATGTCATTTAGAAGACACCTTTATGCATGTTTTTAAGCTTTCTCAGTTCACATGTTTGCAACCCTTCTTGTCAGCAAGTGAGACTGAGGAGTATGACTACGTGTCACTCACAGCCATACAGCACTTTAGCCACCATTATCTATGTGAATGCCTGTCACAGGGGGTGAGGCACTGAGAAGACTCCAATTGTAGGAATCATGAATGTCTTCAGACATGGATAAAAGTTCACTTTCTCCTAGGCACTGGCAGGGAATCATGCAATGTCAGCCTGAATATTAGCCTTTATTCATATTTATCATAATAATTCAGTGCATTTCAAAAAGTCCTATGGTTCCTTCTGAGAACCTAAATTACATTCTGAATTTTTTAAAAAAACTTTTTATTTCCTTTCATTTTTTATTTGTTTTTATTAGTTATAGATGACAGTAGAATGTATTTTGACATATTATACATAAATCAAGTATAATTTTCCATGCTCTGGTTGTACATGACATTGGTCATGTATTATATGTGCATATAGGAAAGTAATGCCTAATTTTTTCTACTGTATTTCCCATTTCCATACCACCTCCCTTCCCTTAATCCCCTATTGTCTAATAAAAGTACTTCTATTCATTATTTCCTGCCTGCCCTTATTGTAATTTAACATACACATATCAGAGAGAACATCCACTCTGATTTTTGGGGATTGCGTTATTTCACTTAGCAGAATAGTCTCCAGTTTAATCCATTTACTAGGAAATGCCATTATTTACTTTCTATTTATCATTGAGAAATATTCCATTGTGTATATGTACCATATTTTCTTTCTCCATTTATCTGTTGAAGGGTGCTTAGGCTGGGTCCATATTTTAGCTCTTGTGAATTAAGTTACTATAAATATTGATGTGGCTGCATCATTGTAGTATGCTGACTTTAAGTCCTTGAGTATAAAACAAGGAGTGGGATAACTAGGTCAAACCGTTGTTCCATTCTACGTTTTCTGATGACTCTCCATACTGATTTCCAGAGTGCTTACACCAACTTGCAGTCCTACCAGCAATGAATGAGTATACTGTTTTCCCACCACCTCGCCAACATTTACTGTTGATTGTATTCTGGATAATTGGCATTCAAACTTCAGTGAGATTGAATCTCAGTGTGGTTTTAATTTGCATTTCTCTAATTATTAGAGATGTTGAGTTATTTTTTAATAATGTTGAAAATTCTGGATCCCAAGATAGGTAATGAGGGAAATTCTAGGGCTTAGAAACTTCCATACTTAGGAATGTAACTCACTTCATAGTAATTTGGTACTTTTCAACTCCTCCACAATTTGTAATTGAATATAGACAAGGTTAAAAATCAAGCATTATGTTTTATTTTCTGTTATAAGAGAAATAGTTTACCTTGTGGAATCTAATATTTTTCGTGTTTATGAATGTGATAGTATAGATATTGGGGTATATAACTACATTTCTAATTAATAGATTATTTTAAAATAAATTATACATGGGATATGTGTATTATCAAATGAATAAAATTTATAAGTTTAATACATTAAATTTTAATTATTATTTTCTCCTCTCTTTCTTCCTTCCTTCATTTATCTACCTGTGAAAAATAGGCAATATAGGTCCCCTTGTGATTTTCTTTAGTTTTAATGAAAATTTATTTCTCCAACTTCACATGGTTCTTTCAACTTTAATGACTGTTAATTTACTGCAGATTCTTTATTTCCACAAGCCAAACTCCACTTGCCTTTCAATTCAGAAAGAGGAAATCAAAAATGTTTTCTCTATTTCACTACTATTTCAATCAGGAAATTTAATTCTCCTCTTCTTCATGAGTGTGCCCAAATGCACCAGAACATACAGAGTTTTTTCTTTGATTATTCTTTTCTCTAATTTAATCTACAAATATAAACCCAGAATATTTAAACTCTTTATGCCAAACAACATGAAACAAATTATATAAAATGATGAATGTTTTGAAAAGAAAATTGCAGGTAGAAAATAAGCACATGATATAAGAACTAGAAACTGGAGCAATCACTCTGGAAAGCAGGATGGAGATTCCTTAGCAAACATGGATTGGAACCACCTACTTATCCTACTCCTTGACATATACCCAAATAATGTAAAATCAGCATTCTACAGTGATACAGCCAAATCAGTGTTTATAGCAGCTCACTACACAATAGCCAAGCTATGCAACCAACTCAGCTGCCTTTCAACAGATCAATGGGAAAAGAAAATGTTGTATCCATACAGCATGGACTATTACTCATCAATGAGGAGAAATGAAATTATGGCATTTTTGGGCAAATGGATAGAACTGGAGACTATCATTATAAGTGAAATCATCTTATACCCAAAAGCCAAAGGCTGAATTTTTCTCTATGATCAGTGGATGCTAACCCATAGAAAAGGAGAGTACAGAGATAAAGTATTGAAGTAAAGTGGATTAGACAAAAGGAGAATGAAGGAAAGAAGGGGTGAGAATAAGAAAGACAATAGAATACTAGAATAAACCAGACATAACTTTCCTGTGTTTATATATTAATAAACAACAAGTGTAACTACATATCATGTTCAACCACAAGAATTGGATCAAAATTGTAATGGGTTGTACCCTTTCTATGTATAATATGTCAAAATATACTCTACAGTCATGTATATATTAAAAACAACAAATAAAAAAGCACATGAAATAACACCAAATCTCATCTATCATGAGTGTGCATATTGAAGTAGTAATGAAATGAGCTATATGTCTATGAAAAGGTTTACATATTTCACAAAGACAGTGACATGAAATTAAACCTATGCTGAAACTGTTTGTTCATTGTGAATCCAGGTGCCTGAAAGTGATATGGAAATCACAAGGAATGATTACTTCTGCTCTGCTAGCATGAACTCACCCATTCACAAAAACCAATCTGTGGACTACTGCATGAATGCATGCAAACACTGGTTATTAATAGGACTAACCACTTAAATGAGGATATTATTTAGTCATAACAATTTCTTTCTTCATTAATTTAAACACAAATGCAAGTTCTAAGATTACTAATCTGGAATTTCAATCAGACTATTTTTTCAATCAGACATGATATTATGACAAAAGTAAAAACCCATTTTATTGTTATGCTCTATGGCTTTCAAATATTGAAATTTGAAATTGTTTGAAAAATATGTTATACAGAGCAAGAAAATTTATTTTTAACACTATTCATGTTTACTACTTCCACTTGAAGCAGAATATCTGAATACTATTATTTGTGTAGTTTACATTAGTCTAAGATTAAGGAGTTTAAAAAGAAAGTAAATAAGCCAGGAGTAGTGGCACTTGCCTGTAATCCCAGTGACTCGGGAGTCTGAGGCAGCAGATTGCAAGTTCAAAGCTAGCTTCAGTGAAAGTGAAGCGCTAGCAACTCAGTGAAATCTTGTCTCAAAATAAAATACAAAATATGGCTAGAAATGTGGTTCAATGGTCAAGTGCCCATGAGTTCAGTCACTTGTACCATCTCTCTCAATAAATAAATAAATAAATAAGACAAAGAAAAAACAAAAAGAAAAGAAAAAGCAAATAAAAAGACAAAATCAAACAAGCGCTTACATGTCCATCTACAGAGATATCAGGGATGCTTACATGTTTAACACAATGATTCTATTTTAAAGACAATGCATTTACAAAATTCAATGTCTAATTTGTAAGTATAATTGCTAGGTCATGATGGGTAGTCAAAGGAGGCTTGTGGGCAGAGGCATGGTTTCCTTTTCCTGATTGTGCTGATGTTCCAAAAGGTGTGAAAATATCTCAAAATTTATCAAAATTTCCACATTTGGGGTGTTTTATTGTCTGCCAAATATTTCCTGTTAGAAACCTTATATCAAACTAGACAAAAACATGAATCACAGACATACACAATGAGGGATAAGGGGAAAAAGACACAGTTCAAGAATTCCTAGAAATTGGTAAGAATGGAGGATGGAACAACAGGATTACCTGCGAGATGTCAAGTCTGAGGTAACCAGAGCTGCACTGGCTGCCTCACCACTAATTTTCAGGACAAAGAGAATACACCATCCTATTCAGCTCCTCAAGCTAAAGAGGAGCACAAGTTTATGTTTATATGGAGAATTTTCCGAGGAACATGCTGTTCTGAATGACTAGGAGGACAGAGGACAAGAGGCTTCTCACTCAAAGAAGTGCCAGTAGATTCAGCTGGACCTATGGTAGAGCTAGCAGAAGAAGCCATAGGGCAGGCCTGAGCAAAGCTGCTGTGGGGTGTTTGCCCCCCTGGCAGATGGTAAAGGGGTTCTTGTCTTACTTCCCCATGAGCCTGCAGAAGTGTGTGAGAACTGAGGCTACTTTCATAAGACTCACAATAATAGTCAGCCTCATCCTCAGGCTGGAGGCCAGTGATGGTCAGTGAAGCAGATTTGCCAGACTTGGAGCCAGAGAAGCGATCAGGGACCCCTGAGTATCTATTACTATTATAATAGGAGTTTGGGGGCCATTTCTGGAATCTGTTGGTACCACTGCACATCATAGCTACCAATATTGTTGCTGCTTCCAGTGCAGGAGATGGTGACCTTCTGTCCTGGAGTCCCAGAAAGTGAGGGCTGCTGAGTCAGCACACACTGGGCCCAGGACTCTGAAAGAGAGAGAGACACAGAGAGCATGATTTTTGTCTAGAGACAAGAGTAGAATTAGGGCCATATCAGGAGACTCCCACACCCTATCCCTCCTCCATATCATGTCACCTGTGCACTGAACAAGGAAGGTGAAGAGGAGATAGGATCAGGCCATGGTGAAGGTCATCCTGAGGTCTGTTTTCCGTCCCTGATGCTGAGTGGAGGTTCCCCCAAGGCTCTCCCTTGGCCTCTTCATAATCTGAGAAGGGGAGGTTCTACTCATGAAAATTAGTTTCCTACAGGATTCTGATTGCACTCTGGGTCATGTTTCAGACTCCTGTACATAAAGATGCCAAGTAAGTGTGCATGGGTGGAGTTGGGTTGGCTCAGGGGTGTGGGAGATCACAGCTGTGAGAACTAACAAAAGAGCATCAGGCAGGACCAGGTGACTCATTAAAGTTCTGGTTACTTCCTGACCCCCCTTAACTGGTGTGAAGTGCCCCCTGTTGTCCAACCTCATACACATAATCATTTTTATCAAAACCCCTGAAATACCAACTGACCTGCATCTCTACTGAAACTGCCTGAAATGGAGGACAGGCTGGTGAGTCCTTTGTATGGATTCCCATAACCTCAGGGTGGCTGTCTTGCTTTCCTCAGACTCCTCATGGTGAATTTGTGCATAGCTCACTTGACTCCTTCCTTTATAGGACTAAGATTGTGTCTTTGATAGAAATTCTTCTCAGGTGAGAATTAAGCAGATGAACATAAACTTTGTGGTTTTATTAACTTGCAGGGTACCATCACATTTATCCTCAACACAAAAAAACTGTTACACAGGTTTTTTTTTCACATTGAGCTTGGCAAGGAACTCAGTTGCAAAATCTTATGAGTAGCTACTTGATGCTGTTTAGAAGATCATTTTATGTATGTTTTTAAGCTTTCTCAGTTCTAATGTTTTTAACATTTACTGTCAGCAATTTAGACTGAGGGTTGTGACTATGTGTTAGTCACAACCAAATAGCAGTCCTGTCACCATTGGAGAATGCCACAGGCGCTGGAAACACTAAAATGACTCAAATTGCAGGACTCATGAATATATCTTCAGACATGGATAAAAATGCATTGTCTCCTAGGCACTGGCAAGTATGCAGGTACTCTGGGCATGAATATACGCCTTTTGTTTATTTTTGTTAATAATACTCATTGTATTTCACAAGGGTCCTATGATTCCAACTGATGAAGTAAATCATAACCTGAATTTTTAAAAACTATCTATTTTATTTTTTATTTGTTCTTATTAGTTATAGATGAAAGTAGATTGTACTGTGACATTATACATATGCAGAGTCTAACTTCTCAATTTCTGGTTGTACATGATGGAGAATTACATTTTTTGTATTCATATATGAACATAGGAAAGTAATGTCTGTGATTCATTCTACTATCTTTCATATTCCCATCCCTACTTTTTTCCCTTCATTGCCCTTTTTCTAATCTAAATAACTTCTATTATTTCTTACCTTTCCTCATGCTTAGCAACCATATATCAGGGAGAACATTTGACCTTTTTTTGTGGGAATTTGGCTTATTTTACTTAGATAGTCTCCAGTTCCATCCATTTTCTCACAAATGACATAATTTCATTTCTCCTTATGGTTGATTAGTATTCCATTGTGTATATATACCACATTTTCTTTATTAATTTATTAGTTGAAGGGCATTTAGACGTCTTTAATATTTTGGCTATTGTAAATGAAGCTGCTCTAAACATTGCTGTGGCTGTGTCAATGTAGTATGCCATGTTTAAGTCCCTTGGTATAAATTGAGGAGTGAGATAATTTGGTCAAATTGTGGTTCTATTCCAAGTTTTCTAAGGAATTTGCATAATGATTTTCAGAATGGTTGCACCAGTTTGCTGTCCAATCAGAAATGTATGAGTATACTTTTTCCCCAACATCCTCACCAACATTTACTATTGCTTGTATTCTTAATGATTGACAATCTGACTGGAGTGAGATAAAATCTCAGTGTAGTTTTAATTTCCACTTATCTGTCTGCTAGAGATGTCCAATATTTTTTTCATAATCTTGACAGTTCCAGATCCCAAGATAGGCAAAATTTGCCATTCTAGGACTAGAAATTTCCATACTTAGGCATGTAAGGAACTCATGATAGGTTGGTACTTTTCAACTCCATCACAAGTTGTAATTAAATATAAACAGGATTAAAAGTCAAGCAATTATGTTTTTTCTTTGAAAAGAGAAATTATATATATATTGTGGAATTTAATATGATTCATATTTATGAAAGTGATAATATAAAGATTGGAATATATAATTTACATTTTCTGATTAATATATTATCTTAATATTAATTAAACATGAATGTGTGCATTATTGAGTAATTTAAATTTATAAAAGTTTGATATATTAAGTTTTAATCATTATTTCCTCCTTTTTTTCATTTTTTGTTTCCTTTCTTCTTTCCTCTACCTATGAGGAATAGGTAATGTAGGTCCCTTTGTGATTTTCTGTAGTTTTAATGAAAATTTATTTCTCCACCTTCATATGGTGCTCCCAACTGCAATGACTGTTAATTTTCTAAAGATTATTTTTTCCACAGGCCAAGCTCCACTTTTCCTTCAATTCAGAAAGAGAAAAAAATTCTTATCTACTCCATTTTTGATCTGCATGTTTAAATCTCTTCTGATTCATAAGTGTAGCCAAATCCCCCACCACATACAGAGTTTTCTTTTAATTATCCTCTTCTCTGATTTTATCTACAAATATGAACCCAAAATATTTAAATTCTTTACACCAAGCAACATAAAACAAATTATATGAAATTATCAATGTTACAGAATGAAAATTCCAGATATAAAATAAGTGCATAATGGTGGAACTGCAAACTGGTGGAACCAATCTGGAAATCACTATGAAGATTCCTCAGAAAACTTGGAAGGGAGCCACCATTTGACTAAGTTATTCCACTCCTCAGCACATATCTAAAAAATCAGCTTACTACAGTGATGCAGCCACAAAGTTTGTAGCAGCTCAATTCACAATAGCAAAACTATGGAACCAACTCAGGTGCCATTCAATAAACGAAATGTGGTACATATACACAATGGAATATTACTCAGCCATAAGGAGAAATGAACTTATGGCACTTGCAAGTAAACGGATGGAAATGAGACTATCATGCTAAGTTAACTAAGCCAGTCCCCAAAATTTAAAGGCCAAATGCTCTTTCTGATCCACAGATGCCAACCCACAACAAGTGAAAGAAGGGAGGATAGGGGAAGTCTACAAGTCTATTTGGGTGCCAATAGCATGTTGTTTTTGTTACTATTGTTCTGTAGCATAATTTAAGTTCTGGTATGGTGATGCCACCTGCCTTACTCTTCTTGTTAAGGATTGTGTTAGCTATTCTGGATAGCTAACACAATAGCTATCCAGATAGCTACAATAAGGGTATTTTTTCCAGATGAATTTCATGAAACTTTTTTCTATTTCTATAAGGAAAGTTATTGATATTTTGATTGGAATTGCATTAAATCTGTATAGTGCTTTTGATAGTATCATCATCTTGACAACATTAATTCTGCCCTCCAAGAGCAAGGTATATCTTTTCATCTTCTAAAGTCTTTAAATTTTTTTTTCTTTAGCATTCTGTAGTTTTCATTCTAGAGGTCTTTCACCTCTTTTGTTAGGTTGATTCCAAAGTATTCTATTTATTTATTATTTTAAGGCTATTGTAAATGTAGTAGTTTTCCTCATTTCTCTTTCAGAGTATCTGTCACTGATATACAGAAATACCTTTGATATATGGGTATTGATTTTATTTCCTACTACTTTACTGAATTTGTTTACGAGTTCTAGACATAGACATTTTCTGGTGGAATTTTTGGTCTTCTAGGTATAGAATTATAGCATTGGCAAATAGTGATAGTTCAAGTATTTCTTTTTCTATCCATATCCATTTAATTTATTTTGTTCATCTAATTGCTCTGGCTATGAACTATGTTACATAGAAGTGGTGAAGGAGGGCATCCCTTTCTGATTCCCATGTTTAAAGGGAATGGTTTAATTTTTTATTTCCATTTACAATTATGTTAGCCTGGGGCTTAGAGCATAAGTAGCTTTTATGATGTTGACATATGTTCCTGTTATCCCTATTTTTTCTAGTGTTTTGAACATGTATGGGTATTGTATTTTGTCATAAACTTTTTCTGCATCTATGGCGATGAACATATGATTCTTATCTTTAAGTCTATTGATGTGATTAATTACATCTATTGATTTTTATATGTTGAGACATCCTTTCATCCCTGGTATGGACCCCCTTTAATCATGGTGCACTACCTTTTTTATATGTTTTTGTATTTGAACTGCCAGAAATTTATTGAGGATTTTTGCATGCATGTTCATTAGAAATATTTGTGTGAAGTTTTGTTTTTTGAAGTGTCTTTGCCTGGTTTTGAAATTAGGGTGATAAAATTAGCTTGAAAGTGCTTCCTTTTTTCTATTTTATTAAATAATTTGAAAACTATAGGTACTAGTTCTTCTATATAGTTCTTGCAGAAATCAGCTATGTATCGATCTGGTCCTGGGCTTTTATGGATTGGTAGGATTTGGATGACATCTTCTATTTCATTGCTTGAAATTGGTCAGTTTAAATTGTGTATATCATCCTGATTCAATTTGGGCAAATGTTTGGCTCTAGAAATGTGTCAATGCCTTTGATATTGTCTATTTTATTGGAGTACAATTTTTCAAGTTAATTTCTAATTATCTTCTGTATTTCTGCATGTTCTTCTTTATCCCTGTTGTGATATTTATTTTTCTCTTCACACATGTTTGTAATTTGAATTGTCTCTCTCCTTGTCTTTGTTAACATGGCTGAGAGATTGCCAATTTTACTTATTAAATTATTATTTTTTTGAAGAACCAAATATTTTCTTTGTCAATTTTTTGATTGTTTCTATTTCACTTATTTCTGCTCTGATTTTAATTATTTTCTGTCTTTTACTCCTTTTGGTGTTAATTTGTTCTTGTTTTTCTATGGCTTTGAGATATAATGTTATATAATTTATTTAATTTTTTTCTTTTAACAACTGAACTCCATGCAATGAACTTTCCTCTCAGTACTGCCTTCATTGTGCCCCAGAAATTTCAATATGTTGTATGAGTGTTCTCATTTACCTCTAAGCATTTTTTTTATTTTCTCCTTAATGTTTTTTGAAACCCATTGTTCACTTGTTACCGTATTATTTAGTCCCTAGATGTTGGAGTAGTTTTTATTTTTCATTTTACCATCAATTTCTAATTTCAATCCATTATCGTCTGACAAAATGCAGGGTAGCATCTCTACATTTTTGTATTTTCTAAGAGTTGCTTTTGGCATAATATATGCTCTATTTTAGAGAAGAATCAATGTGCTGCTGAGAGAAAAGTGTATTAACTTATCGAAGGATGAAATAAATATTCTATGTATGTCATTTAAGTCTAAGTTATTGATTGTATTATTGAGTTCTATCGTTTTTTTTTTTTTTTTTTTTTTTTTTTTTTTTTTTTTTTTTTTTTTTTTTTTTTTTAGTTTTGTTTGGAAAATCTAACCAGTGGTGAAGGAGGTGTGATAAGTCATTCAGAATTATTGTGTTGTGGTCAGTTTGACTCTTGAACTTGAGGAGTTTGATGAACATAGATGCTCCATTGTTTGGTGAATATGTATTTTATAATTTTTATAATTTCAGCCAAATTTTACCTCTTCCTTCTGATACTATGTGATCTAGAAAATGTAAGCCTTGTTCATTAATAAGATGAGGTTATATTCCAAGTTATAAGCACAGAAGTAGCTGGGAATATTTTTCTTTTTGATTTGCTAGAAGAGGTCATGAAGGATTTGCATACTTCAACTTTGGAAATTTCAAATTGCTCCCCGACAAGGGCTGGGGATATATTTCAGTAATAGAGAGTTTGCACACATTTGGAGGTGCTGTGTTTAATCCTCAGTGTTTTAAAAAAAAATCCCAGACTGTTGTTGTCTTTTGTAGAAAATTTTTAAAATTAGTGCCCTACTTTTTTTTAATACTTAAGACTTCTCAGATTTCATGTATTCTTCAGTATTGTGATGACATTTTTGTGTGTGTTTGATACTGGAGATTTGCACTACCATAGAATTACTTCCCATAAATCCCCAGTCCTTTTTATTATATTTCATTTGATAAATAATTTGCTGAGGCTGGTAAGCCACTCATGATCCTCCTGCCCCAGTCTCCCAAATCTCTGCATTTATAGGCATATATCACCACATGAGGGGTTTGATGTCATTTTTTTTCAAATTTATTCTACTCAATTGTAAGTTCTATTTTGGAAAATGTTGTATGGGGTATATAAAATGATGGAATAGGAGGTTTCAACTGGAGGTATAGAGAAGGTCATTTCTCTTGCTGCTTCATGGCGTGAAACCAAGAAGGAAGATAGGCAGGTTCTCAGTAAGGAGGGGGAGCAAAAAAGGGGAGGGGGGCTTTAATGGAATTTAGTATTTGACATTTGAAGCAGATCAGGGACTCAGGAGAGTGAATATAATAAGAAAGAAATCCTCAGTACCCAGCTGGAGGCAGCAGCCAGAGCAGTCCCTCTATATGCAAAGTGGAGAAATAATGGAATTAAAGGAACCTGCATTTTTAGGAGGTCTTTGGAGTGTTTGGGTACAGAAAGTTTAGAGATTAAAGACACCACCTAACTAAACTGAAAGGTCACAGCACAATATCCTTGAGTTGGACAGAAGCTGGATCTCTCTCAGATGCAGGAATGAAATTGTGGAATTTACTGCTATGTAGATGGAACTGGAGATTATCATGCCAAGTGAAATAAGCCAATACCAAAAATCCTAATGCTGAATACTCTCTCTGATATGTGGATGCTAACACACACAAAGAAAAGGTAGAGGGAAGGGAGGAGTGGAGGTTCACTTTGGAAACAGTATGGTTATTACTTAAAAAGCTTGTAATGGAACCACCATTTGACCCAGCTATCCCACTTATTGGTTTATACCTAAAGGACTTAACATCAGCATACTATAATGACACAGCCACATCAATGTTTATAGAAGCTAAATTCACAGTAGCTAAACAATGGAACCAACCTAGATGGCCTTCGAAAGATGAATGGGTAAAGAATTATAAAAATATATATAAATAGAGTTAGAAAGAAAGCCCAGTGTAGGAGGAGCAACACTGAATAACAGATATACTTTTACTCAGCTTTAAAAGAGAATAAAATAATGACATTTGAAGGTAAATGGATGGAGTTGGAAAATATCATGCTAAGTGAATCCTCAAAAGGCAAAGGCTGAATGTCATCCCTGATAAGTATATGATAATCCATAATAGGAGGGAGGCATGGGAAGTATGGACACACTTTGATTGGGCAAAGCAGTGAGGGAAGGAGAAGGAACATGGAGGTAGAAAAGATGGTGCAATGAGAAGAATATTATTACCCTAGGTATATGTATGGTGCAACTGTACATCATATACTACCAGAGAAAGGAAAAGCTGTTCTCCATTTGTTTACAATGAACATAAATGCATTCTGCTGTCATTTATAACTAATTTAGAACATATAAAAAACAAATTTAAAAAATTTAAATAGTGGAGGATCTTGAACCGAAATTGATTTCCATGCATGTGTGTTTTAGGGGATAAATCCAACTACATAACTACTGAGATCTAATCATAATCATAATCATAACAATAAACCACACTGTACACCATAAACATATAATAATCATTTGGGAAATTATAATATATCAAACTCAGTGTGTCACAGTAATATATGTACTGAATTTCACAATTGAAATGTAGAAAGACAATGTCATGCCATGCCATGTAGGAAATGTACCAGTATGGGAAGTGACATCTGTCACAGTATTCACACATTGCTACAGATTTCTTTACTCTATAGGAGTCTTGCCCAGTGAAATGTTTTCCAAGGAATTTTTAGCAAGAAAAAAAAATGCATCTGGGGTGGCTGGGGTTGTTGTTCAGTGGTGGAGTGCTCACCTAGCACACATGAGACACTAAGTTCTATCCAAAGCACCACCTAAAAGTGAATAAATAAAATAAATGTATTGTGTCCACCTACAAATATATATATACATATATATAAATATACATACTATATAAATATATATATACATATCCATACATATATATGTATATTTATGTATGTGTGTGTGTGTATATATATATTATATGAAGTGACCCAGATGATATATATATATATATATATATATATATATATATATATATATATATATATATATATCATCTGGATCACGTCCTATAAAATTTTATTCAACAACTCAGATTCTTTGGACACCAGAGACTTTCTGAGAGCCATGTGGCATTCTCACTAGTTGAATAGAGAGGAGTTTTTGTCTCTCTTCTTTACTCAAATGGCACACCAATACTATGTGATACACCACAGATATAGTCCGTTTCATTCTCGTGGATGTTGGAGATGCTTAAATAGCAGTCAGGTCCTGAGCTGGAGCCTGAGACGCGATTAGGGATGCTGTTCCCCTTGCCAGGGCTTCCATCACTGTTAACATATATGACATACAGTGGGGCCTTTCCTGGCTGTGATTGATATCAGGAAATGTAGTAGGTGCTGTGCTGACTACTCAGGGTGCAGGTGAGCTTGACTGAGGCTCCCAGGGAGGCAGATGCAGAGGGTGACTGAGTCATCACAGGTTGGGAGATGAAACCTAAAACACACACACACACACACACACACACACACACACACACACACAATTATATTCTGGAAAAAGCAAACAGAGAAAGAACATTTATGGGAGGAGGCAGGATGCTGAGGCCATGCTGACCTGTGCAGTACAGGTGGTGGCTGAATAAGAAGGCTAGGGTCCAGGCCATTGTATACACATCCCAGAGTTATGCTGAAGCAGACATGTCCTAGGACTCTCTTATTAACCCTCAAAACCCAGAAGACACAAGAGGATCTATTCATGCAAATTTGTGTCACTTACATAGGCTAACAAACTGTTCCCTGTGGGGACAAGTGCATGGAGTACTGAATATGGCATACATTAAGGGTGTCTGAGTTGTAAACCATTCCCTTGTGCTAGGCATGTAAGAGGCAAACTGCTTACTCTGTAGGCAAAGCCCTGGGAATGAGGCCACATGTTGCAGTTTATGCACATGCTCCATAGCCCATTCCTTAACTGGTCACTGCAAGGAAAGTTGGCCAGAAATTGTATCAGTAGCTGCCTATATTCTGCCTAGATACTGTACATAATAACTGTGCAATAAAATCAGACCTGCTTCCAGCTTGGTCTCTGGAGGTCTTGATTAGTGACTCTGCAGCCACACTCTACTCTACCCTGTTCTATAGACCTCCTCACTGGAAAAAAAGATATTCCACACACCTCCCTGTCAGTGTGTCTTTTCTGGGGAAGGTTTGCATGGACTGTGCCTAACCTGAGACTTTATAGGTACCTAGAGAGTTCCTAGTTTGTGGAAAGAATGAGTTGTGCTGAGACCAGAGGGCAGGCGTCAAGGTTCTCACCTTTGAGCCCAAAACCTCCCAATGGAAGATCTACATTTTTCACATTGCCCAGACTTATGTCAGTAACCTCTGTGTCTGGGTGACAGGTAGTCCTGACAGAGGCTCCTGCCTCCTACAAATACCTCAGCACTGCCTGCTCCCAGCCCAAGATAGAGAAGAAACATGTTATCTCATCACAGTCTTTAATTTTCTATTCCCTGACACACACATTCCATAGAAGTAGGAAACACAATTCAAACAATTTTCTATGGCATTTGCAGGTGAAGGAGGCTTTTATATACAAACTCCACATACAATGAAAAATACATAAGCCTGAAAGTGAAAAACTGGGGACAGGTCAGCTCTAAACCCACTTTGGAGGCTCTTTGTGAATCAAGGGTTCTCTCTCCCTACCTGATTCTTCCTGAAATTGGTGCATAAGGGCTTTATGGATTAGTGTTTGGGAATTTAAAATTCATTGGAAATGAGGAAAGCACAGGAGCTAGAAAGGAAAATTACTAATGGGCTTGAAAGGGAAATCAGCTGATCTGAGGATTTTGTAGAAGAGTTCACAAAAAAAATAAAGAATGAATTTCAAGGAAAGATATTGAAAACATTTCATAACTTTTCTGATAAAAAGTTATTCTACATATTGTTATAGTATGGTTTTGCTCTATGCTCACAACCATTTTATGGTTACCCCCACTTTTAATGCTAACCAATAATAAATGCCAGCGAATACATTAGTTGAGAGATAATATACCTCTTTTTAAGGAAACTAGCTGTAGGTATGCACCACTGCTGGGAGTCATGGCTAAATGATCTCAGGATTTGGCCCTAACAGTAGTACACAGATTTATCATAAAGTAATCCTCTGGGTACATAGGCTGTTTGCCAGTCTCTGCTTATGATGGAACTGCCTTGGAGGTGTTCCGTAGACTTAGGCATCATTCAGAGGACAGGGCATGCACTGTGATTGTTGGGTAGGCACACTATAGCATAACACTCAACTGAAGGTCCCTCACAATGGCAACATAAAAGAAACTGATGGACAACTAAGGAAGTGTGTGTCCTTCAGTATATTTTAAAATGTCATGACATGTCTTTGCATTGTACAAAAGTTAAGTATAACTTAATGAATTTTATTACTATGTGAAAGTTGGTCTCTTCCCTTTGATTAATTGCAAAATGAACGTCACTGGAGATGCTAACCACTGGAAGAAATGCTTTGACCTCAGTCTTCAGATCAGATTCAGAAGTTTTATCCCGTTTGTAATATGTATTAATTTAATACTTATTTTGTGTATCATTTCCTTACAAACAATTGACAGATATCCTTCCTTATGGAATTAAACAGAAATAGAAACTAACCAGACCATTTCCTTAGCCTTTATCTAGAATAAGTCACCATTGGGCTACCAGATTAATCAGTGTCTGGTCTTATGATTTCCATATCCTGGGATCATGTTTCTATCCAGCTTAAGTCATGGGCAGGTTTATATCTCTGTTGCCCATCTTGGTATTACTGTGCTGAGAATCATTGTAATCTATCACACATTGTACCTGTTTTACCCTCAGGTGGGCACCTGAGAGAAGCAGGCAGCTTTTCTGTCATCAAGAGAGCCTGAGAACCAGGAAGGTGACCAAGAATGTCTGCTGTTTTCAGTTCAAATCAGGGTCTTGGCACTTAGCTAGATTTCTGCTGCAACCAGTATGAGAAGTGATCATTGGTGACCAAAACTGTGCTGGAGCCACGGATGAGAGTGACTTTCCTTCCTGAGCAAGTGGTCAGTGAGGTCTCCTGAGTCCTGCAACCTAAGAAGTGGACCCTAAAACTCAAACAAATGTGTCTAGAATGAGAAAGCAAATCAGAATTCCCCTACAATGCCTGGAATTCATATTCTCTTTCATCCTTAACACTGAGTGTGGAGGGGAAGGAGACATATCCAGATTTTGATATGCATTTTGGAAGGATCCCCAGGCCCTAAAATTTAGGCCAAACTTCCTGATGGTCCATGATTTATTATGAACTGCCTGCTGAAGGGGGTGTGTTTGTGTGGTATATTATATAAATATGAGCCCTTTACCATCAACTTCCAAAACATGGTCCATTGTCTTCAGACCTCTTAGTTTTTCAGAGGTAGACCCAGGGTGGCTGTGTGCTGTGGGTATTCCCCAAAGGAGGAAGCAGCTGCTCTAACACAGTGCATAGTCCACTGAGCAACTCTTCATGATCCAGTAGAGCTAAACCACTTGAATTTCCACCAGTTTTCTACAAATGTCTGCAGTGCCACCTAGAGGCCTATTGGTCTAAAGAAATTGTATGACATTGCCACTGTTTCTAAGACTGTCTCTCGTTAATTACTAGGGTTTTCCTGAGCATTCCCGTTTATATCTTTTTGTTTTATTTTTGTTTGTTTGTTTGTTTAATAAAATCATTCCCAATTGTGTGCAATTCAATTTTAGTGCTGCATGTTCTTAACCTTTTTGGAATTTGCTTATCATAACATACTTGCATTTATTTTGTATAATGCTTCAATGATTTATTATAACTGTATGTTAATAGTGGGATTAACTGTACACATGATTATATATACAGGAAACATTATTTTATCAATTTCATTCCCCAATATTCTCTCTTTCACTCTCTTACACCCTTTTCCTAAACCTGTTTCTCTACTGGCCTTATTTCCATTTTTCTTTACTTGCTACATTGAAATTATTAATAAAATTGAGATTCACTGTGATATATTGGTATTTGCACATAGCATCATTTGTTTGATATTCTGCCACAGTACCTGCCAATCTCCTGGTTTTGCCCTTCTCCTGGATCTTCTTTGTCTTTTCAATATTTCTCCCTTCAAGGATTCAGTTCTTTTTGTCATAAGTGGAAATTATCAAGAACAAAAAAATTAATAAAAATGGGACCTCACTCATGAATGTTTTTATTTTTAGTTTTCAAAATTTATTCTAATTTGTTATATATGACCGCAGAACACATTTAATTCACAATATATATATAAAACAATTTTTCATATCTCTGGTTGTACACAATAAAGAGGGACACCATTTGTGTCTAGATACATGTAGTTAGATTAATGATATCCATCTCATTTCATGAATGTTTTGAATGAATAAAGGAATTGTGTTCATGACCAACTTGATGGTAAGGTTACTGATTTTAAACTTCTCATTGGATACAGAGAAAGCTTAAGATGAAAATTATTTTTGTAACTTAATATACAGGGTAAAAAAGAAAAATGAGAGGACATGCTCCAAGTTAGAATGTTAAATTTAATGGTCTTTACATTTTTACTTTCTTAAGTCATTCTGTGGATATAAAGTCCAGTATGTAGATGATCAACCAGGTCTACATGACCACACTAATCAACATAGAAGGGCTTTTGTTTTTTTTATTTGTTGTTTTTTTGTTATCTATCTATCTATCTATCTATCTATTTATCTATTTATTTATTGGTATCTGGGATTGAACCCAGAAGGTCTTAATCACTGAGCCCCACCCCTAGTTCCCTATTTTTTTTAGAGAGAGGGTCTTGTTAAATTGTTTAGTACCTTGCTGAGTTACTGAGGCTCGTTTTGAAATTGTGATTCTCTTGCCTCAGCCTCCAAAGTTGCTGAGATTACAGGTGTATGCCACCACTCCCATATTGTAAGGTTTTGATGATTGACAATAATGTATGCATGATAGCACTCATTGTTTATAAAAGAGTTATCAATGTCAATGAAACTTCCAGTATAGAACAACTAGTGTCTTAGAATAAGGTTAAAAGAACTCTCTGCTCTTCAATTTCTCAAGACTTGTTTTGTGGCCTCACATAAAATACCCTGCCAATAAGTCTATGTTCAACTGAGAAGAATGTTCCTTAGCTCCAATGGCTAATGTGGGTGACAGAAGGAGGAGAGCCTTATATTAGTTAAGACACTGTTTCCCACGCTGATGATCTGGGTGAGCAGTTTTTCAGTTGTCTGCTTGCATCAGTCTCTCCTAAAATCAATCTTCCTGATCTACATGCTGGGGAGCAGGTAGAGCTTTATACCGAATCAGAAACCCACTGAAAATACATTATCTATTAGCACTGAGATACATAGGCTTAGAAATATTTCTTTGTTATCAGACCAGATAGTTTTTGGCATTCTGGATGAACAAAATTGCAATTCATTGCAAAATTCTTACTCTAACACCTTTTCCACTGCATGTGATGAATGGTGATTTTCCATGTGCTCATTTCTATTCTGTTACTAACTCAATATGGAATCACTCACTGGGATAATTTTTATCAGCCTCCAAGAGGAAACATGCAGGAGAGAAGTAGGGAAGTGGTTCTTCAACTTATCATGTTAATATTCAGATGTAGCACAGGCCTCCTCTGATTCAAATTTTCTTGGGCAGCAAAAGACACTTGAGGCAAGGCAGCATTCCAGGAGGCATAAAATTATTTCTGACATTTAAAAGGACCTGAGAATTTGGAAACCATGACACTATATGTGAACACATCTGATGCAGAATCCACCCGATTCCTGAACACCTTACCAAAGCAATGTTCATAGACATTGATAATCAGACAACTTTGATGTCCCTAGTTAAGTGTTAGGATGAATCGCTTCTATATGGTATTTTTGTTGTTGTTGTTGTTGTTTTGTTTTTGAGAAAAGGTGTCCCTCAGTTGTTGAAGATTGCCTCCAACTTGTGATCCATTGCCTCACCCTCCTAAGTCTTTGGCATTAGAGGCACGTACCACACAGATGGCAAAAGAAAGTCTTCCCTATCCAGAAATCAAACTTGGGCCATGGCAGTGAGAGAGCTGAATCCTAACCACTAGATCACGCAGAGCAGCTCTCTACAAATAGACCTGCTGTTGAGCTAACACAAGGGCCCTCTTGTGGTTCTCAGGGGCAGTAGTCAAGTTTTCCTGGATAGCTATCTTGCCCAATGTTTACCTTATGTACTTGGGCAGGGAGTGAAGGGGAGGGGGCTGGGGGAGCAGCACTCACTTGACTTTCTTCTCCAGCTAGTGGTTGTACAGAGCAAGCTCCAGTTCTGTCACACTCTTCCCATCTCATGGTAAGGGCCCTCATTTTTTTGTGATTGTTCAAACATTTGACTATTGTGTCTCAATTCTTCAGTGGACAATCTGGGCTCTGGTGTATATCCCTTGAATTCCCTTCAGTAGGTTTTAAAGCAAGAGAAAGCACACAGTGGCACTCAGATGGCCTGGATTCTTTAAATGTTTTGTCTCTTAGCTACCACTCCCCAAATCCATATTTTGTCCCTGAGGAATCTAAGGGTAAGGGTCTCAGGTCAAGATCTTGCCATCTTTTCCATTCTCCTCAGATGTCCTCACACATGTCCCTGGAAGATGAGGTGTTTGTAAGAGATTGCTCATAACAACTTAGAATCTCAGCTTGCATGAAATTAAGAAGGAAATATGAAAGACACTCATTTCTAATTTAACTCACTGAACTTCAGAAACCTGACTCGGAGGCTGAAGAGGCCTCCAAATTTTCATGTATAAATATGGCTTTTGAAGGTTTCCTCATAAATGTGCCACAAGCCTAGATACACCTAGAAATCCATGCCTTCCTTACTTCTTCCTGTCCTGAGCTTCTCTGATGTGTCAGGTGTTGTAATCAGCACAATGAGATAATTGTCTTATGAGCATTCTTGTCATCAGATCGGCTCCAGAAATTGTAGTGCAGTTCCAGGGGTCCTTGCAGAGTTCCTAGCAATGTAAGAGACACCCTTAAAACTCTGGGCACCCAGGGAAGGACACTTGCCTTCCAAAGGACTTCTGATTCCAAGTAACTCCCTGGGAGTCATCCAAGTCAGCCTTCCTGCCTTTAATCTCAGTCCCACCAAAAGCCCTTAATTAAGACAATCATTCTCCAAAGTGAGAAGGGGAAGAATGCAGCTAGACATGCCCACGGCACCTATGAGAAGATATTTAGCTCAGTGAACAGTGAACAGATAACAAAGGAAAAAGATTTCTCCTTGTATTCCATCTATTTTTTTAAAGTCTTAGACCAGGAGGTCAATAATATAACCAATACAAACAAAGATGGATTATATTGCTCTCTATACTGATGGAGTTATAAAATAAAATTTTAATACACATGGAAGTAGACAAGAGTGTGCATCAACACAGCAATATCCAGGGACCACAAAGGTCATGATGTGTTCTTATTTGAATCAGTGGAAATTCAACAAATTGTGAAAGGGTCTAAAAATAAATGTATAGAGTGGAAGACATCATTCAAGAAGAAATATATTCTCTGTGTTAATAAATATATAAGGAATCCTGGCCAATATTCTCAGAGGGAATGATAGTGGTTGCCTAGGAAGTTTTGGGAGCAGAATTTGAGAAATAATTTTCCAAGGTCAAAGGAGGCTTGTGGGCTGGTGGGAGATTCCTTGGCCTGATTGTGCTGGTATTCCCAAATGTGTGAAAGTATCTCAAAATCTGTCAAAGTTTTCACTTATGCCAAATACTTCATGTTAGAAAATTTATAAAATTAGGCTAAAACATAAGTCACAGTAAATGAGGTCTAAGGGGAAGAAAACACAGTTCTAGAATTCCTGGAAATGGGAAAACAATAGATGATGGAACTGAAGTATTTCCCATCAGATGTCAAGTTTGAGATAACCAGGGTTGCACTGGCTGCCTCATCACCTGAACTTCAAGAAAACAAGACTGAGCATCCTAATGTTCAGGTCTTGAAGCTATGAAGGAGCAGACATTTCTGTTTATATGGAGACATTTTCCTAGAAACATCCTGCTATGAATGACTCTGAGGACAGAGGACAAGAGAATCCTCACTCAAGTGCCAGTAGGTTCTGCTGGATCTAGAGTAGTGGTAGCAGAAAAAGCAAAAGACTGGACTTTAACAAAGCTGCTGGGTGTTGGCCCTCCTGACAGATGGTAAAGGGAGTTTTGTCTTCCTTCCCCATGAGCCTGAAGCACTGTGCAAGTATCAAGGCTGTCATCATAAGACTGACAGTAATAGTCAGCCTCATCCTCAAGCTGGAGCCCAGTGATGGTCAGTGAAGCAGAGTTGCCAGACTTGGAGCCAGAGAAGCGATCAGGGACTCCTGAGGGTCGATTACTATCGCCATAGATGAGGAGTTTAGGGGCTGTTTCTGGGAGCTGCTGATACCAGTTCACATAATAGCCACCAGTATTGTTGCTGCTTCCAGTGCAGGAGATGGTGACCCTCTGTCCTGGAGTCCCAGACAGTGAGGGCTGCTGAGTCAGCACAGACTGGACCCAGGACGCTGGAAGTGGGAGAGACATGGAGAAGTTGATATTCATCTAGAAATAAGAGTAGAATCAGACCCCATATCAGAGGACTTCGACCCTATCCCTCCTCCATATCATGTCACCTGTGCACTGAACAAGAAACGTGAGAGAGAGACAGGTCCATGCCGTGCTGTAGGTCATCTTGGGCTCTGCCTTCTGTTCCTGAAGATGAGCAGATGTTCCCCCAAGTCTCTCCCATACCCTCTTCATACTCTGAGAAGGGGAGGATCTATCCATGCAAATTAGGTTCCCCCGGGTTACCTGATTGCACCCTGGGTCCTGGTTCAACTCCTGTATATAAATATGCCAACTGGTTGTGTGAGGGTGGAGTTGGCTCAGGGGTGTGGGTGGTCACAGCTGTGAGCCCTAAGTAGAGACCATTAGGCAGAGCCAGGTGGCTCATTTCAGTTCTAGTGCCTTGCAGATCCCTGTTGACTTGTCTGCAGTGCTGCCTGTTGTGCAAGCCCATATATATTATTATGTGACATTCTGATCAGACGCCCTGAGACAGTCCTACATCCCCGCTGCCTCTTCCTAGGGGAAGGCAGTGAGCCCCTTCTGTGGCCTCCCCATTATCTCAAGATGGCCATCTTGCTTTCCTCAGACTTCTCATGATAAATTTGTGCATAGTTCACTTGACTGCTCCCTGTACAGGACTAAGATGGTATCTTTGATATAAATTTTTCACAGATTAGGATTAAACAGGTGAGCATAAAGCTTCTGGTTTTATTACCTTGCAAGGCTTCCATTCTGTATTTTATTCACAACACAAAAACTTTGCTCCAAAGTTCCTTTTGCCCTGTACTTGGTAAAGAACTCAGTTGTAAAATCTTAAAGAGTAGCCATTTGATGCTATTTAGAAGATATTCTTATGCATGTTTTCAAGCTTTCTCAGGTCACATATTTGGAACCCTTATTGTCAGCAATTAAGACTGAGGGTAGTGACTATGAATCAGTCGCAGGCATGTAGCACTTCAGCCACCATTGGCTACCTGAAATGCCACAGGAACTGTAGACCCAGAAAGGACTCAGACTGTAGGAGTCATGAATATTTTCAGATATGGATGAAAATGCACTCTCCTAGGCACTGGCAAGGATGGGGGTGATCTGGGCATGAATATCAGCCTTTTGTTCATTTTTGTTCAATATGATTAGGTGTATTTCACAAGGGTCCCATGGTTCCACCTGAAGAATTAAATCATATTCTGAATTTTTAAAGCATTTTTGTTTCCTTTTATTTTATTTTTATTTGTTCTCATCAGTTATAGATGACAGATGTACTTTTAACCTATTATACATATATGGACTAATAACGTCCCATTCTTCTGATTATATATGATATAAAATTACATTGATCATATATTCATATGTGAACATAGGAAAGTAATGTCTAATTCATTCTACTATTTTTCCTATTCCTTTTCTAGCATGATAGTCTCCAGTTCCATTCATTTACTGACAAATGCCATAATTTAATTTGTCTTCATGGCTGAGTAATATTCCATTGTGTATGCATACCACATTTTTTAGACACTTATCTGTTGAAGGGCATCTAAGCTGGTTCCATAATTTAGCTCTTAAGAGGTTAACTGCCATAAATATTAATGTGGCTGCATCACTATGGTATGCTAATTTTAAGATCTTTGGGTATAAACCAAGAAATGGAATAACTGGGACAAATGGTGTTTCCATTCCAAGTTTCCTAAGAAATCTCCATACTGCTTTCCAGAGAGGTTGCAACAATTTGCATTCCTACCAGAAATGTTTGAGTGTATGTTTATTCCAATATCCACACAAACATTTATTGCTTGTATTCTTGATAATTGCTATTCTGACTGGACTGGGATGGAATCTTAGTGTAGTTTTAATTTGCATTCTCTAAGTGCTAGAGATATTGAATATTTTTTTTCATAATTTTGACATTTCCACATCCCAAGATAGGCAACAATTGCCATTCTAGGGTCTAGAAACTTCTATATTTAGGATCTTAACTCCCCTCATAGTAGGTTGGTACCTTTTAACTCTAGTACAATATGTATTTAAGTATAGACAAGATTAAAAACCAAGGAATTATATTTATTTCTGTGATAAGATAAATTGTTTACATTGTAGAATCTAATATTTTTATATTTATTAAATGACAGTATAGATTGGAAAATATAACTTACATTTTCTGATTAACAGATTATTTTAAAATAAATTCCATATGGAATGTGTGCATTATCAATTCATTCAAATTTATGTAAGCTTACTGTGTTAAATTTTAATCATTCTTTATTTATTTATTCCTGTCTTTCTCTACCTGTGAGAAATAGGCAACGTAGCTCCCCTGGTGCTTTTCTGTCATTTTAATGAAATATTATACCTCTACCTTCACCTCTACATCTAAACTACTATAAATTTTCTGCACATTTTAATTTTGCAAAGGCCAAGTTCCACTTGACCTTCTATTCAGAAGAGTAAGACAAAACGTGTTATCTACTCTATTGCAGATCAGTAAGTTTATTTGTCCTCCTCTTCATGAGTGTACCCAAGACACCAGCACATACAGAGTTTTCTTTTGGTTATCCTTTCTCTAATTTTAACTCCAAGTATGAACTGAGAATATTCAAAGTCTTTACACAAGTAACATGGAACAAATTATATTAAAAAAAGTTTTAGAAACAAAATTGCAGATAGAAAATAAACACATGATGTTGGGACTGCAAATTGTTGCAACCACTCTGGAAAGTAGTGTGGAGATTTCTCAGAAAACTTGAACTGCAACTATCATTTGACCAGGCTATGTCACTTCTCGATTTAAAGCCCAAGTACTTAGAATTAGCACACTAGAGTGATGCAGCCACATCAATGTTTATAGCAGCTCAATTCGCAATAGCTAAACCATGGAATCAAACTAGATATCCTTTAACAGATGAATGTATAAATAAAATGTGGTGTACATACAAAATGGGATAATAGCCATAAAGATAAATGAAATTATGGCATTTGTGGGTAAATGGATGGAAGCTGAGAATATTATGCAAAATGAAATAAGCCTGTCCCCAAAAGCCAAATGCCAAATGCTCTTTCTGATATGTGAGTGCTAACCCATAGCAAGGAAGAGTAAGGAGGGTAAGTATAGAAGTACTTTGTATTAGACAAAAGAGAATGAATGGAAGGGAGAGGGATGACAATAGGAAGACAGTAGAAGTATGAGGAGAGCATGTCCTGGCTTCTGCTGGTACTCAGAGCTAAGCCCACAACTGACTGTCACCATCTCACCTGGAGACACAGAAAGTGAGGGCTTCTGGATCACAAAGGTCTGAGAAACTGCCACTAAAAACAATAAGAGAGACAGTTATGGTTATTAAGACAAAGGTACCCCTGAGACACTGCTTTTATGAATCCCCAGGAAGCAATTGCCCTCCCCTGACCTGAACCATAAGAGAGGAGCACTAGTAGAACAATCATCTGGGCCATGATGGGGGTCCTCACAAGCAATTGGTGTCCTCATACTCCTCACTGTGAGTTTGGTGTCTTCAAGGCATTTTTATGCCTCTTGAGGAGAATTTTTTATGCAAATTGAATTTCCTTTCCCTTCCTGTCCCAGCGTTCACCCTGAATTTCCCTGGAGGACATCATGAAAGAGGCAGATCTGGGAACTCACATAGATCAGTGACTATAGGGGAACTGAGACACATGAATTTTAGTTGATGCCTTTCCCTGGATCAGGTGCCCCACATTTATTCAACACATGCATAAATTTAATGTCTTGAAATTTAGAGATGGAAAGAAAAATAAGGATGAATTCTCCATATCTACGTGGTTCATCTATTTTATTTCAAACTCAGCCTTTATTGATGAATATTTCTTTCCTGTCTGTGAAATGAGTGTTTTTTTTTTCCACTTGAGTTAACTGTCAGGCCCTTCTTCCTCCTCACAGAGACAATTTTGATACTCCTGGCCAGTTCCAGAGACAGGCGTCTTCTTCCATCCACTGAGTCCTGGGGACTGTCTCAAGCAGCCTCAGTGGAGCCCAGGGTGGAGATTGCAGACACAGACAACAGCACAAGAGGGCTGGGAATGCCACCTGCCTCCACTCTAAGAAGCCATCAGTTACATGGCTTTATCACTAGTGAAAGTATAAAATTTGAGAGAAAGTAGGATATTCTTCCCAATATCAAAAAGAAGAAAAAATAAAACCATATTCATCATACTTGAAAATAAAATAAAGAATATTTCTGATCATATTAGTGTGAACATCTCTACCAGTTTAAGACACTTTCACATTTGAAGATGATTAGAAATGCTAGATAAGGATATTTGGGGAGTTTTGAAATGAAACTTCTTCAATTTCTTTGTGAGATAAGGTTTTATTTTTAAAACAATAATATTCATAACACCAAACTAAATACAATTTCTAAATTGATCAAAATTATTTTATTAAATTTTCATTAATATTATCATTTCCTCCAAAATCATTTACTTTTGTTGTTTTCAGAGATTTACTCATGTGAGGAATAAAGGCTCATAACAAAATATGTTATAATTGGTAGTCAAAACTATCCAATAGAGTGTCTATACATAGATTTGTTTATGCATGTTTGTTTGTAATACAAAAATAAAGAGGGAGATCTTAAATTTGAGGAGGAAATAGAATTGCTAATTTTAATACATTAAAACCATAATAGCATCAGTTCTATCATTTATGTTAAAACTCACTGAAAAAATTACCACAAATTATTCACATGCAATATAAAATCAGGAAAAACAATGGATTAAAGTGTTTGTCACATATTTAAATAAATGCAAATTAGGAACTCATAGTGATCCCTAACTAATCCTAATCTCCATAGTGAGCCTTGTGCTACATGTAAAATTGTCTCAGACACTCTCAAGGTTACATGAATGAACAGTTTTGTTTTTTTTTTTTTTTGGTTTTTGTTTTGTTTTTATCTGGGATTTTGCCTTGGCAATTAGGAGCCAAAGAGAAAAGAAGAAATAGGAAACCTAAGAACAGAGAAGATCCTGGGGTTCCAGTAGTTCATGCCATTGAAGCAAAAGCAGCTCACTGTGGATGGAGGTGATACTGCTTAATCCAGGTAAGGGTTTAATTTGAACTGTGCATTTTGACCCTGAAGGACCCTAGTGATATATGCTGTACACTGTGAGAATCCACAGTGTACTTATTAGTCCCATTAAAGTCCCATTGAAGTGGGTCCTGTGATTCCATCTTTCTCTCCTACAGTGACTCAAGTCCCACTGCTGAGAGCTTTAGAGGAGATCTATCTGATTGTGACATCTGACATTGTGTCATAACTCTTGTACCTGCCTACACTTCAAAGTCCATGTTTGGCATTCATTGAAGACCTCAAGATAAAAGGAGTCCTATTTTCAGTCCAAATCCTTCCTGTTGGTCAAAATAAATCATACTCAGTCTACCATGAATTCTACTTTCTAACATACTGCTAAAATGTGCAGGCAATTTGAGTCTCTGCCAAAGTTCCATACATAGAGCTTTCTACCAGGATGGTAAGGTGGTAGTACCAGAAGGTACTATCTGATGATAGTCCCTTGTAAGAGGTGGTAACAATTTGTGAGAGAACCTCAGGTCATTAAGACATGTCTACAAATATGGTGGTTATGCCAACCCTGTCCTCCCACTCGCTCCCCACCCCCCATCTCTCTAAACATCCTGGGGTAATATGTGACCATTCACCTTGGCTCACCTTTTCCCATCTTATCATACCTTCACCAGTGTCCCTAACACAGGAAGCTAGTCACCCCAGGCTTAAACTTTCATATCCATGAACAAATAGATACCTATCTTTACTTGATATGGGTCTTTTGTTTACTATGTTGTTTTATTAAACAAAGCAACTAAACTCATACTGAGAAATTTTTGCATTTTTGTTCATGAATTAAAAGAGATTGCTGATTTCTTTCAGTGTAGAGATCTACTCTTTTCTGATTTCTACTCATTTTCTCTTTGGTCTCCTTGCTTGCTCTATATTTAAATTTTTTCCTGTTCTGTAACCTTACTTCCATTCTGCCTAGACAACAGGCTAAAAAAATCAATCCATGAGGGATGGAAGTTAAAATAGGAAGCCAGGGTGAGGGTCAGATCCCTATGCTCATGTGGCCCCAGGGAGCCAAGGTGCAAGAAAATCACAGTTTGTTGAGGACTCTTTATCACAGAAGTGTGAAGCCAGTTTTTCCCACTGTGGTCTGCTGCAGAGCACAGTCCTATCAGGAGTAGTCCAACATCACCCCCTGCTGGCCTCTGATCCTGGTTCTTTTTTTTTCTTTTTCTCTTTTATTGTTGGTTGTTCAAAACATTACATAGTTCTTGACATATCATATTTCACAGTTTGATTCAAGTGGGTTATGAACTCCCATTTTTACCCCGTACACAGATTGCAGAATCACATCAGTTACACTTCCATTGATTTACATATTGCCATACTAGTGTCTGTTGTATTCTGCTGCCTTTCCTATCCTCTACTATCCCCCTCCCCTCCCCTCTTCTCTCTCTACCCCCTCTACTTTAATTCATTTCTCCCCCTTGTATTATTTTTCCCTTTCCCCTCACTTCCTCTTGTATGTAATTTTGTATACCCATGAGGGTCTCCTTCCATTTCCATGCAGTTTCCCTTCTCTCTCCCTTTCCCTCCCACCTCTCATCCCTGTTTAATGATAATCTTCTTCTCATGCTCTTCGTCCCTACTCTGTTCTTAGTTACTCCCTTTATATCAAAGAAGACATTTGGCATTTGTTTTTTAGGGATTGGCTAGCTTCACTTAGCATAATCTGCTCTAATGCCATCCATTTCCCTCCAAATTCTATAATGTTGTCATTTTTTAATGCAGAGTAATACTCCATTGTGTATAAATGCCACATTTTTTTATCCATTCGTCTATTGAAGGACATCTAGGTTGGTTCCACAGTCTTGCTATTGTGAATTGTGCTGCTATGAACATTGATGTAGCAGTGTCCCTTTAGCATGCTCTTTTTAGGTCTTTAGGGAATAGACCGAGAAGCGGAATAGCTGGGTCAAATGGTGGTTCCATTCCTTGCTTTCCAAGAAATCTCCATACTGCTTTCCAAATTGGCTGCACCAATTTGCAGTCCCACCAACAATGAACAAGTGTACCCTTTTCCCCGCATCCTCTCCAGCACTTGTTGTTGTTGGACTTCATAATGGCTGCCAATCTTACTGGAGTGAGATGGTATCTTAGGGTGGTTTTGATTTGCATTTCTCTGACTGCTAACGATGGTGAGCATTTTTTCATGTACTTGTTGATTAATTGTATGTCCTCCTCTGAGAAGTGTCTGTTCAGGTCCTTGGTCCATTTGTTGATTGGGTTATTTGTTATCTTATTGTCTAATTTTTTGAGTTCTTTGTATACTCTGGATATTAGGGCTCTATCTGAAGTGTGAGGAGTAAAGATTTGTTCCCAGGTTCTTGATTCCCTCTTATAACCTGGCAGAGATTCTGGAAGGATAACTGAGTACAGTAAATGGATCTTTCTCATTTTATTCCCATGACAGTCAAACCACCCTGTATTTTTTTTTTGTCCTGAGACTTTTTTTGTTTTGTTTTGTTTCAGTTTTTAATGATCTACAGAACTCTAAATGCATTGTATATGGTATCACATATTTAAAAATTACCTGGTATTTGACTTTGCTTCAACCAAGTACTTGTTGTCATTCACAGTATAGAGATTTTTGAACAAAGTTTAAAGCCTAAATTTCAGGAGAACACAGGTAGTAGTAACTCTGCCTGTGTTCCTCTTACAGGTTTACTTATTTTCAGGTTGCTGCTTTTCTGAGAGTCTTATATTTTATTCTCTCTTGTGTTCTTCCACACCCAAATCTACAGGCCTTGGCTTCAGATGTATCTTTTCCCTATGAGAATATAATATTATTAGGGAATGAGTATTTTCTGCTTTGACTTGCTTCTCTATGGTCTAGTTTGCCCTTGACAAAACCAATATTCTTTTGAAAATTGTTGGGGATTCTGAAAAAGATTTTCAAGGAATTAATTTGTCCATAGAGAAGCAATGAGAAGCGAAAACAGGACTGGGAGATTCATGGGAGCTCTGTTCAAAGATGGAGTCTTCATTATGTGTTTACCATGATGATCTATGGGGTTACAAAGGAGGATATATTAAGAAGCAAACATTTCTTGTTTGAATTACCAGGCAGGTGCTATCATTGTTGAGTACTGTGGAAAATAAGGTGATTATATGTTTTCTTTCTGCATAAATTCATTAAACACTTGCTGAGACTCACAAATTTTGGCTTATCAATTCAGATACAGTTGACTCTGTTATTTTCTAGTGGCATGCTCTCTTCTTGTTGTTGAAGATGGGGGTCCAAGCAGTGTAGGGGCAGTCACTAATGGGGAATGTGTATTTCACGAAGTCAGAAGAGCTGGGGACAAAACCATGATATCTGCATTCAATTAAGGAGTTAAAGGTACAATAATCCTGAAATCATTTTATCATTTAAAGCTGGCTGTCCATTATGTGTGCATTTTTACTCATTATATGTGCATTTTTGAAGCATTCACACAGTATGGTTATTAACTAAGTAGTATCTTCAGGTATGGGCCCCAATTGATAAGGTGATTGTAAGTTTAGGAGAGACTAGCACCTCTTTGGCCCAAACAGAGGTTACAGGAAGGACATAAAAGGAGTTCAGATGTGAATCTGTAGACATTTCATTCCTGGAGAGCAGCACTAGGATGTGTCATTAGGGTGCATAAGTGCACAGCATCCCAGTTTAGACTATCGTGGTTCAGACAGCAAGAGTCCGAAAGAGAAGGAGAATGAAGAAAATCTTGGTTCTCAGCACAAATGGTAATAAATTTTCACCCTTCCTGTACCTGCTCATTCTCAAGTTCATTATTTTTCCTCATTAGTAGAATCTTTCCTAAAGTTTCTCTTGCTCTATGATTTTTTGTGGCTTCATTGACTGTGTTTGGTGAAAATCCCACATTATTTCAAATGAACACTCATCAATGTTTTATCAACCCAAAGAACTCAATGTACCTGAGAGAAAAAGGCACATGTCCACATGTCACAAAAATTTAAAACAACTTCTCTCACAAGAGACTCAGGGACAATCTTGCATTTTCCTCATTTATTCAAATATTGTAAATGTCTTCTCTATTAAATGTTGTTTCCTACCTTCTCTTCCCTGTTATAATTTTAATTCTCTCCCTAGTACTAAACCTACAGTAATAAATCAAGATAATAGTGGAACTAATAACCCTTAGCCCCCACAAATTTCTGCCTCTTAAAAGTCCTACTGTGATGAATTGCGTGTCAAGCCTGTACCACATGGGACTTAGAGGGAAACTTCTCCAAACCAAGGAACTACAGCTTCTAGTTTTCCTATTATCAAACCTTGTATAGATCTTTGCATATGAATTTAAAGTTTCTATGAAGACATGTTAGGGCCCCACATGAATTTGATAAATGATCATATACATTTAATGGTGCCTCATGCTTTCTGACTGCTGATTTCTATTTCACCAATTGAGGGAGATACTGTAATTCTCCTATATATCATTATAACTATATATAATAAAAACTTGCTGTTAGCCCAGCCTTTGTCTATGAATGACTGCACATGAATGATCCCATGAACTGAAAACAAATGATCCCTAGGCTCAACTCTCCAGATTATCTAAATGATTCATTACTGTCATTAGTCCTTAGAATGCAAGAAGTGAAGAAACGATACTCTGTGATTCTTACTCTATCTTGAGCCCAATGTGGAGGAAATCACACTCCTGACTCAAAAGGTACTTTTCTAGAAACCCAAGCTGAATTATTTTATGATTCATAGAAAAGTGTAAAATCTGGAACAGCTAAACTTACTGGTGTCAAACATTTATTTCTCCCTTACAAAATGACTTATGTTGTACTTTGCCAGTTAGAAAATTAAAAAAAAAATATATTAAAAATTATAATCTTATTCTATGTGCAAATGATGTTTTTTTCATTACATTATTTCAATAAATGACATTTTATTTCATCAAATCAAGGATATGTGGATAAAATATGATATTACTATTTATTTTGCTGTAATTTTATTCCTCAGAAATAAACACACATTTCTGAATTTGAATAGATCCAATAATTTTTGTCTCAATCATTCCAAAATTCTGACCATAATTCCTGCTTCTATCCAGATCAGGAGTCCCCTACATATGTCACTGGATATTACTAAAAGTTATTTCATATGTCGTTACATGTATGCCTACATGCACTAATATTGCAACATAACATTCTTTTTGATGTAACACCTAATTCCAAAAAATATATATGAAGATAGCTGACTGTAAATTTGAGCAGAAAGAAAATGGACGTGAGCTGACTGGACTGAGAGGACAGAGAGAGCTTCCAGGAATTTGGGGGCCAGATTGATCTCTGGGGTAGGTGCTGATGCAGCTCCCTTTCTTCTTTCCTCCCACTGCAGGATGGATAATCTCTCCTTTGTGCCACCTATGAGCAGAAGAATGATGTATCACACTAAGGCCAAGTGGATCCTAACATTCTGATAAGGAGCCACAGCTCAGCCATGAAGAGGTGGTGAGAATAAGAGCTGCATCCTGGTGTAATGGGGCCATGACCCAGAACTGGACAGAGGAGCCAAGTGTCCAGGACAATCTAAATCTAGAGACAAGTGTGTGTGTGTGTGTGTGTGTGTGTGTGTGTGTGTGGAGAGAGAGAGAGAGAGAAGAGAGAGACACAGAGAGAGAAATATGCTTTTGCTCCTTCATGAACTCATTTCCACCCTCTGAGGAAGAGTATGAGTTTCTGTTTCCTTTGTCTTTCTCATAACTCTACATATTCTGAGATCTGCCTCTCCTTGCAATGCAGTCCCTGATGATGATGCTCTGTAAGACCCTCCAGGATTCTGGAGCCTGAAACAAAAAATAACCTAGGGTTTTAAAGCTTTTTTTCAATTGGAGAAGGGATTATTATAAGTGTAGAGGAGAGCTTTGGACCCTGATAGCCACATGCTACAAATTCCACTTGGAAAACATACCCTGTGGAGTGAGGGATGCCTACCCTCATCCTAAGTGCAGGTGTGGAAAAAAAGGCACAAAACCAGCAGGTGAAGGGACCTCAGGGCTTAGAAGCTCAGGGCAGGCATTAAAAATACATCCCTTATATTCCTCTTTCCTTTTCTCAATTCAACAATTATGAACTAATGTGGCCCTTGAGTCCCCAGATATCTTCTGAGGACTAGGAGATATCCTTTACTTATATTTTGCAAGATCACTAAAGAATGGAACCTCAGAGACCTCAGAAAAATAACTGCAGTGGGAGCAGTTCTGTCTTAAGACATCTTTGTAAACAGAGATTCTGGGGATGAAGGAAAATAATGGCCTATATAAGAGATGCTTCCCACCTTACTCTGTTGATAAGTTCAAAATTCATCTTATGTAGGGCCTTAGTGCACACAGAGAAAGAAAAAAAATGGGAAAAGTAAGAAAAAAAATAGGCAAAACTTAAAGGAAGAAAAAAGTCAACAGCCTCTACATGTAGGTACTTAGTAGCTAAAAAAATACCTTTTTTTTGGAAATAAATTAATTATATGGTCATACTAAAGAGAAGAGAAATTCAAGAATGAGACAAGCATAGGAATAAAATTGGAGGTTTTTATGGTGGTTCAAATTCTGCTGACCCTCTTCCCTACAGATGAAAATTGGAGAATGAAACTACACTGAAACATTTCATGTGTCTCTAAAACCAAATGGGGAGACTGGTGATGATCTGACACTGCCAGACAGAGGTCTGATGGAGGAAAGATCAAAAGAGATACAGGAAGGGAATATCTGAGAGATGGCATCAGTAAGAGTCCTCAAGGTTGTGTCCACTGGACCTGTGGGTTGGTTAAGACAGTGGGAAATTTATGAACAGCATAAGGGTCACTACATCAGGCTTTGACTTGGCTCTAGTGAGACATAATTCATACTTTATGGAATATGCTGATGAAATTGCTTTGTGGATGAATATGTCTATATTCATCTGTATTTCTAATTGCTGACTATATTATCTATTCTTATTTATTTACTGCAGAGAATATGGGGATATGCCCTAAGGTTCTATTTTCTCATTCATCTGTGCCTTCCTGAGATGTCATATTTTGTCTCAGGTTACTGATATGACATGGATTTCTGTCTCCTATTCAAGAACAAATCCTGTTGCAGAAAAGTCTATAGCACAGACACCTCCACAGAAGCTTCTCATTAATAGCTGCATCCACTGCCATGAGCTCCAGCACAGTAATAATCAGCCTCATCCTCTGGCCAAGCCCAGACATGAGCAAAACCCTTGAATCTGATTTTGCCAATTTGTACCCAGAGAAGGAGCTGGGAGATCAGATCCCTTATGGTTAATTGAGTCTGAGTGGTACCTAAGAATATACTGAAGAGAATTCCCAGTTTCTGCTGGTACCAGATTTTCCCATGGTCACCAATACTGAAGCCACTGTTCAGGGAGCTGGTGAGTCTAGCAGAGGCTCCAGGGCTTGGAGTTGCTGCTGAGTCAGCACAGGCTGGAGAGCAAAGCTGAAAAAAAAAAAAAGGTAAACATTGGTGCTGAAGCAGAGTCCACATTTAAGCTGTTGAGTGTCTGAACTAAAGGGATTAAAATAACAGAGAAGCTGATTGAAGACTATAAATCATGTCCTCATCTGAACAGTGAAATAGTAACAACAAAAGGAGTCCAAGCTATGGGGACCACAGTCCTCTGAGTCCTAGAGTGGAGCTGCTGAGCCCCAGTTCTCCTTTTCTTTCCCAGCCTCTGGAGAAGAGGGGCTGTTCATGCAAATGTGTTTCCATCATGACTTCCCCAGCCTCTCCTTGAGCCATCATGCTGGAGCTCAGCTCACATTGCAGACTCAGGAGGATGTTCCTTGAGAGGACCCTGGCAAAAAAAAAAAAAAAAAAAAAAAAAAATCCCACACCCTTATTCAGTGGATCTGCCAGAATTTCCATCTGTGACGGCAGCACTCAGACCAGGGATGGACTGAGTGAAAGGTCCTTACTGAGCAGCTGTATAGGGACAACAGGGCAGTTCCACAGTGGACCCTACAGGTCACAGAACATGTAGCTCCTCATGGCCTAAAGATGAGAGGCCAGCTGATTTCTGCAATTCATTAGGCCCATCTCTATACACACAAGTATGGTTTGAATTCTATATAATTTTCTACCAATTATTTTAAGTGTGAATACTATATTTTTCCAATTCAAGAAACTGTGTTTGTCTTTAGGAGGTGTAAACATACAATTAAGTACAATATAAAGTGTTAGAAACTCATTGAAGATGTAGTAAAAATAATATCATTCTATGATAATTTAGAATGAGTATACACACTTGGTGCTTCACACACTGTGAATCAGTAGGTGAATTCCAACTACTATAATTTAAACTGATGTGTGCTTTGATCTATATTTTAGATAATACAATAGTTTCAGTACTGAATAAACTGATAGAAACACAAGAAAATAAAAGGTTTTCAGGAGGTGGGTTCTTCCCATGCCATATTGTATAGAATGCATTCGAGTCCTGCACATACCTTTTCTGCCAATCAGTTATTTCCTTCCTTTATACACTTTATTCAGTGCAGAAACAACTCTTCTGTTGACAATAAGCCCCAAAGTCCTTAATTCTTTATGTACAAATTGTTCCATCAGAATCATTTGTGGGATTGTGGGTTGAGGTCCTGAATGTTGCAATTTGGGGGAGTCACATGATGGATTTTGACCTATGGACTTGACATTTTGTTAATGAATATCTCACCAGCTCTTAGTTAATATAAAGGTTGCTAGATATTCATACAACTCACCCTGCTCTGCAACTCATTTGCTCATGGATACATCTTCTCTAGTCAGAATTTTTACCACCATCCATCTACTTCTGTGGTTTCTTTGCTCAGGTCCTGGAGAACCATCATATGCTTTGGTACTGCCTTCCCATAAACACATGGAATCTAGTTGATCCCACTGGTCACCTTCTCCTCACTTAAAGCCATGTTCCTTACCTCTTGCTTAGACCTAAGGTCAAATTTCTCATTTGACACTTCATCTTGAATCAATTTAGTATCTCAACTTTAAATGTTTAGATATCAGCATCAATCATGTTCTAAGCCTTAGTTGTATTTTTCTCTCTGGTTTTCCTCTTCTGGTGAATTCACAAGGTCAATCTGGATACTCATGCAAGTTATTTCTTTTTGTCAGATTGAGTTCTGGGTTCTGCATATACAGAAGTGCCAAAACAAAACACAATTTCTCTTCTGAATGAACTTATTTTCTAATGGAGAAACACACAGTGAACCGTGTCACAGTGAATTTTATTCATGTGGCTGACACCACCCCAAATATGCCCACCCATAGCATTTAGAGACCACTTATGAATACTGAGAGCCCTTTGACTCCCAAAGAACATCAGCAGTGAATATCTCCACATAGTGTCCCCAAACTTCCCTCACTATGTACCTCCCTGTCTTGCTCCAGATTCACTACTCAACCAAGTCATGCACAGTCCCTTGGTAGCTTTTCTCTACCTCCTGTCTTCTTTATTTTAGCTTGTTTGAATTACATGCATGGTATTCATTAAGATATTTCACATATATGTGTATGATTAAAAAAAAAACGTTTTTCTACCTAAAGAAACTCTTGTAGATTCTTTTCCAAATCAAGATTGAAAACAAACAAACAAACACATATTCTTTTTGGCAAAATCTTATTGTGCTTCTTCCCAGGCATCCTAACTCAACTCCTCCTCTATAACCTTCATAGAACCACAAGCAGATTCTATTTGCAAAGCGAATTCTTATTTCTGGATGACAGACTAACTTGTCTCTGAGTCCTTCTGCTCTTTCTGCTCCTAACCAACTATCTTTACTTCTGAATAGGCTCCAAATAATCTACTACAGAAGTCCTTATTACCATGAATTGGATGAACATTTACTTTCATGGTAATACCATATGAGGAAATTTCTAAACCTAAAATTTAACCACTTTTGCCATTGCCAATATTTCTGTAACTAAAATTTAAACACAAATTCAGAGCAAAAAATAAGGGCACAATTCCACCCATTTTTTTTTCATACTTGGTTGACTGTAAAAATGTACACTTTATGTGACTATTGCATATTATATCATAATTTTCTTTAATTATTTAATATTCTAATGTTAAATGATAAGAGTATCACTTTGAAATCAGTTACAAGAATTAATATAGATTCAATAATTAATATAGATTCTAATGCATTTGAATACAACATTGATTTCAATCATGAATAAATTTGAGAAATATCTCACCAGAGATACTGAGTGATAGTATAATTTGAAAATTTTTTTAAGGAAAGTTAGTTCTTCCTCAGGTAATTGGTTTAAACTTTACACTAAACCTATACCCAGATAGTAAAGTCCATTATCTGAACTTGATTTTTATCTCAAAAATGTTGTTATTAGATGAATTTTATTGTCTTATTTATTTCTATAAGACCTTAGTTTTTGTGTAAGAATACGAGATAATGAGAAAATTAAATTTAACATGTGATTTGATGGCTGAGCACAAATTAACATATTTGCACTCTAACACCTGATCTGCTATGAGTAGTCACAGAAGAGACCAGGTGTGAGAGAAATCAACTCTAAAACTAACCCTGAGGGACCTCCCCTTGCAATCCATTCCACCTTGATTCCACCCCGGTTAAACTTCCCAGGTATTGGACCATGAGAGCCATTTAGAGCAAGGGTCATGTAGCCAAATGTACTCTAATCAATGTGTGTGTGTGTGTGTGTGTGTGTGTGTATGTGTGTGTGTGTGTGTGTGCGCGAACACACACACAAGCGTGCACATGCACATAAGATTTAAAATTAAAGAAGGAAATGTCTGGCCTTTTTTTTATTTGGCCCCTGGTGGATAATTCTAGTATGTTCCTCAGGGACCACACCTGCATTTATTTACACTCAGGTGATGATTCAAGGTATGTCCCCAGATAGTTTAAGAAAGGAGAAAGACCATCCTAATAATAACCAAGTAGATGACTTGAAATTTCGAGATTTGAGTGCATACTATATGAACAATCGCCTGATTTTCATGAATTTGAGGGGGCTGGATATTGAGTTTAATTCAATAGAATTATGTTGAAGTGTTTAAGGGATAAAGACCAAATAATTACTCTGGATTCTCATTTACTGAGTGATTTGCTCTTCTGAGTAATCTTATAAACAACTATTAGCAGAACAAGGCATCCTGAGTATAAAGATGCTTCAAGTCTTGAACTCTCTGATATGGCCCTCTCTATCTCTTTAACTGACTTGATATGATTTGTATTCTTTATCATAATACTGCAGTCTTGTAAAAATAGGGCTTTTATTTTTTTCTGTGACTAAGTTATGAATTCCCAAGCCTGAGTTGTTCACGGGAATTCCACAACTTGTTGTGAATGGACACTAACTGTAGTTTGTCTCTTTCCCTGAACATGACTGGAGTCTCAAGCAAAGTCAGTATTAATCTATGAGAGCTGCTCTTCATTCAGGTAATTTAAACATATCAGAATGATTTTACCTGCACACAAATAAACTCATTGTATTAATAGCAATGGGGCAAATCCCAAAGCCATCTCAGATACAAAGCAGGCTCAGAATCCCCATCCTGGGGGTTCCATCAGTTTTCTCTGTTTCTGTCTTTCTCTAACAGAAACAAATATCCTGAGAGCTCTGTGCCCAAGAAACTAGTAGAGGGTGACAAGGTGTTTGAAGCTAAGGTGGACCATGTATGCACATGTTACCACATTAGTTAGGGTCAAGATCTAGAATTTCAAGGGAAATATTCATAGCCCATATTTTATGGAATATTCATAATTGTTGAATATGGACAAATGTAAGAAAAGATGATGACAAAAGGAGTCATCTGCAAACAGCTTTTCAATCTCTAAAATAAAATCCCATCAGAAGACTCATGACTGGGAACAACCATACATGCCCAAATAGAGACTCAATATTTCAAACACTGCTAAGAAGATATTTGAATATGGGGATATTTAATGTGAATTAAATTTATAAAATATCTGGGAAGGTAGAAATTATTGATCAGGGACAAGGCGGCTCCTTCTGACTGTGAGTTGGGACACTGGGGTTTTGTTTAACTTTCCCTCTGCCTGTGTCATGTGTATTACACATAGCTGCTCCCACTGCCATGGTGTGCCCCTTAGCGGTAGACATTCTCATCCTTTTCCTGGATGTTCTGGATGGTCAGGTACTGATCCCAGCCAGATCCTGAATCTGAGAACTGATCAGGAATCCCATCCCCCTTGGTTTCCACAGTACCACTACTGCCCACTTACATCACAAACTGGGGGCTCTTCCCTGGGCCTTGATGGTACCAGTCCACCTTGCAATTACTGTAGCAACTAGTCAAGGTACAGGTGAGTTTGACTATTTGTCACAGGAAGACAGAAGCAGAGAGTAGTTGTATTAGCACAGGTTGGAGAGGGATTCTGTAAACACAGACACATCACAGTGGAAGGGAGAGCTTGAGTGCATGTGTTTGGGGATCTGGCCCCTGAGGATAGACTCAGGATAGGGGTCTGACATTGGGCACAGAGGTCTGTCCCTACATGGGCAGTGAGTTAGTATCATCAGGAGGAGAAGAGTACTGACCATTTTCCTGAGTTCCAGAGCAGGTGGGGGCTGCCTACAGCCTTTCTTATCTCTGTCCACTGGCCTTAAGGAGGAGCAGCTCATGCAGATCTGTCTACACTCACTGTCTCTTGTGGTCTGCACTTCTTCTGAGCCTGGAATGATGCAAGATACAGTCTAGAGGGTGGTGAGGCTTTCATTTTCCTGATGGGCAGAGCATGGAAGGAAGGAGGTCCTGGGACTAAACAGAAGATCACGGTTGCTGAGCTCACATTAATGACAAAGGGTTTACTTTCTCTGTCCAACCCTATTGAGATGTGGATTCATGTGCAGACATCTCCATCTGTGAACATATTTTTTGGGCCCACAGAAAGTGTTACATGATGTTCCCTGAAGATTACATATAAAAGTATACTGTCCTCTTGGGTTCTAACTATTCCTTTTCAATTTAATCCTAGAAATACTGATGGAGATATTTCTGTGTCAAGTAATGTGCCCTGATCAATATTACCTCTGTATGTAGACTCTATATGCTTTGGGGGTCTATTGTTTCCAGAGAAATTAACCATGAATCAATAACCAAATATGAAAGTGCCATGACATAGAAGAATGGAATTGGACATCCTCACTGCTTGCAGTCATTAGAAAAACTAACTCACAGGGTCATATTAAAACTTTTTTTAGTTCTATAATCATGTTCAATTTTCTCAGAGTGGAAGTTGGCTGAGCTGGGTAAGACACTTACCCAAAGACATATCTGAGCCAAAGTTCTAGATTTTAGATGACCCTGATCAAATGAATGATATTTACCCATAAGCATTGGGCCATTGGTCTAAGGGCAAAATTGTGATATATATCTATAATTACAAATTACTATAAATTAGAAAGTATTAACGAACACAAATTACTTAACTTACATTTGCTGTGGTCAGAAGAGTAACATGGATTTCACTGTGCTAACCTCAGAGTGAAATCAGGGTGTTGACAGGGCTGTACTATCTTCTGGAGGCTCCAGGGGAGAAACCATCTTCTTGTTTTTTCCCAATTCTAGGGGTCACACACATTCCTTGGTTGGTGGTCAGATCCTCCATCTTCAAAGCAAGTAACAATAAATGGAGACTTCCTCATATCATGCCACTCTGGTCACTTCTAACATTCTATTTCACTTTTAAGGACCCTCATGATTCCTCTGTCTCCAGGTATATTCCAAGATTATCTCCTGATTTTCATGTAATCTAGTAAGTAACATTAATTCCACATGTAATTTATTATCACTTTATCATACTTCTTGCAATTAATTTTTTACTTACATAGTGCCAACAGGGATTAGTGCATGCATGTCTTTGGTGTTCATATTTCTTCTCAAGGGAACTTTTAACTATTTATGCATACTTATTGAAAACATAGTAAGACATCACCAATGTGATCCTACAATCTATACATGTGTAAAAATGAGAATTCATACCCCATTTGAATCAAATGTATGATATGTCAAGATCATTGTATTGTCATGAGCAAATAATAAAAAAAGAGGAAAAAAAGACATCACCAAAAGACAGAAGCAAATGAAATTTGGGTTTCTTTGTTTTCATTACACATATATGATTCTTTATAGTACATTGGTTAATTTATAATCATATATAATTTATATTATTATCATATATATATATATATATATATATATATATATATATATATATATTCAGAATGCCCTGAGAATGTACATAGTAAAATTTGATATTTTGGTTTTGTGGCTTTTTAACACCATATGTAACAGAGTAGGATTTTCTCTCCTTTCCTTGTGGGTTAATAGCACCATGTAAAATTTAGAGCCATCATGACACTTACTACAGTAATAATCAGCTTACCTCAGGCTGCAGCTCAGAGATGTGCAGAACACCTGTATTTGTCAAGGCATCTTTGGTCTTCAGAAGTTGCTGGTTGCCCAGAATTATGATACTTGAGTCTTAGCAGCATAGAAGACACAAGGGAAGGCTCCCTGTAGTCTATTGGTACCATTATATGTAGCATCTGCTGACACTAAAGAATTGTTCAGAGTACACGTGAGCCTGGCAGGTGATCCAGAAGTTGCAGATATGGAGGACAGTTGAATCAATACAACCTAGGAGAGGTGACCTGCAAACACAGATAAAAGTAGGTGGTGAGGTAAGAGCAAGAGAAAATTTTCTCATGGGTTCTGAGACTGAGTGGTGGATGTGAAGAAAGAATATAAACCTGCTAAAGACCACTGTTAACCTGAGCATTAAGAATGGAGCAGCAGGGGGAGTCCAAGTCATAGTGGCCACAGACCCTGATTCTCACAGTGGGGATGAGCTGCTCCAGGCCTTCTTTAATTTTGCACCTTCTGCTAATGGAAGGCTAGTCATACAACTGTGTTTCCCAACATGGCTGCCAAGCCCCTTGCTAAGCCCTGGTACCAGAGCTCAACACACATTTCAGATTGAAGAGAATAAAGTCACTAAGTCTATTCATACATGGAAGGTCTGGGTTTCAGACTGCAACACACTATCTGCAATTACTGTCATTTCTTACTTACATAGTGCCTATTGGTGGCACTATGTAAAGTCATATGTACATACATAGATGTCAATTAAAATGTTAGTGCTCTTCATATAGATTCTATAAAACTTGTATGACTTCATTGCATTTTATAATATTACATGAGCTCTCTTTCATCCAGCGAGAAGGTTCACAGAACAGGGTGGAGGAGTGTATGGCTGCAGTTACTATTCAAGACCTCTGGAGATCAAGCTGGAAGCAATTCCGATTTTATTGAGCAGTTACTGTGTGTGTATACACACACACACACACACACACACACACACACACATACTCAGGCAGTAGCTGGGCATATTATAGGCAGCCACCAATACAATTTCATGCCAACTGTCCTTGCAGTGACCAAATGAGGAGTGGGCCATGGAGCAAGTGCTGGGACCACAACACGAGGCCTCAGGCCCAGGGCTCTGCCTACAGGGTGAGCGGTTTGCATTCACATGCCTAGCAGGAGGGGAGTGATTTGCCACTCAGGGACACTTAAACATATGCCATGTATCCAGTATTCCATGCACTTGTCCTCACAGAAAATATTTAAGTGTTCACCTATATTCCAACTATGCTCATATAAATATATATGTGTTGGATCTTAGGCATTTTAGCCAATTTAATTGTTTCAGTATTTGATGAAGTAAAGGAAGAATTATGTATACACTGAATGGAATGTATTGTTTGCATCTGCCATGGCATGTTGTATATGAATTTCATCTAGGTTGGAACATATCTTCCATAAATGTGAACGTCTAGTGCGTTCGGGTCCCTGGGTAAGGGTCGTGAAATAACTGGGACACAGGGGATGCAGAGCCAAGGCAGCAATTGCAACTGCATGTTGAGGTTTATTTGCAAGTTCCTTTTATATTCTTCTTCTAACAAAGCAAGTAATTCTTCAGTAACACTTTACCCGCATTGCCCAAAAATCATGCCTCAGCGGGTACACAGAGCTAAATTCAGATTGTTCCTGTTCATTTGATAAGTACCCTCCCAAAGTTCTTTGTAGACATTATCTAATCCCCGAATGTACTGTTCCCAGGTCCAGTATGCAGGAAGCTTCTTCCTCTTGGCCAAACCTTGCAGAACTTGTGACTTGCGATAAGGGGAAGAGAACTTTTCCTCCTCCTAACTGAGGTTTGCCTCAGCTGACCTAAATCACAGCCACAGCTCTTGCAACCTGTCAGGCCCGAGGGAGCTAAACTCTGCACACTTGAACCCCAACACATAAAAATAATTTATTTCCTTTCTTCATCCACTTGACCTAATGTAGAATTATATGTTATGTGGACTCTGAGCTCACAAACCTCTCCTACATTTTTTTGAGTTCTCCCACTTTTATGGTTTGTGGGATTGTGGGATTGTGGGTTGAAGGATTAAATATTTTTTTTTTGTGTGTGTGTGTATACACACACACTCACATATACCATATATACATATATTTGGTATAAATGATAGCTTTTTCAGCTCTAAATTTAACATTTTATTGATACAAAACTCATTTTCTCTAATTTAGTTTAAATGTTACTAGATGTTTTCACAAGTTACCCTGCTCTGTCATGCATGTACTCATGGAGGCTGTACAACCATCCACCTGCTCCTGTGGCTTTTTTACTCTACCTGGTACCATGACACATCCTTTTCCCTGACTCCACATTCACCCATATGATCCAGTCCACCCTCAGGGATGAAGCCCATGTTCATTTCCTGATCTCTACAATCCATAGTAAAGCTTCTTATTCAACATCTACTTCCTTCCCTCCCTCCCTCCCTGCCTCCCTCCCTCCCTTCCTTCCTTCCTTTTTTCCTTCCTTCCTTCCTCCTTCCATTCCTCCCTTCCACCCTTCCACTTTTCCATCCTCCCTCTCTTTCTTTCTGTCTTGCCTGTTTTCTTCCTTTATACTTTTTCTTTTTACTTAAGGTACCAGGGATCTATCCCAGGGTCTCACATATGCTAAACAACTGTTCTTCCACTGACCTGAATAGCCCGGCACATCATATTTCCCCTTGAACAGCACAAAAAAAAAAAAAAAAATTCAAAAAAAATACAAGACCCAGCAATCATGATCATCGCCTCTTCCTGAGAGTTCTACTCAGGTGAACACACATATTCATTCCTAAAATGACAAATTTGTCCTTTCTGCTGAAAAATGATTGAGGATCTCACAACACCATGACTGCCCACCTCTTGGTGCCAGTCTGGTCTGTAACCACTGCTGAGAATTCTGGTAAGTTTAAATGTTTTTCTTAGGGAAGTCAATGCAAAGGGCAGCTGAGTCAGCACTGGCTAGATTGGGAACCTGGAAACAGAAAGCCTCATTAAGGCTCTAGATATGAGACAAGTAAGGTTTGTTATTGGAGGGGAAAGAACAGGATTTGGTATCTGGGAGGCTATTCTCTGTGGAAGTTAGGACAGTGTGGAGGTCAAAGAGCAAGTAGGTTATGGTGGAGCTTTCCTGAGCTCTGTCATTCATATCTCTAATTCTTTCACATCCTCCAAACAAGGCAGGTTGGAACTTTTCATGCAGCTGAGATTCTCGGAGCAAATGGTGAGAAGGTTGATTCCAATGTTAAATCTTGTTTTATGTCTAAATGTTTTCTTCTGGTTTCTGGCCCTGTGATGACCTAGGATTCAAAGATTGTAAGTATGCAACATTATATATCTACCCCAATGATTATTCTCATATTGCCATGTATCCCTTTGATGACTGGTTCCAACTCAGGTGCCTATAGGGCCTTTGGATTGGCAATTGTAATTGGTGATCACCCAGAAAGTAATTAGTGACAACTGTAGGGCTCATTTGTGTGTGTGTATGTGCATGCATGTTGTGTAAGTATATGGGTATGTATGCCTGTGTGTGTGTATGTGTGTGTGTAAATATGATTTAAATGTATTTATTCATTGTATGAGTGTGTGTTTGCATGTGCATGCATACAAATTGGTGGCTTACTTTCATGTGCTTCCTTTCTCTGAGGACACAGGGTCTGGACCTACCAATGTTGAGTGTGTGAAAAGAAGCATTGCATGAATTTGATCTGTCTTAACTGTTGTGCATCCTGGAAGGCTGGGCATATTGTGAATCCTTGCTTCAGAAGTGGAGATTGAAATCCACATAGTCCTATTTGAGTTTTTAGGATTTGGTAAGTTTTGCCCCTTCATAGTGCTTTCCATAGACTAGATATGAGCTGTGATAAAGGTCTTTTAGTATTAAGTTTGTAGATGTATATATTTTGTTTTTATCAAATTTGGAAAGATTTTCTTGACAATTTTTCCAAAAAAATGTTGTACTATTGCCCACACCTTTCTTTCTGGAACTTTCATAATGTGTATTTTTCTTTGTTTGAAGCTGTAACACAGGTCCCTTAGGCTTGGCACATTTTTTTGTTATTTATTACTTTCCCTTTCTTGGAAAACATAATTTTTTATAAACTTTAGTGCAGGTATTCTTCCTTGCTTACCTATTTATATTTAATGAGGTATTTGTCCTACAATTTTTTTAAAAAATTATTGTCATGGATTTCTTTATTTCTATTAGCATATTTATTACAGTTTAATAAAATGATTTTTGTATAGTACTCCCAAAGACTTAGTTCCTCATGGATAGCTTCTATCTATAGTTTTTGTTTTTGTGATCTGTGTGTATGTTTGTATTTACTTTGTTGGTTTCACTATGTATGGGCTAAATTTTTCTGTTACTGCCTCATAATTTCATTTTGAAAAAAAATGGATTGGAGTATTATAATGTAATGACTCTGAAAATCAGAGCCCTTACCAGGAGAGTTTTAATTTTGTTGTTGTTGTTATAACTGCTATTTCTGTTGTAGGTGTTATTGTCATTGATGATGCATGGCTTTGGGATTTTCTGGGCTATTTTTTTATTTTTTATTTTTTTGTAGTTGGACAAAATACCTTTATTTTATTTATTTATTTTTATATGGTGCTGACAATTGAACCCAGGGCCTCACACATGCTAGGCAAGTGCTCTGCCCCTGAGCCACAACCCCAGCCCCTCTGGGATATTTTTTTTAATTGAATTATTTGCATGTGTAATGGCTAACATCTGTTGACATTACTTCTTAGCTAATTATTAAAGAAATATTTCTCTAGATGCATAGAAGCAATATATCTCTCAGCCTTTGCTGAGTGTTGGGGTGCAATTTTAACATTTGACTTTAATTAATGTAGCATCAGTTTATACCTCTGTCTTGTCCTTCACTTCATCCTAGCAAAAATGCAATTTCAGGCAGAGGAGAGATTTTAAGATCTTTCCCCTTCTTTCTTGTATATGCACATAGCCCAGGAACAAGCAAGTGGTCTTCTAGGGGCCTGGGGATATGTTGGAGATCTTTCACACCATCTAAGGGGTTCCTATGCCATAGTGTTTACTTCACATGTTCGGTCAGTCTCCTATTTTTTTTTTTAATTTCTTATACTAGCTCATTTATTACCAATGTTAATTTATCACTATGATGGTTTTGATGTACAAATTGAGGATGAAGCTGCTTAAGTTAAATAAGCTCTGAGTCAATTAAAACTACCATAAGTGCTCCTCTCCTCCCAGACTTCCTAGAAAGCTGACTCAGCAGACTCTCTTAATCTTTATTATCCCTCTTTCCTTTTCTTTTTCCTGTTACTTCCTCATAATTACTCCCTTTCACTATTTTCCCCTAAGAGATAGTTTTACATAGAAATGGCTGAGCAGCTCTCTCCCATGCTTCTCTTTGGCTCTTGCAGCTATATGTGGGAGAGGAAGCACCCACCTAAACTGGCATCACCTGTGGCAGCTGGAGGAGAAGGATTGGTAGTGGAGGCCTCAGGCCCAGGTCATCATGCAACTAATTTTCTAACCAGCCACTGAAGCCATCCATTCATCTCCACCTACATTGCAACGCCCACACTGGGCCTCCTGCATTTCCTCCACCACTTCTCCCTCCTCAGTCAGGTCCTCCTATTCTCCTCAGCCCCATGCTGAGGAAAATGAGGTAGTAAATTGGCTCCTGTATGACTCCATGTCAACACTGTGAGATATCAGTATAGTAAAGGGAAGAGGGAAGGTAGAGGGGCAGTACTTCCATTTACTCTACTGGCCTTTCTACTATATGCTTTTGGTTTAATTTAGTTTAGTTTTGTTTTTCAGTTACTATATTGTGGAGACAGTAATAATGAGATTCATATATGTACGTTGGAAAGTTAGGTTATATTCATTTCACCGTTTTTTCTTATCCCATTCCTTCTCCCTACCCCTCAATCCCTTCAACTATTCCACAGATCAGATCATTCCATCTTTCTTGTATTTTAATAAAGTGTCCCCACTTTTTCCCTTTATCTGTATTAGGACTTTCTTGATAAATGTTATGCTTCTTGTCTCCTAAACCACATTTCTCTTCACACCTTCTTTATCCTGAACTTCCTTTGCAGCCTAAAAAATGTATTTCAGACAGAACTATGTGCTTTGATAAAAGCCTCTGGTCACAATATGAAGCTGTCCATGAATAATAAATTAATAAAATAAAATTAAGGTAAGTGGTAGGAATGAGAATTTCCCAAGAGCTGTCAATCTTTTTTAAACAAAAACCTTTTTAAAAAACAAAACTAAAAAATATCTAATTTTGTCTATTGTTTAGTTTTGTTTTAACCTGGTTTATTCTTTCTCCAGGTTTCTTAGTATAATCCTCATCCATAAGCCAATCCAATAGGATACTCCCATGCCTACTGTATGATGTTGTACCTTAGGGCATTCTTCTTGCTCTATCCAGATTCCTCTGTGCAACATGTTCATAGCTCCTTTGACTGCTCATTGGTTAGGACTGATGTGATTTCTCCTACATAAATTTTCATACATTAGGAACAAGGGGATGAACATAAAGTTTGTGGTTTTAACAAGATGAGGGATATCATCCATTTTATTACTAGCACAAAAATCTGTTTCAAAGGTCATTCACTCTTGGTCTGTATTTACTGTATTTTTAAAAGAGTCCTTTATAAAACATTACCATCTTATTTTTCTCTTCATGATATATCAGTTGAATAAAATATTTGATACTTGTTACTTATAAATCATGTGCTTATTTTTGAACAAAATACTCCTTTTACTACCTTTTTCACTGAGATGACCTGACATTCCACTGCATTTATAAAAAATAATTCCCTTTAATATCAGAGATTCTTATTTGAGTCATCCTGTGTTTCCAAACAGGTAAGATACATTCTCATTCAATGCTCCAAAGATTTTCTAGAGACCCTTGCACATTATAAAATAATTAAGTAGAGATGAATATTGGGGTCTTTGTTGTACAGAAGCTAGGAAAGTGGATGAGAACCTAATGGGGTTATATAATTTGAAAAGCAAAGTTTCCAGAACTGAGTATATTACATTTTATTGGTAAAGACAGAGCAAACCAGGTAGGAACTGGAAAGTCCTTGGTACAGAAGCCAGGAGTTTATTCAGAACTCTCAATGGCTGGTCTGTGTCCTGATCTGTGGCCAAGTCACAGAAGACCCAGAGTCAGGCTCACCAGGAGGAGGTGACTGAGACAGAACCTCTGTGAACAGGACACATGAGGTAGAAAATCTAAGCAGTGACCTGGAGGATTTCTGGTAAGCAGTTGTGCTGGGGTGGGAGAAGAAGGAGGTGTCACATGAAAGGTGTCAGCAGAGGAGAAACTCTTGTGGTGAGCCCTGGGTTTGGACTTCCCCTGAGGAACATGGAGATGAGGCACCAGGATTGATGCTGAGCTGATGCAAAATTTCTTGAACTTTCTCTACATTTCTTACTTCTGGAAAGTGATGATGCCTTCAGAAGTATTTTCTTTCTTTCTTTCTTTCTTTCTTTCTTTCTTTCTTTCTTTCTTTCTTTTCTTTTTTTTTCCTTTTTTTTCTGTTTTGATGTTTTGCCTCTACTCAGTCCACCAAATTAGTGTCCCTGGATAACAGCTAGTGTGGCTTGTTATGGGGAAATCAGGGAAGAGTTTGTGAAGAGGGTAAATCTCAAATATATATTAGAATAAGATTCTTCACTTCTGATGAGGAAATTACTGTCATCACTGAGCAAAGATGGGGGCTGCTGACAGCATTTGCAGCATGATGATGAGCTTGAGTGGAGACCAAACCAATAACACTGTCCTTGAACTTTCCAGCACCAGTGTACTTTTCATTTAAGGCCAGCAGTGAACCTTATTTCTTAATGGTTCATATTTCATATTGCCTCAGTCCAACCTTCCAATAAAAACATTTACAATCAGATATTTTCCAATAACCCAGCTGGTCCCACTGAGTTCAGTCCTGTCTTTACCATCATCATCTCTCTATAGAATCTGGACTTTTCTTCACAAACTTAAATCATAGTCTCTATCTTCCTTTTTAATCTTCATTCACTTTCTACCTCTCTGTGTGTCCTCTCACTAATTGTCACAATAGAGAGTCTCCACCTTATGTGAAGACTTTGTCACCTCTGGCCCAAGTTCTGTCCTCTAACCTCTTCCTCAGACCATCCAATATGCAGGACAATTTGTATTTTCACATAATCCAGCAAATTCATCTTCCCCAAAGGTGTTTTCAGGAATCCCACATTGCAGAGATTGAGCCCCTGAACAAAATCAATCTTCTTGGGCCACACAAAGCCAAACTTCTCTCTTGCCTCTTTCTATATCAGCTCTGGGCCAAACCAGAGAAATTGTTTTCATATTGCTGAGCCTAAGTTTCCATGAGCACCATAATTTTGTTGTCCCAGTCATATCCTTAGATGTAGATGATAAGAGAGAATCTACAAAATTTATGGTGAGTGCTTTCCCCAAATAATCTTTAAACCTACTTACCAACAATCTTCTATCTCCCTTTTTCCCATCTCCTTGTAATCAGTGGACAATGGATTCATAAACTGGATATGACAGAAGAAACACAAGGTTATAGGAGTGTATCAACATGGGGAAAGAAACAGAGAGTTAGCGTTGGTGGATGCTGCTTGACCAGATGAAATCTTTCTCTGTTGGACAATTTTTTATCTACTAGTTCCTAAAGAAATGTGATGCATTTCAAAATCATCCCAACAAACAAGTGGGGCAGGATGATTCATGGAATTAACCTGGTAAAATTATCAGGTTGAAAGAACACTAATCATGTTATAATCAGTAGGTGGGTTTCTCCTGTACCTGGGAATTAAGGAACTGCTCAAAGGTATATTCTGAAAAATTTTTAAGTTTCTGCTGTAACAAAGGATTGGGTCAAAAGAGATAGTATACCCTCCTGTAGACATTGAAAGTGGATCAATCACACCAAAACAGAGGTTCAACCAAAAGATTTTTTTGGAATCAAGGGATGGCTGCTTACTTGCCCAACTGGGGACAGTGGCTGCTCCGCCACCAGCACCAGGTTAAGTGGGTTCATTAAAAGGATGGGGCACAAGATGGTTCAGCCTGAAAATTCAAAAGGAGCAACACTCTACCACTCTATCATTGGGTCCCACTATTGGCAGGTGGAAGGCGGGCTCCCTTGTGGGACCCTGCTATTGGCATTTGGGGGGCAAGCAGAGTGAAGCACCACATTGTGTTCCTGGGTGGGAATGGATGGTGGAGCAGGAGGGAGTACGGCTTTTGCCGGGAAATGAAAACTTTACTTTAGTCAGAGGAAATGAAAACTCTCTCGTACCTAACATTCCTCCCCCACCTTTTTTTTTTTTTTTTTTGCTATAAATGGGGGACGGGTTGTTTAATTTATCTGGCTACTTCCTGCTGTAGTAGCCAGATAAATTAAATGGGACATGGGAAAAGGAGGGGAGGGATATCTGGAAACAGGGGAGAGAAGAAACATTGTCATGAAGACCCAGGCACCAAAGCTGTAATTTCCTCTGGACTGAAATCCATGAAAGTTTCCTGAAGCCACAGATTGTAGATAGTCTCAACCAAACCCATGCCACTGCAAATAGGGGGATCAGCAGCTGTTCTTTTGGAGAACCTCCATTAATTCTGTGAATTGGGTGAGCCACATGATGAGCCTGAAGACATCAAAGACACCCAAAGGCAATGAGAAGGAGAAGAAAGAGGAGTCACAACACTAGCTTCTGGCTGGTGGTCCAGCAAGTGGGACTGGATGAGCAAAGGCCAGCAGCCAGGAGGAGGCACACGAAAGCAAATGGGCCTAGGAACCCTGGGTTACAGGTTACTGAAGTTCCTCCAGTTGTGTTTTCATTTTGTAGTTCCATATCCAAAATGATGATGTTCCATCAGCAGTTGGTGGGGCTTTCACATGAGGAATAGGTGTCTTCTGAAGTAGTAAGTAGCTGATAATCCCTGAGGAGAAACTGGTTAAAGGTTTGATTGGATATTTTGCCTATTTAATTTTGTATGAATTTCAAGATACAGGTTAGAAAGGTACAGAAAAAAATCCAATTAGTTGGCCAAGTACTGGGAGGACCCAACCAAAAATAGAGTTGGAAACATATTCCATAGTGAGCCAACTGTTACTTTCTTATCTATAATTGCTCTTGTAGTTGTTTGATCTTGATTTTACCAATCCTGATTGATTAAGATAGAAACAGCATTCTTCCTGAAGACATAGGCAAAGTTCTCCCTTCTCCACTGTAAGCAAGATACAGGTTAGAAAGGCACAGAGAAGTAAGTAAGCAAGTCTAAGCTGTGGAGGTTTTGTAAGACCACAGTGGCTAAAGAATCTAGCTGGCTTTGGAGAGTGAAGATAGATTTTGGCTAACTATTGAATATCCCATATCAATTGGCTAGATAGCTGGTGGTAGCAGGTAAGGGAGATTGTTATTCCTGATGTTTCAGTAGTCAATCCTGAAGTTAATCCCAGAGTAGCCAGTAAGGGAAGAAGATGGATGGCTTGTTCATGACAGGGGTTTATGTGAGCTGTGAGAGGGATGGGAATACTGTTTTCCCCTGAGACAACATCTATGGATGGGATAAAAATGGGTTAGGGTGTATGTGCCTCTTCATCTTAGAGCAACCAGTGGCACACAGATGTCCCCCATAAAAAGGATTCCTTAGGGAACAGTGGACAAGAATTCTTGGAAGATATTTAATGGGCAATTATTTGAGCACACTGTTCATCCTGTAAGTCACCAACTGACGTGTTCCCAGCAGAGCTGAGACATATCAGCATCATGATAAAGGGGAACCCCAGAAAGTTTTTGGGAGAAGTCATCTGTTGCTGAAGTGATTTCATTGAGGATTAGTGAGCTGTTGACCAATGAGGAGTTTAGTTGTAATGGGCTGGCAACTAAATGAGAAAATCCTGCCTTGAAGCATAGGCAGAATCTGTGAGCCAATGTTGTTTTAGCCAGGTTTAGCACTTGATGAGTGGTATTAATTATCTGGTTTAGGAGGGAGTCCTTGGGCAAAGGCTCCTACCTGACTGATAGATTTAAGGGCTTTTTGGTGGGATGGAACATATTATATAATACCTGGGGTAGCTTCATATAAAGGAACTGGTGGCAAGCCTTATCTTGAACCCCTCTCCCATCTGCCATTCCAAGGTGAGTCTGTTAAGTTCAACAATAGACAACATCTCTGTTCCATTTGGAAGGGCATTGGTTCAGCCAGGTTTAGGTTCTGCTTTACATGTCCAATATCTAATCTGGCTTTGTTTACAAAGAGTCGCCTGAGAGTAACAACTTGCTTGAACATAGGTGCATGTTATAAAGTGGTCTCCCCGCCTCCAACTCCCACCGTTACAGTGGCAATCTGAGATACTAGATGAGGCAGACAAGATAAGTGTGAGAGAAGTGGATGCCAGGAGGGTGACAAAGGGAAGGGTGGGACTAGAGTGAGGCATGCCATTGTGAGGGTTTCTTGAGCTGAGGGAGGTCCTTCTAGTGAAGGGGGGGAGGAACCCTCAGGCATGAGATGTGGAGCTTTAAAGGATTCTCAGGAATGGTGGGGTAGATGTATTTGTGGGAGGAGGAAGATGGACAGTCTGGGTTTTCTTGGTTGGAGGTGGGGTCAGTTTCAGCCTGGAAATATGAATTCATGAGGTGAGTTTGCCTGGGGATTCCTGAAGGTGGGAAGCAGTGAGAGTACACTAGGTAACCCTTAGAGGGCCCTTTCATTTGGGTGCCAGGGAAGGCATGTCACCAGAAGGAAGAGAAAAATATACCCAGTCATCTGGGCTTAAGGGGGAAGAGACATATGACCTGGAGGGTTCCAGTGATAAGGCTTCTTGGTGTTCTCATACATGTGTCCAGATGAAGGTGAGGAGAGGAGAAGTGGGACGTTCTGGAAGAGAGCTGGAGGAGGGTTGGTGCCATGGGGTAAAGCGGGTCTCCCGTACATCACCTCAAAGGGAGAGAGCAAAGTAGGTTTTGGGGGGAATATCCGGAGGTGGAACAAAGCCATAGGGAGACGTTTAACTCAATATGTATATAATTCAGAGAAAGCTTGACCTCCTTTAGTGCCTGGTTTGTGCATTCAACCTTGCCTGATGAGGTGGGATGGCATGGTATGTGCAACCACCATGGGATTTGGAGGGCTTCTGTCATATGTTGTGTTATCTGAGAGGTGAACTCGGGGCTATTGTCCAACTGTAGTGAGGTGAGAATTCTGAATCTGAGGATGAGCTCAGAGAGTAGGATGAAAGCTGCATGGAGACCCTCTTGTTGGTAGTAGGAAAGGCCTCCACCCTCCCTGAGAAGGTGTCCACAAATTATAAAAGTTAAAGGTATCTTGGCCTTGGGCATATGATTGAAGTCTACCTGGAGTGGGCAGCCAGTAATTGCTCTCTGGCCTTAGGGTGGGGAAGTAACCTGGTCTGAGTGAGTATATGGATTGGTCTTCTGACATGGTGCAGCTGGAAGTGAGCTGATGGAGGACCTTAATGTCATCATGGGTGAGTGAGAAGAAAGACTTCAGGAAAAGTTTGAGGATTTGAGGGCTCTTGTGGAATAAAGAATGCAGGTAAGAGAATAGGTCATGTCTGGAGGGAGAAGAAGTGAGGTCCAGGTGAAGGGAAATCATAGTGATAGTAGGAGGATGTGACATGAAAGCCTGCCTGGCAGCTTGGTCAGCCTTGGAATTGCCCATGGTTATAGGTGAGGAGTCCAACTGGTGAGCCCTACAGTGAATGATCCCAATCTTTGAGAGGAGCAGAGAACCTGAATTAAGTCTGAGATGAACTTTGCATTGGTGATAGAGGATCCCTTTGTCATTAGTAAACCCCTTTCTTTCCATATGGCTGCGTGGGAGATAAGAATATGAAAGACATATTTGGAATTGGTGTAAAGAGTGAGGGAGTAATCAGCAGCCAGTTGGAAGGCTTGGAAAGATATAGTGGTGTCATGGAGGAAGCAAACCAGGAGAGAAAATAAGTGACAAGGGATAGGGTCTACGATCCCTTCCAGCTCAGTAGCTCCTTCAGATGATGAGGTGAGGAAATAGTAATGTTGACTCCCAAGGTGAGTTTTTTTTTTTTTTTTGCCTCCTGTACTAGGACATAGGGGGCTGCCAGAGCTCTGAGATACTAGGGATATTTATTCCCAGATAGTAGGATCCAGTTGTATGAACAGGTAGGCTACTGGGGAAAATTTCAATCCCTACTGCTGGCCTAACACCCGCAGGGCCAGGCCCTTATTTTCATGGACATATAGGACAAAGGGTCTATGCATGTTGGGTAAATGTAGTGTTGGGGCTTTGAGAAGGGCCTGCTGATATTTGTGAAATGGAGCTCAGATAGCATTAGGAGTGATTGCCAATGATTTTTCCTTTGAAATATCATATAGTGGCACAGCCAAAAGTGGAAAAATTGGGGATGCAGGCTCAGAAATATCCTGCCTGCCCCAGGAAGGAAAGAATATCTTCTTTGGTGATTTGGTTGGACAAATTTCAAATCAAAGTTTCCGGTCCAGGGTGATGGTCATTTTCCCCTGAGACACCTGGACTCCTAAGTAGGAAACTTCTGGTAGTGAGAGCTGGACCTTTTGAGGAGAGACCTGGTAACATTTCTCAGAGAGAAAATTAAGGAGGGAGACAATGTCGCTCTTGGAAATAAGTATGGAATAACTGTAGGGAAGTAAATCATCCACATATTGCAAAAGGGTAGAGCAGGGAAGAGTGAGACCCTGAAGCTCTTGTGCCAGGGCTTGGCCAAAGATATGTGGACTATCTCTGAAACCTTGAGGGAGGACCAACCAGGTAAGCTTTAGGGAATGTTGTGTCTTAGGGTTGGTCCAGGTGAAGGTGAAGATATCCTGAGAATCCTGAGCAAGGGGAATGGTGAAGAAAGCATTTTTTTAGGTCAATGAAGAAGTAGGAAGAACAGCAAGGAATGGAAGAGAAGATAGTGTAGAGATTTGGCACCAGATGGTAAATGGGTCTGACCACCTAGTTAATGATTCACAAGTCTTGTTTAAGGTGGTATTGTCCTTTAAGTTTCTTTATTGCTAAAATTGGAGTGTTGTAAGTGGAGCTGGTAGGTCTTATTAAGCCCTTGCGTCATAGGTCCTTAATAATGGGATGTAGGCCCTGAAGACTTCTTGTTGGAAGAGGTTATTGAGGCTGGCACGGGAAATGGTGAGGGTCCTTAAGATCAATTTTAAGAGGAGGGACACATTGAGCCAGAGAGGGGGTGGAGGTGTCTCAAACTTGGGGGTTTACCTCCAGAGGAATAGAAGGAGAAGGCCTGTCAAAGGAGGGGTGCCTCTGGACATGTGGGTGGCTTCTGCAAGGGTGAGGATAAAAGACAGTCGAGGATGGAATGTGATGGAAGCATGGAATTTGGCTAATAGGTTCCTTCCCAACAGGAGGTGGGATTTGGGGCATTACAAAAAACTGGTGAGACAAAGGATAGTGGTGAAATCTACAAGACAGCATGGGGGGTTTTAGGAGAAGGATTGTTTGTCCCCCTACCCCAACAATGAGGGAACATGATGAAACAGTGGGTCCTCAAAACTCCCTCAAGATTGAATAAGTAGTCCCTGAGACTAAAAAGAAGTTAATCGGGCATACATCCACCATAATAGTGACCTTAGGATCCTAAAAGGTCACCTAAGAGGGAGTCCCAAGGCACCTTCTGTCATCCATGGCCAGTCACAAAAGTTCCAACTATGGACTCGGGCAGGTCCAGCTCCATTTCGGGGTCTGGAGCAGTTCATGGCCCAATGACTCCTTAATTGGCATTTAGGACATGGATGTGTAGGTATCCTGGGATGAGGGCACTCTCATGCCTAGTGTCCCTCCATCCCTCACTTAAAGCAGGGCCCAGGAGGGGTCTTGGGTGGCGGGCATTTGGCCAGAAACCCAGGGGTCCGTGGGGTAAGTCCCCAAGAGCCTGTGTCAGCATCTGAGTTTTATGTTTCCTGGCCTTCTTATCCTGGTTATGGTACACCTTAAAGGCTGTGGCCAGGACTGAGGGGTCAAGGGCTCCCATTACAGTTTTTTAAGTTATACCTGAATGTTGGGGTAACTCTGGGAGAAAAAGTAGGTCATTAGGAGCTGTCCCCCATCGGTGTCTCAGGGTCTTAATTAATATATTGCTGGAGAGCCTTAGTCAATCTATCTAGGAAGTTGGAAGCTTGTTTTGATCCTGAATGATTTCTTGTAGTTTTTTGAAGTTTACAACCTTTTATGCTGCCCATCTGAATCCCGCAACTAGGCAGATGGAATATAGGTCCCTCAGGGCCAATCCTGTGGTAGTATTGTATTCCTAATTGGGATACTGGTCAGGAACTGCCTGGGCACCTAGCTGGTAGCCTGGGGTGGTTTAATGAACCTCATTAGCTTAGTCACAGGCTTGTTCCAGACCCATCTGCATTTCTCTGGGGAAAGGATATTGGCCAGGATCATGTATATATCATGAAATGTAAGGCTATAGGCTTGGAGTAAGCACTGAAACTCCTTTATTATGAGACAGAGTTTGTTGTTTAGGAACCCAAGCATTTTTCAATCTTTGAAAGATAGACATTAACTATCCCTTAGGTCACAGCAACCTCTCTCAAAAGAGCCATGATTGGTGTAGGGTGTGGCTGGATAGATGGTGTTCAGGAGTAAGTGGTAGGAGAATTGAAGGAGGAAGTGATGGCAGGGCTTGGAGATGGAAAAACTGAAGGGGCATGGACCTGAGCAGATAAGGGAAGAGGAGCGGGGGATGGGTCTGGGTGACAACCTGTCAGCAGCTCATTGGCTGGATTGAAATCCATGGATGAAGAGGTAGAAAGAGAGGAGGGTTTATATGCCAAAAGGACATGCTTTAGGTTGCAAGAGATACAGAGAGAGAAAACTTGAATGTATGAAATCTCTGCTTATTTTTTTGATTGCTCACAATAGTTTTAGAGATCCCACAAAAATGGCAGGGTCTAAGGACCCATAAGTGTTTGGGTTATCTAAGTGATAATTGGGCCAGTCCTGGGTAGAAAATTTTATCAATTTTTATTTTGATCTCCAGGGTTAGGCTGAGGGTGTCCAAATTTTAAGGAGGCATTTGAGAGGGGAGTAGGCCAGAAAGGAAGAAGCACCCCCTATAATGCAATGAGGAAGGATATGATATGTTGTTTGGAGAGGTGTCCCACTCAAGCCAAATATCAAAACAAGACCTTAGACTGAGGATTTTGTTGTCACCAATATCCATGGTGAGGGACCCTAGAGGGGCTATGGATCACCTAGTGCCAGGATTTTCAGTAAGAGAAGGGGAGGAGGAGACCCAAGCTCAAGGAGTGGAGGGATTTACCAGTTCTCAAGACAGCCAAGGCCTGTAAAAATGGGGAAAGACTCCAAGAGGACCACTGAGAATGTGAAGGTCTGGGTGGGATTTATTCCTCCCTGAGAAACACCACAGGGAGTGCTGGATAATCCATGACCAGTTATGGTGCCTCAGCAAATTTAGGAGTAAGAAGAGGGAGACTCACCAATTTATAGGTTGATGATGGATTCAAAGAAGGTGATCGAGAAGATGGGCACAAGTTGGAATCCACTCAGGTGGAGATCTCCTGTGGGATGGGGGTCCTGCTTAAATGGCAGGGGAACCCCACCTAATTCATGGCACAAATAAAAGTGGATCAATCACATGGAAACAGAAGTTCAACCAAGAGATATATTGGAAGCAAGGGAAGGCTGCCCACCCATCTGAGCGGAGAGAGCAGCTGTGTGCCCACCAGCACCAGGTTAAGTAGGTTCATTAGAAGGGGGGGGGTGAGCTGGTTGGGCCTGAAAATTCAAAAGGGGCAATGCTCTCTCATTGGGTTCTGCTATTTGGTGGAAGGCAGGCTCCCTCATGGGACTCTCCTATTGGTGGGTGAGGGGTGGGCAGGAGGACTCACTGCACAGGACTCACTGCACAGTAATACATGGCCTCATCCTCAGTCTCGTCCCTGGTGATGGTGAGGGCAGACTTGTCTCCAAGCAGGGAGCCTGAGAATCGGGCAGGGACTCCTGGGACCCGATAACTGGTGCTACCTATTATATCATGGGGTACCTGGTAGGGTTTCTGTTAGACCCAGTTAGCATAGTTGCTGGTGGTGACAGCTCCAGTACTGGAGCCACAGGTGAGTGTGACTGTCCCTCCTGGAGTTGTGGTTAGTGAAGTTTCCTGAGTCACCACAGCCTGAGAAGTGGAGCCTGAATACAGAGAGACACAATGATCAGCAGAGAATTGATGGCATGAAAGTTGCCTTCCACACTCCCAACTCTAGCCCAGAAAGTTCCCCCTGACCTGTGCAGTGAGCCAGAAGTGTGAGCAGGAGAGGAGCCCAGGTCATGGTGCACACAGTCCAGGGCTGAACTTTTAAGGCTGTTCACCACAAGGGCAGCTCCACAGCCTTTATTATAGCTCATAATACCCTGTGGGGGTGGGGTGGGACTTTCATTCAAAGGAGCTCCTCTCCAAGGGGGATTTCAGCCAGAGCAGAGCTACTGAGTTTTCACACAACAGTCACCATGTGTTATTGGGTCCATGGCCTGGAGGCCAATTTCCCAGCTGCACTTTTGTTCCCAGAAACTGACAGGCAGTTCCCTTTTGTTTCTTAGAGGGCTTAAACAATAGACCCTGTATTCCAGCAGATCTTTTCCTAATTGTAGAGAGAAGCATGGTCTATTTGTACATCAATGCAAAGGATTCAATGAGGGAAGCATTAGAAAGTGGCAGTGGATTATTTAATCAAACATGAGGAAGTGATTTGTACTTCATTTATCTCTTCACCAACCTTGTTACTTCATCAAAGTAACAACCTTGTTACTTCTCACTCAGTGGCCATTGGAGAGCGTGTTGGGAGAAAACTTCTTAGGCTTCAAGATTGAGATCTTTTCCCAGGGTACTTTTCCAGGCCAAAGATAACACAGCTGGTGAGTTCTAATCAGTGATCAAGGGGCTCTGCCCTCAGGTCAGGGATCCCTTGACTGAATGGTCTGTATTGAACAACTCTCTGTGTATGGACCAGAGAGTAGTCCCAGAGCTCTTTCTGCATACACTCACCCTGCCCACAAGTCTTCAGAGCCTAGCTAACTGGTTTGTGCTGCTCATCAGGTCACTGCCTCCATCCACATATCCTTAGTCTGGTTCCAAAATACTGTTGTTCTGATATTTTGGATTCTGATAATTTGTATATGATTACTGTAGATTATCACTACCAGGATTCTTCCTACCTCGGAGGTGTTTGTGTGGTGCATTTTTCCAGTATGAACACTTAATCAACTCCTTCCATTCACTGGTACTTGGTTCTGATAGCAGTTACACTGTCAGAGGTGGACCAGGAAGTTATTATGCTGATTTTCCCCCTGGAAGAAGTGGCTGCTCTAATATCATACATGGACTAATAAACAACTGTATATGGTCCAGTACATTGAACTAATTCCTCTGAGTATGGTCACAGCACCCACTTCTGTCTTAATTGTCTGAAGGAGTGTGCCCTGAATTTTTCAACCAATAACTTTCCATTTGTTTTGAAAAAGACAATGCCAGTGTATTACCCAGTCTGACTCACATTCATTTCTTGTCTCTTCTGTGCCCATGGTTCAAATACATTTCCTTGTGTTAGTTGAAATCCCTAAGTGTAATTCAGTGTCATTTTTGCATGGTCTTAAATTTACTTTCTTTGAATGAATAAAGGCAATTGTTTTTATCAGCAAATGACTAATGATGTTATCCATTTTGAGCTTCATGTTGTATATACATCTGGTTTAGGTGAGAATTATTTTAGTAGTTTAGACAATTAAAAAAGAAAACTTTCAAAGAAGTAGGATTAAAATGTGTTTTTGCCATTTCATTGGAACTGAAATTCAGACTTGCAGATGGTCAACAAGTCTATGTAAGAAAGCCCCTCAAAACATTCTGAATGCCAAACTTGGGAGAGCTTTCCTGGTTAAACACATTTCATTATTAAATCCCATATTATTGCCAAGAGGGTTTAGCATTTTCTTGAATTGTCTATCACTGTACTGGGAAAAGAAAAAAACACAGTTGGAATATGGAAGCATTTTCTGATTTAGAGAAAATTTAAATGGATAGAGTTGGAGAATATAATGCTAGGTAAAATTGACCAATTCCACACAACCAAATGTAGAATGTTTTCTCTGGTTTAAGGATGCTGATTCATAATGAGTTTACAGGGGACGATGGGAGGATTAGATGAACTCTAGATAGGACAAAAGGGAGAAAGAAGAAGGGAAGGGTAATGGGGGTAGGAAAGATGATGCAATGAGATGGACATCATTATCCTAACTACAAGTATGAAGACACGAGTGGAGTGACTCTATGTTGTGTACCACCAGAGATATGAAAAATTGTGCTCTATGTACACAATATGAATTGTAATGCATTCTAATGTGATATATAACAAATTAAATGTTTAAAAATGAATATTTTACAGATGTATTTTGCTACTGTAGAATTTGCTACATAAAATATGCAAGATTATATGATAAGAATGAGGTTTATTTATTTTTTTATATTTGTTCTTTTTACATATACGTGACAGCAGAGTGTTTTGGCATATTATACATACATGAAATATAAATATTCTAATTAAGTTCCTATTCTTGTGGTTGTACATGATGTGGATTTACCCTGTTAATATTAACTTTCACATATCAGAAAGAATGTTCAGCCTTTGGTTTTATGGATTGGCTTGTTTCACTTAGCATTATTGTTTCAAGTTCCATCCATTTACTGGAAAAATGCCATAATTTTATTTTTTTAAGGCTGAGTAATATTCCATTGTGCATATATGCCCCATTTTCTTTATCAATTCATTTGTCAAGGGCTGGGGATGTGGCTCAAGCGGTAGCACGCTCGCCTGGCATGCGTGCGGCCCGGGTTCGATCCTCAGCACCACATACCAACAAAGATGTTGTGTCCGCCGAGAACTAAAAAAAAAATAAATATTAAAAATTCTCTCTCTCTCTCCCCTCTCTCACTCTCTCTAAAAAAAAAAAAAATTCGTTTGTCAAAGGGTACTTAGGTTGGTTCCATAGCTTGCTTATTGTGAATTGAGGTATAATAAATATCGATGTGACTGTGTCACTGTAGTATGTTGATTTTAAGTCCTTTGGGTATATGCCAAGGAGTGGAATAACTGGATCAAATGATGGATTCATTCCAATTTTTCCAAGAAATCTCCATACTGCTCTCTAGTGTAGTTGTACCAATTTGCAGTCCCACCAACAATGTGTGCCTTTCTCTCCATATCCTTGCCAACATTTATTGTTACATGCATTGATAATTGCCATTCTAAATGGAATGAGATGGAATCTCAGTGTAGTTTTAATTTGCATTCCTCTAATTGCTAGAGATATTGAATATTTATCAATATTTTTTGATAATTTGTATTTTTTCTTCTATAAAGTGCCTGTCAGTTCCTTTGCCCATTTGTTGATTGGTTTGGATGTGTGTGTTTGTGTGTGTGTGTGTGTGTGTGTGTGTGTGTAAGTTTTTTGGATTCTTTATATATCCTTGAGGTTAATGCTCTATCTAAGGTTCAGGTGGCAAATATTTTCTCCCATTCTGTAGGTTATGTGTTCATGTTATTGATTTTTTTCTATGAAAGTTCATTTTTGATACCATCCTATTTATTGATTCCAAATTTTACTTCTTGTTCTTTTGGAATCTTATTGAGGAAGTCAAATCCTGAGCCAACATGATGTAGAGTTGGGCTTATGTTTTCTTCCAGTCAGTGCAGCGTCTCTGATCTAATACCTGTGTCCTTGATCCACTTTGAATTGAGTTTTGTGCAGGGTGACAGAAAGGGTTACAAATTCATTCTACTAATATGGATTTCCAGATTTAACAGCATAATTTTTTGAGAGTCTATCTTTAATATACATCATGGTGCCATGGTCTAATATGAGATAACTGTATTTGTATGGATATGTCTCTGTGTCTTCTATTCTGTTCCATTATTCTGTTTTGATGCCAATAGTACACTCTTTTTGTTACTATAGCTCTATAGAATAATTTAAGGTCTGGTATTGTGATGCCTCCTGCATTACTTTTCTTGCTAAATGTCACCTTGTTTATTTTGGATGACTTATATTTCCAAATGAATTTCATGACTGATTTTTCTATTTTTATGAAGAACTTTATGGGGTTTTAATAGGAGTTTCATTATAGAAGTGCTGATTCATCATTGGTATACAGGAATACTATTTATGGGTTTATAAACTTTATAAACTGCTACATTGCTGAAATGGTTTATTAGTTCTAGAAGCTTTATGGCAGAGTTTTGGGGTCTTCTAAATATAGAATCACAGTGCTGCAAATAGGAATAGTTTGAGCTCTTCTTCTATTGTAGTAGTATTTTAATTTGTAGTAGTTTAATTTCTGTCTTTTGTCTAATTGCTATGACTAGGATTTCAAGGCTATATTGAATAAAAGTGGTGAAAGAGAACATCCCTATATTGTTCCCTGTTTGGACCAGCCTTCCATCCCTAGAGGAAACTCCATTTGATATGGTGCACTATCTTTTAATATATTTTGTATGTTTTGCCAATATTTTATTGAGAATTTTTGCATCTATGTTTTTCAGGAATATTGGTCTGATATTTTTCTTCTCTGATGTGTCTTTGTCTGGTGTTGGTATCAGGGTAATACTAGCTTCATAGAATGGGTTTTAAAGGGTCATGGGCTTGTTGTTGTTGTTGTCATTGTTGTTCATTTTATGAAATAATTTGAGGAGTATTGGTTTAAGTTCTTCTTTGAAGGTCTTCTAGAACTTGGCAGAGAATTTTTCAGGTTCTAGGCTTTTCTTTGTTTGGAGGCTTTTTCAGGCATCTTTGATTTCACTGCTTTAAATTGATCTATCTAAATTTTCTGTGTCCTTTTGATTTAATTTGGGTTGGTCATATGTATCTGGAAATTTGTCAATATCTTCAGGATTTTCAATTTTATTGGAGTATAGATTTTCAAAGTAGCATCTGATTATCATCTGTATTTCAGTGGTGTCTGTAGTGATACTATCTTTTCATCACAGATTATAGTCATTTGAGTGTTCTCTTTCTTTTTCATTAGTACATTGGTGAAGGGTTTATGAATTTTATTTATTTTTTCTAAAATCAACTTCAGTTTTGTGAATTTTTGAATTTTTTGATCTCAGTAATTTTTGTGATGATTTTAATTATTTTCTAATTTTGGTGTTATTTTGTTTTCCTTTTTCTAGGGCTTAAAAATGTAAAGTTAGGTTATTTATTTAGTGACTTTCTATTATTTTAATTAATGAGCTTAATTGTGTGGACTCTCTCTTGTCCATCAAGGAGGTCCATGAAACAGGGTAAAGGAGAGTGTGCTGCTGAATCATGAACCAAGACCTCCAGAGACCAAACTGGAAGCAGATCTGACTTTATTGCATAGTTACCATGTGTTTGTACTCAGGAAGTAGCTAAGCAGATTATGGGCAGCCACCAATTCTTTGCCGTCTGTCCTTGTGGCAACCAATCATGGAGCAGGTCATGGAGCAACTGTGACTGCAACACATAGTCCTACATCCAGGGCTCTGCCTACTGATTGAATGGTCTGCAGCTCATATGCCTAGCATGAGGGGAGTGGCCTGTTCCTCAGGTGCTCTTAATGTATGCCTCATATACAGTACTCCATGCACTTGTTCCCACACTCAATGCAATGAACTTTCCTCTTAGAACCACCTTCATGTGTCCTAGCAATTTTGATATGTTGTACTGCTATTCTCATTTACCTCTAAGTACTTTTCTTTTCAATTTTATTACTGATTTTTTCAACTATCCTTTGGTTGTTCAATCCAGGTGTTAAGAGTAGCTTATATTTTATATTTTATCATTGATTTCTAATTTCATTCCATTATGATATGATATAGTGTGATGTATAATCTATATCTTCTTTGTATTTGCTAAGGTTTGCTTTGTGGCCTGAGGTATGGTCTATTTTACAGAAGGATTTGTGTGCTGCTAAGAATACAGTGAATTCAGTCATTCATGGATGAAATATTGTATATATGTTGGTAAGTCTTAATCATTGATTGTATTATTTTTAGTTCTATATATTCTTTATTAAGCTCTTATTTTGAAGAACTATTATTGATTGGTGACATAGTATTTTTGAAGTCACCCACTATTATTGTGTATTGAACTATTTGATTCTTGAGATTGTGAGGGGATTGTTTGATGTATATAGATGCTCCATTGTTTGGGGTACAAATATTTAGGATTGTTACATCATGTTGATGTATAGTTCTCTTAAGCAGTATGAAATGACGGTCTTTGTTCCTTCAAAACAATTTTCAGTTGAAATTCACTTTATTGGGTATGAGGATAAAAAATCCTGCTAAGTGTTTATAAATTTTATTTACTTTTCATTATTTATATTTATAAATAAATTATGATATTCACATGGATGATAAGTTTTTCCCATCTTTTTCCCTTCAGTCTGTGGATGGATTTGCCTATGAGAAAAGTCTCTTGGAGACAGCATATCTTTGGGTCTTGTTTTTAAATCCAATCTCCCAGTCTATTATGTATTCTGATTGAGACCTACTATTCTAAATGCCCTTGAATTTACTTTTGTAAGAGTGAGGGAAAGTTCTTGCCTAGTAGGGCATGATATGGCACTCAGAGCATGTGACATTTTCCCAAAATATAGTTTCTGTCATAGGTGCTTTACTCTTAGTCTATATCATGCCACTAGCTAGATAACAGGAGAAGTGTCTCAGCTGAAAATATTGGCATCTTTGCCATCCAGTTTAGGTGGCCAGAAGGTCCTCTTAGAAGATGGAATGTTTGTGACATATGGTTTGTAAACCACTGAGAACCTCAGCTGATGTGACATGGAAAGGGGCACATTAATTAAAGCCATTGTTTATTTATCCAACTCACTGAACATCAGAACCAATTTGGAGAGTCTACAGATAAGACAATCTACAAATGATTCTCATGGAGAAAGCATAGCTGCAGTCCTGGGCACAACTCGAAACTCTACACTATGCCCAACTATCCCTGCACTGAGACTCCTTCTCTTTTCACCTGTTGATGGTCACACCCATGGCTGTATTAATTCTCTACAGAATGATGCTCTTGTCATATGGTCTCTAGGAAAGTGTTAGAGATAGGGAAGTTCTATTCATAACTTCTCATTCTTCTAGTTGTACGTGATGTAGATTCACACCAGTCAAAAGTACATAGGGTAATAAATTCCAATTCATTCTACTATCTTTCCTACCCTCATACCCACTCATCTCCCTTTGCTCACATCTGCCTAATCCAAAGTACCACTATTTTTCCCTAACCACCCTCTAAGTGTGAAATGCTATCCACATATCAGAGAAAACATTTGGCATTTGTAAATAAACATTTTGCTTATTTAGCTTAGCATAATATTCTCTAGCTCTATCCATCTATCTGCAAATGCCATACTCTTATTCTTCTTTAAGAATGAATAATATTCCATTCTGTATAAGTACCACATTCTCTTTATCCATTCTGTTGAAGGGAATCTAGGTTGGTTCCATAGTTTACATATTGTGAATTGAACTGAAATAAACATTAATGTAACTGCATCATTGTAGTCTGTTGAATCTAAGTCCTGTGGGTATGAATTGAGGAGTGCATTAACTGGGTCAAATGGCAGTTCCATTCCATGCTTTCAGAGGAATCTTCATACTGTTTTCCATAATTTGCACCACTTTGCATTTCCACCAGCAATGTGTGAGTGTAGGTTTTCACCCTCAACCTCACCAATACTTACTGTTCCTTGTATTCTTGAAAATTGCCATTTTTGACTGTAGTGAGATGAGATCTTTGAGTAGTTGTGATTTGCATTTCTCTAATTTCCAGAGATGATGAACCTTTTTAAAATATATTTGTTGACAAATTGCATTTCATCTTCTGTGATATTTATTCGGTTCCTTAGCCCATTTATTGATTGGGTTATTATTATTATCTTTTACTGGTAACATTTTTAATTGATTTTTTAAAAAACTAAATGACAGCAGAATGCATTACAATTCTTATTACATGTATACATCATGATTTGTAATATCTCTGGTTGTATATATATAGTATGTTGATACCAATTTGTGTCTTCATACATGTACTTAGGATGATGATGTCTATCATATTCCACCATTCTTGCTAATGAACTTCCCTCTCCCATTCCCTCCAACCCCTCTCCCCTATGTAGAATTCATCTAATCTATTCCTCCCATGCTCCCCCTCTCTACTCCCCATGAGTTAATCTCCTTACATCAGAGAAAACATTCGGCATTTGTTTGTTTTTTTTTTTTGGGGGGGGGTGGGGATTGGCTAATTTCACTTAGCATTATCTTCTTCAACAACATCCATTTACCTGCAAATGCCATGATTTTATTCTATTTTATTGCTGAGTAAAATTTCATTGTGTATATAAGCCACATTTTTTAAATCTATTCATCCATTGAAGGACACATAGGTTGTTTAGCTATTGTGAATTGTGCTGCTATAAACATTGATATGGTTGTACCTCTGTAGTATGATGTTTTTAAGTCTTTGGGGTATAAACTGAAAAGAGGAATAACTGGGTCAAATGGTGGTTTCATTCCAAAATTTCCAAAGAATCTCCTGCTGCTTTCCAAATTGTTGCACCAATTTGCAGGCTCACATACAATGTATAAGTGTACCTTTTTCTCCACATTCTCCTCAACACTTATTGTTGCGTATCTTCATAATAGCTGCCATTGTGACTGGAGTGAGATGATAGATATCTTAGAGAAGTTCTGATTTGCATTTCTCTAATTGCTGGAGATAATGAACATTTTTTTATATATTTGTTGATTGACTGTATATCCCCTTCTGAGAAGTGTCTGTTCAGGTCTTTAGCTCATTTATTGATTGGATTATTTTTGTGTGCTTTTTTTTTGAGTTCTTTATATAACATAGAGATTAGTTCTTTATCTGATTGTGAGGAGTAAAAATTTGCTCCCAGGAGGTAGGCTCTCTGTTCACCTCACAGATTGTTTATTTTGCTGAGAAGAAACTCTTTAGTTTGATTCCATCTCATTTATTGATTCTTGGTTGTAATTCTTGTGCTATGGGAGTCTTATTTAAAAAGTTGGGGCCTAATCCCACATTATAGAGATTAGGGCCTACTTTTTCTTCTATTAGATACAGAGTCTCTGGTTTAATTCCTAGGTCCTTGATCCACTTTGAGTTGACTTTTGTGCATGGTAAAAGATAGGGCTTTAATTTTATTTTGTTGCATATTAATTTCAGTTTTCCAGCCAGTTTTCCCAGCACCATTTGCATGTTTTTGGCATCTTTGTCTGATATACGATAATTGTAATTCTCTGGGTTAGTCTCTTTATCCTTTATTCTGTACCATTATTCTGTTTTGGCACCAATATCATGCTGTTTTTGTTACTATTTCTGTGTACTATATTTTAAGTTCTGGTATAGTGATGCCACCTGCTTCGCTCTTTCTGCTAAAGATTGCTTTAGCTATTCTGGGCCTCTTATTTTTCCAGATGAATTTCATGATTGCTTTCTCTGTTTCTATGAGAAATGCCATTGGGATTTTATTGGAATTGTATTAAGTCTGTATAGTGCTTTTGGTAGTATGGTCATTTTGATACTATTAATTCTGCCTATCCAAGAGCAAGGAAGGTCTTTTCATTTTCTAATGTTTTCTTTGATTTCTTTCTTTAGGGTTCTGTAGTTTTCATTGTGTAGACCTTTACCCCCTCTTATTGTTTCTCTTTCACATCTTTCATTGATTCCCAAGTATCTTTTTTTAGGTTATTGTAAATGTGGTAGTTTTTCTCAATACTTTCTCAGAGGATTTGTCACTGATATACAGAAATGCCTTTGATTTTTGGGTGTTGATTTTGTATCCTGCCACTTTGCTGAATTCATTTACTAGTTCTAGAATTGTTCTTGTGAAGCATTTAGGATCTTCTATTTATAGAATCATATCGTCAGCAAATATGATATTTTAAGTTCTTCTTTTCCTATACATATCCCTTTAATTTCTTTTGTCTCTCTAATTGATCTGGCCAGTGTTTCAAAACTATGTTGATAGAAGTGGTGGAAGTGGGCATCCCTGTCTTGTTCCATTTTTTAGAGGAAATGCCTTCAATTTTTCTCCATTTAGAATGATGTTGGCCTGAGGCTTTGTGTAGATATCTTCACTCTTTTTCTTTCCAATTAGATAAATTTCTAGTCCTCTCTTCTGCTTTATCTAGTCTGTTGTTAATTTTTGTTATTGTGTTTTTCAATTCAGTTATTATATCATTCAGCTCTGTGACTTCCATTTGATACATTTTTTATAATCTATTTCTTTGTTGAAATTCTTTTTTTTAATGCATTGTTCTCCTGGCTTTGGTAAGTATCTTTACAATCACTCTCTTGAATTACTTACAGGGAAAATCTTATGGTTTACATCTGGCAAATATCCCAAAGGCTTGTGTCTTCAAGACTTTGTCCCCAATTCAACAATGTTCAAGTTGGAGTTTTGGAGAAGTGATTTGGATCAAGAATGATCTGAAGTCATGAGTGGATTAGTCCATTGAGGGATCCATATTTTGTGACACCTGGTAAGGTAGTGGAAACTGTAGAGGTAGGTCTTCCTTGGAGGAAGTAGGTCATTGCATGTGTCCTGGAATGGTATGTCTATTCATTGGCCACTTCCTTCTCATTCTTTCAATCTTTGTTTCCCAGCTGCAATGACGTAAGAAGGTTTTCCTCCACTACACCCTTATTTTATGATTTTTTGCCTTGCCTCAGGCCCAAAACCATGGAGTGACAGAGATGATCTCTAAAATTGTAAAGCAAAATAAATATTTTCTTTTTTACTTTGTTTTTATTATGCATTTGTCCAATGATGACAATTCCACTAATTTAGCAATTCACATATATCCATTTCATCAGCATCATTTTCTTTTTTTATTGATTATTTAAAGCATTACATAGTTCATGATATATCATCTTTCATACATTTGACTCAAATTGTGTTTTGAACTCCCATTTTCACCCCAAATACAGATTGCAGAATCACATCTGTTACATATTCACATTTTTACATAATGCCATATTAGTGACTCTTGTATTCTGCTACCTTTCCTATCCCCTACTATCTCCCCTCCCCTCCCCTCCCCTCCCATCTTCCCTCTCTACCTCCCCTGCTGTTGTTCAATTCTCTCCCTCTTTTTCCTTCCCCCTTGCCCCTCATAACCTCTTATAATTTTATGTATCATTGAAGGTCTCCTACCATTTCCATGTGCTTTCCCTTCTCTCCCCGTTTCTCTCCCCCCATTCGTCTTTGTTTACTGTAGTCTTTTCCTCATGCTCTTCCTTCCTGTTCTGTTCTTAGTTGTTCTCATTATATCAAAGCAGACATTTGGCATTTGTTTTTTAGGGCTTGGCTGGCTTCACTTAGCATAATCTGTTCTAATGCCATCCATTTCCCTGCAAATTCTATGATTTTGTCATTTCTTAGTGCTGCATAATACTCCATTGTGTATATATGCCACATTTTTTTATCCATTCATCTATTGAGGGGCATCTAGGTTGGTTCCACAGTCTAGCTATTGTGAATTGTGCCGCTATAATCATTGATGCAGCCGTATCCCTATAGAGCGCTCTTTTAAGGTCCTCAGGGAATAGTCCGAGAAGGGCAATAGCTGGGTCAAATGGTGGATCCATTCCCAGCTTTCCCAGGAATCTCCATACTGCTTTCCAAATTGGCCTCACAATTTTGCAGCCCCACCAGCAGTGTACAAGTGTGCCCTTTTCCCCACATCCCTGCCAACACTTATTGTTATTTGACTTCATAATGGCTGCCAATCTTACTGGAGTGAGATGGTATCTTAGGGTGGTTTTGATTTGCATTTCTCTGATTGCTAGAGATGGTGAGCATTTTTTCATGTACTTGTTGATTGATTGTATGTCCTCCTCTGAGAAGTGTCTGTTCAGGTCCTTGGCCCATTTGTTAATTGGGTTATTTGTTATCTTATTGTTTAATTTTTTGAGTTCTTTGTACATTCTGGATATTAGGGCTCTATCAGAGGTGTGGGGGGTAAAAATTTGTTCCCAGGATGTAGGCTCTCTATTTACCTCTTTTATTGTTTCTCTTGCTGAGAAAAAACTTTTTAGTTTAAGTAAGTCCCATTTGTTTATTCTTGTTGTTAACTCTTGGGCTATGGGTGTCCTATTAAGGAATTTGGAGCCTGACCCCACAATATGTAAATTGTATCCAACTTTTTCTTCTATCAGACGCAGTGTCTCTGATTTGATATCTAGCTCCCTGATCCATTTTGAGTTAATTTTTGTGGATGGCGAGAGAAAGGGATTCAATTTCATTTTGTTGCATACGGATTTCCAATTTTCCCAGTACCATTTGTTGAAGATGCTATCCTTCCTCCATTGCATGCTTTTAGCCCCTTTATCAAATATAAGATAGTTGTAACTTTGTGGATTAGTCTCTGTGTCTTCTATTCTGTACCACTGGTCCACCTGCCTGTTTTGGTACCAGTACCATGCTGTTTTTGTTACTATTGCTTTGTAGTACAGTTTGACCTCCGGTATCGCTATACCTCCAGATTCACACTTCCTGCTTAGAATTGCTTTTGCTATTCTGGGTCTTTTGTTTTTCCATATGAATTTCATGATTGCTTTGTCTATTTCTTCAAGATATGCCATTGGAATTTTGATTGGCATCGCATTAAACCTGTAGAGAACTTTGGGTAATATCGCCATTTTGATGATGTTAGTTCTGCCTATCCATGAACAGGGTACATTTTTCCATCTTCTGAGATCTTCTTCTATCTCTCTCTTTAGGGTTCTGTAGTTTTCATTGTATAAATCTTTCACCTCTTTTGTTAGGTTGATTCCCAAGTATCTTATTTTCTTTGAGGATATTGTGAATGGAGTGGTTTTCCTTATTTCCATTTCAGAGTTTTTGTTGCTGATATACAGGAATGCCTTTGATTTATGCGTGTTGATTTTATAACCTGCCACTTTGTTGAATTCATTTATTAACTCTAGCAGCTTCTTTGTAGACTCTTTTGGGTCTGTTAAGTATATTATCATGTCATCCGCAAATAGTGATAGTTTAATTTCTTCTTTTCCTATTTTTATGCCTTTAATTTCTTTCGTCTGTCTAATTGCTCTGGCTAGTATTTCGAGAACTAAATTGAATAGAAGTGGTGATAGAGGGCATCCCTGTCTTGTTCCAGATTTTAGAGGAAATGCCTTCAGTTTTTCTCCGTTCAGGATGATGCTAGCCTGAGGTTTAGCATAAATAGCTTTTACAATGTTGAGGTAAGTTCTTGTTATCCCTAGTTTTTCTAATGTTTTGAACATAAAGGGATGCTGTACTTTGTCAAATGCTTTTTCTGCATCCATCGAGATGATCATGTGGTTCTTGTCTTTAAGTCTATTGATGTGGTGAATAGCATTTATTGATTTCCGTATATTGAACCATCCTTGCATCCCAGGAATGAATCCTACTTGATCATGGTGCACATGTTTTCTAATATGTTTTTTTATTCGATTCGCCAGAATTTTATTGAGAATTTTTGCATCCAAGTTCATTAGAGATATTGGTCTGTAGTTTTCTTTCTTTGAAGTATCTTTGTCTGGTTTTGGGATCAAAGTGATGTTGGCCTCATAGAATGAATTTGGAAGAGCTCCTTCTTTTTCTATTTCTTCAAATAGCTTGAAAAGTATTGATATTAATTCTTCTTTGAAGGTTTTGTAGAACTCCGCTGTATACCCATCCGGTCCAGGGCTTTTCTTGGTTGGTAGTCTTTTGATGGCTTCTTCTATTTCTTCTTTTGTTATTGGTCTGTTTAAATTGTGTGTGTCTTCCTGTCTCAATCTGGGCAAATCATATGCCTTAAGAAATTTATCAATATCTTCATTATCTTCTATTTTATTGGAATATAGGGTTTCAAAATACTTTCTAATTATCTTCTGTATTTCTGTAGTGTCTGTTGTGATATTGCCTTTTTCATCCCGTATGTTAGTAATTTGAGTTCTCTCTCTTCTTCTTTTTGTTAGCATGGCTAAAGGCTTGTCTATCTTATTTATTTTTTCAAAGAACCAACTTTTAGTTTTATCAATTTTTTCAATGCTTTCTTTTGTTTCAATTTCGTTGATTTCTGCTCTAATTTTAATTATTTCTTGTCTTCTACTACATTTGCTGTTGTTTTGCTCTTCCTTTTCTAGGTTTTTGAGGTGTTCGAGAGTTCATTTATTTGTTGTTTTTTTCTTTTTTTGAGGTAAGAACTCCAAGAAATGAATTTCCCTCTTAAAACTGCTTTCATTGTGTCCCATAGATTCCGGTATGTTGTGTCTGTGTTATCATTTGATTCTAAGAATTTTTTCATCTCCTCCTTTATGTCTTCTATAACCCATTGATCATTCAATAACTTATTGTTCATTTTCCATGTTATGTAGGATTTTTCCTTCCTTCTTTTATCATTGATTTCCAATTTCATTCCATTATGATCAGATATGGTGCATGGTATTATCTCCACACCTTTATATTTACTAAGAGTTGCCTTATGGCATAATACATGGTCTATCTTTGAGTAGGATCCATGTGCTGCTGAGAAGAACGTATACCCACTTGATGATGGTTGATATATTCTATATATGTCGGTTAAGTCTAGGTTATTGATTGTGCTGTTGAGTTCTATAGTTTCTTTATTCAGCTTTTGTCTAGAGGATCTGTCTAATGGCAAGAGCGGTGTGTTGAAGTCACCCATAATTATTGTGTTGTGGTCTATTTGACTCTTGAACTTGAGGAGAGTTTGTTTTATGAACGTTGCAGCTCCATTGTTTGGTGCATACAAATTGATGATTGTTATGTCTTGTTGGTGGATGGTTCCTTTTAACAGTATATAGTGACCTTCTTTATCCTTCTTGATTAACTTAGGTTTGAAGTTGATTTTATTCGATATGAGTATGGCCACTCCTGCTTGCTTCCGAGGGCCATGTGAGTGGTATGATTTTTCCCAACCTTTTACTTTCAGCCTGTGTATGTCTTTTCCTATCATATGAGTCTCTTGAAGGCAGCATATTGTTGGATTTGTTTTCTTGATCCAGGTTACTAGCCTATGTCTCTTAATTGGTGAGTTTAGGCCATTAACATTTAAGGTTACAATTGAGATATGATTTGTACTTCCAGTCATGCTTCTTTATTTATTTATTTTAGTTTGGCTAGTTTTGCTTTTTGGTTATTCTTCTCCCCCTTTACTGAGATACCTCCTGCTGTTAGTTTTGGGCACTATTTTTCCATTTCTCTTCTTGTAGTGTTTTGTTCAAAATGCTTTGCAGAGCTGGTTTTCTTGCTGCAAATTCTTTTAGCTTTTGTTTATCGTGAAAGATTTTAATTTCATTGTCAAATTTGAAGCTCAATTTTGCTGGATATAGTATTCTTGGTTGGAATCCGTTATTTTTCAGCGTTTGAAATACATTATTCCAGGATCTTCTCGCTTTCAAAGTTTGTGATGAGAAATCGGTCGTTAACCTAATTTGTTTACCCCTGAATGTAATCTGCCTCTTTTCTCTCGTAGCTTTTAATATTCTCTCCTTGTTCTGTACGTTGGCTATCTTCATAATTATATGTCTTGGAGTTGGTCTATTATGGTTTTGAATGTTTGGGGTCCTGTAGGCTTCCAGGATTTGGCAATCCATTCCATCTTTCATCTCTGGGAAGTTTTCTAGAATTATTTCATTTAATATGCTGTCCATTCCTTTGGTTTGAAACTCTGTGCCTTCTTCTATCCCTATGACTCTCAGATTTGGTTTTTTTATGACATCCCATATCTCTTGAATAGATTGCGCGTGGGATTTAAGCATCTTTTCTGTGTTGACTATATTCTTTTCAAGTTGATAAACCTTGTCTTCATTATCTGATGTTCTGACTTCTACTTGATCAAGTCTATTTGTAATATTCTCGTTTGAGTTTTTAATTTGGTTTATAGTTTCCTGTAATTCTAGGATTATTGTTTGATTTTTTTTTAAGATCTCTATCTCCTGGTAGAGCTCGTTCTTTGCCATTTGAATTTGTTTGTTTAATTCATTTTCAAAATATACTTTTATTTCTTGGACTTGCTGTCTCATGTCTTCTCTAATATTCCTTTCCATTCGAGTTAGGTATGCCTTGAGTTCTTTCGCTATCCCTGTTTCTGATGTTTCTATGTCCTCCTGTAGAATTGGGTTGTCTTGCATTGTTTGTAATCCTTTTTTCCCTTGTTTTCTCATGTTGTCCACGTTACTTTCCAGCTCTTTTTGATTGTCATGTTTCTGCTCTCTTCTATAGATTTGTTTTGTTTCTGTATTACTCTGATGTCTCTCCTTTGTGTTGTTAAACTATGCCTGCTAACTTGGATTCCGCTGGGAAGGAATTCCGACGTCCGAGCTCCAGTGACGACACTACTCTGCTATGACGGGCCCCAGTCTCCTTGCCGGGGTGCCGTAATGGGGGGGTGTGACTGGACTGACTCTGTTTGGTTTCAGCTCCCTGTCGCAGCAGGCAGGCAGTCTCCAGCCGCCCAGTATCACAGGTCGCGAGCAGGTGATCAGTCGCCAGCGGGTGGGCGTTCTTCTACCGCCCAGTTACGCGGGCAGTGGGTGAGCTGTCGCCGGTGGGCCTGCAGTTTACAGCTGCTCAGTCGCGAGGGCCTTGCCTCTAGTCTCCTGGTTTCTCCTGCTAGTCTTGGTTTCTCCTGCTAGACCAGATTTCCCCTGAGTGATGGTTCTCGGAAGTTCAAACTGTACTCTGGGCCTGCCGTTTGTTGGGTGTGGAGGGTGGCTATTGGGAACCCCGGCACTCTATTGTTTTGTTTCCCTTGTGGGGGATAGAACTGTACCGCTTCCTTCCCTGTCTGAAATCCCGTACTCAGCCTGGGGGTCAGTGCGGGCTAGGCTGGCGGGATTCCACTTCGTGGCAACCACTTATCTCCCTGCTTGCTAGTTAATCCCTTGTCTGCAGCGCCACGCCTCTGTAGCCACGGGGCAGGCCGCGCAAATCACACAGCCTGGATCTCCGGGGTCACACCGTTGGCTTTTGGGATCCCCGGCTCTCTATGGTTTTGATTTTTTCTGTTTGTTTACCCCTCCCCCGGCGCTGGCTAGACAGGTTTTGTTTTGGCTGCTGATGGGAGGGGGGGTTGAAGGTCAGGTGCCTCTAATTCTCCCTTAGTCTTTATGCCGGCTCACTGTGATACTCCCTTCCCCTGAAAGTCTAGGAGAGAATTTATGCGAAATCCCCCTATGTATGGGGGCTGAACTGAGTGACACACACCTGTCTTGTTGTTGCAATCTGTTGGAGAGTGGCGGTGGATACTTCAGCTCTCCAAGATGGTGGCCGCTGGTTGCTTTAGTGGAGTGTCCCTTGTGGGGGAAGGGACTGTACCGCTTCCTTCCCCATCTGCAATCCCAAACTCAGCCCGGGGGTCAGTGCCCGCTTGGCAGTTGGGATACCACCATGTCCCAGGCCCTTATCTCCCTGCTTACTATTTAATCCCTTCTCTGTGGTGCCACGCCTTCTGTAGCTGCGGGGCAGTCCGCCATAGTCAGACAGCCTGGATCTCCGGGGTCACACCGTTGGCTTTTGGGATCCCCGGCACTGTGGCGCCACGCCTTCTGTAGCCGCGGGGCAGGCCGCCAGAATCAGACAGCCTGGATCTCCGGGGTCACACCGTTGGCTTTTGGGATCCCCGGCACTCTATGGTTTTGATTTTTTTCTGCTTGTCCCTCCCCCAGCGCTGGCTAGACAGGTTTTGTTTTGCCTGCTGATGGGAGGGGGAGTTGAAGGTCCGGTGCCTCTAATTCTCCCTTAGTCTTTATGCAGGCTCACTGTGATACTCCCTTCCCCTGAAAGTCTAGGAGAGAATTTATGCGAAATCCCCCTATGTATGGGGGCTGAACTGAGTGACACACACCTGTCTTGTTGTTGCAATCTGTCGGAGAGTGGCGGTGGATACCTCAGCTCTCCAAGATGGTGGCCGCTGGTTGCCTTAGTGGAGTGTCCCTTGTGGGGGAAGGGACTGTACCGCTTCCTTCCCCATCTGCAATCCCAAACTCAGCCCGGGGGTCAGTGCCTGCTTGGCAGTTGGGATACCACCATGTCCCCATCAGCATCATTTTCTGTGGATGTATTTTATGCTTTTACTTGGCACTTGTCCCTGTCTCATAATTTTCTGTAGTTTCTGCACTCTAGCCAAGGCAATATATAGGAGGAAATGGACACAAGACAGAACATTTGGTGTCACTAGCCTCTGTCTATATTGCTGTGAGTTGCATGGAAGTTCCCCTACATCCATGAACTGCTCCATATTCACAGTGAGCACTATCTTCTTCCTAAAAGTAATGGACAGGGCCAGAGCCTAAGCCTAAAATGGGATCAGGCATCTCATTCGACTTGAATATCAGAAAGCCACTACTACCCTGGTCCTGCTGGTTCTAGTCCACAACATATACAGTGTGGTGCTGCTTTATAGTGAAGAGAAGTTTGATAAGAGGCAGATGCAGAGAATGACTGAGTCAGCATAGGCTTGAAGAGAGACTCTGGACACATAGGTCTTCATTAGTGCACCAGCTGTGATGCAGGGTAAGAATTTTTAACGAGGAAAGGACAGATGGTCTTGGCAGTAGTGGAGTCAATGGAGGCACTGACTATTGCTCAATCTTGACATGTGATAGACTGAGGGAGATGAGGAGAGGATCCCAGGCCATGATGGTGAATCTTTTAGACCTCAGCTGAGCCAGTTCTCCCAAGCATCTTATTTCTTAAGCATCCTCAGGGTAGATCCTAGCCCCCTTCCCCATGCAAACCTGGTTATTCACTGCTTCATTGGAGATTCTTTCCCAAAATTTAGGAACTGATCTTAAATATTTCCCTGAGGCATTGACTGCTTCCCATGGAGACACCTGTCAGCTCCTTCATGAGGAAAGTGACATAAAGTTTTTCAAAACAAATTTAACCCACATAATTACTGATATAAATTAAAACTGTGAAGAAAGTGAGTGAAGAAGTCAAGAAGTCTAAAAAAACAATACATGTCCCTGTGGTTAACCCATTTTCATTACATGGAAAAAATATGTTAAATTTTAGAATTCTTGTATTTTAATTTTCATTTAATCCTAACATTTCTTTCTTTATGTTTCTGTGAAGTCATTAGTTATATTTGTACAAAATAATAGAAATAAAAATGAGAAAGGAAAAAAAAAGAGTAATGTTGTATCGAGATAATAAGTTCATAGTAAGTTAGATTCATATTAAAAAATAATCTATAGGATTTATCTGTTGGACCAGTTGATATGTGATTTGCTCAACTTGGACCTAGTTCTTTAAACTGTACCCAAATGTCCCTCACCAACTTTTCCCTATATGAGTGTATCCCAGACCCCTGCAGGGCTGGCTAGTCAATGCTGTATAGATGACTATATCCCTTCACTAGACTGAGCCAGGCTAAGGAGGGGTTGATTTACCCTCTGAAGATTAGATATGAAGTTATACATACATAATGGTGATTGTCAGGGACATTGTACTAACTTCTACAATTTAGAGGGGAGCTGTGTCAGTCAACTTTCCATTATTGTAACAAAATACATGGCATAATTAAATATGAAATGAGAAAATTTAACTTTGGTTCACAATTTTGGAAGTTTCAGCTCATAGGTTTTGGCCCCTTTCTTTTGGACCTACCATCATGGGAGCATAAGAAAGAGGAAGTTCCTTATGTCATAGTGGCTTGGAATCAAAGTTGAGGGAAAGAAGAAGAGACCAGAGATCCACAATCGCCTTCAAATTATACTCCCAATGACCTGACATCCTATCTGTCTCCAATTGTTAAGATGTTTCACAACCTTCTTCTTTTTTTTAAATGTACCCATTGGCACTTTCTTTTTTTAAGGCTATTTATTTATTTTAATTAGGTACATATGACAGCAGAATGCATTTTGATTCATTGTATACAATTGTACCACAAATTATATTTCTATGGTTGTACATGATGTAGTGTCACACCATATGTGCAGTCATACATGTACCTAGAGTAATGAAGTCCATCTCGTTCCACCATCTTTTATGCCCCCATGCACCCTTCTTACCCTCCCACCCCCTTGCCCAATCAAAGTTTCTCAATTTTTTCCATGATTTTTGCCTCCCCATTATGGATCCACATCCACTTATAAAAGAGAACATTTGGCCTTTTTTGGGGGGGGAATTGGCTTACTTCGCTTAGCATAATATTCTCTGTCTATTTATCTGAAAATGCCATACTTTTATTCTCTTTTAATGCTGAGTAATATTTAATTGTGTATATGTACCACAATTTTTTAAATCCATTTATCTAATGAAGGGTATCTACGTTACTTCCACAGTTTAGCAATTGTGAATTGTGCTGCTATAAACATTGAAGTGGAAAATCAAAATTACTGAAAGATTTCATCTCATAACAATCAGAATGGTACCTATCAAGAATACACACAAGAATATATGTTGAGGATGTGGGGAAAAATGCACACTAGTACATTTTGTGGTGCATTGCAAATTGGTGCAATCAATATGGATGGAGATTCCCTAGAAAACTTGGAATGTAACCACCTTTTTACCTAGCTATGCCAATCCTTGGTCTATACCATAAAGCATTAAAAAAGTATACTATAGTAGTGCAGCCACTTCAAGTTTATAGCAGCACAATTCACCACATTCTTATTATGTCAAACTGAGAATCAAGCCATTAACACATAGCAGACATATCAAATCCGAAGTATGCAATGGCCTTCCATAGCTATAGTGAAAAGGGTGGAATGTTCTGGCTTGACTCAGAACAAGAGTCTTCAGGATGCAGGTGAATGTGTGACCATCTTGTGCAGGATATAGCTGTTTATTTTAAGAGGACATTAATGAATGTGTTCTCACCAGAAATATTCCTCAAGTGCAGGTTCCTCAAAGAAGGTTCACTGTGCATTGGTTACCAACTTATCTAAATATAATCAGAGTACCCATAAATAAGTTACATACTGTGAATTCATTACTTAGAGATTGGCAGAAATTGCATAAGAAAAACCATTTCTCAGGGAAGGCTGGTCCCAGAAGACTGAGGAAATCTGCCTCATAGCAGATAGAATTTTGGCTGGGCCTGTTCACTTACACCACAGGTGAAGGATCACCTAAACCAGACCAATCATAGATCTGGTGAGGGAGACACTCAGCTTAGTTCTGGCTAGAAACAAGATGTTGTCTTCCCAACATATTTCATAATTAATTTTGAGAACCACCAGGGAAAAATGATGGAGAAATTAGTAGGTACAAGGCCACCTGGAGAACTGTGTGGCATCAACCATGTGTGAGATTATGTAATTGGGGTTACAGGCAAGAACTAAGAAAAGATTGCTGTCTTAGTGTTTTGCATTCCAGCCCATAAGGTAGCCTTTACTTGTGTTTGAAAAGCAAGGAAGATTTCAGATAGCATCACTGGCTCATTGAAGTTGCAATCCTGTGGGATCACCCCTTCTAGGCTTGGGCAGGAATGACAATGTACTTATAATTAATTGTGTTAAATAATTGTAAACTGAATCTAGAAGAATATTTGCATTTAGCCCTTTATTGAAATGTCTGGAGAAGCAGGAAATTCAAGGCAACAGGTTTATTTCTCTTTTCCTAAAGCCTAGTGTCTAAATTATAAATTCCCTGTGCATGGCCAGATTTTTATCAGAGACAGAAAATATTTGCAGAGATACAGAGATCTTGATCTTTGCTGCTACCTGCTCTCTTGTAAACTAGTCTGAGAATCCCAGCAATTTCTGTACCTTTGACTACTCATCTCTGTTTTCTTAGCTCAGGAAGAGACCATTGTGATCAACAGAACAAAAAAACATGCCACCCAGAAAAAATCTGAGTCTTTTGTACTCACTGGTGTACAAGTTAGGGCATGTATATTTGACCATGAATATATATATATATATATATATATATATATATATATATATATATATATATATATATATATATTTTTTTTTTTTTTTTTTTTTTCCTTAATGCATGGGGGCAATGTTTCTCTCAGGCTTCATCAAAGATGATGTGTGTCTTCTCATGGCACAAATTCAACTCAGCATCAGTTTTCAACTCTACCTTTGCCTTCTTTTTATTCTTGCAAAGACATTAAATTTCAGCCAGAAGAGAGTGCTCAAGGTTTTCTTACTTCTGAACAATGTGATTTGAATTCTAGTGCCTCAGAAATATGTCAGAGCTTACGAGAAAACTCCTAAGGATTTACTCAGGTTTGTTGAAGACAATACTTCCTCCCTAGTAAGAACCAGAACTAATGCATTGAATCTCAAAAATAGAAAAGCATTTGAAATATTTTCTTGCCATTATGTACAAGCTTTCATCATCTTCACATTCAATTATCTAAGGTTTAGATAATTTTCTTGCACCCTCTTACCATCTTGATAACTTTTCATAACTTCTTAGGTAAGAAGTCAAGCTGTTTTCTGTGGTAGTCATGGAAATGAACCTCAATATGGCACCAGTGATGACTGTACTGAGCCCAGGTTTTCAATCTGGAAAGGAGAATGTCCTTATGCCTCATGTGGTGACAATGAGCAGATCAGCAGAGGCAAGAGAACCTGTCCAAACAACTTGGCTCCCAGGGAACTTAGACAGGGATAAAATATATCTGGCTCTCTCATCATGAAATTTTTCAGAAATCCACCATTTTTGAATGCTGAAAGCATATACTTCCTGAGAGCTGTGTTAAAACTTGGTAACAACTTTTGGCCCACTCCCCATTTCTTTAGGTCACTGTTTTACCCATATGGCACACCAATGCTTAGATGTGAACCAGAAATTTAATCAGCTTCATCCTCATAATGGATGTTGGAGATGGTTCATTTGTGGTCAGTCTCTGAACTGGAGTCTGAGAAGTGGTCAGGGATTCCATTCTTCTTGCTATAGTTCCCATCACTGCTAACATACATCACATACTGAGGGGTCTTTTATGACTTCTGTTGATACCATGCAATGCTGTGCTCACTACTTGGGTACAGGTGAGTTAAACGGGGCTCCCAGGAACACAGATGTGGGGGCTGACTGAATCAATACAGCCTGGGAGACGAACCCTGAAAAGAGAAAAACATCATTAAATCCTGGAAAAAGTACCAGAGCAAATTATTTTTTCTAACATATGTTTGAGAAGCAGTATCAGTAAGCTGAAGATTTCTATGCTTAGGAAAATACTGGCCTGAGCAGTGAAGGAGAAGTGTGAGGAGGAGGAATGGGGACCAGGCATGGTGCAGACACCCCCGAGCTCTGCTGAGACCAACACAAGGTACCAAAGTCTTTTATTCACCTTCAGTTGCCAGGGGTGTTACAGAAGCCTTTTATGCATATGTGTTCGCCTTTGCCTGGCTAAGGACATTAAATCTTCAGCTTGTGTGTATACCAATATATGGTTTTCATTTCTGGTAGGGGCGGGCTTGCAGATCCCCAAGCATCCAAAGAAGTTTTAGGTGCCGGTCCCATTGAGACCTGAGTAAAGATCAGGATGTAGATTTCTGAGTCTCCAGCTGAGAGCTTCACAGACCTTCAGTGGTTATCCCAGAGTGTCCTCTGCTGCCCAGGCCAAGGTTCACCTTACCAGTGTCCAGGTGACACATTGGTCCTTATAAAGGGACTTGCCTGCTCCCTGCTCAGGGGAGGAGGGGGACTATCCTCAGGGACACATTCATGCATTGGCCAATGCATCTTTAGATTCAGAGAAGTGTCGAGGGAAGTTGCAGCCCTATTGTTCAACTGAGTCTGACTTGAAACTCAGGTGGTGCCACAAAGGGCTCAATGGCTTCTGCTGTTATCAATATATCCAGTATTTTCCAACAATGACATGACTGGTCAAATGCAGGTGAATATAGCTGATGTTTCCTATGATACAGACATCTTCTTCACTGAATTAGCACATGCTGTGAAGGGGAACTTACAAACATAGACAGGTAAATGAGGCTAGAATTGGAGTTAAGCTCCTTGCAAGATAAATGATAAAGGGGACTAACACAAGCCCAGGAGGTGAATATGGACAGTTGAGGCCTGTCCCTACCTATGCAGTAAGAGAAGAACAGCAAGAGAAGAGGAGCTCAGGTAATGATGGAAACATTCCCCCAATCCCTTCAGTGAGGCTGAATTATCCCAGTATTCCTTTCTTTTCCCACTCTCTATCAGAGACTCTTTCTGCAAATATAAAAATCATAATTGCCCCAGTCCCTTGATAAGATAAATGTTACTGCTCAGGGAACTGTGCCAGACCAGAGAGTGTACAGCCTCTGAGAGTCCCCATCAGTTGTCACAGGGCACAATTCCAAGTCCAGGTATCATGAGTAAATGGGCCTACTAAGCAGATGGGTATGAATTACAGGGCAGCCCTACAGGATCCCCTACTGGTCACAGGACACATCAAACACTATGACCCAGAAACTTGAAAACCCAACTCTTTTCTCACTATGGAACTTGAGAACTGGGAACTCAACTGGTTTCTACAGCTCATCAGGTTACTGTTTCTATTTACAAACCTCTGGTATGATTCTAAGACAATCTGATTCTGATTCATACATTTTTACTGTGCTTTCTTACTCTCAAAAGAGTCCTGTCTATGGGATGTGCAAACATATATAAATGATATCATAAAGCTTTAGCTTGCCTGAAAAATATGCTGTACAATTCAAATCTCTTCATGGATATATGTTCCAGAAAATATACATATCTATGATCATATCTAGTTTGAATTAGTTCACTTTGTTTTTGAAAATGGTTTTACATTCACAGGAAAATTGTATAGAAAAAAATAGAATTCCCATATATCCTCTGACTTCCATGTCATTTCTTTTAGATTTTTTCTAAAAAGAGGACATAATAAATAAATAGCAATCCTATTCTGTTACTCTATATGTGAAGCTTTGTTTTTAGAGGGCAAAATAAATGTAGCTTTTTAGAATAAATTTAAAAATATGCATGCATTTTCCATGTTCCATTCATTCTGAATTCATCAATGGATTTCAACTACTCATATGTCAATTGCTTTGTATTTATATCTTCCATGTTTCAGTGAATTTATCTGTTTTACTTTTTGGTAAAGTGAACAAAACCACAATAGAATGTACCATTTGTAGATGCAGGGTTAATCACACCATGTTCTATAATAACCAAGTCTACACTGGCACATCCATTCTCTATTGATCACTCATTGCTTCAACCAGCCCCTCCATCCAGTACAGAAGTATCTTTTCTGCAAATGGCAAGCTCACAAACTTCTTTTTCTTTTTCTAAAATTACCCTATGAGAAAGTTTTGTGGGATTGTGAATTCAGTGGTTGAATATTAGATTTACTTCTATCATAGTGAATAATTTAATATCTTTTTTAACATTTTGTTGATGCATAACTCAGTTGATCTTAGATAATTTGAAAGTTACTAGATTTTCATATATTATTCCTTGCTCTGTGGTGCATTGGCTCATGGAATCTGTCCTCTGTGCTCAGACTTATCTCCATTATCCACCTGCTCCTGTGGTTTCTTTACTCAGAACCTAAAGGCACAACAAGTCCTCCTCCACTGTCTCCACATGAACTTCTATGATCTAGTCTTTCCCACTGGTCACCTTCAACAGAACACATTCCTCCATATCTCTCTCCTGTTCTCCAGATCCTGAAGTCAAGTTTCTTATTTAGCACCTCCTCTTCAAACAACTGAAACCAAGAATATCCAGAAATTAACACAAATCAAGACTTTTGCCTCAAATCTACTCTCACCCTTGGGATACCTTTCTAGGTGAATATTCATTTTACAAACACATGTTGACTTTGTCCTTCTTGGCCACCATCTGGCTGTTTAGAAGGCAGTGACAAATGAGAAAAAAAGCCCAAATTCTCAAGGAACCTAGTTTCTAGAAGTGAATCACAATGAATTGTCAAAGAGCAACATAGACATGAGGTTCACACCACCTTGAATTTTATTCATCCTGGGTATTTCCAGTTTATTTCTGACAGCTGAGGACCCCTTGTCTCTCACAGGATGCCAACACTGAGTGTCTGCACACTCTACCTACAGCCTCTCCTCAGTCTACACCACTCTCTCTCCTCTATTAAGTCCCTGAGAGCAGGTTCTCCTGACTGGATTCTATTTGACTTTGCAAACAATTAGATGACAAAATCTTTAAACTTCAGCACCCTCAGTCAGTTATCCCTTGATCTTTTTTCTTCCACACCAATCCTATTGAAATCTTGTCTTTATTTAGTTTTATTTTTCCAGAGTATTATGGGCAAGGCCTGATGCTGTCCCTGCTGTGAGTTTCTGGAGCTTTTAAGGAAGGTCCTTGGAGTCAGTGTGATATCTAAATGTTGGGAAGGAGGTTCTGGAGTGTAGGATGCATCTTGGCACACTCAAAAACTAAAAAAGACTTCACTGAGAACCACCTTCTGGACATGACAAAATTTCATATCATATATAGGATGCAGGCAAAACACTGTTCAGATTCTAGCTCTAGTTTTTTTTTTTTTTGCATTGGTTTGCGGATTTTTCAGTCTTTATAATTATTTTTGAAACAATGCAAAAGAAGTGCAGTGTGAGAGAGATTTATAATTGTATAGTTTAATGTATTTTAATATCAAAACATGAGTGCATAGGTCAGAGCCTGGGGCAATTTGGTTTTTGTCCCACTTCCCTATTTGCCTGTTTCACTGTGAAAAGCATTATTATGCCACGTCCCACAGTAATAGTCAGCCTCATCTTCAAGTTGGAGCCCAGATATCTGCAGAACACCTGCATTGGCTGAGGTATCTTTGGATCCAGAGAAACGACTGGGGACCCCAGAGCCCTGGTGCTTGTCTGACTCTGAGTAATAGCTCAGAAGATACTTGGGAGGACTCCCTGATATCTGCTGGTACCAATTGATCCGATAACTACCAACACTTAAGCCACTTCTCAGAGTGCAGGTGAGTTTGGAAGAAGCTCCCGGAGATGCAGAGAGAGATGGCAGTTGAGTCAGCACAGGCTGGGAGAGGGAACCTACAGAGAAAAATAGAGAAGATAGTGTCCATGGTCAAACTTCTCATAGGTTCATACCTAAAGAGTTGATGCAAACACTGAACCAAAAACTGATTCCTGAAGCGTTTTCCTACCTGTGCAGTGAGACAGCAACAGGATGAGAAAAGGAGTCCAAGCCATGGTAGGCAAAACTTCCTATGTCCCACAGTGGAGGTGAGCTGCCACAGGTCTCCTTTTCTTTCCCCACTTCTTCAAAGGAGGGGCTGTTCATGCAAATGCTTCCACCCTGACTGCCTCAGGAACCCACCCCAAAACAGCCCTGGGACTAGAACTCAGCTCAAACTACAGACTGAGGAGAATAAGGTTTGTTTGCCACTTGGGAGAACCTTCGGAGGATGGACTACTAAGACAAGACAAAGTTCCCAGCCCAGGGGACTCTGCTATGCCAGAGTTAACACACTGGTAAGTCCTCTTCAGTTAACACAGGGCCCCTCCTCCAGGCCAGGACTCCTTTGAGTCAATGGTCCTTACTGAGAAGCTGAGTAGGGACCACAGGATAGTCCCACAGTGTCCCCTGCTGGTCACAGGGCATACCTTCCCATGGTCCAACATCTTGAGAGCCCAATAGGTTTCTGTAGCTCATCAGTAACTGTCTATATATGGAAGGTTGGATTCCTAAATGCTGCAATATTGATATGCTCCCATTCCCTCTCCCTCTAAGAAGTTTTTCTGTATTATGGGAAGCACAAAATCATGAACAAATGATAACTTATGGAGTTAAGGTCTCCCATAGAAGAGGGTGCAAACACTATATGATTTCATGGGTATAAAATCTACATTATACATATATTTTTAAAGTTTTTAATTCTTTGTTTATGAAATAAACATATTCCCATGATTGTCACTTAATTGAATTGCATTTTAATCTCCCTCTTTAAGCTCTTTTAACTGTTAAAGTAACTATAATGTTATAAAGCACAGTGACTCTTAAGGCTTGCAGGTGTGGGTCTCCTGTTGTGCCAGATTGTACTAGAATAAAGTCCAACCTGGGACATGCATTCTCGGACATTCTTTAATCAACCTCCTTCAACCACTCCCAATGCAGATACATTTTCTCTATGGACACAAAAGAAACCCATCAATATTTCCTCTCAATTTTTCTAACAAGGGTCTTTGATGGATCGAATAGTTGATTTTTTGGCTCCATTGCCATAAAATGGACAGGGGGGCCCAATGCTCCGGGACCCCAAACCACAAATATATGGAGCACTGGAGGAACCCAGCAACCCCATCAGGGTAGTGCCCAGGACCCATTGTTCATCAGATCCCTCATCAGACAAACCAGAGGGAGCGCAGGGTTGGACATTTGTGCCTCCGCCAGATCAGTACTAACTCCAGAGATGGGAGTTCAAATCATTCCTACAGGGGCAAAAAGACCTCTTCCCAAAGGAACAGTAGGCTTATTATTGGGACGCAGCTCTTCTACTCTAAAAGGACATATGATAAGTCCTGGGGTAATTGATCCCGATTATGAAGGTGAAATAAAAATTATAGCCAGTTCTCCAAAGGGTATATCAGTAATTTCACCAGGAGATAGAATAGCATAGTTACTAATAATACCCAGCCTACATGATAAATTTTCCAGTCGTGCTGTAGAAAGAGGTTCCAAGGGATCAGGCTCCACAGGTGTAGATTGGGCTATGCTTTCTTTAAATTAGATTCTCGCCCCATGCTAAAACTAAATATTCAAGGACATGAATTTAATGGGCTACTGGATACAGGTGCAGAACTTAGCATCATCTCTCGTCAAGAATGGCCAAAACATTGGCCATTACAACAAGCCACTCAAACGCTTCGAGGCCTAGGAGTGGTGACTAATCCCCATAAAAGTGCAATGGTATTAGATTGGAAGGATCCTGAAGGATGTGAAGGAACTATACAGCCATATGTATTGGATCATCTTCCCGTAACTTTATGGGGACGAGATGTCCTAGATCAATTAGGTTTGACATTAACAAATAAAATCAACTAAATACACCCACTATTATGACTAGACAAGGTTTTAGGAAAGGAAAAAGATTAGAAAAACAAGAATAAGGTATAGCAGCACCAATACAAATAGATCAAGGAACAGACAGACATGGGTTGGATTTTCGGAAAGGGCCACTGAGACAATAAAAATTACTTGGAAATCAGAAAGACCAATATGGGTTCCTCAGTGGCCCCTGACTAAAGAAAAGATACAAGCAGCCCATGTCCTGGTCAAACAACAATTAGCGGAAGGACATATACAATCTTATGTATCTCCCCATAATACTCCCATTTTTGTCATCAAAAAGAAATCTGGTAAATGGAGACTATTGCAAGATTTAAGAGCCATTAATAATGAGATGGTTATTATGGGACCTGCTCAATCAGGGATTCCTCTGTCTTCTCTGCCAAAAACCTGGTATGTTTTAGTTATAGATATTAAAGATTGTTTTTTTTTTTCAATTCCAATTCATCCTGAGGATAGTCCAGGTTTTGAATTTACTATCCCTGCAGTGAATCATGAAGGTCCTGATCAGAGATATGAATGGAAAGTACTCCCTCAAGGGATGGCTAACAGCCCAACTATGTGTCAAATTTATGTTAACAAAGTAATCCAGCCACTTAGAAATCAAAATCCTGAACTACAAATATTTCACTATATGGATGACGTATTATTAGCGCACAAAGCTAAAAACACATTGCTAGAATGTTATGCCACACTTACAAACTTATTAAAAATTATAATCTAGAGATAGCAATAGATAAAGTACAATTAAATTTTCCAATTAATTATTTAGGAGTTCTATTATCCTCAAACATGGTCCGTCCACCAAAAATTTAAATACGAGTAAATCAACTCAAATCACTTAACGACTTTCAAAAGTTATTAGGAGACATAAATTGGATAAGGCATTATCTAGGTATACCAACAGGAAAGTTGGGACCTTTATTTGATATCCTAAAAGGTCCATCAGAACCAAATTCACCTCAAATGTTAACGCCTGAAGCAAGAAAGGCATTAAAAATTATTGAAACATATATGGAAAATATGCATTTGGATAGAATTGATATAAGGTTGCCTTTACTATTTATTGTACTACCAACAAAAAATATTCCTACAGGAGTGTTTTGGCAAGAAGGTCCATTATTATGGATACATTTATATTATTCTCCTAACACTATTCTTATTAGGTATCCTGAGGCTGTAGGACAATTAATACTCAAAGGAATAAAAGCAGCAACGGGAGTGTTTGGAATTTCTCCCAATAAAATTATTACTCCATATACTATGAATCAAATTGATGAATTAGCTAATGAGTTAAATACTTGGGCAATAATCATGTGCAAATCTAATGTTTCATTTGATAACCACTTACCATCTCATCCTTTATTGTCTTTTTGGTCATCGCATCCTGTAATTTTTCCAAAAATGACAAGAAAAACACCTATCATGAATGCTCCAAATATATTCACTGATGGGTCAAATAATGGTACAACAGTAAGAGTTACACGTAATCAAACTTTTACATTTTTAGTACCCAAGCAATCAGCTCAAAAGGTAGAGCTTAATGCAGTATTACAAGCTTTTGTGATGTTTAAAGATTCTGTATTTAATTTATTTTCTGATAGTCAGTATATAGTTAATGCTATAGTATCCCTTGAAGATGCTGGTAGGATTTCCCCTTCCTCTACTGTTTTCTCTTTGCTTTCCACTATACAAAGTCTAATCTGAGACAGAAAAGATCCATTCTTTATAGGACATATCAGGGCACATACAGGATTGCCTGGAGCCCTTAATTTGAGCAATGATTTAGCAGATAAAACTACACATGACATACATATTTTCTCTACACTAGAAGAAGCTATAAATTTTCATAAAAAGGTCCATGTCAATGCTAATACTTTACAAAAGCATTTTTAAATAACTAAGGAACAAGCTAGATAAATAATAAAACAATGTCAAAATTGTGTGACCTTTTTACCACAAGTTAATCTTGGAGTCAATCCTAGAGGATTGATACCTAACCATATTTGGCAGATGGACGTCACACAATTGCCAGAAATTGGAAAATTAAAATATTTGCATATTACAGTTGATACTTCTTCTGGATTCACTCATATAAGGAAAAATATTCATAAATAACATAAAGTATGTTATGACCAGTGGTCAAATGTATCTCATAATTATTATCCATACTTTTGATTGTGTGTGTGTGATAATACTAAGATAAAGAAGATGATCTGAAATTTAAGTGAAAAAGAAATATAAATGCTAATTTTAATACTTAAAATTCTGATTATGTCAGTTTTTAACTTGTACATTAAAATCCACTGAAAGAAAAATGACAACTAATTATTCAGATGCAAAAAAAAACCAGGAAAACATGTGGGTTCAAGTATTTATCACAGATGAAAATATAGATGAATTAGGAAATCATAATGTCCAGAAAGTAATCCTAACCTCTGCGATGAGTCCTGTGCTACCTCTGAAGTTCTCTCAGACATTCCCAAGGTACCATAAATCAACAGTTTTTTCCCTAGAATGTCCACTAGACATTGAGGAGCCAAAGGCAAAAGGAGGAATATGAAGCTTAGGAAGAGAGAAAATCTCAGGGTATCAGGAGCTCATGTCAGCAAAGCAAAAGCAGCACCATTGTGGATGTAGTTGATACTGCTTGATCAAGTTAAGAGTTTAAATTGAGTTGTGTATTTTATCACTAAAGTATATATGCTGCACACTGTGTAAAACCATATTTATTAGTCCCATTGAAGTCCCACTGAAGTGTGTCCTGTGATTTCATCATTCTCCCCTACAGTGACTCAAGTCCCAATGCTGAGAGCTTAAATGCAATCTCTCTGATTGTGACATCTGACATTGTCTCATAAGTCTCATACCTACCCACCCTCAATGTCCTATTTTCAGGCCAAATCCTTCCTGTTCATCAAGGTAAGTCTTTCTCAGTCTACATGAATTCAACTGCCTAACATACAGGTAAACTGTGGGTTTAATTTGAGTATCTGCCAAAGGTCCATATATAGAGACTTTTTCCCAGGGTGGTAGTACCAGGAGGTACTACCTGGTAATAGTATTTTGTGAGAGGTGGTAGGGCCTTATGAGAGAGCCATAGTTCATTGGTGTCATGTCTATAAAATGGTGGTTTAACACCACTTTGTAGGCCCCCTCTCAATTTCCTGGATTATGATGTGTCCATTCACCATGGCTCATGCATCCCATTTTTTCAAACCCTCACAGTGTCACAAACATATGGAACTAAAAATCTCAGGCTTAAATCTCCATATCCATGAGCCAAAATAAACCTCTCTTTACTTTACTTTATATGTACCTTGTGTTTTCTTTGTTTGTTTGTTTGTTTTTGGTATATAAATTCAATATACTTGGTGATTTCTTATTTTTATGTAATTTTTAAAATTTATATATGACAGGAGAATGCATTACAATTCTTATTACATATATAGAGCACATTTTTTTATATCTCTGATTGTATACATAGTATATTTATACCAATTTGGTCTTCATACATGAACTTTTGATAATAATGATTATGACATTCCACCATAATTAATTACCCCATACCCACTTCCTTCCCTTCCAATAACTCTGCCCTATCTAGAGTTCATCTATTCCTCCCATGCTCCTGCTCCCTATCCCACTATGAATCAGCTTCCTTATGTCAAAGAAAACATTTGACATTTGTTTGTGGAAATTGGCTAACTTCACTTAGCATTGTCTTCTCCAATGCCATCCATTTACCTAAAAATGCCATGATTTTATTCTCTTTTATTGCTGAGTAAAATTTCATTATGAATATATCTCATATTTTTTATGCATTCATCTACTAAAAGTCATCTAGGTTGGTTCCACAGTTTAGCTATTGTGAATTGTGGTGCTATAAACACTGATGTGGCTGTGTCCATGTGGTATGCTGTTTTTAAGTACTTTGGGCGTAGACTGAGGAGAAGGATAGCTGGGTCAAATGGTGGTTCCATTCTCAATTTTCCATGAAACCTCCATACTGCTTTTCATAATGTCTATACTAGTCTGCAGTACCATCAGCAGTGTACGAATGTGCCTTTTCCCCCACATGTGGGCCAACACTTATTGTTGTTTGTATGCATAATAACTGCCATTTTGACTGTAGTGAGATGAAATCTTAGAGTGGTTTTGATTTTCATTTCTCTAATTGCTAGTGATGATGAATATTTTTTCATGTATTTCTTGATTGATTTTACAGCATCTTCTGAGAGGTGTCTCTTCAAGTCCTTGGCCCATTTATTGATTGGGTTATTTATTGTTTGGTGATTCAAGGGGCTTCCTGATTACTTATTTCATTACTGAGATATAATTTTGTATGATTTCTTCTCAGTTTCTCTCCAGACAATCTCCTTGTTTGTATCTCCCCTGAAATTTCTTCCTGTTCTGTGAACATTCTTCCATTCTGCCAGGAAAACACAATTTTCCTATTTCCTATCCATGAGGATGGGAGGATGAAATAGGAAGCAAGGGTGTGGGTCAGACCCTGCAAGAGCAAGAAAGTCACAGTTTGGTAAGGACACCTTCTGCACAGAGGTGGGAAACCAGTATGTCCCTTTGTGACATGGTCTGGTGCAGAGCCCGGTCCTGTCATAAGTAGTCCAACATCACCCCCTACTGGCCTCTGATGCTCTGTCTTCAAACCCCTCATAATTTGGCAGAGACTCTAAAATGACAACTGGACTATATTAAATGGACCTTTCTGATTTTATTTCCCTGACGATAAAACTACCATCTCTATTTTACTGAGTCCTTTTATTTTTTAGGTTTCCAATGATTTCCTGAACTCTAAATACACTTTTTATGGTCCCATATATTTCAGGAATATCTGATATTTGACTTTGCTTCAGCCAGGTTCTTTGGGTTATTACAAAGAACTGATAAAATAAGTTTAAAACTGAAAGCTAAGGAGAGGCCACAAGTGTTAGTAACTCTGCCTGTGTTCATTTTACAGATTTACTTTTTTCAGGTTGCTGCTTTTCTAAGAGTCTCCTGTTGTTTTCTGCCTCACTCCATTCTATAGGCCTTGGCTTCAGATGTCTGTTTTCCTTTTGAGAATATAATATTTTCAGGGAATGAATGTTTTCTATTTTGACTTGCATCTATGTTCTCTAATTTGTCCTTAAATGTCTACTTTAAAAAAACACACACACAATCTTATTTGACTCTTATGTATGTCAGTTATATTCTTCTAGTTTTACATTTTTTTTCCAAATGAGTATGTATATAAAATAGTGTTGCTATAAATATAAATTACTCTTATATTGCTTTTTCTACAACTGCTCAACTAACAATCCTTGTAAATTTTTCTATCAAAGAAAAAGTTCCTAATCAGGTTCATCTGTGAATACCTCCATGGATTTACATGTTGGTAGGTTTTTAAAGTCTATGTCTAATAAAACCTCATATTTATAAAACACCCTTCCACTTGAGGAATATTGAGGGTAAAGCATAACTTTTGAGGTCTAACAGGGAAAAGACCATTGGAGGGTCTGAGAGTTTTGTACTTAGATTTCATTCTTCATCAGGAAATCCAAAGCCACATCAGAGTTGGTCTGATGAGAAAATCAAGCACAGCTTCCCTATGTTTCAGAGTCAGGAAAAGATTGGCACAGCTTGGGAAACAATCAGGAGACATGAAGTGGGTTGAAGAAGCAACACAGGAGTGTGGGTTGTTCATAGGCAAAGACAAAACATGATGGGGCAAACAGAGTGAGTGGTGATTTTGTCTCAATTCACCCAAGAGTGGAGATCATTGTTGCATTGATGATGTAGCTAAACGGGAATGAGGAAAAGTGTATGTTTGTGAGGTGGAAACTGATAATCATACTTTTTTTTATTTTAAGCCTGATCTTCAGTCTGGAATGTTGAGAGCCTCAGGGGTTCCAAACGCTGCCTGGAAGGCACAGGACACCAAGAGCAGACCCGCTCCCGCCGCGGGCTCTGCGCAGGGCCGCGGCTGGCCGGTCAGCCACCCCTTGTGCCTGGTGGTCCTGATCAAAGTCAGTCGTGGTGTCTGGGGAAAGTTCAGAGTGGCCCAGGAACGTGGTGAAGGGGACGCACTTCTAACCCTCCTGCTTTCGCCCTCCAAGGGCTCCCTGCCTTCCTGGCAGCATTTGGAACCCCTGCAGCTCTCAACACTGGAATCTAGTGGTACTCAAAGAGGCCCTACTGACAAAACTTGGGCCTAAGTTTCGGACTGAATCCTTGATTAATGAGCACTCATATCTGAGGTCACATATCTAAAACTTCTTCCAGGAAATCCTGGGTACCAATAACTACAGTAACCTCCAATGTTTCTATAGCTCCTGGTGTAAAACAAAATGGTCTCAGGGTCTGAGGCACAACATGTGACTTACAGGTATAGTTACACATATATGTATATGTGGGGAAAATGCTGCTCCCTGAAGGTCCACAATCCACTCCTAAACTCTTGAATTTTGAAAAGCACCAATGGGTATTAGAGGAAAGAAGTCAGTTCTTATGAGGCCAGAAAAAAAAAAAAACTACCTATGAAAGTCAACATTATATTGAGAGGTGTCACATGGAGAAGAGTGTCATCCTTGGGACTTACTTCACTGAACTTTCCAGGAGGACTCTCAAGAGTTTTCTAATCAAAGGTGGAGCCTCACCTTCAGTCACATCCCTCAAGAAAGTATGTTGGCTTCAGTCATCACCTCCTTACTTCTTCCCTACCCCAATGCTTAATTTTCAATCCTTGACATCAAGACTGAATGTGCAGAAACCCAGCAAGGGAGCCAAACCATCCCTGTGTTGAAATTTCTTCATCCTTCATCCTCACAAAGCATTTCATATCTCAATGTCTCAATCCTGAGAGACTGTAACAGCCCTGAGCACAAAAACTGGAGAAAATTTAGGTGATATCTTCTCTGAATTCTTGAAAAGTAAAGCTTATGCTGTAGAGGAATGTCCACCTCCTGGAAGAGTCTCTTGCCCTTGGCCAAGAATAAAATTAATTTTTTAAAGAGAATAAAATCTAAATCTACAGGATATTGTTATAAAATCAGATCACCATATGGATCACAAGAAAAAGGTTGGATATTATTTTTATTTTGGTGTTATTATCAGTTTTCCTAAGATTTCAGTAACTTTGATTAGAAAAATTAGCAGACAGACATTGTGACCCAGATCTTACTTAAATTCATATTTAGGGTAAAAGCATATTAATTTGAAATTGGTGAAGAGTTATAGTCCAAAACCCATTTTTTTGGTACCAATTTCCCATCTGCCTATGCCACTGTGAGAAGCATTAATGTGGCCAATGACACAGTAATAGCTAGCCTCATTCTCAAGTTGCAGCCCAGAAATGACCAAAAAGGATGAATTGATTGGGAGACCTTTGGATCCAGAGAAGGGGCCAGGAACCCCAGAGCCATGTAGAATATCCAAATCTGAGTAGTATCTCAGGAAAAATCTAGAACGGTTCCCCATCTTGTCCTGGTCCCACTGTATCCCTTTTTCAGCAACATTGGAGACATTGTTCAGGGTGCAGATGAATGTGACAGATACTTCAGGGGGTGCAGAAAGGGAGGGTGGCTGAGTCAGCAGAAGCTGAGCAGAGAACCTGAAAACAGAGACAATCATATTTTCTGGAGTAGAAATCACATTTAAGATACTGATCATCTGAAGTAGAAGAATTGATATAGAATGTGAGTACTCCTGATACTCTGAGACATATCCCTACCTGTGTAATGAGAGAGTAGCAAGAGGAATGAGGGTAAAGGCCATTTTTCCCACAGAGGGATTCCCACAGGCTTTTCTTATTCTCTCTGCTGATTTCAGGGACAATAAATGACTATTCAGGTAAATTAAACTCCTCCTTCCCAATTTCTCAGAGTACATCTTATCTCTAATTTATAAGTGGAAAGCATGCTGAGGGAGATGCCCATTCTGAGACTCACCATAGGAAATGTCATAGACAGAGCAGCTATTGGAAGCCTTGCACAGGATACTGCTTGGGAGCCATCACCAGGCCCTGAGACCACCAGGCTGAAGACATCCTTGGGGAACACAGGAGGCAGCTCAGCCTCTGCTAGACTTGAAGCTAGTGGGCTCAGCCAGCTGTGAGAAACACAATGGAATGCCCTGCACAGCTCATCCTCACCACCTTGTGGTCAAAGGTCACTCTTTAGGGTCCTAAGTGTTGAATGCCACATAGTTTCCCAATATCATTTGATACATTTTTTTTTTTGCCTGGAGTGCCTGTGTGATAAGTTGCATATAGACACAATTTCATCAGATTAGCATGTTCTTTGTCACTTTAAAATTATGCAATATAGGGAAGAAAGAATACAATGTTCTGAATGTGAAGAGCCAAGCCTATGCTGTATTTGTACCAAAATACAAATCCTAAAAATTGAAACTCACTATTTGGGACATTATGTGGAACTTCTATTGCACTGTGAGTTGAGTCTATAAAATTGAGTGAGGGTGCCTGGGAATATTGTATAGTGGTAAAATGCTTGTTTAGCATCTTGGAGGCTCTCAGTTGAATCCCCAGCAATTATTTATATATGTAAATTGATAAATATTATATTTCATTAATGGGGATTCTTGAAAAGTTTCTTATGAAATTAGTTTGTCCATACAGAAGCAATGAGAAGGGAAAACAGGATGGGAAGATTCATGGGAGCTCTGTTCTAAGATGAAATCTTCATAACCTATTAACCACTAGGATGTGGTGTAAGAAAAGAAGAATTTATTAGGAACTGAACATTTCTTACTTGAATAACCAGGCGGTTGCTATCACTGTTGAGTACTGTGGAAAATACTTCAATTAGAAGTTTCTTTATCCATAAAAGAATTAAACACTTGGTAAGAAGTTACAAATTTTGGCTTATCAGTTCAGAAGCAGTTGACTGTTACCTTGTCTGGTGGCACACTCACTTTGGTATTGAAGATGGGGTCCAAACAGTATGAGAGCAGTCATTAATGAGGAATGTGGATGCTAGGAAGAGAGAAGAGTGGGAAATAGAACACTGATATCCCTGTTCATCCAAGGATTAAATGGTTAAATAATCTGAAAAATATTTTATCAGCTCAGCCTGGCTGTCCATTATGTGTGCATTTTTAGCTCACCATTCATGCAGTATATTTATTTTTTTTGGGGGGGGAACAAAATACCTTTATTTTATTTAATTATTTTTATGTGGTGCTGAGAACTGAATCCAGGGCCTCACACATGATAGGTGAGCACACTAGCACTGAGCCACAACCCAAGGCCAGTATGTTTATTAACTAAGTAGTATCTTCAGGTCTGGGCTCAAAGTAATAAGGTGATTTCAGGTTTAGGAGAGATTAGCACCTCTTTGATTTGTCCAAGCAGAGGTTACAAGAAGGACTGAAAAGGAGTTCAGATGTGGCATGTGCAGACCTGTACATTCCTTGGAGGCTGCACTGAGGTGTACCATAAAGGGTGTGTGAGTGCACAGCATCTCAGACAGCAACAGTTAGAAAGAGAAAGAAACTGAAGAAAATCCTGATTCTCAGTAGAAGATGATAACAAATTGTTACCTTCCTTGTATCCTGCTCAAATACTCAAATTCATTTTTTCCTCATTATTAGAGTATTTTCTAAACTTCCTCTTGCTCTCTGCTACTTTGTGGTTTCATTGACTGCATTTGGTAAAAAAAAAAAAAATCCCACATTGTTTCTAGTGAATGCTCACCAATGTTTTTTCAACCCAAAGAAGTCAATGTGCCTGAGAAAAAGGCAATTCTACTCTCAAAGTGATGCAGATGGCACAAAAACTCAAAACAACTTCTCTCAGAAGAGTCTCAGGAACAATGTTGTATGTGTCCTCAGTTAATCAGGTATAGTAAATGTCTGCTCAATGAAATGCTGTTTCATACCTTCTCTTCCCTGCCATAATTTAACTTCTCTCCAGAGTCCTAATCCTATAGTGATAGAATCAAGATAGGAGTGGAAATAACCCCATTAATTTATTTAGTATGACTTCTGGTTATCTATTTCCCATTCAAATATGGTCTCTCTTTATCTTAAAGCTTACCTTTGGTATCAATTAGATGGTTTCACAATTGTTTTCATACTGGGTCTTACTTAGGGATGCCCATTAAACTGTTCCTGTGGCTAGGTCTTTGAGCTAGCTCTATAACTATATCAAAATACTTGAGAAAATCAACTCATATTTTTGGAGCACTTTCCCATGACCTAGCAGAGCAATTACTTTTTTTCATTTGTTTTATTTTATTTTTTATTTTCTTTTTTTAATTTGTTTTAATTAGTTACACATGACAGTACAATGATCTTGACATATCATACATTTGAATCAGATGGGGTATAATTTCTCATTTTTTTTGAGTGCACAAGTTGCAGAATCACATTACTTTTGTGTCTGCAGCTAGGTAGCACATTGCAGAAAGTATGTATATAAGAGAAGAAGTATTCACCTCATTGCCAAATGCAAAAGGAGAAAAAGATGACGGAGCCAGGATTCCAGTATCCTCTTTATGGTTATGCCATCAATGATGAAGAGCATCCACCATTCTCTGCCTCTTAAAAGTCCCACCGCCTCCCACTAGATTCATGGACTGGAGATCAATCGTTGACTACATAGAACATAGATGGGTGATTCCACAAACCAAAGCATTAGGACTTATTTGCAAGGTGTTAATTTGTGCTTGGAGGAACTCACAAGAAGCAACAGTGAACCATTGCTAGGGGAGGCCATGCAGTACAAGGAACAAGTAGGATTCACTTTTGATGTAGAAGAAGCTAAGTTTTCAGGCACCTCTGAGATATGGAAATAGCATATTCAGGATTATTTTCTAGAAATTCAAAGATTTATTCACAGGCCTCCATGTCTTGCTAATGATGGTGGCTGCTGGGGATCTGCACACTGTCTATGCTTATGAGTGGGGGAAGGTTGTCCTGTGTAGCTTGAATCATTTTTTCAATCAGCTCCATCACTGTGTCACCTGAAACCTTTGTACAATTTTAGTACAATAGAATATTTTAGTCTTTCTCCAAATTTTAATAGTTCAGTGTTTCTGCACACTCTCTCTAATGAGTCTATTGAGTTCCCCCAATTTGAACTATGTGGTAACTGGTTCCAAACTCAATGGATCTTATCCTTGTTTGAATTATTAAAATTGTTCATCATACAGCTCCTATTTTTTCTATTATCAGACCTTGTGCAGATTTCCTCTTTGCATATGAATTTATGGTTTCTTTGAGGACATCATGGGGCACCACATAAGTGTGTCAAGTGAATATCTTCAATTAACAGAAGCTTCGTGCTTCCTAACTTCTTATTTGGGTTTTATCAACTGACATAGCTACTATACTCTTCTTCAGGATCATCTCTGCTCTATGGTACAATGTAGACATCCTGATCACAATGAGATGATTATAGGTCATATCATTGCTGAAATTATTTGTTCTCAAATATACAGAGAGATAATAGTTTCTATAGGTATCATTCTAAATATTACTTTTTAAATTAAAAATTAAAATGTTCTATTTTTAGGTAAATTCTCTTAATTTAATATTTTATTCCTTTTGGTGATGCATGACAGTAGATTTCATTTTGACATAATTATAGCATAAAATATATCATTGTAATTAGGACACTATTTCTATCAATGTAATGATGGTGGAATTAACTCTGGTAATTCCATTCCATATGTGCATAGGAAAATCATGTTAGGTTTAATCTTCTGTCTTTGTTTTTCTATCTGCTCCCTTCCCTCCATCACTCTGTTTATTCTATGAAAATTATATTTTCCCCTACCTCCAAAACCTTTATTTGGGTTAGCTTCCATTTATTAGTGAAAGCATTCATCCTTTGGTTTTTTTTGGGATTTGCTTATTTCAACTAACATGATAGTCTCCAGATCTATCCATTTACTGACAAATGTCATAAAGTCATTCTTCTTTTTGGCTAAGTAATTCTCCATCATGTATATATATTACATTTTTTCTTATCAGTTCATTTGTTGAAGAGCTCAATATATGCATCTTTTTGGTAACAAAGTCTGTTGGGTCTGCTTCCTAGTATTGAAGTCCATCCTAAGCCCATTGCAAACAGCTGAAGTTTTATTTCACACTCTTTGCAAACTTTTAACTTATTCACAAAATTTACTTATGCAGTCCTCATTAGGTGAATAACAAATTTTTACCCTCCCTGTACCCTGCTTAAATTCTCAAATTCGTTTTTTTTTTCTCATTATTAGAGTCTTTTCTAAACTTCCTCTTGCTCTCTGCTACTTTGTGACTTCATTGACTGCATTTGGAAAAAAAATCCTACATTGTTTCTAGTGAATGCTTACCAATACTTTATCAAACCAAAGAATTCAATTTTCCTGAGATAAAAGGCAATTCTACTCTCAAAGTGATGAAGATGGCACAAAAACTCAAAACAACTTCTCTCAGAAAAGTTTCAGAGACAATGTAGGTGAATGTCCAGATGCTGTGGGGCTACGTGGATAACAAAATAGAACTGTGTTTCTCTCTCTCTCTCTCTCTCTCTCTCTCTCTCTCTCTCTCTCTGGGAAAAGTGATGGAATCAAGTATCAATAAGTATCCATCCATAAATTTCTACCCAGTGAAGCTACAGGTGCTAGCCATCAACAGGTATCATTTGTGTGGTCTTTGTATTTTTACTCACTGAGCAGGTGACATATTAAGGAAGAGGCTCTAGAGAATGTCTAGAAGCCTGGGTACACTGTAAGGCTTCAGTGTCAGCCACTGACAGATCCCACAAGGTGTCCATGTCTTCTGATCCTGCCATGGGTAGACTGCCTCATTGTGAATGTTTTAATTGTTCCTGAGAGGAGGTTCATTTTTGTCAAAAAAATTCTGCTGTCTAGATCTGAGCAGGTGGAGTTAGTGATGTCACCAATGGCTTAGTCTAACATGTCATGAAGTCAATGATTCATGACAAAGCCTCAGGCTTTTGACTTCTGATACTGTGTTTAGAAACAATAAAGCTCCTGAATGAATTCTTAGTGTCATTACTCATTAGAAGGAACCCCATAATGTGATACAAAATAACTTCCATTTAGAATGGCCCTCTTAAAAAAAAGACAGGTGGGGCTGGGGATGTGGCTCAAGTGGTAGCGCCCTCGCCTGGCATGTGTGTGGCCCAGGTTCGATCCTCAGCACCACATACAAAGATGTTGTGTCCGCTGAAAACTAAAAAAATAAATAAATAAATATTAAAAAATTCTCTCTCTCTCTCTCTCTCTCTCTCTCTCTCTCTCTCTCTCTCTTTCTCTCTCTTATAAAAATGACAGGTAATAATAAGTTTTGGCTAGAATGTGTGGAAATAGGGACACTCACACATTGCTCATGGCAAGGAAAATAGATACAGCCACTGTGTAAAGCAGTAGGTATTTCCTCCAAGACAGTTAACATATAGCCCCCAAATTTCTATTTAATACCCAAGAGAAAAGAAAACACATCCATAGAAGAATGTGAAGTGTGCATACCACAGAATGTAGCAGAATTATTCATATGCCAAAATATTTTAAATACTCAAGTATCCAATGACCAATACATGGATATGCAGAGTAGTTTACCTATATAATGGAGTTTTAAATAGCAGTAAAAAGGAACATAGAACTAATATTACACAGTTGCATTCCTGTGTGTTAGTATGTTGAAAAAGAATAAGCTAATAACTACTTAATGTATTAATATATTAAGTTAAATATAAAATGGTGTTATGAATGAAAATTATAGTATTACTAGTTTTTAGACTAAAATTGTTTCTTTGTAGTATGACAAAAGTAATATAAACTTGGACTAAGTTGGGTTGTATAACCTTGAATATACAAAATGAACACATCCTATTGTGTACTTCATCAGATGTAATTGATGGTATGCAAATTATATCTTAATAAGTTTTCCAAACATGAAACACAAGGTTCTAACTTGTTATGATTTTGATTAAATTTCCTCCAAAAGCTCATTTGTAACACAATACAAGAAAGTTTAAATGTGAAATAGTTGAGTTGTGAGAGCATGAGTATAATCAGTGCATTAATCCCCTGATAGGCATTAACTGGATAGTAACTGTGGGCAGGTGGGTTGTGGCTGGAGATGGTGGGTCTCTAGGGGCATGACTTGGAGATTATATTTTGTCCATATGGAAAAGAGGGTCTCTCTCTCTCTCTCTCTCTCTCTCTCTCTCTCTCTCTCTCTCTCTCTCTCTCTCTCTTTCTCATTCTTGCTTTTGCTCTCACACTTTTCTCTCATCTCTATTTTTTCTTCTGTCTTCTCCCTGGTGTGATATCTTAAGTTGCTTCCCTCAACCACACTATTTTTCTCTGATTTGCTGATGTTTGGCCTCATCTTAAGCCCAAAGCAAATGAGCCAGCTGTCTATGGACCTAAGAAAGCGTGAGAGCCAAATAAATGTTTACCCCTTAAAGTTATTCTTGTCGGTATTTTGGTTGCAGAAACAAAAAAAATATCTAAAACACAGCTCTTGCTAACCATTTTAAGCTGGTATGTTGCTAAGTATTGGGTATTCAGACATGGACACTGTTATGTTTGCCATAGTAACCAATGTTGATTGTCACAAGCACTTAGTCATGTGGGGATCAGCATTATGGGAGGATGAGGGTAGGTTTATGTCTCAGCACCCCAATTTGTCTGATATGCCATATAATTACTAAGGTCTTTGTCCCCCATTGAACAGGATAAATAAGCATCACCCTCAGGCTGAAGGCCTGAGATACTGAGGGATTCTATGTTGCCAAAGTGAAACCTGAGAAGTGATCAGAAACACTCAGTGTCAAGAATTACTATTGATCAGTGTTTGGGGTACAACACCAGGAATCTGTTGGTACCATCACATAGGATAACATCCAATATGATTGCTATTTCCAGTGCAGGAGAAAGTGACTTTCTGTAACACAGACCCTGAAACTGAGGTTTCTGCTCAGCCCAGACATATGACCAGGACCCCAGAACAGAAGAGGCAGAAACACAGAGATTAATTTCCTACATGCTGTTTCCAAATTTAGAAAGGGTGAAAGTAGCCCAGGTGTCCCAAATCATTACTTTTCTTTACACAGTTCATCTCCTGCAGATTATGAGGAGGGTGAGGCATGCAGCCCATGGTGAAGATTCCTAAAGATCTCTCATTCCTGAGGACCCACAGCTGCATCAAAGCCACATACTATTTTTTTACACTCTAGAGGAATGGCACACCTCCAATATAAAATATGTCCTTCCCCTGAATAGCATCTCATTCCCTGAATTCAGAGTCCTTTTCTGATTAGGAATGGATGAAACCTGTTCTCAACTTATCTGGACTTACTAGATGGATCTCTCCATAATGCCCTAATCACCAGGATCACACAGTAATCAATTACTGATTTCCAATTAGTTAGGCTGACTGAAAACCTTTTTCCTTAAGAACTGGACACTCAGATTTGGGTGCACAGCAAGAGGTCCTGTAGAATGAATTTGCTTCCTCAATGTCTTTTCCACCTCACCTTCCTTAGAAAGAGGGGCAACTCTTTACTGCCCATGTGCCTCCTTCACAGACTGTAGCTTCACAGACTGAATCTCCCTGAATTCTGAGATGTAGTATTGTGAGAAGTTTTATAGTTGCCAATCCATTCACTGAAAACTTATTCTGAGTTTAACACACACCAGCATGACAAAGGGCAGGGACTCACAATTCTGGATTCTGCTGCCTGGAGGGGACCACTCAGTGTCCAAGATCGCAGTCTCTTTAATCACCATCATCAGCTCAACTGCTTAGGTACACTTGTCCTAGAAAGATTCTCTCCTGCAACCATGTCTCCCTCTGTAGAGATGATCAGGATTAATGTTAATGCTTTTCTCAAGCACTGAAATGAGATACACTTGGGACTTGTCTACAAATCTTAGAAGCCACAAAGTTACCCAGTGATAAAGGCAATAGTAACCCTCAGTGACAAGGGAGATGTGAGCTGCACAGTAGGAAATTGGTGATCTGTATCCACATGTAAGAACCTTGCTGTCTTCTCCTGAGAAGCAGTGACAGTCACACAATGCCTCCAGGCCGCTCAGAAAAACCCTGTTTCCAGATCTCAAATGCCAGGATTAGCCTCAGAAGTATGGGAGCAAATAACTATCAACCAACATGGATTTTTTTCTAACTGAAGGATGGTGTTTCTCTTCAGTAGTATAATAACTCACATTGTTGTTTCTATCACAGTTCTTGTCACCAGGGTCCAGACATTAGGGATGGATGACACAACTGACCTCATGCAAGTCATTAGAAATGGGGGCACAATGATAGATAATTATGAAGTTACGCTCTGAATGACCCAAAGTCTATGGACCAAGGGAACGTGGCAGTCATGAGGGTCACATTATGGCCACTTTCTCTGAACCTACCATCAGCCAACTGATTATGGAGAAACAGATATAAGATATAATGGACCTCAGCCACAGTAAATTCCCTTATAGTCCTGCATCCTATAGTTCCATCAGCCATCTGATTATAGAGAAACATATATAAGATATAATGGACCTCAACCATAGTAAATTTCCTCAGAGTTCTGCATCCTATTGTTCCATCTCAAGGACTGTATTGTAATACGTGACTCCTGTAATTATCTTGTGGCCCCAAAACTTCCAGTTTATTTTTAGACCCATACTGAATAAAGACACCATCAGGGTGTGACAGAAAGTGACTTTAAGGAGAAAAAATAGGGTAAGGAAGCCAAGCTCATGCAATCATGGAGAAATAATAGAGGGCATTAAGGCACATGAATGTTTTATAAAAAAATTATGACTAATCAAGTTGTTCTATAACCTGGAGTAACTGGTTGTTTTCCTGCAACATTTTTGTTAATGCCTCATATCTAGGTCCATGGTGACTCATGATGAGCAAAGGAAATGACTTTCCAGATTCTTTAAAGCCTCAGAGAATTCAGCAGAAGGGTCCCTGTTTCTTCAGAAGTCTTTCCATTAGCAACATGAGGCATAATTGAAGACCTGGGATATTTCTTCCATCTCCAGGTCAATATTGAACACATTGCTTAAATTTAAACTCAGTAGTCAATCACTCTGATAATGATATCTTGACATAATTTCAGATTGCTTATCTCACACAACTACATTCTTAGTTTAAAACTGCATAAAAAAACTCATAAGTAAATATAATTAGAAAAAAATTTATGGTCACACCTCTATATCCTTGCAATTGTCTCAAATAATTCTCCTATTCATAGATAACCATAACAATGCCAAATATTTGATGAGAAAATTAAGATTTCATAGTCCAACATTCTAGTACATTATTAGAATCCTTAAAAATCTCCAAAAACACATCAGAAGTCATCTTACTTCAAGATTTCCCATGACACCTTTTTGTTGATTTCTTTTCCATCTCTATATCACAAATGTAGCATTAAACATCACTGTTTCTTCATAATGGGTCATGTTTGTTGACTACCATGTCATGCTGCCCCAGGTATTTGTTCAGTTTCCCCTTCAATACACTCTGCACTGAATCTTGAATCCTCTCATTGGTACCTGATGGGCACACTTTGATGTCTCCAAATAACCTCTATGGTCAAGTGTACATTCTTGGGGTGTGTCTTATTAACTATCTCTCCACCTCTTTCCTTCATGTCATTCAGACTCATCTCCAGTTATTTCTCCTCTACCCACTGCACACTGAGGTCAGTTGCAAGTTCTCCTAGATAATGTGATGAGACAGCACATTTAATTTTCTTCTGTTCTCAGCAAATGCTATTGGCAATTCTGGAAACATAATTCCTTCATCCATCTTTATGTTATATTTCCATTAATCTTGAAGATATCATATTAGATATGACTACATGGGGTTAGGGTTCTTTGCTTCACAGAAACCCTCACTGGGGAGGTAACTCCCTAATGCCCTGATGGCATTCTTAACTGCTTCTCATACACCTACCATGAAAGAATGGTAGGAACTGCTGCACTTGGGGGCACAACTGTGGAGACAGATATCCTAAAACTTAAAGTAATTGTGCTTGGTATGATTGTCCCAGAGGTAGGGATGGTAGGGAGGGAAAAATCTGAAGAGTAAATGGTAGATATTTGGCATAATTCATGATTATGTGGTGTTGGAAGTTTATGGAAAAGATTTAGTACCTGAACAGAATTTCACCTATTCTAGGCATTACATCTGTAATAAGTCAGAAATTAAGAAAATACTTCTAGCTTTCTTGTTCTTTTAAAATTGTTATTATGCATTATAGTTGAATATAAATATGGGGGTTTATTTTCACATGATTGTAAGTATGGGATATAATTTGCTGCAATTCAGTCCCCAAGTGTTCCCCTTTTCCTTACATCTTCTGTCCTCATTCCCTTTCATCTATAAGTCTTTCTTCTATTTACAGTTCTCTTTAAATCAGTGCGTTATAGATACCCATAAAGTTGAAGCTCACTGCTATATATTCATATATGTACATATGATAGTTTGGTCAATTTCATTCCACTATTCTTCCCCTTTTCAGTCACTTCTCTCACCACCTTAAGACCCTTCCCCTATTGCACTGAGTTCTATTCTATTTTCATAAGATTCCTCTCAGCCACACCTGTGTTTATAGCAACACAATTCACAGTAACCAAGTTATGGAATCAGCTCAATTGCCTTTCAGCAGAAAAATTGATAAAGCAAAAACAGTGGTATATCCACACAATGGAGTTTTATGTAGTCATAAAGAAGAATGAAATCATGGCATTTGCTGGTAAATTAATGAAAACAGAGTGAGATAAGCACCCAGATATTCAAGTTCTGTCTCACATGCAGAAGCTAGAACAAAATAAGGGCAAAAATCAGGAGGCAGATCTTTATTTTTTAAGGTCTTTTAGAATCAATATATGCAACTCTACTCCCAGCTATTCAGGAAGCTGTGACAGGAGGATCATGAGTTCAAAGCCAGCCTCAGCAAATTACCAAGACCCTAAGCAACTTAAAGAGACCCGGTGTCTAAATAAAAGATAAAAAGTGCTGGGGATGTAGCTGAATGATTAAGAACCTCTGTGTTAAATCCCCAGTACCAAAAGATCAATATATTTATTTCCTATAATACAATCAAAACCCAGCAGTTTAAAACTAAGCTTTAGAATTTATTTTGTTTGGTGTGTGCCTATTAGATAAGTAATTCTAATCATCATTATTTACTGAGTTGTGTTAGTGATCTAAGCTTAAGAGACACCATTAACTAAGAGTTTATCATACACCCAATATTGTGAACTATGCTGTCAGCCTATGTCTTCCCATCATTCAGTGCTCCACTCTGCTCATTGCAGTAGAGAGGAGAGTAAGCTAATAAAAATTAATGTCATTTCTAATTGAAAATGGTAAATTGTAATAAGTAGCATCATCTCCAGACTGGAACCAAGAGAAAAGGAGGCATACTAACAAACCAAGAGCAAGGAATCTTTTTAAGAACTCTGAGTACAGTGTTTCCTGAGTAACAAGAGTTTGGGAAAAATGTACTTCTAACAAGCAGTACCTGGTACATTTTAGACAGTATGTTGCTATTTCAGTGCAGGTGATTATGGAATTCTGTCATAAGGTCTTGTTCATTGACAGTCCTGTCTATGTATCAAACCCCAGAGGGAAACAAAGAGAAAACAATGATAGCAATGTAGCACAGCGAGGCTCCTGCATTGAGACTTTCACCTTGGACAGGTCAGGCCCCATCTGTGCAAAGACTGAGGAGGAGGATAAAAGAGAGGCAAGGTATGGGGCAGGAGCTCCAGAATTCAGCCCCCTGAGACTCTAGCATGGAATCCGATTCTCTTTAATTCTACATAAGACCCAGTCATGGAGGATCCTCTACATGCTAATGTTTCTCTTATCATTGATCATTTTCCCATCCCTGAGGAAGAAGTAAAGTCTTCTAAGCTCCCCGTCCACCACAAAATGATGGCGCTGTGTGTTCTGCAAGTTTCTTTTAAAATTCTAACTTGCTAACTTTCAGGGCATGGCAGAAGAATGGTTTTACAGTCTGACATTTGAATTATCCATTTTCCATAGCTCCCTTACTCCATGGCCTGATTAACAGGAGCTATGAAGTATGTTAGAAATCCTTTCAAGTGACAATAAAGATAAAATATCTGCATGATTCTATGTCTCAAAATACATTTTATGAACTGAATCTCAACTGAGGCAGGCATCTATTCTGTTTGTACATTTTAAACAGTTTTATAATAATATTATTCAATTCCATCCCACTGATTCATTTGATCTGAAATTATTTATTTATTTGATCTGGATTTATTTGATCTTAAATAACACACATACATTGGAGTTTTTAAAACATTTCCACTTTGTGATAACCCTGTACCAGGAAACCATGTGTGTTCAGGATTTTAGAACATTGTAAATCAAACTCAGTTAATTTTCCCTTGAGAAAATTCATTAGATAGGATGACAGGAGCCATCAATTGACTCACCCACTGTCACATATCATTATCATCATGGGTTATATTAAACCTACTGACAATTTATGTGTAATCTAAAATTCAGTGGCGCTTCTTCAAAAGAAATAGCCTAGAAAATAATACTTTAAAAGAAAGAGGCATTTACATTTCAGTTTTGATTGGATGGATTTCTCACTGGAATTTAGAGAGGAGATTAAAACATGAGCTTTGGAAATATTCAGGTAGAAACAATGGAGTCAATTTTAAAATGTCCTGAGCTTCTCTCAGAGCTGCACATGGTCATGTGGCCAAGTGTCAGGTAAGGAGGGAAAACCCAGGAACTGATACACTGAACATTAGAGGAGAGGAAAGGCCAAGAGAATTTCTGCCTGCACAGGTGGCCTCTCTGGTTGGAGTAGATCTATTTGAAAAGACAAGAAACTCCCAACATTCAATCTCAGAGTTTTCAAGACAGCTTTAGTGGCCTTTTTTCTCAATCTTTCATGTTTATTGAGGTACATATTGATTGCCATCTTCATTGTCATGTGGTAATTCCTTCCTCCCTGTTTCTCCAGCAAATCCTAGGTGCTGAGCACCTGATATACATTCTCCCATGACTTCAGACAAAGCCCAAAACTGTAAGAGCTTTTATTCTCACTGTGCTTGTTCACTCTATCGCTCTCTAAACCCCATTCCTTATTTTTTTTATGTTATGATTTCTATCAATTTCCTAAAATTCCCAAACCTTAAGTTCATAAATTAAGAAAGTTATAATCCACAGCTGGGGATTAAAATAAACTTGTATAAGTAAGGTAAAAATCAGAGACTAAGCCCTATTATTCCAGTCTGGAAAGGAGTCTATTTTTACTCTCCAGGTAACAACACTGTATTCATGCATAACTGTTTTTTCATATATTCATCATTTCCATGAGCAATGCATGATGTACAATCCCAGTCCAGCCATCTATATCTCAAGAAGTACATGATGGAAATGCATTTACCTATGGCTCTGCCCTTTAGAAACAAAAAAGAAACATTCAGCAATGTTGACAGTCAGCACAACAAGACACTTACGAACCCCCTTATAATCTTGGTAACGAGGGAGAGAAAACAGGTTTTTAACCCACTTCTTTATTCATCTGGGTTTCAGAGCTTTAGCCATATGGTTCAACAATCTTAAAATTTACACAACAGATATATTCATCTTCATTCTCAGAGTAGTTGTTAGAGATGTCTAAGTAGCAGTCAGCTAACAAGTTGGAGTCTTGGAAGCAATCAGAGATTCTGTCTTTCTTATTCGGGCTTTCATCACTGTGGAGATGAATCACATACAGAGGCACATTCCCTGGGCTGCCGGTAATACTCTAAAATGTAGAAGGTGCTCTTCTTACTGCTTAGGCACATTTGAGTTTGGCTGAGTCTGCCAGGAATCAGATACAGAAGGCAACTATGTCAGCACTGGCTGGGAGTGGGACCTGAATACACAAACTCATTATATCCTGGAATAAGGAGAGAATGAGAGATATTAATGGCAAATAGTTTCAAGGTTTTTGACTGAGTTGAGGAGATGGATGTTGAGGACTGTCCTGACTTGTACACTGAAGGAGGAGGGTGAGAAAGAAAAGTAGGATGAATGCCATGGTGCAGAAACCCCAGAGGTCTGCTGAGACAGAAAAACTGAAGGTCTCTCGTATAAACCCTCAAGCATCAGAGGAGTAAGACAGGCCCTTCAGGCAAATTGGCTCCTCTCATTATGGATAACACAATCAGTTCTGGGGTCAGTGTATGGCCCAAACTCTGGGCAGTATTTCTGGGATAATGCGGGGAGTGCAGATGGCTTGGATTAAGGCTCTCTGTGGGCAGAAAGTCCCTGAATACTAAGCCCAATAAGTCTTCATCAAAGACAAGGAGGCAAGTTCATAGCTGACAGCCCCACAGGCCCTATAGCATTTCCACAGAAATTCTTTCTGCCTGGATCAAGTTCATCGTATCTGTGAGCATATGACAGGTGGTCCTGACACAAGCTTCTGCCTCCATCAAGCACTTTGCCTCTGCCCTCTCCTTACCCAATGTCTGAGTAAGGCTCCTTTTCAGGACCAGCCTCTGACTCCACCCCAGTATTTAGTTTTCTATTGGGTCCATCTCAGTAGGAAGAGAACATATAAATTATTTTATATTAGATGACAACCTGAGGGAAAGGGGTGTCTCATATTCAAACACGACTGAGAACATAAGTCCAATAGTTGAGTCCCGGGGGAGTTCAGGAATGACTCACTTCTCAGGCTGCTCAAGAAGCCTGATTTCTCTCTTCCTACTTGATTTCTCATAAGATCAAGCAGGTAAATGCATATAACACTGAGTAATTGGGAAGATAAATTGGTACACTCTATAAATCAGCAATACAATGCAAATGAAGATGTGAAATTAGAAAACCTACAAAGGAGTTGAAAATTAAAACCATGAGCTTAAGGATTCATATGAAGTTAGGAATTAGAAAGGTTTAAGAAACAAGATATGTGACTGTCAACTTCCAAAGACAGATATCAAATGCTTTCCCTGAATTTTCTGCTATAAAAACCCTGCTATCAACTGAGGAGGTCACAGCAAAGAAATGGTAAGAAAGAAAGAGAGAATCAATGAAGTAGGGAAGTGATGAATAATTACTAGATGTGACAGCAATTGGGAGATGACACAAGAGCTAGAGGAAAGTCAGGTCAGTGTGAAGTTTGTTCTGTGCTTCATTTGTGTTCTACTTCTACTTTTCAAAGCAAATCTAGTCTCACCCAGACATTTACCTATACTTTTTGTTGTCTCCCAAAATGACTTAGTGAATTTTTCTTTAATCAAAACTCTGGTTTAAGGGCTGGGGGTATTGATTGGTGGTAGAGTGCTTTCTTACATGTGTAAGGTACTGGGTTTCATTCTCATTACCACAAAAAATAAATAAAGATATTGTTTCCAGCTACAACCAAAAAATATATTACACAAAAATATTGTTTTATTTTTTTATTAGTTACACATGAGAGTACAATGATCTTGACATAGCATACATTTGAATCAAATGGGGTATAATTTCTCATTTTTCCACGTGTACAGGTTGCAGAATCACATTGATTATACAGCCACGTATATACTTACAGCAATACTAGTGTCTATTTTATTCTGCTGCCTTTCCTATCCCCCCTTCCCCCTCCCCTCCCCTCCCATCACTTCTCTCTACACAATCTAATGTGACACACTTCTTATTTCCCCCCTCACATCATCATACATGTATTTTGTATAACAATGAGGGTCTCCTTCCATCTTCCATGCAATTCCCCTTCTTCCTCCTTTTCCCTCCCAATTGTCTTCCCTATTTAGTGGTAATCTTCTTCTCATGATCTTCCTCCCTATCTCATTTTAAGTCACCTCCTTATATCAGAGAAGACATTTGGCATTTGTTTTTTAGGGATTGGCTAACTTCATTTAGCATAATCTGCTCAAATGCCATCCATTTCCCTGCAAATGCCATGATCATGTTATTTTTTAGTGCTGAGTAATATTCCATTGGTTATAAATGACACATTTTTTCATCCATTCATCTATTGAAGAGCATCTAGGTTGGTTCCACAGTCTAGCTATTGTGAATTGTGTTGCTATAAACATTGATGTGGTTGTGTCCCTGTAGTATGCTCTTTTTAGGTCTTTTGGGTATAGTCCGAGAAGGGGAATAGCTGGGTCAAATGATGGTTCAATTCCCAGTTTTCCAAGGAATCTCCATACTGCTTTCCAAATTGGCTGCACCAATTTGCAGTCCCACCAACAATGTATGAGTGTACATTTTTCCCCCGCATCCTCACCAGCACTTGTTGTTTGACTTCATAATGGCTGCCATTCTTACTGGAGGGAGATAGTATCTTAGTGCTAGGAGCCACAAGCAAATATACGATGATGGCACCTTTGGTTGTAAAGTGACACCAGCTAGCCACTGAGATGATTATGTTAAGATTTACATTCATATGGAAATTGGACTCCTGCTGTTCACCTTGGCCTGCTACCGGATTCATGTTACGGGACTCATGGAGAGTTCCCATTGGTTGGGGAAGGATAGTAGGAGGGAATTCCGGGGGAGGTCCGGGGGGACCCCCGTTCCAGGAACGCGCGGTTCTGGTGGAGGCCCGAGTGGGAGGACCGGGTTTGGCTTGCCAGTGCCTACAGAATATTGGCGGCTTTTTCAAAATAAAGTTTTGTTCCTGCTTGAGTGGCTCATGATTCTGTGCCCAGCCAAGACTGCGGCATCTTAGAGTAGTTTTAATTTGCATTTCTCTGATTGCTAGAGATGCTGAGCATTTTTTGTGTATTTGTTTATTGATTGTATATCCTCCTCTGAGAAGTGTCTTTTTAGGTCCTTGGCCCATTTGTTGATTGAGTTATGTATTTTTGTTGTTGTTTAACTTTTTGAGTTATTTGTTTACTCTAGAGATTAGAGCTCTATCTGATGTGTGAGGGGTAAAAATTTGTTCCCAGGATGTAGGCTCCCAATTTACCTCAAATATTATTTCTCTTGCTGAGAAAAAAACTTTTTAGTTTGAATTCATCCCATTTCTTGATTCTTGGTTTTAACCCTTGTGCTATAGGTGTCTTATTAAGGAATCAATGCAATTCTGATCAAAATTCCAATGGCATTCCTTGCAGAAATAGAAAAAGCAATCATTAAATTCATCTGGAAAAATAAGAGACTCAGAATAGGTAAAGCAATTCTAAGCAGGAAGAGTTAAACAGGTGGTATCGTGATACCAGATTTTAAACTATACTACAGAGCAATAGTAACAAAACAGCATGGTACTGGCACCAAAACAGGCTGGTAGACCAATGGTACAGTATAGAGGACAGAGAGACCAATCCAAAAAATTACAACTACCTTATATTAGACAAAGGTGCTAAAAACATGGAATGGAGAAAGGATAGCATCTTCAACAAATGGTGCTGAGAGAACTGGAAATTCATATGCAACAAATTGAAATTGAATCCCTTTTTCTCACCATGCGAAAAAGTTAACTCAAAATGGATCAAGGAGCTAGGAATCAAGCCAGAGACTCTGCATCTAATTTAAGAAAAAGTTTGCCCTAATCTCCATCACTTGAGGTCAGGCCCCAAATTAATGAAACATTTGTTTTATTGTGCAAGAGATTGTTCTTGGGTTTATGTTTGCTAAAGTGTTTCCTTCTTTTTTATACCATTCTTATAAATTGGGTGACAGGAAAACATAGGTACTAATTTTAGGGAAAAGGGATTTTAAAAATGCAGAAATTCACTTGCCACTTTCAAACCAGTGACTCACAATCCAAATTTTAAAAGATACAAAGAGGAGCTAGACATGGTAGCACGGGTCTGTGATCCCAGTGGTTTGGGAGACTGAAGCAGGAGGATCACAAGTTCAAAGCCACCTTCAACAACTTAGTGAGGACCTAAGTAACTCAGTGAGACCCTGTCTTTAAATAAAACATTAAAAAAGTGCTGGTAATATGTCTCTGGTTAAGACTGCCTGGGTTTAAACCTTAGTACCAAAGTAGTAATAGTAGTTGTAGTAGCAGTAGTAATAGTAGTAGTAGTAGTGGTAGTAGTAGTAGTAGTAGAAAAATAAAAAGAAAAAGAAGAACAAGGAGGAGGAGAAGAGGATAAGGAGGAGGAGGTGGTGGTGGAGGAGGAGGTGAAGGAGAAGAAGAAACACAGAAGGTCCCTATGCAACTAGGCAAATTAAACTCTGAGAAGCACTGATCTAAGAAATACAGAGACAAACGTGTGTGTTTGGTAATAAATTGTTCTTCATGCTTCAATGTATTCTACTTCTTCCATATATGTCCCGCAGACATACCTGGTTTACTCTTCTGTTCATTATGCACCACCTTTAATATACTCAAGGATCTCATTGAAAGGGTAGTCATATTGCTCTGAGGTTAAGAAATCTGCAAAAATATCAAGCAACATTTTATTAATGATAATATTATCTCCTTGAGTTCATATCTTTGCATATTGGTGTCAGAGAAAATTTGAGATTATATAAAATTGTAATTTTTATATTAGTGCTTCTAATCTTAATATTAAAGAGGAAGGGCTATGTTTGTATATTTTAACACAGAAATTTCTGATTTTAGCCTTAAGTCACAATCACAGTCCTCAACATTAGAAGTCTAAGCAGAACTATAATCTTACTTAGTTAAATTATAGATCAATTGTAGAAAAATGTAGGCAAGTTTAGTAAAAATGTGATATAGAGTATAAGGTCTATTCGTTTCATAAGATGACAATGACAATGGTACCATAAACTTGGTGTACATGTAATGTATTGTGTATTGTCTTATTACTTCTTGTAACTAGGCATCCAAAAGCCATAAATGAAATCCTATTCCCTGTGACAATTATAAAGTAATCACTCTTTTCCCTTTCCTGGCACCTGGTTGGTTGTAGACACTTTGGGGTGTTCCTTGACCCTATAGTGTTTGCCTCTATATTTACATGACATTCTGCCTGGGTTTCTCTTTCTTCTCAGGGGATTTAGTTATATTGGATCAGTAGATCACCCTACTCCAGTAGAGTCTCATTCTACCTAATGACATCAACAATGACTCTGTTTTTAAATAAGGTCACAATCTATGGTTCTTGGATCATCACTTCAATATGACCTCTTGGGGGAAAGTATTTTAACAAATAACACTAGAGAAGATGGAAATTTGCCCTAAATGTTTTATATGTTTTAATATTTTCAAAGTGATATACAATGTATGTGTACTAAAATTAAATATAATAAAATTGACTTTACTAACACAGATAAGAAAATTTACTGCTTTTCTCTTACTTGGTAAAAGGAATATCACTGGAGATGCTTCTTTCTGGAGAAAATACATGACATTTGTGATACAGATGTTCCTTTTCAGAAAGCAAATAATTGAATTCTGTTTTTCATGGCACACCTTCACCCAAAAAGTCATTAACATCCTCCACTTTATAATTCAATCAGGAAAAAATATTCATTCAGACTTTCTATCATATTTCTCTATGTGGATAGTTAACATTACACTTCCTGAGAGCTCAGAATCTTATGGACTCCATCTTAATTCATCAAGTTGGTTCCAAGGCTCAGTCATAAGCATTTTTTTTTCCTCTTTCCACATCTGGGTTTTACTGTGCTGAGACCAGAGTACACTGGCAGATCTCCACCCTGTCCTCACACTGAGATCCCCTGAGGGTCTAAGGAGGGAGCCTAAAAGCCTCACAGGTAACCAGGAGTGACCATGGCATCATAAATGATTGTCTTAGGGACTTAGAAAGGCCTCTTCTGGAAACAGAAAAGCAACCACTAGTGACTGATAGAAAGCAGCAGCCTCTGGAGAGTTACTTTCCCTCCTGTGGACAGGGTGAGAACTCCATTAATCAGCAGAGCCTAGAACAGGACAATCAAATGAAAACAAACCTGTTCAGAATGAGGAGGAACAGGAGGATCATTCCAAAGGCAGTACTCTAAAACCTATGTAAATCTGAGAATAGTGTGAGCTAAGAAGCAAAGAGAAGGGCAGGTATCCAGTTCATTGTGGGGATATTTTAAAGATCCCAATGGCCGCACAGCAGGACTCTACTGCTCTGTATCTTCCCCTAAGTTTTCTGAGTGAGGGCCTGAGGTTGGGTGCTGAATTAGGCATATATAAGCCCTTTTCCAAACCAAAGCACTGGTGCTTGGTTCTTCAGCTCATAGAGAAGCTCCACTGTCAGCGGGACTGCCGTGTTGAGAGCTGAGTTTGCCCCATGGAAGGAAGCACCTGCTATAACCTCCATTTCATGGCAGTGAACTTGATCCAAGGAAATTATTTGTTGGTATGCAAGTCTGTTTCATGCCTTGACAACTTCTGAGAACTGCATAGTGCCCATTCCAATCATTTGATAATTATACTTAAATGCTCTTTTTGTGTTAAATATCTCTCTAATACCAGAAGTTTAGATGCACTATGTTTATCCTTGAATCCCTCTGGAGCTTTATTTTTCATTTTGTTATATTTTTCAGTTGTATAAAATTCATTGAGTTGGCTTAAATTGCTTATTATTATTTTATTAAAATTTACTTCCTTTTTACTCATTTCAAGATATTGGAACTTGCCAATGAAAAAGTTCAGCAAAATACATTAAGCCTGACATCTCCCTTACCCTGTATCTTTGTCATTGAAGATGGCCAAATGTGTCACAGTGTTACTTAAGACTAGAGGAGCTGCCATAAACATTGAGGACACTGTGTTAGTGTAATATGAAATTTTAAAAAATATTTATTTTTTTACTTGTAATTGGACTCAATACCTTTGTTTTATTAATTTATTTTTATGTTGTGCTGATGATTGAACCCAGGGCTTCACATGGATTAGGCGAGCATTCTACACTGAGCCACAACCCCAGTCCCTGTAATATGATGTTTTTAAGTCCTATGGATATAAACTGAACAGTGGGTGAGCTGTGTCAAATGTTGGTCCCATTCCAGGTTTTCTGAAGGATCTCCATATTAATTTCCATAGTGGTGGCACCAATTTGCATTCCCACCAGCAATGTATAATATACTTTTTTCTTCACATTCTCACCAACACTTATTGTTGCTTGTGTTTTTGTTAATTACCATTGGGACTCCAGTGAGAGGAAGTCTTATAAAAGGGTTGATTTGCATTTCTCTAATTGTTAGAGATATTGAACATTTTATATGTATAAATAATTTGCTATTAACTTTCCATAACATTGCAAACCAAAAGCTCCTAGATTCTGGGAGTGAAAGATATCTGTTGAATGTTTGCATCTTAAATCCAAAAAATGTACTCCATATGCTACAGACTGCCTCAGATCACAGACACATTCTTCTGTGGTTTCTGAATGGAACACCTTGTCTCTTCCTGCTGCTTTATAGGCATAGAGAAGAAACAAATACTCAAGTTTTTAGGTAGGTCATAGGCAAGTGCTTACATAGTGTTTCCCATTTTGTGACTGTAACCATTCATTCTGCCTTCCTTTCTTCTCTCTCTGGCTTTTGCAAAAATTTGAGTATTTCTGAGAACACAATGATTTTTAAGAATATCATCCTTCATCTAATCCTTCTCTAAGAGATGCCAGTTGCCATATCGGGATGTAATAATGGAGAATATGTGTGATGTTGATGCAGGGCACACAGATCTTTGTTCCAGGACTGTCTCTACTATTCATTTCTGGCTTCAAACCAATCACCTCACATCTCTGGCTTTGGTTCTCTACTACATAAAATGAGATGTTGCTTTTAGTCAGCTTTTAATCACTGTGACCAAAATAACTCACAATAATATCTTAGAGAAGGATAAGTTTATTTTGGGCTCATGGTTTTAGTTCATGGATGTCCCGCTCCATAGCCTCAGGCTCAAAGTGAGACAGACCATCAAGGCAGAAGGGCCCAGCAGAGGAAAACTGCTCAGGACATGGCAGAGTCAGAAAGCAGGATGGAGTTGACTGCAGCAAGAACAACCCTTCCAGGACACACTCCCAGTGACCCACACGAAAAAACAGATATTTTTTAAAAAATTCTTCCATGTGAGGAATATGTAGGGAAAAATCACAACTTTTGTGTTTTAACTGGGAAAATGAACATGGAAGGTTGGAGAGGGTTTATTCTTCATTAGAGAATTCAAAGCCACACCAGAGTGTAATCAAAAGCTAAAATGCACAGCATCCCTAAGTTTTCTGGGCTCAGGGAAGATCAGCAAAGCCTGAGAAAGGTTCAGGAGATGTGAAGTGGGTAGCAAAAGCTAAACTGGAGTGTGTGTTGCTCATAGGCAGAGACAAAGTAATGAGGTAAAAAGGAGTGGTGATTTTTTTTCTCAGTTTATCTCACATTGGAGATCTCATTGACATTAATGATGTACCCAAATGAGAATAAAGAAAAGAGTGAGTTGAGTAGGGGTTGAAAAGTGATAATCAGCCTCTTTTATAAAATTTTGAGCCTGTTTTTAGGGTGGAATCTACTGATACACAATGAGGTCATACTGACAAACCTTAGGCCAGAGTTAAGACTGAATCCTTAATGACTGATGACTTATATATGAGGTCAGAGATCTAGGTCTTCTTCCATAAAATCCTGGGTACCAATTGTCACAGTAATGTCCAATGTTTCTATACCTCCCTGTGTAAAACAAAATGGCCTCAGGCTCTGAGGCTCATTATGTGATTTTCAAGTAGAGTTATACATATATGTACATATGTGGGAATTTCTACTCCATGAAGGTTCACAATCAACTCTTAAGCTCTGGAACTTTAAAAATCCCCAATGGGAATTAGATGAGATAAGGATGGAAGTCAGTTCCTATTGAAGCCAGATTTAAAGATACTTAATTAGTGTAGTTAAGTAAATTGGGTCTGATATTGAGTCTAATAGAGTAAAACAGGGTTGAGTCTAATGAAGAAAATGGAGATCCATCTGAGTCTGGAAAATCAGAAACCATACCTGGGAGATTGAAATGTTAACATCCCCAAGGCCCTGGCCCATTCTAAAGAAGAGTTAATGAAGCAGCCCCCAGGAGATAGGGAGGAACTAATCAATTCATTCTAAGCCCTTCCTGCCTGCACCACTTCTCCCCTGCCCCATGGGTCCACCTGTTTCCAAACTTTTGGCCTTACAAACTGCATCCCACATCCCATGCATAATAAATGGAAATAAGCAAAATTAAAAAACAGAAATGTAGAAGGACAAAGAAAGAACAACTTAGAATTAAATGGGATGGGACTTCCTCATCCCATGGACTCCATATGCCTTTCAGATCCCCTTCTTCCTGGGTGGTAATCTGTTCTGCTATCCTTTAATAAAACATTTTACTTTCTAAACCAAACTTACCTTGGTGTGCTTCTCAGGTGTTATATTTCAGCATTCAGGGGAAGCCAGACTCTTTAAGGTAACTGGTGGTATCACTATGATGCTAGAAGAACCTACCTATGAAAGTCCACATTATCCTGAGTGCTATCACATGAAGAAGAGTGTAATTCTTGGGACTTCCCTCACTCAACTTCCCAGGAAGACTCTCAGAGTTTTCTAATCAATGGTGGAACCTATCCTTCATTCACTCATGTCCCTCAAGAAAATTTTCCAGTTTCACTCCCAAACTTCTTACCACTGCCCTTTCCCAATACCTAACTTTCTCTACTTGACATCAAAACAAATGTGCAGATACCCAGCAAGGGAGCCAGGCCAGCCATGGGCCTAAAATTTCTCTGATGCCTCCATCCTCTCAAAGCATTTTGCTAGCGTCTCCATACTTGAGAGCCTGTTAAAGCCCAAAGCACAAACAACTAGAGACAATCAGGAGGGTTCTTCTTTGAATCCTTAAAGAGCAGAGAACATACTGTGGAGGAAGTTTTATCTACTGGAAGGGACTCTGAAGTTTGGCCAAGAATAAAGCTCATTTACTGCTTTTTTATCCATATAATAAAATCTAAATCTACAACATCTGGTTGTAAAATCAGATCACCATATTGATCACAAAAAGTTTGGATGTTATCATATTTATTGTATTGTTATTTGATTTTATGGTGATTTGGGTGTTTATTTATTTTTAGTTTTCCTAAGATATCAGAAGCTTTGATTACAAAATTTAGAGGACTTAAATGTATATTTACTTGAAGGTATATATAGTATATAAGCATATTAATTTAAAGTTGGTGAAGAGGTAAAGCCCATGACAGCAAGCAGGCTGATAATTTTGTATCCATTCCCCATATGCCTGTGTCACTATGAGAAACATTATTGTGGCCAATGACACAATAAGAGTCAGCCCCATCCAAGATGCAGCCCAGAAATGAGACAAAGTGATGAATTTGTTGGGACATCTTTGAATCAAGAGAAGAGGCCAGGTACCCCAGTGACAAGTAGAATATCCAAATCTGAGTAGTTTCCAATATAAAATCTAGAATTATTCCCAATCTTGTGCTGATTCCACTTTCATTTTTCAGAAACACTGAAGATATTGCTCAGGATGCATGTGACTCTGACACATGCTTTAGGAGGTGCTGAAAGGGAGGGTGGCTGAGTCAGCAGAAGCTGGGCAGAGAACCTGAAAACACAGACAATCATGGGTGCTGGAGTCCGACCATATCTAAAATACTGCTCATCTAAACTAAAATAATTTATATAGGATGGGAGCTGTCCTGGGTCTCTAAGACCTGTCCCTGTGTGTGTAATTAGAGAGTAGCAAGAGGAATGAGGGTACAGGCCATGGTAGACTGCTGCTTGATCCCCACAGAGAGACTTTGCTAAATCAGGCTTGTCTTATTTTCTCTGCTCCTTTCAGGTAAAAATAGTGGTTGTTCAGAAAAATTGAACTCCTTTTCCTGCTTTCTCAGATTACCTCATGAGCCTTTGAGAGGATCTGAGAGAAAGAACTCTGAAGGAGATGCCCATTTGGAATATCACCATAGCAGATGTCATAGACAGAGCAGCTTTTGGAAACCTTGCACAAGATCTGGCTTGGGAGTCTTCACCAGGCCCTGAGAGCAACAGGGCGAAGGTCACCTTGGGAAGCACAGGAGACACCTCAGCCTTTACTAGACCTAAGGCTAGAGGGCTCAGCCAGATGTGAGAAACATAATGAAAGCCCTTCCACAGCTCTTCTTTGACACCTATTGTCACAGGTCAATCTTTAGGGTCCTAAGACCTGAATGCTACAGAGTTTGCCACAATCATTGGACACATTGCTTTGCCTGGAATGCTTAATAATGAGTTGCATATAAGCACAATGTTATCAATATTAGCATACTGCTTCTCATTTTAAAATAAGCAATATAGAGAAGAAAGAACACAATGTTGTGAATGTGATAAGCTCTAAAAATACACTAATCCTCAACAATTAAAATTCTCTATATGGGACATTAATAAGTCTTCTCAGAGGAACTGCACCTTGAGTTGTGTCTATAAAATTGAATAAGGATAGCTTGGAATGTTGCACTGTGGGGGAGTGCTAGCATAGCTTGTGGGAGGCCCACAGTTGAATCTCTAGCAATTACATATATACATACACTATATATTTAAATTACATATTTTATATTACATATGATATTGCATTGCTGAATATTTTCACAAGATTTCTGAAGAATCAATGGGAATGGAAAACAGGATAGGGAGATTCTTCAGACCTCTGTTCAAAGACAGAATTTTCATAACATGTTACACACAAGGACCTGTGGGTAGAGAAAGAAGAATAATATTAGAAACTGGACATTTCTTGTTTCAATAACCAAGCAAGTGCTATCACTGCTGTATAGTGTGGAAAATATGGCAATGTGATGGTTTCTCTATGTATAAAAGTATCAAAGACTTGATCAGGAGTCAGATATTTTGTCTTCTCTGTTTAGAAACAGTTGACTGTGATCTTGACTAGTGGCATGCTCTCATCTTAGTTTTGAAGATGGGGTTCAGGCAGTGTGAAGGCAGTCATTACTGTGGAATATGGACTCCAAGAACAGAGAAGACTTAGGGATACAACAGGGGAAGCACTGTTCAATCAAGAAGTAAAAAATAAAATAATCCTGAAAACACTCTATCAGCTAATGCACATTATTATGTGCATTTTTACTTAATCATTCAAGCAGTGTGTTTATTAACTAACTAGTACCTTCAGATATGTGCCTCAAATGATATGATGAATGTAGGCTAAGAAGATACTAGAACCTCTTTGATTGTCCCAGAGATTGCAGGGAGGACTAAAGAAGAGTTCAGATAATTGTATGGAACATTTCTTCACAAATGAACTGAAATTAACCAGCTTCTTTTCTTAGCCTATCTTTAAGGACAGTCATTATTGGGCTGAAGAGTGGTTTGTTTCTGTTCTTATGATTCCCATATCCTGTGATCATATTTCTATCCAGGCTAAGTCATGTGCAGGATTAGATCTCTGTTCCCCATCTGGGTCTGACTGTACTGAGCATCACTGTAAATTTTCACACATTGAACCTGTTACACCCTCAGGCTGCACACCTGAGAGGACCAGGCAGCTTTGCCCACAGTAAGGGAGCCTGACAACAGGGAACGTGACCATGAGTGACTACTATTTCTGTTTCAACTCTGTATCCTGGGCATTTGGCTTGTCTTCTGTTGCAACCAGTATGAGAAGTGATCATTGGTAACAAAACTGTTCTGGAGCCAGAGATGAGAGTGACTGCCACTCCTGAGTAAGTGGCCAGTGAGAGTTCCTAAGTTTATAATCTAAAAGTGAACTCTAAAACACAAAACATGTCTATAAGGAGAAAGGGCAACACACGGCCACTACAACAGCTGTAATCTGAGCACTGAGTGATGAGGAGAAGGAGGCAAGTCCAGTGTGTGGTATGCATTTTGGAAGGATCCACTTGCACTAAAGATTAGGCCAGGTTTTATAATGACCCATGATTTCTTACTAAAATGCATGAATAAAGGGGGTATATTTGTGTGGTGTATTATATAAATATGAGCTTTTTACCATCAACTTTCAAAACATGGTCCTCAGTCCTCACAGCACTTAGATTTTCAAAGAAAGACTCAGGGTGGCTGTTTGCTATGATTTTCCCCATGGGAGGAAGCAGCTTCTCTAGCATTGTTCATGGTCCACTGAACAACTGTTCATGATCCAATAAAGCTAAACAACTTGAGTTTCCATGAGTTTCCTAGAAATATCTACAGTGCCCACTGGAGGACTTTTGGCCTAAAGATGAAAGGTCTCATTTCATAAATAATTGTTGAATTATTTGTATGATATTCTGGCTGTATTAGCAGGGTGCTCTCCCATTTGTTACTTGAGTTTCCTTTGAGCATTCCTATTTATATATATTTATCTGTTTTTGTTTCTTTGTTTATTGAAATCATTCCCAGTTGTACGCAATTAAATTTTAGTGTTGCATGTTCTTATACTTGCCTGAATTTTTTATCATTAACATACGTGTATTTATTTTGAATAATGCCTCATTGGTTTATTATAATTGTATGATAATAGTGGGATTCAGGGTACATACAATTTTACATCAGGAAACATATTTTCATCATCAAATTAATTCCCAATTATTCTCTTTCCCTCAAATCCTCCTCTAATGCTCTTTTTCTACTATACTGGTCTCTTTTCTGTTTTTCTTTACTTGCTGCATTAACATTATTAATAACATTGGGATTAACTGTGATATATTGCTACATCTACATAGCATCCTTGGTTTGGTATCCTTCCAAAGGACCTGTCATTCCCTCTTTTTTTTTCTTCCCTGGATCTTCTTTCTTTATTCATTATTTCTCCCTTCAATAATCCAGTTCTTTCTTTCATAAGTGGAAGTTGCCAAGAGAAAAATAAATAAACATGGAAACTGTCTCATGAGTTTTTTGAATGAGTTAAAGAATTGTTTTCATGACTGACTTTCTTATAAGGTTGTTTATTTTGAGCTTCTCATTGAATATAGAGAAGGCTTGAGTAAAAAATTATTTTAGTTACATATTCTATAGGGTTAAAAGAAAGAGGAAACACTCAAAGTTAGAGAATTAAATTTTCTTTTCATTCCATTTTTAGTATGATTGTTTTATAAATAGTTCAGTGGAAATAAGGTCAGTCAGTCAGGCAGATGTTCAGCCAGATCTACATGACCATACCATTAAAACCAAACAAAACAAAAGAAAAAAAGAAAAAAACAACCTCAGAGGGGGCATTTCTTTTCTTTTTTTTTCCTCTTTTGTTATCTTGGTATCAGGGATTGAATCCAGAAGGGCTTTAATCACTGAGCCATATCCCCAGCCCCAACCGTTTTCTTTTTCCCAGAGAGAGTGTTTTGCTAAATTTCTGAGATCCTTGCTAAGTTGAAGAGGCTGGCTTTGAATTTTTGATCCTTCTGCCTCAGCCTTCCAAGCTGTTGCAATTACAGGTGTGCACCACCACAGCCAGCTTTTAGGATTTTCTTGTTTCACAATAATGTATGCATGATAGCACACATTATTTCTAGGAGAGATAGCAATGGCCATGATTGTATCAGGAGAGTAAAACTACCTCTTAGAATAAGATTAGAACTCCCTCCTCTTCAATTTCTGGAGACTTCATTGTGCCTTGATATATAATCTACCCTTCCCATGAATCCATGTTTAATTGCAAAGAATATTTCTGTTCATGGTTCACTGAGAAACTGTTCAGAGGCTAATGTGGGTGAAAGTCAGAACACTATTTCCCACAGTGGTAATCAGAGTGACCAGTTTTCCAGTTGTGCTTGCATCTACATCTCCTAAAATCATTCTTACTGATCATCCTGCTATGGAGCAAGTGGAGATTTATATTGAATCAGACAAGCATGAAAGACACATTATCAATTAGCATTGAGATGTATAGACTTAGCAATTTTATTTTGTTATCGGATCAGATAGTCTTTATCATTCTGGATGAACACAATTGCAACCCTTGATATGAAATAACAGCAAAGCTCATGCTCACAAACCTTTTCTACCACATGAAACGAGAGGTTATTCTTCATGTGTTCATTTCATTCTTTCACTAACTCAATAGATAATCACTCATTGGAATAATTCTGGTCAGCCTGCAAAAGGAAACATGCATGGGAGAAGGAGAGTAGTAGCTATTCCAATTATCATGCTATTGTCCAGATGTAGCCCAGGCCTCCTCTGATTCTACTTTATTGAGCAAGACAGTCCTTAGCTAAGGCACTCTTCATGGAGGCAGAGAATTATGTCTGGTACCCCAAAGGATCTGGAAACTTGAAAACCATGACACCACTTGCGCATACATCTGATGCAAAGTCTCATGTCCAACCAATTCCTGGACACCTTTTAAATTGCTCACCAAAGCAATGTTCATAGCCTTTGATGATCAGAAACAACTTCAATATTTCAAGTTGAGTATTAGGATAAATAGCTTCTCTGTGACATTTTTTGTTGTTGTTTTATATTGTTTTGTTTTGGGGACAGATTGTTTCTTAGTTGTTGAAACTTGCCTCCAACTTGTTATTCCCACTGGCTCAGCATACTGAGTTTCTGGGATTCCGTACATTTACCACCACAGATAGCAAAAGATTTTGTCCCTGAAGAAATCTAAGGGGAAGTTTCCCAGATCTAGATCTTGCCGTCTTCATCATTCTCCTTAGATGTTCTAGCACATCTTCTTGTAAAATGAGGTATTTCCCAGATATTGGTTATAAACACTGGGAATCTCAGCTGAGATTACTAGAAGAGGGAAACCTGAAAGACACTCATTTCTTACTTACCTCCCTGAAATTTAGAAGCCTGATTTGGACTCTCCACAGGAAGGATATGTACTAAAATGCCTTTAAATCTTTTCTCATGGATGCCATAGACCTGGACACAGTTGTAAGTACTCACCTTAAACAACCATCCCTGTCCTGAACCTCCCTGATGTGTCATTTGTTGTTACCAGCATATGGAGATTCCACAATTTTCTTAGGAGTATTCATGTCACCAGATGGTGTCCATTAAACATGCTGCAGTTAGAGAGGTCTTTGAAGAGACTGTGGTAATATAACAGAAATGGTCAAATCTCTCTGACCTAAGCACACAGGACAGGATCCTAACCCTTCCAGTGCTCTTTTGCTTCCAAGTAACTTCCTAGGAGTGTTGCATGTAAGCCTTCTTGCCATATATCTCAGTCCCACCACAAGCCCTGAATTAGGACAGTCACTCTTCCAGATGAAGAGCCTGGCTAGGCCTATCCACAGTCTCATTGAGGAGATGTTGAGCCCAGCGAAGAGTGAGCAGATATCAAAGGTAAATGGTTTCTAATTGTACTTCATCAATTTTTGAAGGAAAGATCTTAGATCAGGATGTCAATAATACAATGAACACAACAAAGGCTGAATTTTATTGCTCACTATACTGATGGAATTATAAAATAAAATTTTGATACAAAAGTGATCAAGTGTCCATCCACACAAAAATATTTAGGGAACACAAGATATTGTCATGCTGTAAATTTGGGATGATCAAGGGAAATTCAACACAATGTGGAGGGTCCCAAAAGAAATATATAGACTGGAAGAAATCATTCAAGAATGCATATCTGCTGTGAGTTTCTAAATATAAAAGTTATATTAAAGGAAACCTGACCAATATTCAAAAAATAAATTCAGTGGTTGCTTGGTTGTTTCTTTGAGCAGAGATGGAGGAAGGATTCTGAAAGGGCAAAGGGGGTTTCATGTGCTGGTGGACATATTCCTTGGCCTGAGTGTGTTGGTATTTCCAAAGGAGTGAAAATATCTCAAAATCTCTCAAAGTTTTTCACTCTTGTGTGTTTTATTTTCTGTAAAATACTGAATATGAGGAAACTTATATAAAATAAAGCTAAAACATGAATCACAGATACACATAATGAGGGAAAAGGAGAAGACAATAGAAATAGAAAATGGAAAATAGGAAAAAATGGAGAGAGGAACCACAGGATTCCCATTATATATAAATTCTGAGATGACCAGGGTTTCAAAGGCTGCCTCATCACCTGAACTTCAAGACAAAGAGACTACAGCATCCTGTTAAGCTCCTCAAACTAATGAAAATCAGGAATTTCTGTTCTGTAGAAGACATTTTCCAGGGGTGGATCGAAGATGGTGGAGTATAGAAGATACTGTTTTTGGCTGCTCTGGGCATGAATCTGAGAAAGCTATCAGGTGGCCTCTCCATGGGGTCTCGCCTTGACACAATACAACATCCCAGAGAATGTGACAGGACCACATACAACGGATTTTCTCAGAATCCACTAGAGCTGCAAACACCCAGCAGAACTCAGAGCCTCTTTATTCTGATAAGACTCCACACTCCAGTGCCAAAGCCTGCAGTTTGAGCACATGTGTGGCTCTCAAGCAGCAGAACAGAAACACCAAATCAGCACCTCTGCAGAGCAGCAGAACTCTAGACTACATTCGCTCCCACACAGGTCACTGGACTGCATTCTAACTACAGCACAAGGACATCCCAGCTCCCCCAACTTCACCAGACATCCCGACAGGGGAAACAGATGAATTCAATCTTACTAAACCTTTCTCTCAAATTTTTGGTGGGCATGGCTACCCGTGCAGATCTGCAACTGAACAGGTAATATATTGTTGATATTGGGAAGTGTCAACATTGTTCTTTCCCATTAAGGAGGGATCTTGGAACTACACAAGAGCACTACAAATATATAGGGTAAAAACAATAACACACCAGTCCCACAGAGTTGGAAAGAAATGTGGGCAACATGAAAAGATAAGGGAAGAAAGTACCACAAACAATTCAAGACAACCCATCTTTAGAAGACTTAATAGAAACAGCAGAAAAAATGAGAAAGTAAAGTTTTAGTATTTACATAAAACAGATGTTTTGGAATCTCAAAGAAAACATTGGACAACAAATGCATACAGTGAAAGGTCACTTTGACAATGAGCTACATAAACAAATCCAAAAAGCAAAAGATCAACTCTACAGGAAGATAGACGTTATTAAAAAAAAAAAAAAGAAAGAAATCCTTGGAATGTAAGAAATAATAAACCAAAATAAAAACACAAATGAGAGCATCACCAGAAGAGTGGAAAATGTAGAAGATAGGAAATCAGACAAAGAGTACAAAGTATATTATCTTTAAAAGATCATTGAAAGCACAGCAAAATGAGAAGAAACCATGAGTAGAACATCCAAAAAATATGGGATAGCATAAAAAGACCAAATTTAAGAGTTATTGGAATTGAGGAAGAAATAGAGGTCCAAACCAAATGAATGAGAAATCTGTTCAATGAAATAATATCAGAAAACTTTCCAGACATGAAGAATAAAATGGAAATTCAAATCCAAAAAGTCTAAGAGTGCCGAATGTGCAAAATCACAACAGATCCACTACAAGACACATTATAATAAAAATGTCCAACATACAGAATAAGGAGAGAATTTTAAAAGCCACAAGAGGAAGGAATCTGTTTACATATAGGGGCAAACCAATTAGGATAATCAAAGATTTTTCAATACAGACCCCGAAATCTAGAAGATCCTGGAACAGCACATTTCAAATACTGAAAGATAATGGGTTCCAACAAAGAATCTTGTAACAGGCAAAACTAAGCTTCAGGTTTGAATATGATAAACACGATAAACAAAAGTTAAAGAATTTACAGCTAGAAAATTGGCACTAAAAACATTCTTGCCAAAATATTTCATAAAGAGGATATGAAAAACAACAAAGAAAACCAGCAGAGGGAGGTAGTACACTTAAAAGAAAGTCTAATCAATGAGGAAAACTAAGTCAAGTTAAACAACAAAAATAAACAATTATGGCTGGAAATACAAACCATGTCTCAATAGTAACCCTAAATGTTAATGGTTTAAACTCACCAATCAAAAGATATAGGCTAGCATATTGGATTAAAAAAGGATTCTACAATACGCTGCCTATAGGAGATTCGTTTGATAGGAAAAGACATATACAGGCTGAAGGTGAGAGGTTTGGAAAAATCACACCACTCCCACGGACTGTGGAAGCAAGCATGGTCTCCATATTCATATCAAATAAAGTAGATTTCAAGCCAAAGTTAATAAAAAGTATAAATATGGACATTACATACTGCCCAATGGAACCATAATTCAAAAAGACATAACAATGATGAGTATATATATGGCCCAAGAAATGGTGCAGCTATATTCATCAAACAAACTCTTCTTAAGTTAAAGAGTTAAATCAACCACAACATAGTAAACTTGGGTGACTTTAACACACCTCTCTCTCCACTGATGAGATCTTCCAAACAAAAGTTGAATAAAGAAACTATAGAGCTGAATAACACAATTAATAACTTAGACTTAACTGACATATATAGAATATATTAACCAGCATCAAGCTCATACACTTTCTTCTCAGGAGCACATGGAGTCTTCTCAAAAATAGATTATATACTATGCCACAGGGCAACTCTTAGCAAGAGATACTACCATGAATTGTATCTGATCATAATGGAATGAAATTGGAAATCAACCACAAAATAAAGGACAAAAAATTCTGCATCACATGGAGACTGAACAATATGCTACTGAATGAACAATGGGTTACAGAAGACATCAAGGAGGAGATTAAAAATTCTTAGAGATAAATGAGAACACAGACACAACATATCAACAATCTCTGGGACACTATGAACGCAGTACTAAGAGAAAAATTCTTTTCATGGAGTTAATTCCTTAAAAGAAAAAGTCAACAAATAAATGACCTCACACTATATCTCAAAGCCCTAGGGAAATAAAAGAACAAATCAGCAGCAAAAGCAGTAGAAGGCAAGCAATAATTAAAATCAGAGCTGAAATCAATAAAATCAAAACAAAAAAAAATTAAAAAATAGAAAAAACTAAAAGTTGGTTCTTTCAAAAAATAAAAAAGATTGACAGACCATTAGCCATGCTAATGAAGACAAGGAGAGAGAGAACTCAAATCACCAGCACAAGTGATGAAAAAGGCAATATCACAACAGACACTACATAAATACAGAAGGCAATTAGAAATTATTTTGAAATCTATACTCTAATAAAATAGAAGACAGTGAAGGCATTGATGAATTCCTTAAGTCACATAATCTTCCCAGATTGAGTCAGGAAGATATACACAACAAAACAGGCCAATATCAAGTGAGGAAATAGAACAACCCATCAAAAGACTACCAAGCAAGAAACGCCCAAGACTGGATAGATACACAGCCGAGTTCTATACAACCTTTAAATAAGAACTAATACTGATGCTCTTCAATTTATTTGAGGAAATAAAAAAAGAGGGAGTACTTCCAAAATCATTCTATGAGGCCAATATCACCCTGATTCCAAAACCAGACGAAGACTTCAAAGAAAGAAAACTTCAGACCAATATCTCTAATGAACATAGAGAAAAAAATCCTCAATAAAATTCTGGCAAATTGAATACAAAAACATATCAAAAAGATTGTGCACCATGAACAAGTGGGATTCATCCCAGGTATGCCAGGTTTGTTCAACATATGGAAATCAATAAATGTAATTCATCACATCAATCTACTTAAAGATAAGAATCATTTGATCATCTTGATAGACACAGAAAAAAACTTTTGACAAAATACAGCACCCCTTTATGTTCAAAACACTAGAAAAACTAGGGATAACAGGAAGATATATCAACATTGTACAGGCTATCTATGCTAAGCCTCAGGCCAACATCATTCTAAACAGAGAAAAATTGAAGGGATTCCCTCTAAAATCTGGAGCAAGACAGGGATGCTCTCTCTTTTACCACTTGTATTCAACATAGTTCTTGAGAAACTGGTCAGAGCAATTAGACAGAGGAAAGAAAGTAAAGAAATGAGTAGAGGAAAAGAAAAACTTAAACTAGCACTACTTAATGACAATATGATTCTATACCCCGAAGACCCCAAAACTTCACCAGAAAACTTCTAGAACTAGTAAATGAATTCAGCAAAGTACTGAGAGATAAAAATATCAACATCTATAATCAAAGGCATTTCTGTATTTCAGTGACAAATCCTCTGAGAAGGAAATGAGGAAAACTACCCCATTCACAATATACTCAAAAATAATAAGATACTTGGGAATCAACTTAACAAAAGAGGTGAAAGATCTATATAATGAAAACTACAGAACCCTAAAGCTATTATTCAAAGAAGACCTTAGAAGATGGAAGGATCTACCTTGCTTTTGGATAGGCAGAATTAATATTATCAAAATGACCATACTACCAAAAGCACTTTTGGGATTTTGATCAAAATGCAATTTTGATCAAATTCCCAATGGCATTCCTCATAGAAACAGAAAAAGTATTCATGAAATCCATCTATAAAAATAAGAGACCCAGAAGAGCTAAAGCAATTCTAAGCAGGAAGAGCGAAGCAGGTGGTATTGCTATACCAGACCTTAAACTATACTACAGAGCAATAGTTACAAAACCAGCATGGTATTGGCACCAAAACAGGCTGGTAGATTAATGGTACAGAATAGAGGACACAGAGACTAATCTACAAAATTACAATTACATTAGACAAAGGTGCCAAAAGTATGCACTGGAGAAAAGATAGTATCTTCAACAAATAGTGTTGGGAAAACTGGAAATCCATATGCAACAAAGTAAAATTTAACTCCTATCTCTCACCATACACAAAACTTAACTCAAAATGGATCAAAGGCCTAGGAATTAAACTAGAGACTCTGCATCTAATAGAAGAAAAAGTAGGCCCTCAACTTCATCATGTGGGATTACGCCCCAACTTCCTCAAGAAGACTCCTAGGGCACAAGCATTGAAAACAAGAATCAATAAATGGGATGGATTCAAACTAAAAAGTTTTTTTCCCAGAAAAAAAAAAAAACAATCTGTGAGGTGAATAGAGAGCCTACATCCTGGGAGCAAATTTTTACCCCTCACATATCAGATAGAGCACTAATCTCTAGGGTATATAAAGAACTCAAGAAGCTAAGCACCAAAAAACAAATAGACCAATCAACAAATGGGCTGGGACCTGAACAGACACTTCAGAAGAGGATATAAAATCAATCAACAAATATATGAAAAAAATTTTCATCATCTCTAGCAATCAGAGAAATGCATATCAAAACCAATCTAAGATATCATCTCACTCCAGTCAGAATGGCAGCTATTATGAAGACAAACAATAACAAGTATTGATGAGGATGTGGGGGGAAAAGGTATACTCATACATTGCTGGTGGGATTGCAAATTGGTGCAGCCAATTTGAAAAGCAATATGGAGATTACTTGGAAATCTGGGAAGAGAACCACCATTTGACTCAGCTATTTCTCTTCTTGGACTATACCCAAAGGACTTAAAAATCAGCATATTATATGGACACACCACATCAATGTTTATAGCAGAACAATTCACAATAGCTAAACTGTGGAGCCAATCTAGATGTTCTTCAGTGGATTAATGAATAAAAAAAAATGTAGCATTTATACACAATGGAATATTACTCAGCATTAAGAAAGAACAAAATCATGGCATTTGCAGGTAAATGGATGGCATTGGAGAAGATAATGCTAAGTGAAGTCAGCGTTGAAGTAAAAAACAAATGCCAAATGTTTTCTCAGATAAAAGGGGGTAACTCATAGTCAGGTAGGGATTGAGAACATGGGATGATTAGATTAATTCTAGATAGGGAAGAAAGGTACAGGGAAAGATAGAGGGAAGGGGATTAGCAAGGATGGTGGAATGTGATGGTCATCATTATCTAAAGTACATGTATGAAGACTTGAATTGGGTGTCAACATACCTTATATACAGAGATATGAAAAATTGTGGTATGCACAAAAGTTAACTCAAAATGGATCAAGGAGCTTGATATCAAATCAGAGACTCTGAGTCTGATAGAAAAAGAAGTTGGCTCTGATTTACATATTGTGGGGTCGGGCTCCAAATTCCTTAATAGGACACCCATAGCACAGAGTTAATAACAAGAATCAACAAATGGGACTTTCTTAAACTGAAAAGTTTTTTCTCAGCAAGAGAAACAATAATAGAGGTAAATAGGGAGCCTACATCCTGGGAACAAATTTTTACTCCTCACACTTCATATAGAGCTCTAATATCCAGAGTATACAAAGAACTCAAAAAATTAGACAATAAGATAACAAATAACCCAATCAACAAATGGGCCAAGGACCTGAACAGACACTTCTCAGAGGAGGACATACAATCAATCAACAAGTACATGAAAAAATGCTCACCATCTCTAGCAGTCAGAGAAATGCAAATCAAAACCACCCTAAGATAACATCTCAGTCCAGTAAGATTGGCAGCCATTATGAAGTCAAACAACAACAAGTGCTGGCAAGGATGTGGGGAAAAGTGTACACTTGTACATTGCTGGTGGGGCTGCAAATTTGTGTGGCCAATTTTGAAAGCAGTAGGGAGATTCCTTGGAAAGCTGGGAATGGAACCACCATTTGACCCAGCTATTCCCCTTCTTGGACTACTCCCTAAAGACCTTAAAAAAGCATACTACAGGGATACTGCTACAATGATATTCATAGCAGCACAATTCACAATAGCTAGACTGTGGAACCAACCTAGATGCCCTTAAATACATGAATGCATAAAAATCGTGGCATTTATACACAATGGAGTATTACTCTGCACTAAAAAATGACAAAATCATGAAATTTGCAGGGAAATGGATGGCACTAGAGCAGATTATGCTAAATGAAGCTAGCCAATCTGTAAAAAACAAATGCCAAATATCATCTTTGATATAAGGAGAGCAACTAAGAACAGAATAGGGAGGAAGAGCATGAGAAGATCACCATTAAACAGGGACAAGAGGGGGGAGGGAAAGAGAGAGAGAAGGGAAATTGCATGGTAAAGGAAGGAGACCCTCACTGTTAATCAAAATTACATATAAGAGGAAGTGAAGGGAAAGGGGAAAAAACAAGAGAGAGAAATGAATTACAGTAGATGGGGTAGAGAGAGAAGATGGGAGGGGAGGGGCGGGGAGCGGAGGGGGGATAGTAGAGGATAGGAAGGGCAGCAGAATACAACAGACAGTAGTATGGTACTATGTAAAAAAGTGGATGTGTAACCAATGTGAATCTGCAATATGTATATGAGGTAAAAATGGGAGTCATAATCTGCTTGAATCAAATGTATGAAATATGATATGTCAAGAGCTTTGTAATGTTTTGAACAACTAATAATAAAAAAAGAAAAATTGTGGTGTATATGTGTATTAAGAATTGTAATGCAAAAAAAGAAGTACATGTATAATGGCATAAATTGACATGAACATACTTTATATACATAGATACAAAAAAATTGCTCTATATGTGCAATAAGAATTGTAGTGCATTCCAATGTTGTTGTGTATTTTAAAAATAATAAAATCAATTTTTTTTTCAAAAAAGAAGACATTGTCCTAAAGACATGCTGCTGTGAATTACTTTGAAGAGAGTGAACAAGAGGCTGCAAAACCATGCAAGGAGTTTCAGCTGGACCTATAGTTAAAGGTAGCAGAAAAAGCCAGAGACCAGGCCTGAGCAAAGCTGCATAGTGTTTGCTCTCCTAACAGATGGTAAAGGGGTTCTTGTCTTACTTCCCCATGAGCTTGAAGCACTGTGCAAGTATCAAGGCTGTCATCATAAGACTGACAGTAATAGACAGCCTCATCCTCAGGCTGGAGCCTAGTGATAGTCAGTGAACCAGAGTTGCCAGACCTGGAGCCAGAGAAGCGATCAGGGACCCCTGAGGGTCGATTATTATTTCTATAGATGAGGAGTTTGGGGGCCGTTTCTGGGAGCTGCTGATACCAGCTCACACCAAAGATACCAATATTGTTGCTGCTTCCAGTGCAGGAGATGGTGACCGTCTCTCCTGGAGTTCCAGACATTGAGGGCTGCTGACTCAGCACAGACTGGGCCCAGGACCCTGGAAGTGAGAAAAACACGGAGAGCATAAGTTTTGTCTAGAAATAAGAGTAGAGTCAGGATCCATATCAGAGGACTCCCAAACCCTATCCTTCCTTCATATCATGTCACCTGTGCACTGAACAAGGAATGTGAAGAGGAGACAGGACCAGTCCATCATGAAGGTCATCCTGAGCTCTGCCTTCTGTTCACAATGCTGACCAGAGGTTCCCACAAGTCTCTCCCTTGCCCTTTTCATACTCTGAGAAGGGGAGGATCTATCTATGCAAATTAGATTCTCCCTGATTTCTGATTGCACCCTGGGTCTTGGTTCAGCCTCCTTTACATAAAGATGCCAAGTGGGTATGCAGGGGTGCATTTGGGTTGGTTCAGGGGTGTGGAAGTTCACAGCTGTGAGGCCTAACAAGAGAGAATCAGGCAGGACCAGGTGGCTCATTAGAGTTCTGGTTACTTCCTTACCCCTCTTGACTGGTCTGCAGTGCCCCCTGTTGTCCAAGCCCATACACATCATCATAGAACATTGTGATCAGAACCCCTGAGACAGTCCTACAATTCCACTGCATCCCACTGCCTCTGCCTAGTGGCCAAGCCAGTAAGCCCCTTCTGTGGCCTCCTTATTACCTCAGGATGGCCTCTTGCTTTCCCCTGACTCCACATTGTGAATTTATGCATACTTCACTTGACTGTTTCCTGGACAGGACTAAGATGGTGTTTTTGATATAAATTCTTCTTAGATCAAAATGAAGCAGGTGAACATAAAAACTATGGTTTTACTAGCTTGCAGGGTAGCATCTAGTTTATTAAACACAACACAAATCTTTGTTCCAAAGGTTCTATCACCTACTACTTGGTGAAAAACTGAGTTTCAAAATCTTATGATTAGCCTTTTGATGCCATTTAGAAAATATTAGTATGCATGTTTCCAAGCTTTCACAGTTCACATGTTTGTAACCCTTATTGTTAACAAGTGATACTGAGAGTGGTGATTATAAGTCCATCACAGCCATATAGCTTCAGCCACCATTGTCTACATGGAATGTCATGGGGACTGTAGATCCTGAAAGTACTCAGACAGCAGAAATCATTAATGTTTTCAAACATGGGTGGAAATGCACTGTTTTAGGCAATGGCAAGGATGGAGCCCTTTGTTCAAAAGATCTTAGTGTTTTTCACAAGAGTCCCCATGGTTATAGCTGAGATATTCATCATATTCTGAATTATTAAAAACTTTTATTTTATTTTTAATTTTTCTTATTAATTTTAGATGTCAAGAGATTGTAATTTGACATATTTCACAAGTGAACTCTAACTTCTCATTCTTCTGGTTGTATATGATATAGAATTACATTTGTCATATATTTATATATGCACATAGGAAAATGTGTCTGATTTATTCTACTATCTTTTCTATTCCTATCCCTCCTCCCTTCACTTCATTACCCTTTGTCTAATCCAAACTATTTCTATTCATACTTAAGCCCTTCCCTTATTTGAGTTAGCACCCACTTTTCAGAGAGAACATGCAGCCTTTGGTTTGGAGAATTGGCTCTTTTCACTTAGCATGGTAGTCTCCAGTTCCATTCATTTACTGGTAAATACCATAATTTCATTGCTCTTTATAGCTAGCTAATATTCCATTGTGTATACATACCACATTTTCTTTATCCATTTATCTGTTGAAGGGCACCTAGGCTGGTTCCATAGTTTAGCTCTTGTGAATTTAACTGGTATAAATATTGCTGTGGGTGCATCACTATAGTATGCTGATTTTAAGACCTTTGGGTATAAACCAAGAAGTGTGGTAACTGGATAAAATGGTGATTACTGTCTAAGTTTTCTGAGGAATCTCCATACTGCTTTCTAGAGTGGTTGTACCAATTTGCAGTCCCCCCAGCAATGTATGATTATACCTTTTTCCCTACATGCTTGGCAACATTTATTGTTGCCTGTATTCTTAGTAATTTGCATTGTAACTGGCATGAGATGAAATCTAACTGTAGTTTTAATTTTCTTTCTCTAAATGCTAGAGATTTTGAATGTTTTTTTTTTCATAATTTTGACACTTCCAGATCCAAGATAGGCAACAATTTTCATTCTAGGTCCTAGAAACTCCCATATTTTAGGAACGTAACTCACCTCATAGTAGGTTGGTACTTTTTATGTCCAGCACAATTTGTCATTAAATACATACAGAATTAAAATCAAGCAATTATAATTATTTCTGTGATAAGATAAATTGTGTACATTTAGAATCTAATACTTGTTACTTTTATGAATAAATATATAGATTAAAAATATAATCTACATTTCCTGATTAATAGATTATTTTAAAATAAGTTATACATTAAATGTGTGCACTATAAATTCACTCAATTTTTTTAAAATTTAAAACATTAAATTTTAATCTTTCTTTCTTTCTTTCTTTCTTTCTTTCTTTCTTTCTTTCTTTCTTCCTTCCTTCCTTCCTTCCTTCTTTCCTCCCTCCCTCCCTCCCTCCTTCCCTCCCTCCCTTCCTTCCTTCCTTCCTTCCTTCCTTCCTTCCTTCCTTCCTTCCTTCCTTCCTTCTTTCCTTCCTTCTTGTCTCTACCTGTTAGGAATAGGCACTGTTAGCCCCTTTGTGAATTTTTGTAGTTTGAATAAAAATTCACTTTTTCGTGTTCATATAGAACTATGTGAAGTGCAATGTCTGTTAATGTCCTGCAGATTCTTTTTTTCCATGGGACAACTCCACTTGCCTTCAATTCAGAGAAAAACAAGACCAAAAAAATCATCTCTACTGCAGATCAGGAAGTTGAATTCTGCTCTTCTTGATAAGTGTATTCAAATCCGACAGCACATATAGAGTTTTATCTTGATTATCCTCTTCTCTAATATTATCTCCAAACATGAACCTAGATATTTTAATTCTTTACATCAATCAATATAAAACAAATTATATAAAATGACCAATGTTTCAGAAAGAAAATTGCAGATACAAAATAAACATAAGATATTGGAACTGCAAATCCCACCGTTCTGGAAAGACATATTGAGATTCCTCAGAAAACATGAAATGGAATCACCATTTGACTCAGCTATCCCACTATCAGATTATACACAAGCACTTAAAATTATACAACAAGCAATTAAAGTAAACACACTACAATGATGCAGCCACATTAATGTTTATAGTAGCTCAATTCACAGTAGCTAAACTTTGGAACCAACCTAGATTCCATTCAACAGATGAATCAATAAAGAAAATGTGGTATACATACAAAATGGAATATTACTCAGCCATAATGAGAAATAAAATTATGGCATTTGTGGCGAAATGCATGAAACTTGAGACTATCATGCTAAGTGTAATAATCCAAACCTCAAAGCCCAAGTCTGAGTGTTCTCTCTGATCTGTAGGTGTTAACCCATAGCAAGGGAGCATAAGGAGGGTTAATATAGAAGTACTTAAGATTATAAAAAGTGAAATGAAGTGAAGGGAGGGGGATAAGAATAAGAATGACAATAGAATGAATCAGATATAATTTCTCTATGTTCATTTATGTACAAACACATATAATGGCCAGTGGAACTCCACATCATTTTCAACCACAAGAAAGGTATCAAAATTGTAATAGATTACACCCAGTGAATATATAATATGTTAAATATACTCTAATATTATGTATATCTAGTCAAAAAATAAAAAAATAAAAATGGCACATTAAATAATACTAAATCTAATATATCTTTAGACTGTGCATATTAAAATAGCAATGAAAGGTGCTACAAATTTATCAATTGGTTTGAATATTCCACAAAGGTAATGAAGTGAAAATAAACATATACAGAAAGAGCATGTTCACTGTGAATCCAGGTGCCCGAAGGTCATGCAGAAATCAAAAAGAATGATGACTTATATTCAGCTGGCATGAGCTCACACATTCACTAAAGCCAATCTGTAGAATATTGTCTAGATGCATGAATACACTGGTTATTCATAAGGAGAATAAACCACTTCAGTGAGGATATTAATCTATCATTATAATCCCTTTTTAAATTAATTTTAACACAAGTGCAGGGTCTAAGATTACTGACCAGAAGCATTATAAATACAGATTTTTATTTCAATCAGGCTTGATATTATGATAAAAATAGAATAAATCAATTATAATTGTGTTCTAAGGATTTGGAATATTGAACTATGAAATATGCATAGGTTAAAATTAAAATAAATTTTGTTATAAACTGAATTATAATGATATTATGGGTTATCATCTTGATGGACTTCAACTTCTTTGCCATACCTCCTTTACTGTTTTTAATTGATAATATTATTATTTTTAGTATCAGTATAACTTTTTGTAACATGTACAGTTTCTATGAGCATTGTGTAATGGGAGAGAATTGTGGTGTGCCACTAATGTCAACCAGACTCTAGTGTCTTATTTTATAAACATTGAGGGTCTTTACTGCCACAGTAAATTGACATAAACTTGGATCCTCTACAATTGAGGGTCTTCTCTTACTTGCTTATCTGGTGGTTTCACTGTCATAAGTATTAATTTTATAGACAGGAGAGTAATCATTGTCCATATCCTCAAATTGGAGCCCAGAGATTTAAAACACACTTCATTGATTGAGACATCTTTGTATCCAGAAATTCATCTGGGGAACTTGGGCCTTAGCTGTTTCTCTGAGTCTGAATAGAATGGCTCAGATATAAGTCCTGATAGTACCAGTACATGTTGTACATTTTTTTTTTACCAATAGTAGGTTCCTATTCACTATTCAGTGCAGGTGAGTTTGGTTATTGATTCAGGGATGCATAGAAGGGGAATGGCCATGTCAGTATAGGAAAAGAGAGGGAATCACAGAAACAACAGAGTGAAGGGAAGTGGTAGGGGGAAGTGACTTGGGTATTTGATGAATAGGATAATGACTCACATTAGGGGCCTGTCCTAGGCCGCTGAGGCCTGTACCTCCCTGTACCTCTCTCTCAATAGAGAGAAGTAGAAGGAGGAAATGAGTCTAGGCCATGGTGGATGCAACCCTTTCATAGGCCTAACTCTGCCTATTAAGGGTTGCTCATGCAAATGGATCACTACACCTTGTCACTACCCCTTGTGTACTTGCAGTGTCTGGGTCCCTGACTAAGGGAGGGTGGCATGATGAAGAAGCTTAGTTAATAATTGGGGCTTAGGAGAAAACAAATTCAGAGACCACACAATGCACATGGGACTCTGTACATCTGTACATCTCTTTAGGTTCCTAAGGTGACTTCTGTATTAACCAGAACATGTTCAACCAGTCTGTGCCCATCATTATATCTCATATTAGAGCTACTTCTCTGGGAAAATTGTAAAACAAAATTGTGACAACGTGATTGGGCAAGAGGAATTTGTGGGTGTGCAGAACAAGCGAGAGCAGAAGAAATAGGAAAGAGCTGAAAAAACAAGTGCATCTTAGGTGTGAACACCTGGTGTGAGAGGAGCAGGTAGTCATAGAACAAAATGAGGGAAAGGCAACAACTGTGTTCTAATTCACAAAGATGAGGCTAGATTTAAAAAGAGCTGATCAGAGGAGGTTTGGTTGTACATTTATCACATTGAGAACATTACATGAAAAGGTGAAAATTATTCTGGAATTTCAGGGACAATCAGTGCAGAAGGGATTTATCCCACTCCCATAGAAATAATGTCAAAGGCAAATTAACCACTATTAGGGGAATTAGATGAGTTTTTCATTTCTTCTTTCATTCATTTTTTTCTTCAAGAATGAATGAGATGTTTCACATGAGTCAGTCATTACAGATATGTAATTTAAAGAGTGGTCCCAGGCTATGGGAGCAGCAGGAAGGGACTGTATTGCCCAAAAGAATACTCCAAGCCTGAGGACCTCCTCCTCATTCAGATAAGAAAAGAGAGGTATCTCAGTTTTTGCAGTGCCTGAAGACAGAAAGGGCTCCAAATCCCTGAAAGACCTTAGCATTGACTTCATTTTGGGTCTATATAGAGGAGTAGGATGATGGGAATAGGCACAGCACCTATCCCGAGGGTTAATGCATCAATAAAGCTGGTTGTAGCAGCCCATGAAGTATCAGTAACACCTCTTATAGGAAATACTATGGGGAAACAAGAGTTGATGTTAGCCCTCTGCCCTTTAATGGCTCCAGGCAATGCTAGTGTAGGGTCCTCTGTGGGAACTAGTGTTCCACTGATAAGAACCCGGTTTCTGGAGCCACTCAGCCTGCAGATTCTCTCTCAGGCCTGCCTGTGGTCAGAGGATCATTTTTCCCAATACTTTCTCTCTTTGCTCTTGCTTCTGTCTCATGTGTTAGAACTGTGGTGGGAAGGTGCCTGTCCTCCTCTGGGTGCTTTCCACTTTTTCCCCTCCCAAAGCATTATCTTATTTGCATATTATTTTAATAACCTTCAAATAACAAAAAAATTGCCAGTTTACAGTGAAAATTAGTTTAAAGGAAAAAAAAAAGGGGGAAACTTTTTCTTTTTTGGTTGATTGACATAAATTGTAAAAATTCACAGTATGATTTTGTATAAAATTAATGATCCAAATATAACGTACATATATGTATGAATAAATTTAAATTTAGGTAGGTATATTTACTTATCACATCTTCCAAACAAACATACATATGCGAGCACATACAGAGAATGAGAAAAAGAAAATAACAGAAAAAGCAATTATTTTTACAGATAACAGGTATTACTATATTTCTTCACAGATACCTCCTTCTCTATGAGTTAATTTAAATCAACAAAATATACCTCAATAGCAGCATTAAGTAGACCACAT